>NC_138771.1:129530229-130130229 GCF_965119305.1 Pelophylax lessonae
TGCATTTATTGGGGTACAATGCTGTGGGCACTCTGCATTGATTGGGGGACAATGCTGTGGGCACTCTGCATTTATTGGGGGACAATGCTGTGGGCACTCTGCATTTATTGGGGGACAATGCTGTGGGCACTCTGCATTTATTGGGGTACAATGCTGTGGGCACTCTGCATTTATTGGGGTACAATGCTGTGGCGCTCTGCAATCATTGGGGTACAATGCTGTGGGCACTCTGCATTCATTGGGGGACAATGCTGTGGGCACTCTGCATTTATTGGGGGACAATGCTGTGGGCACTCTGCATTTATTGGGGTACAATGCTGTGGCGCTCTGCAATCATTGGGGTACAATGCTGTGGGCACTCTGCATTTATTGGGGTACAATGCTGTGGCGCTCTGCATTTATTGGGATACAATGCTGTGGCACTCTGCAATCATTGGGGTACAATTCTGTGGCACTCTGCAATCATTGGGGTACAATTCTGTGGCGCTCTGCATTTATTGGGGTACAATGCTGTGGCGCTCTGCATTTATTGGGATACAATGCTGTGGCGCTCTGCATTTATTGGGATACAATGCTGTGGCACTCTGCAATCATTGGGGTACAATGCTGTGGGCACTCTGCATTTATTGGGGGACAATGCTGTGGGCACTCTGCATTTATTGGGGTACAATGCTGTGGCGCTCTGCATTTATTGGGATACAATGCTGTGGCACTCTGCAATCATTGGGGTACAATGCTGTGGGCACTCTGCATTTATTGGGGTACAATGCTGTGGCGCTCTGCAATCATTGGGGTACAATGCTGTGGCACTCTGCAATCATTGGGGTACAATTCTGTGGCGCTCTGCATTTATTGGGGTACAATGCTGAGGCGCTCTGTATTTATTGGAGTACAATGCTGTGGCGCTCTGCATTTATTGGGATACAATGCTGTGGCACTCTGCAATCATTGGGGTACAATGCTGTGGGCACTCTGCATTTATTGGGGGACAATGCTGTGGGCACTCTGCATTTATTGGGGGACAATGCTGTGGGCACTCTGCATTTATTGGGGTACAATGCTGTGGCGCTCTGCATTTATTGGGATACAATGCTGTGGCACTCTGCAATCATTGGGGTACAATGCTGTGGGCACTCTGCATTTATTGGGGTACAATGCTGTGGCGCTCTGCAATCATTGGGGTACAATGCTGTGGCACTCTGCAATCATTGGGGTACAATTCTGTGGCGCTCTGCATTTATTGGGGTACAATGCTGAGGCGCTCTGTATTTATTGGGGTACAATGCTGTGGCGCTCTGCATTTATTGGGGTACAATGCTGAGGCGCTCTGTATTTATTGGGGTACAATGCTGTGGCGCTCTGCATTTATCGGGGTACAATGCTGTGGGCACTCTGCATTTATTGGGGTACAATGCTGTGGGCACTCTGCAATCATTGGGGTACAATGCTGTGGGCACTCTGCATTAATTGGGGTACAATGCTGTGGGCACTCTGCAATCATTGGGGTACAATGCTGTGGCACTCTGCAATCATTGGGGTACAATTCTGTGGCACTCTGCAATCATTGGGGTACAATGCTGTGGCACTCTGCAATCATTGGGGTACAATTCTGTGGCACTCTGCAATCATTGGGGTACAATGCTGTGGCACTCTGCAATCATTGGGGTACAATTCTGTGGCACTCTGTAATCATTGGGGTACAATGCTGAGGGCACTCTGCAATCATTGGGGTACAATGCTGTGGGCACTCTGCATTTATTGGGGTACAATGCTGTGGGCACTCTGCATTTATTGGGGTACAATTCTGTGGCACTCTGCAATCATTGGGGTACAATGCTGTGGCACTCTGCAATCATTGGGGGACAATGCTGTGGGCACTCTGCAATCATTGGGGACAATGCTGTGGCGCTCTGCAGTGATTGGGGACAATGCTGTGGCGCTCTGCAGTGATTGGGGACAATGCTGTGGCTCTCTGAATTGAAAGGGGCATGCACGCTGAACTCTGCATCGTGGGGGCACAGCACAGTGTTTATTGCATTGAAGGGGGCACAGCACAGTGTTTATTGCATTGAAGGGGGCACAGCACAGTGTTCATTGCATTGAAAGGGGCACAGCACAGTGTTCATTGCATTGAAGGGGGCACAGCTTCAAAGTCACGCAATTTTTTTACTGCGTTTTTTGGCGTGAAGCAATACCTATTACATTTTTCTTTTTGCGCCCCCCCAAAAATTTTGAGCACCAGCCGCCACTGGTCCATTGACCGCTACAGGACCTGTTCTAATAGGAGCGACACAAGTCGCTCCGACTTAGAAAAAGTGTCCTGTACTATTTCGGGGCGACCTCGGAGCGACTTGCATAGACTTCCATTATGTGAAGTCCCTGCAAGTCGCTCCGAAGTCGTGGTGCACAAGTCGCCCCCGAAGTAGTAAGGAGTCGTGTCGCGCTAATGTGAACCGGCTCTAAAGCTTCAAGAAGGGAGTTGCTTATAAACTCCTCTGTTTATTTCAATTCCAATAAATACATTTATTTGAAACCAATAAATAGTATTACAAAGTTATGTCTGCTGGTAACTGCTTGTTCCCTTCACAAAGCTTTAAAAAGAGTGTATAAGGAAATCACAAGTTCAAAAACAAAATAAAAATACATGCTCCTTTCCATTCAGCACCACCAAACACATCTAACATTACTTCCTGCTGATCCAATGGCTTTCAAAGTTTGTGAATTACTAATACTTAATACTTAAAATATACAGTTGAGAAGTTTCTCTTCACTTGCTGCATATTTGTGTGTCAATGAATAGCATTGAAACCTGAGATTTCCAGGAAGCAGAATTGTCACAAGGCGGCCAGCAATTGTAGCCCTATGATTTCCCTTAGTACAGATTTTCTTTAACAAAAGCAAAGGCGTATTTCTACAGAAAAAGGGTAATATAAAGTGCCTTTTATGCCAATAAACGTTTTTAGTTTTGGATAGAGCAGGAACAGATTTTTATCAGCATCCTTGTTTTTATTTACTTCTTGGGATGAGGTCTTGGTTTCTCCTCTACCATGGATTCACAGTGAATCTCCAGGATTTGTGGACCTTTGACTAAATAGTTTGCAGGTATTTCCATCAGAATTAAGGAACAACCTATAACGCAATGCATAGCCTTTTCTCTGGAAAGAAGAGTTATACCCTACTTCCGGGTGCGGCAGGGCTCCCAGGACTGCTATACGGCTTACCGCAAGGTGCCGGAGAGACCAAGGACATTCGCACGGGCACCACATATTTTATATTACAGTGTTTGCTGGATTTTTTAACATATATTTTAACAAAATTTGAGAATTTAACCATACTACACCATGAGGAGCCCTCTTCATTTTTTCACCCTCTGAAAATGCGGACATGAAAAGCATCCATCCATATATCCATTGGGACACCAACCTCTCAGCGCAAGGAGACCCTTGAGCGTATATTGATCTTTAGTTGACATATGCCAGCTAAGATCAACACCATCCGGTGAGTTTGAAATTTTACCACAGTATGCGGTGAATCGGAGGGTGCCACCACTACTGTCCACGAATAAGCATAGTCACCTTCATTGGGCTGCTGTTATCTGCATAAGGGACTTATCACTTTGGACTGCATTGGTTTTGCACTATTCTAGGCATATTTTTGCACTGTTCCTAGCCCTATACCTACCATTCATATAAACACTATTTATGCAATTTCTATATTGCACTTTAAATGTTTAGAGCTTACCTATGTTTACTTTATTTATACATTGTGTCTACAGCACAGATTAAGCACAGCACTTTATATTATTTTGCACTGATGTTAAATAACTTATTCCCGTTTTCCTAGTATTTTTGCACAGCAATTTATGCACATAGCTGTATGTCTGTAGTAAGTGGGAGGCAGTGTTAATTTTGGCAGCAAATTTCAATTTAGTTTTAATCTTAGTCTTAGGACTAAAATGGCATTTTAGTTTTAGTCCCATTTTAGTCTTCTGCAAGTGTTTTAGTTTTAGTTGTATTTAGTCGACTAAAACGTCCTACATTTTAGTCGACTAAAACGTCCTACATTTTAGTCGACTAAAACGTCCTACATTTTAGTCGACTAAAACGTCCTACATTTTAGTCGACTAAAACGTCCTACATTTTAGTCGACTAAAACGTCCTACATTTTAGTCGACTAAAACTGATTTTAGTCATCCATAATCGAATGGGTGTAGTTCAATTGTAATTTGTAATGCATTATTTAAGCATTTCTCTACAATTTCCAAACTCATTATATACTACTGCTGGTCCTGGAGTGAAAAATGTAATATGTTATTATTTATGGTATTAAGCTTTGAGCATGCACCAGTGTTAATTTTGGCAGCAAATTTCTATTTAGTTTTAGTTATAGTCTTTTGACTAAAATGCCATTTTAGTTTTAGTCGTATTTTAGTCTTAAGACTAAAATGCCATTTTAGTTTTAGTCGTATTTTAGTCATCTGAATTGTTTTAGTTTTAGTCGTATTTTAGTCGACTAAAATTGTGTTAATTTAGTCGACTAAAACGTTTTAGTCGACGAAATTAACACTGGAGGGAGGATTTAGCGCTGCTTACACTTGTTTATTCATGGATAGAAGTTGAGACTGACTTGAGGGAGGAGTAGGCATGGATAATAGTGGAGGTGAATGACTGGAGAGGAGTGAAGGCATGGACAGAAGTGGAGAATGGCTAGAGAGGAAAGAGAATGACTGGAGAGGAGTGAAGGCATTGATAGAAGTGGAGGAGAAAACCCAGAAAGGAGAGTGGGCATGGACAGAAAAGCGAGTATGACCAGAGGGGTTAGAAGCAATGCATGAAAGTGAATGATAATGTGCAAAGAAGGAAGGAAGCGAGGATGGAAATGGAGGAAAATGGCTAGAAAGGTGACTAGGCATTAATAAAAATGGAGAAGAATCACAAAGAGGAGAGTAGGCATAGATAGAAATGATGAAAAAATTACCCCAGAGGTAAGGAGAATGGGTATGGATAATTGTGAAGAAGAATAATCGTACAGGTTTAAGAGTGAATTCAGATGACTGACCAGAATGTGGAGAAGAATGGTCAGGTATGAATAAAAGTGCAACAGCAGTACATCAGCCAGTGGATAGAACAATAAGATGAAGCAGCACAATTCCAATTATTAACTTAAAGCTAAATGCTTCCAAGGTAACAACAATACTTAAGTGCAGTCATCTTGCAGTGCCTTTACGTACTTGTGCTAGTCTTCAGATCTTTTATCTTGTAAACAGCATTATTCTAGAAGTGAATGACATATTTTCCCATCAATAATTAAATACTAAATGGTAATTTATTTTTTCAAAACATTTATCTTATATCAAAGGAAACATATGACTTTCAAAATGGCCTTTACTGGCTTTTTGCATTATATTTCATTTTCAGATTTCTTCCTTTCTAAAGCACGTTGAAAAACCAAGGTGCAGAGGGCATCAACTTGACTTTTCCTTTTCTACAATTTTATACAATAGAGTTTTAAAGAGCAAGTGAAAGCATAAGCTACTAATTCTCTCAAGATAATACCACAGCTATGCTAGTTTTTTTCACACAGGTGTTGTTTAACAGTGAGTATAACAAGCATGTTTACTGCATATACAGATTGATTTTACTGTTGTGGGTTTAGTAACATTTTAATTGCAGCTAAGAAAAGTTGGAGTACCAGGTTGGCTGTACTGTGTGGCAGGGCTTGTAAGTCTCAGAACTGGATGATAAATACAAATTCTTTGGCAAGTGAAATAGGTCTCATATCTTAAATCCCCTCCCGCCTGTCCCAGTATAACTTCAAAAGGTTCTGAATGCTTTGGGGGGGGGGGGGGGCGAGAAGGATTGGAGATAATTTGACTACTGTGACTACCTGTCATCGTAGTCACATGATTGGGAACCAGTCCTGCTGACTACCGATTGTTAGTAGGGATCTAGAGCTGTCTTTGATAGCTCGACCTCTGTGCTGGGAGCGTGCGGTTAGTACTCTCAGCACAGAAATATCGGCTGTCCAGTGAGGCATATGCCCACCCACTTACAGGGGAGGCAACAGGTTAAAATTCAGGAAAAGAAAATAACTACAAAATGAAAGTTGTTGCCAACAGCATCAGATTTCCACATACATATAGTGTGGAACGCACGCAGACTTCCATCCACACAACTTCTAGATTCCTCCTCTTCCCATGTCCATTCCTTCTACTCTCAACTTTCATGTTTAACTCTTTCTCTTTCCTTATACTACCTGTTCCCCTCCCCCACCCCCTCCAAATTCTCTTTTTCTCTTTAGTTTATTTTTGGACTTCAATGTGTTCCCCTATTTCAGGGTTTTGCTCCCAAATTTGGGCAACCCTTTAGCAGCACTCCCTTATCCCTAATTATTAGGCTGAGGCTGGATGGCTCAGAGTTAAAACGTTTGTTACCCCAAAAAAAAATCCTGTTCCCTTAAAGTATGTCATGTGGCAAACTGTATCAGCTAGAAAAAACCTGGCTGATCCTGCCAGTTTCTACCCTCCTCTCTGTAAACTGACCACGGTATATCATGGCTGCTGAGCCCTGACAACATGGTTAGTTTATGCCCAGCCCCTCCCCTTCTGCTGCTCTCATATTCAATTTAAAATCATCCCATCCCCTCTGTAATATAACAATAAGTGCCCCTGTGTTTGTGTATAGAAAAAATATGCCGATCTGTACCTATATCAGAGAGGCTCCCGGCAATCACGTGACCAGTCAGCTCTCTCTCTTCCCCGCCTCCCAGCTGACATCAGTTGGGAGTGCTCGGCCCAGCCCACTGGAGCTGTCAGCTGGGCAGAGGAGAGAGCTGAGGAGTCAGATGAGCGCCGGGAGCCGCTCTGATTTAGGTGCAGATCGGCATATTTTTTCTATAACAGACACAGGGACGGGTTTTGTTATATTACAAGGGGGCAGGATGATTTTAGATCAGTAGCTTAACAACCACTTTAAGGAGGCTCTCCAACTTAGAAGTGAGTATGTTCCCCATTCACAGTCAACCCTTTTTCTACATTTCATTACCAGGGCCTTCCGTCACCCATGCCATGTCACCAATGATTCCCATGCTGACTGGCTGCTTAAGCACCCGACAATACTCTTGTGTCACTAGCAATGGCAATGTAGACTCTTCTACTTTAGCTCCACTGCATAATAGACATCTGTAATGTATCTTGACCGACTCATCTTTGTCCCTATCCTAAGCCCTGTTTTTAGATACGCCTTGCATGCATCTCTTTATAAGTACCTTCAGACCAGGCGCTGTATTTGGAACTTCATGACTTTTACTAGAAACTTTTCAAGCGCATGTCTGTACAGAACAGTCATTCACATAATCCTCCCATACATTGCTCTCTAAGTAATTCTGGCATCAGGCAGCCCAGTTTCATACCTTATAGAATAATGCAAAAACCGTAGAATAAAGTCCATCTCAGATGAATCTGACTTTGGTACCCCAACTGGGTACCCACCGAATTGGAGCCCAGCAGCAAGTACAATTCTACATGTTGCAGCAAGCCTCCAATCAATTCCCCATCTAAGGACCCTGCAGGGTTGCCTCTCTTTGAATTTATAGCCTGCCACAAGGGGCAGTGTTATGAATAGCCGACAAAATTAACCTTTCCTAACTCACCGGCAGCAGAACTGGCAGCAGAATACACAATAAACATATTTAACTAGTACAAGGCCACCATAGAGTGCTAAAAATGAGAACATAGCCTAGTATTCACCTCCAGTAGTCACCTGTCTACAAACTGTCCTACTCCTGTACGCTCTTTCAACATGGGCACACCTGTGCTATATCAGAAAACACTGTACCTTTGGTGATGGAGGTTTATTTGCTTCCATCGCATTGTACTCAATATGGGTTCTTAAACAATGACTTTCTAAGGAATACTAAATATGTGACCCCCCGCTGCTGTTATCCAGTCCATTCGCCATGGTATACTGACCTTCATGCATGTGAAGATTTGCAAGGATGCCCAGTGTTGTATATAATTTGATGTATTGCTCCTCTGGTAGTCTTTCTATGTATGTAATTCTTTATTGTTTCAATGTATCATAAAAATAATGAAAAAAATAAATTTCTGTAGGTTGAAAAATAAACAAATATCCATACCTTACATATTTTTCCCAAAATGCATTTTTTTCCCTGAACGTCAGCAGCAAAATAGTGTTATTTTTTGTGTTCAAAAATTGTCTTTTTTTTTTTTGCCTGGGCACATTTTAGAGATGCCCCATTCTTTGTAATGACTACTTACAAACTGAAGAATGGTCTTGCCTGAGATTTGACTTTTCACATTCCTCTTAGTACACCTATGTCTGTCTTCCTATACCATCAGACTAATGAACGTCCAGTTCACTTCTGCAGTAGTTTCCGCAACTAGTTCTGCACTTCTCATTTACATCCAGCCTATTTATAGAAACCCCATAAAATAATGTATAGCTTTCCCCTGAGAGATTTAACACAGTTTAGGTCTACTCCACAGCATCTATACCAGAGCTATGGGATGTCTTATTCTCTGATCATCTGCCTAAGATATAATGTTACATATAGTATGTCTTCATATATAAGTGCTTTCTTATTACTGTGTCACATGTTTCCTTTCATTTGTCCATAATGGTTATGATTGATGTTTTCCACAGCATCTTTCTTACATCTTTTTGCAGTTTCAGTATAGATGACCTGGATGCAGTGAGAAAGTATTGATTGACTTAAGTACACTCATTTCACGGATTCACTTTCAAACAGCGCAATGCTAGTACATCAAGTGCTTGTGACTGTTAAGGTGAATCTAGATATTCACCAACATACACAATATATATTTTCCTAAATAGAACTTAAAGGCCAACACCAGTGATATTTAATTTTTCAGTTGTTTTGGACAAGTGAAAACATCTCATTGGGACTCAAGAGTTGAGATTTTTCTGCTATTATTCTCTGGTTTGCAACACAGCTGAAGCCACATGATGGTGTCACCCCTACATTTCAGAGTGAAACTACTGATCATGACTAATGCTTGCCAAACATACATTTAATAGAGTCCTCCATCCATGCTGTATAGCAGGTATAGGCGTATATCCCACTGCAGCTGTTATATCCTGATAGTCGCCACTGGAGGCTGTCATAATATTCTAATACTAGCTGCATTTGATTGGATGGAGCTGCTGTTAAGCCGACAATTTTGAGCTAGGCTCCTTCATTTTTTTAGTCGAAGGATGTTAAGCAGGAGACTACTGATGGGACGAATTTTGTCTGATTCATGAGAAACCGTCTGAAACTCACTCAATGTATAGCCAGCTGAAGAGGGAAATTCAGTTGCAAGAAAGGGATACCTTTGTTATGGTTTTGTGTGGGTAAGGACTACTGTATGGACTTGTCACCACTGGAATCTATATATCTATGCTATACAAGCTATTTTGTTATTAAATGTCAATAGAAATTTGCTTTCCATTTCAATCCTGAGGTTGCTCTAATTTTCTAAAATTTTAAAGAAACTATAAGCAGACAGGCTATTACAGGGTGGGCTAACAGGAACCCAACAGCCCCCAATGAACCAGTGTGATGCACAGTAGAGCTGTCCTAAAAGGAGAAAGATGTGTATGTCTGACTTTAATCTCAAATCCCCAAAAAGGGGGTTTATTCTTCATTTTAGTACAGTGGGCAGAGCAAAGCAGATATTACCCCAGGCAGGGGCGGATCCAGAGTCTAGTCTCAGGAGAGACACTGCCAGAAAATAGGGTGTTGCCTACACAACAGTTTTTAACTTATACAGTCCTAACCTTGTTTAAAACAGTGACACATATAAATGATGCCACTTCCTCTCAGCGCGGAAGAGGTAGGGAAGAATAGTGAGACCTGCCAACCACAGTAATTAAAATGTTAAGGCAAGCCGCGACAGTGGCTGTGGTCTTAACACTTATCAACTTCACAAGAGATCTTTATGATTTTCCCTGCGGGTCTCCTGATGCGCTATACTGTAGCTCCATCTCTCCTTCCCTCCTCCACACACTGCGGCAAAACTAAACGGGAAGGCTGCTACAGTGCACCTCTCCATCTGGAAATCATGCCCCTACAGCAGGGGTGCTCAACCTCCGATCCACCCAGACAGAAGGGGACCTATTCCCTTCTGTTTTTTTTAGTGGATCAGATAGGAGATAGGCGGTTGTAAACGGACACAAGTCCATTTACATCTGCCTCTTTATAGAGGTGAATGGTCCACATAAAAAACAGACAGGTGGACCTGATTAGACTGATTGTGTGAAAGGAGCCTAAGGCTGCTTTCACATGGATGTAATTTACCTGCACCTCAACTGATCTCAATCTTCACTTCTTCCTCAGGATTACTGCAGGTATCGCTGGCTGCTGCTGTCCCAAAAGTGGGTATGGCTGATGGTTGCTGCTGGCTGTCCCACAGGGCTGGTACTGCTGGTGGGTTCTGCTGGCTAGTACTGCTGGTGCGTTCTGCTGGCTGGTACTGCTAGAGGGTACTGCTGGCTGGTACTGCTGGTGGGTTCTGCTGGCTGGTACTGCTAGTGGGTTCTGCTGGCTAGTACTGCTGGTGGGTACTGCTAGCTGGTGCTGGTGGGTACTGCTGGCCGGTACTGCTGGCGGTTATTGCTAGATGGTACTGCTGGTGGGTACTGCTGGCGGGTACGGCTGGTGGGTTTTGCTGGCTGGTTCTTCTGGCTGGTGCTGGTGGGTACTGCTGGATGGTACTGCTGGCAGGTATTGCTAGCTTGAACTGCTAGTGGGTTCTACTGGTGGGTACTGCTGGCTGGTGCTGGTGGGTACTGCTGGCTGGTACTGCTGGTGGGTCCTGCTGGCTGGTACTACTGGTGGGTACTGCTGGCTGGTGTTGGCGGTTACTGCTGGCTGGTACTGCTGGCTGGTACTGCTTGTGGGTACTTCTTGCTGGTACTGCTGGTAGGTACTGCTGGGTGGTGCTGGTGGGTACTGCTGGCCGGTACTGCTAGTGGGTATTGCTGGCTGGTACTGTTGGTGGGTATTGCTGGCTGTTACTGCTGGCGGGTTCTGTTGGTGGGATTCCCGACCCACCATTCCTGGGCATCAGTGTGACAGGAGCCGCGCTGGAAGAAGCAGAGCCGATGCTTCCTGTATAGCACCGGCTCCTGTCACAGGCGGAGTGCATTTAGTATCACCGCCTGTGACAGGAGCCAGCGCTATACAGGTAGCATTGGCTCTCCTTCCTCTAGTGCAGGCTCCGTCATTTACACTGATGCTTGGGGATGGCGGGTCGGGAACCTGCAATCTGGGCTTACCGACCCGCCATCCCAGGGAAGGAGGGAGAGTCACTAATATTTTCTCGGGGGGAGCAATTGCCCCGTTGCCACGACCCCCCCCCCATCCTCCCGGATCCTCCCCTGACCCCAGGACCACTTGTGTAACTAGAACTACAGTTTTTTTTGGCACAGATGCATCTTTGTACATAAAGGGAAATCTCATAAAATAAAATATCATCAAAAAGTTAATTTATTTCAGTAATTCAATTAAAAAAATGAAAAACCCATATATTTTATATAGATGCATTATAAACATATATTTTAAGCATTCCTTTCTTTTAATTTTGATGATCATAGTTTACAGCTAGTGAATTCAGTATCTCAGAAAATTAGAACATTGCATAAGACCAATAAAAAAGATTTTTAATACAGAAATGTTGGCTTACTGAAAAGTATGTCCATGTACAGAATAGTATGCACTCAATACTTGGTCGGGGCTACTTTTGAATGAATTACTGCATCAATGTGGCATGGCATGGAGATGATCAGCCTGTGGCACTATTGAAGTGTTATGGAAGCACAGGTTGCTTTAGCTCATCTGCATTGTTGGCTCTGGTGTCTCTCATATTGACAATACCCCACAGATTCCCTATGAAGTTTAGGTCAAGCGAGTTTGCTGGCCAATCAAACACAGTAATACCATGATCATTAACCCAGGTATTGGTACTTTTGGCAGTGTGGGCAGGTCCCAAGTCCTGCTAGAAAATGAAATCAGTATCTCCATAAACAGAGGGAAGCATGAAGTGCTTTTGAATTTTCTTAGTAGAGGGCTGCGCTGACTTTAAAAGGGCTGCACTGACTTGATAAAACAGTGGACCAACACCAGCAGATGACATGGCTCCCAAAATCATCCCGACTGTGGAAACTTCACACTGGACCTCATGCAACTTGGATTCTGTGCCTCTGCACTCTTTCCCCAAACTCTGGGACCTTGAATTCCAAATAAAATTCTACATTTTCCCCAGTCAGTGATTTTTTGGGGAGCCATGTCAGCTGCTGGTGTGGATCCACTGTGTTTTATTAAGTCCAAAGTCAGTGCACCCTCTACCAGGAAATTCTAGAGCACTTCATGCTTCCCTCTGCTTTTTCCAGCAGGAGTTGCCACCTGCCCACAGTGCCAAAAGTACCAATACCTGACCTTTGTTAATAATACTTGGAGTACCACTCTTCATCTTGACCCTAAATTATGCTTTCTAGGTTGTTTGGATGAGGAGACCTATCCTCTCCATACACAGATTGCTATACTAAGGGTATTGTTTCTAGCCAGAAAACTTACAGCGGGGAAATGGCTCTCCTCTTCTCCCCCCCCCCCCCCCCCACACATTTAGAATGGGTTGGAGAGGTGAATGGGATGCTTATTAGGGAGAATCTTACTTACAAACATAGGGGAAGCCCTAGGAAGTTTGAACGTATATGGGATGCTTGGCTAGATGTTCCTGGTCTGGCCCCGTTACAATTAGTCTCTAATAGAATTCTTAGAGGGCTCTCTCCTCCACCTACGGGACACATGACTCTCGAGGTCACATTGTATAGATCCACTAATAACACTGGACAGGTATCACTGATCCCTTACGCGAAGTTCAGATACCATGGCCCCTGCGATGGCTCATGCAGAGGCAATGTAGTGTGTAGTTTTAGTTTGTTTCAGCGTTCTTTTTAAGGCGCACGGTTTAAGCATTTTTTTTTTTAAATTAAGCGTATTTGGTAATGTTTATTTGATGCAATGGGTTGTCTTACTTAGCACTGGAGGCTGTACGACTTACACACTTGACAATATGGCTGACTCCATGGATAGTGCGGTGGAACAAGTGCTGGAGACACAGGGTATAGGCTGAGATGGCTGTAGATAAAACTGTACTGATCACCGTTTCGATTGCAAGGTTTTAAAACTTGGGTTTGTCTATGTCATTGTTGTATCTCCTGTAATCGTTTACCTTAATGATCATCTTATTGCACAAGCATATCTGGTTCTAGGCTCAGCGGATACTTGTTAGCTGACCCATTGTTCATTATCTGTCTCTTGTCTTCATCTTATTATACTGTTTATTTTGTCAATAAAAACTATCTGATTTAAAAAAAAAAAAGTACCAATACCTGCTTTAATGATTATGGTATCACTGTGTTGATTGGCCAGCAAACTCGCCTGACCTAAACCTTATAGAGAATCTGTGGGGTATTGTCAAGAGGAAGATCACAGACACCAGACTCAACAATGAAGAGCTGAAGGCTGCTATCGAAGAAACCTAGAGTTCTATAACACTTCAGCAATGCCACAGGCTGATCGCTTTAGAAAAAAAAAATACAATTTTCACTTTCTTTTAATATGGTGACCTGAAGGCCCCCTGTATAGTGCTGGTGTACATAGTGACCCCAGAAACATTGGTCCTACTAGAGTTAATGAAGCGGTGCTTTTCCCCAAAGTCTACACTGAAATACAAATCAAATTTTAAGCTGATCATACACTAGTTGAATTTAGTTCAATATATTTTGTTTTAAGAATGTTAATTTGATTTTCTAATCCTTAGTAGGGTCACCATTTGTTTTGAGCCACAGTGACTTTAAGGAGTGGGATGGAAAATGTTTTTTCGAACAAAATACACTTTTAATAGCAAACTGTATGTGATTTTTCTTAGGGGAAAGTCCATTTGTTCCAAAATTGAATGTTAAAAGCAAATTAAATTTTAAAGCGCAGAAAAGGAGAAGACGCACAACGATGATGTCTCTCTACTCAGCCAATTTTTATTCAGCCATGAAAATATGCAGTTCCTCCATGCCAGAGTACCACCCCTCTATGACATGTTCCACCCTTATGGGCTTTATCATAGAAAGAGGGGATGTACTGTGTTGCATTTATGGCTAAATAAATATTAACTAAGCCGAGTTGGTCATTGGTGCGCTCCTACTCCTTTTCTGTATGTATCTTCACTAAGCAACTATAGGCTTCTTAGACCAACAACCGAACAGATTTGCAGAGATGGAGGCTTGGAGTGGTGACTCCTGCATAACGGATTGACAGAAATTTTTAAGTACTTTCAAACAGCATTCATCAAGTCATCACATGTACTGAGAATTTTTATATGAATTTTAGCACAAATGTTCGTTTAAAAAACACTAGTGTATGGCCAGTTTAGGGCTTCCCCTGCAATGCAAATTTCATTTTTGGTGAGATATTCTCTTAGGTTTGTCCACTGCTGCAGGGATGCAGACACTGTGCAGTTTTTAATTACACTTTCATTACATTTTAATTGCACCAGATGTTATAATGTAGCATCAGTCCATTTGAGAAAGGACATGGTGAAACAAACAACAGTTTTGTAAAAACAAAGAACAATATGAATCTAAATCTGCAAGATTTCCTACTTTCTCCTAATTCCTACAGGGGATCTGTAGAGTGGATTTTTTTTCTCAAAAATTCTGGAGTTATGCTTTAATGTAATACAAATATCAATTGTGAGCAGAACCCATAACAAGGAACCTGAAGGCAAAACTGAGCAGCTTACAGACTAATACTTGCATCTGATTTCTTCTTTGTTTACTATGGGTTTCTGGACATTGCTGATCTGTGCATGATTAAATAAACAAATGCATATGTTTTATATCGCTTTAGCATTTTAAGGAAGGCATGTAAAAGATTTTGGTTGTCACCCAGCTAGAAACACTTTGCCCTCTATGAGCATAGCTGATGGAAGGTATCCTAGCAACGAAGAAATTCTGCCTAGTGTTATGGTAGTCGGTTAGATACAGCCTCCGTCTAATGTAATAGGAGCAGCTAAATACAAGACCGTCCATAGTAGCATTGCTTTAAAAGATAAGTGCACTTTAAACCAAACCCTCCCCAGTTTTGTACAAATAAAACCTACCTGAACTCACTACCTTCTTTTTTATGAAGGCTCGATATGTCACGGCCAGGGTTGGCATATTATTTTTCTGTTCTGGGGCTCTTTCTACAGGCAGAATCCGATTCATGTGCCAAGCTGAGAACGGAACATAATGCATTTGATGATAAAATTCTTAATTAATCTTATTTTACTTGCCCTGAAAACTTGCAGAGCAGAGCTTGTCAATCATGGTAACAAACCAGTAACATATTTTTTTTCACTGATGTCTAGTACAGGCAGGGTAACATGGTGTCTCAGGAGAGTTATATAGATGGTTCCTAACTTAGCAACAAGTACTTTTCAAAGTAAACCTGTAAGAAACATCTGAAACTCAAACAGCATGTGCTAAAAAAAAAGAAGTTATCTCCAATAAAATTTGTGTCCGTACAACCAGTATATTCAAAGATATAGGTAGCTGCATTTATATGCAAATATTGACAATGCTTATAAAACCAAAAAGGCATTTCCACTATTGCAGCCAAATTGTGATAACACCTAATTTATATTTGTTAGATGTAATCTTTCACATAGCATTACCTAAAGTGTTACTAAACCCACAACAGTAAAATCAGTGTGTATATACAGTAAAGCATGCTTGTTATACTCAATGTGGAACCTAAGGGTTTAATCCTCCGGCATTGTGTAAAAAGACTGTTTGATCCTGTATTCACAGATCCTCCTCTTCTTCCACTGACTCCAGTCTCCATGTCCGGATAGTGCAAAGCCTTTGGAGTCAGGCTGCACATGCTCAATTTGGTGTGTATTGCTAGGGAGCTTTTTCTTTTTTCTTGCGAGAGTGCATGTCATTAGCACAGGGCCAATCAGCAGTGTCCAGACAGAGGGTCAGGGGTCCTGGTTCCTTATAGGACAGCTCAGTGCAATATGAAAACTCCTCCTATAGGCTATAAGCAGGAACTGATAGAAGTCACAGGACTGCTATATACTGCTGATGAGAAAAGTTACAGTTTATATTTACTAAAATAATTACATTTCCATCATCTGTGTACTGTGGGAGACCAGATTTAGTGAATGCAGGGTCCTGGGTTTAGTAACACTTTAAAAAAATGTTTTTAAACATTGCAGCTTGCTGTTTTTAGATGGTCTATTCTGAACCCTCCAGCAAGGAAAATCCTACATAGTTCTCTTTGTTTAGGAGTGTTATGTGAATGAGAACACTTAACAAACATATAGTGAGATTTTCTCAAATTTGACTGCACACGTGAAAATACACTTTAAGTTCAGCTTGCTCTCTTATCTTTTAAGCCTTCCTGTTTGTTCAGTGAGCTGACAATCTTTATATAGGACTGATAGTGAAGTAGATGGGGCAAACCAGAACTAACGGGAAAACTCAACATGTGCTTATAACTTTAGTGACCTAGGGAAAAAGGAGCTTGTGCTTGTGCTTTCCTTCAGTATGTGTTCAGTTTGAATTGATTAGGCTTTTAATGTCGTAAGTTTGACACAGAACATAAAAAACAATCTAGCAGAGCTATTCCAATTGTGAATATCTCCCTACAGGGTGGGCATACTTGTTATGAACATGCTTTTTCATGGAATTTAAGAAGAATCTGTCAGTTTTCAAATACAGGGCAAAGTGAAAGGGCCTCTTACTAGCCCACCCCCCAGCCCGCTTATACTAAACTTTGTGATTCTATGCCACTTTTTACTCCATTGCAGCCATCACAAACACCTGGAGCTTCCAGATATGGGGGATTATATGATTCCTGGAAATGGGCCAACCACCAGGTCTAAACACTTAATCATTAAACACTTAAACATCACTACATCATTTAACCACTTTAGCCCCGGAGAATTTGGCTGCTCAAAGACAATTGCGATTCAGCACTGCGTGACTTTAACTGACAATTGCGCGTATTGCAACGCTGTACCCTAATGAAATTGATGTACTTTTTCCCACAAACAGAGCTTTCTTTTGGTGGCATCACCTGTGCAATTTTTATTTTTTGCGCCGGCGGCACGTGCTCGCTCCCTACAGGTTTGTGGGCATATATAGACATAGGTCTACATTGCTTTGCCCAGCAGCGGCAGACTGCCGCAGTAAATCCTCGTTAAGCGGTCGGCAAGTGGTTAAGGAAGACAAGGGAGTTGATTTACTAGAGACAAATAGGCTGTTCATTTTGGGAAGTTGCACTTCACATGGGGATTTTACCCAGAGCTTAGCATTTTTTCACTTTGCCAAAATACCTAATAGCATGCAAGAAAAAAAAAACAGCAATTTTGATCTTGATAATGATTGCATGAGGGAAGTCATCAGAGCTTTACCTCATTCACTAAGCTCTGGGGCAATCTCCCTTGCAAAGTGAACAGTCTATGTGTCTTTAATAAAACAACTTCAATGTCAACCCTGTGCAAACTCTGACATCAGTGCAGAGTTTGCATAGAGTTAGCACTGCAGAACAGTGAAGCAGTGGGGGAGAGGAAGTGGGCTAGTAAGAGGAGACTCTGTCACTTTGCTCATTCAGAGTCTCTGTAAAGCATACTGTAAGCGTACTTTTAGAAATTAAGTGCACTCCTTTGCCCTTTGGCCTAAACTATTCACTGGCCTTCTCCAGTGTTTACCTCCTCCAGGCCGAAATCATTTTCAGTTTTGGTAATGCCGCTGCAGTTGTTGGCTCTATAGAATTGAATGGATCAGAGTCTGGAGATCCGTAGAGTATGACCTCATTGAAGTATATCAGGGCCCACTGCACAGGCATAGCCAGCACTGATAAAGACTTCAGGCTGCAGAATTCTTTTTTATGAAAGTATAGTTATGCTTTAGGTTAACCGGAAAATCAGGTTAAAAGCATGCATACCTTTTGGAGGAAAATAGTCACAATTGGAATAGCTCTTCTATATTGTTTTTGTATATTCCGTTGTAGAAGTAGAGGTTACCTTCAGTGATAGCTGCTTTTGGATGCAGTTCTGCCACTTCAGCAAAAAGATATGAAGAACGGCTCCCTGCAAGAGAAGACAATAAATACTTACCTCTCCAACGGGCAGCGAGTTCAAATTCCACTGCTATGTTCAAGCTCTACAATCTCCTGTAGGGGACCACAGCACGCAGCAAGGAATGCAGGTATTATTGAATGCTGAAGACCTTTGCTGGAGCCTGTGCTGCTTGAATACAGCTAGGTTCTGACTTGCCGACTGCTGGAGAGGTGAATATAAACAGTGCCATCTTAAGAGCATTAAAGGGCCCCGGGCAATGCAGTGCACTGGGGCCCTGCCTACACAATCACCCACCGTTCCTCTCTGTTCCTATCCATTTTTAGCAGATAAGATTGGATGTTGGCAGGTGTCAACAGGTCCACAGACACATGTCCAATGACACCTGATGCTCAATAGAGGAGAGAAATCTTAGGTGGTAAGCTTTTAGAGGACAAGAACTAATGTAAATGTGCAATAAGAAAAGTGCTGTGTTTCTGCCACTCACACACTATATAAATACCTATAATAAATAAAATGTTACAATTTTTTGAATCCAGTATTTGTTACAATTCTGCATAGGAATTTCTTAAAATTGATGTTAGCATGTGGACATCTTGGACCCAGGAATGTTTAGAGGCCTATAGCATGCCTTATTACTATTGCAAGCACATACCTTGTGAGCATATCAGCAAGTACTTCAGCATCAATGATGGATTGGTTTCAGTTTTTGCCCCAGGGTTTTTTGGTCAAACATACATGGGTAGAATAAAGTTCAGCTGTCTTGTTTCAGTCTCATTTCGCTCACACATTTCATTTCACTCACCTACCTTTTATTCGTACTGTCTCTATCTGTTTGTCACATCTGTCCTTTCTTGCCTGCCCCCCCACACACGCACAGACACCATCAGGTATACTATCTGTTTCTTCATATCATGGTCTCTTCTTTCTGTGCCATAAATATCTAGTGAGTGCAGGTACCCATCTTTGTCTTTTCATTTGGCCAGCTTTATTACCAGTGTAGCCTCTTTTTCTTTTATTGCTCTTCTCTGTTTTTACCACCTCCCTCAAATTGTTTCCTCTCGTTTCTTGCTGTACTATATTGTCTCTCTGGATGCATGCTGACCTTGTTTAGTGCAATAAATTATTCCCCCTTCCATCCTGTCCCCCCTCCCAGCCTCTTGAAGTCAGTCTTTCCATGTCCCTCACAGTCTACTTTGACATCTTTGCCCCCTCCTTGTGTTTATCTGTTCTCCTTACCCACCTCCTCTCCCTCGTATTGCTTTCCTCTGCCTCTCCTTTTCCTTCTCTCTCCCTCACTTGCTCTTCTCTCTCTGCTTTGATTTCGCTGGTTTTGTGATTTCTATTTTCGTATTGTTTATTCCCCACCAACACACACCTACCTTTATTTTCCTCCAATTTTTTACACTTTATTATATTATTGTTCCCTCGTCCATCCATCCTTTCCTCACTCATTCTGTCAAATCCATCCTTGTCATTCTCAGCACTTTCTTTCCCATGCTGTAGTCTTTTGTTCAGCTGTGCAGTGGTATAGAACCCTGTGGTAGGGATAAGGTTAAGGTGATATCCCTTGAGCTGTCATTTGGTTTTAGGTCTTTCTAGAATGGAACAGGTTAAAGCATCTCTGGTCTCCCCGATCTCCTCTTATCCTCCCTCCTTTTGTATGTCCAGTAGAGAGAATTAGCAGTCACATCAGTATGTGCTAGAAGAAAACGGGAAGACATGGAGGAGACACAGGGGGAGTAGCGGGGAGGGAGTAATGCTTGGAGTTGAGGAAGGCGAAGGATAGAGAGAATGTGCAGCTAGGTGAAGAAGAGCAGGTATGAGTGAAAGAATAAAAATAGCATCTTTCCCATTGGGAATCTTCCTTCTTGCAGCAAGATTTAGGCTTAGCAATTTGTCTGCTATGCTACTTGAGCAATTATCTACGACTAGTAAAGAGCGCTATTGCTGTTTAACTCTTGCATTAGTATTTAATGCATTTGACTTAGCTCCAGACTTTTCCCAGCTCCCTCACCATGGTTATATTTTATTTAATCTTTATTCTTTGTTTTCTCTCTCTCCTTGCTATGGTTCACTGTATCTCACTCGCTTTACTCCTGTTTGTCCATACTCTATATTATCAGTTATGCTTGCATAACAATATCTCCTTTTCCATTCCACAGTGCCTTTTATATATCCAAATTTCCTATCTGATTTTCTTCTCTTGAAGATATGACCCCCCACATCATTATTCATTTTCCGATGTCTCTCCCGTATTTCTAACATGTCCTATTTTCTCCTATAATTTTCTTGCTGTGGTATTTCCTTCCTCTCTTCTCCTTTTCCTGTAAAATGTATACTGCATTTTTTATGACCATTGTCAGGCTGTGTGGTTGATTTACTAAAGAAGTAGAAGCTTTGTTCACTCCAATCATCTAGTCATGTGAAAGACAAAATCCAGTTTCATTTTCCATTACTTGTGATTAGGTACTCAAGTGGAGGTAGCCTCACTTTGTTAAATTAACTTTCTTTTACTCTTGTATGCTAACCCAATTAAATCATCATAAAAAACATATGACCGCCATGATGCTTCATGAGCGACTGTTCAGTATTGTGAATGATTCATATGCCAAATTAGTTAAACTTTGGCAACCATGGATTTCTTATGAGTTCCCCCACTTCAACCGACCTGTTTGGGCCTTGTCTTATTGTTTCCCTTTGGGGCTTCTGAGTCTGATTTACCCCCTTCCCTTCTCTACCCCTCTCTCTTGTCTATGACCCTCTTTTCTTGTTTTTTTATTTTTTGTCCTCACTCATTTTCTAGTTCCTCTCCGTTCCTATCTGTTCCTATACATCTGTTTTTAGCGGATAGGATTGGATGTCGGCAGGTGTCAACGGACACATGTCTAATGACACCTGATACTCCATAGAGGAGCCCAAAGGGTCCAATTGGGTCCGCCTAAAAAACTGAGTGAAAGGGGCCTTCATTGGCTCTAGTATGCATGTAAGAAAGGAATCTTAGGGGGTAAGCTTCTTGAGGACAGGACCCAGTGACTGCAAGTAGATTTTTGGAGACATAGCATTTTTGCAGTTTTCATTTTTCAGTATCATCCCAAAATTTCAGACTTCTGTCATTTTCATTTATCATAATTTTGATCTTCATTGCTCAAATTGTAATGTCTACCCATTATCTAGCCCCTGCACGGACGATTTACAAGCTCGCCTTGGTATTCTAGTGTTTATTCTCAAAACCAATAAACATATTGAAACAGTCATGCAAAGAGAGTGAGTACTGTCAATAAATATAATAATGTATGGGGAACAGAAAACCATTGGAGCTGTAGTCCCATAAAAAAAAATAGTCTGATGTGTGGGAACTTTTCAAGTCAAATGTACATCCTTCTCTCTGTGGTAACCAGTAGTGTTGTGCTGAACCCTCCACTACAATCAGGTTATGGTTTCAAGCCCAGTGCTCAGGCTAAACATGGGCTTCTGATTAAGCCTTAGATGTACTCAATCCACAGGAAAAAGCCGTCGCAATGGATATTTAAGTTTAGTGTTTCTTTCAGCCATAGAAAAAGTGTCAACGTGTTTCTGCCACTCAGGACTTTTAATATTAGGACACTTACCGGTCCACTAATTCAGCAGTGTCTTCACCTGAGCCGATTTTTCAATCAGCTCTGGGATGCTGCTGCCGCGATCGGAGCTAAGGGAAACCGGCAGTGAAGCCTTGCGTTTAACAACTGGTTCCCTCCTGCACATGCGCGAAGCACGCTGTGCTTTTTGGATGGCTCAGTGGTGGGGGAACTTCCAGCTAAATTCACTGCAGTAAAGTCAGCTGGAAGTGGTTTTGACAGTTACCCATCTACCCTCCGAATTGTGCCAAATGTGGCCGTGGAGGGGGAGAGGAGGCAAGCAAGCGGAGCTTCTCCTTTTGGGTGAAGCTCCGCATTAAATAGTAAATCTACATCACATGTGCAATAGATGTAGGGTTGGGGGACAAGGTAATCAAAAAAATATAAAGGGGAAGTTCCAAACATACATAGATAAACGGTTAAAAACAAAATGCTATACAACCAGCAATTAACCTGATGTCATGAAATATTCAAATACTATACATCATATGCAAATTTAGAGGTAACATTATATAGTGCCTTGAAAAAGTATTCATACACCTTGAAATTTTCCACATTTTGTCATGTTACAACTAAAAATGTAAACGTATTTTATTGTGATAGACCAACAGAAAGTGGCACATAAATGTGATGTAGAAGGAAAATTATAAATGGTTTTCAAAATTTTTTTACAAATAAATATCTAAAAAGTATGACGTGAATTTTTATTCAGGCCTTTACTCTTATACCCCTAACTAGTGGAAATAATTGCCTTCCGAAGTCACCTAATTAGTAAATAGTGTCCACCTGTGTGTAATTTCATCTCAGTATAGATACAGCTGTTCTGTGAAGCTCCCAGAGGTTTGTTGTTCACTAAGGTAGAGAACCTTAGTGAACAAAGAGCATCATGAAAGCCAAGTAACACACCAGACAGGTGAGGGATAAAGTTGTGGAGACGTTTAAAGCAGGGTTAGGGTATAAAAAAAAATCAGGTGGGAGAATCTGTCCACGGGATAACTATTAGTGGTGCACTCCACAAATCAGGCCTTTATGGAAGAGTGGCAAGAAGAAAGCCTTTGTTGAAGGAAATCCACAAGAAGTCCCATTTGGATCGAATCAGTTGCATCTCAGTCTGTTCAGGAGCTCAGTTATGCCCTGGTCCAGATCTGGGAGGGAATACATCAGGACACTATCTGTTGCCACATTAGGAGAATGCCCCTACATTGTACCATTTTGAGTTGTTGTAATAAAACTTTAGCAAAATGGACTAGAATTTTGGGGGTGTCTGTGAATTCAGCCCTCTGTAGGTTGATCATTTTCTTTTCCATCAAATGATGTGGCATCCTTTCATTCCTAACACATTACCCAGTCCATAGCAGTATAGATATCCAGGGCCATCTTTAATATCGATTTGACCCTGGGCAAACATGTTCTTGGGCCCTCCCAAATCCACTTTTCAACTTTTTGCAGGCAGTGTGGGCTCAATGGACAGCTACTTTGGGCTCCACAACAATGACTGGGCCCAGGGCAGCTTCCCCTTTTGCCCTTCCCTAAAGACAGCCCTGTAGATATCCAGCATGATATTTTTCCCCCTAATGTGTTTCCAAAGTGTTCCTTTAATTTTTTTTAGCAGTGTATAAAATAAATCTGAATATATAAAACAAATTCTGTAAATGAATCATTCTAACATAAGGAATATGGGAAAATAAAAAACAAAACAAATGTGTCAATTGTGCTGGATACTGTCCTGTAGCTTGTTCTGTTCAAGGAAGTTGAAACATATCGACTTTACAGGCCAAGTCACCAGGTGAAAATAAAGGAAAATAGCCAAACAAAGAGAACTAATTCAGTCACCACATCTAAGAATTGGTAGGCTGCAATTGAATACATTGTTACATAATACAAGATTTAATACATTCTTGTTTTGGGTAAATACTGCTGCAAAATCACATACCTGTATGTCATTTTGCTTAAGTGGTTGTACCCGGATGATGCCATGCCTACCGTTTTTTAGAGCCAATGGTCGGCTTTCTTGTAATAACAACGATGCTGCTAAGCAGCTGCTCAGCTGTTATTACAAGCCACCTTTCACGGCTCGCTCGGGCTCTCCCGTCCCACTGCTGGCTGGCTGGAGACCCGAACAAAGACAGAATCGGCTTTGATCGGGTCTCTGATGTTGTAACGTTGTGACGTCACTTCCGTTTTATTCTGCAGGCTACGACGCCAGTTTTAAAAATTCAAAGTATTCAGAAACGTAGATCTTGGCATTTTGAATACTTTTAAGTGGAGGAGTTGGGGTCTTTTAGATCCCACATCCCCCCATAAAGAGTTCCTGTCACTGCCTGTTACTGTCACAAGGGATGTTTACATTCCTTGTGACAGCAATAAAAGTGATCAGATTTTTTTTTTTTTTTAACGGACAGTGTTAAAAATAAAGAAATGAATAAATAAGAAAAAAATAACCAACATTTTTAATAGCCTCATCCCTCCGCACTTGCTCCCCAAAGCAAACGCAAACGAAAGTCATGCCCACAAATGTAAACAGTGTTCAAACCACACATGTGAGTTATCGCCTCGATTGTTAGAGTGACAGCAATAATTTTAGTGCAATACCTCCTCTGTAACTCTAAACAGGTAAGCAATAAAAACATGTTTTAAAGCACTACCTATAGAGATTTTTAAGTAACGTAATTTGTCACAATTCCACGAGTGTGCGTAATTTTAAAACGTGACATGTTAGGCATCTGCTTACTCTGCATAACCTCATCCTTCACATTATACAAAAAAATTGGGCTAACTTTACTGTTTAGTTTTATTTTTTTTTTCATTTAAGTGTATTTTTTCCTTAAAAAATGTGTTTGAAAGTGTGACATAAAATATTGCAACAACCACTATTTTATTCTCTATGGTCTCTTCTAAAACATATATATATTAGGGATTGACCAATTATCTGCAAAGCCGATATATCGAAGGCTGATATGCACTTTCAAAGGTGGCTGATATTGCAGATATTTAGGAAAGTGCTTGTACCGCTCGGCTGTCTTTAGAAGGAGCGGGAGGGGACGCCCCCCCCCCCGCTGCCTTCCGGCTCATCCAGGTCTCCCGTCCCACCAGGAGACCCGGGCAACCAGCCTGCACGGCCCCCGAAAACCCAATCAAAGCCGATATATCGAGGGGTGATATGCACTTTCCCCGATATATCGGAATATATTAGGGTTCGACCTATTATCGGCAAAGCCGATATATCGAGGGCTGATATGCATTTACCAAGGTGGCCGATATTGCCGATATTTCGGAAAGTGCTTGTACCGCTCAGCTGTCATTACAAGGTGCAGGAGGGGACGTCCCCCCCCTCCCCCTCCCACCGGGCCACCAGCCTGCACGGC
Source organism: Pelophylax lessonae (assembly GCF_965119305.1). Taxonomy (NCBI): domain Eukaryota; kingdom Metazoa; phylum Chordata; class Amphibia; order Anura; family Ranidae; genus Pelophylax; species Pelophylax lessonae. The sequence continues at coordinate 129,555,360 of NC_138771.1, forward strand.
CGCCGAAGACCCGATCAAAGCCGCATTCGGCTCTGATCGGGTCTCCATGTAATAACCCGAAAGTTTCCGGGTTGACATCACTTCCAGGTACTCGGCACCAGATTTAAAAAAATGACAGCATTCAAAACAAACAAACTTGGCATTTTGAATGCTTTTAAGTGCAGATGATGGGTTTGGGGTATTTTAGACCCCTAGATCCCTGCACAAGAGTACCTGTCAAGTGATAAAAAAAAAAAAAAAAATTAAATGTACGAAAATTTCAGCCAATATCGGCCGATACCGATATGCAATGTCCAAAATATCGGTATCTGTAACGAAAAAACGATATCGGTCGATTACTTGTATATATATATATATATATATATATATATATATATATATATATATATAATGATTAGAGGTTCTGAGTAACTTTCTAGCAAAAAATAATGATTTTAACTTGTGAGCAACAAATCTCCAAAATAGTCCTGGTCTTGAAGTGGTTAAGCTAGCCTTTGAGTGTTTTACATACAAACCCATGCACCTTTACAGTATGTGACTTTGTATATAAAATGTGGACATTAAAGATAAGTATTTTATTATCAATTACAAACTGTAGCTGATTCATCATTTCACTGAGGTGGAGTGTGACTGTAATTGTGAACCAGCAGGCAGCATCAGCAGGACCAAGCTTGGCAGCATTAATGGCTGGTAATATCTTCACCATTGCCTATACTGCTTCATTAATCACTAGCAGTAGGAGAGGGAACCAATAATGTCCACTAATACACCAGCTCTATTATTATCAGCCATTAATATGCAGGCGCTATTATGTTTACTTCTCTGTGTATATACTGGTCACTGCCAAGACTGAGCAGAACTGGCACCGCATACCTAATGTCTGCAGACTGACATGTGCTTATACTCCTAGCATATTGATGCTGTAGGTTTTACATTCTCTTTCCAGTTCAAGGGTGAGTCCGCCCAAACACAATATTTCAGTTTTGCTAGACGCTGGAAAGTTAAACCACCTGACATTTTCTTATCTCTGATATTCTGTTGGCAAGATTTCTGCACTTGAGCTCCTGGGCTTGCACACTCAGTGAACGCTAAGAGGGTTTATGCTCTCTCTGTTAGATTTCTGAGTATTTTTTTTGTTTGTTTATTGTGTAAAATGTGAACGAAGATGTTGGAACATGCATTACTTAACAGGAACACTTAGAAAAGGTACAGACTTAGGAATTTGTGCAAGGAGATCTCACTGTTGGAAGAAGCCAGGAACTTAATTGGATGTAAACCTTAAATGGGTGACATGTCATTTTCAAAAGCACTGTGCATCAAAAATAATTGCCACATTTTTTTTTCACCTGTTAGAAAATACTGTTTTCACCATTTTTATCCTTTGTTGCATCTCATTGCCATTGATCTCCTGCTGCCTCCTTGCAGCCACTTCTTTAAATGCATTCACTATAATGGTGACTGCCTTGCATTGCTCAGGAGGTAATTCCTGATAGTGAGCTCAGTGAATTATGTTTGCATGATGCCTACAGTCTGCACTGGAAGGGCATTTTGCAGCAGGACAACTCAGGAGAGCAACTTACAGACAACGAGAAAATGTTGCCATCCTCTAACAGGTACCTGAACAAGGACCTTCATGAAAGGGTCACTAGGAATTAAGCTTTAATAGTAAATTTACATCAGTGGTGGAACTTCCAATGGTCACACTTGCGATTGGGCCCTTGTGTTTCGCCACCATGGGGGGCCCCAGGACCGATGGAAAGGCAGTCACGGGGCCCTTCATAGTTTCTTGCACCAGGGCCCTGAAGGTTCTAGTTACAACTCTGATTTACTTGGTAAAGCTTATATGACATTTTAGTGATGAGGTTCTTTGACCACTTCCTGCAAACTGACATACCTGCATGTCGGCTTGAAGAAGTGGTCAACCCAGTACCGCTCAGCTGTTATCCCAGCAAGCAGAAGGGGACGTCCCTCCCTCCCGCTGACGCTCTGCCCGAGTCTCTTGTCCCGCTGGGAGACCCGAGCAACCAGCCGGCACATTCACCGGTTGGTTATAGTCCCGATTGAAGCCACATTTGGCTTTGATCAGGTCTCCGATCAAGTAATCAGGGTCACTTCCAATTTACTCGGCTGCTAATGGCGCAGATTTAAAAAAACTGACAGTATTCAAAAATGCAGATTTTGACATTTTGAATACTTTGAAGTGCAGTGGAGGGGTCTGGGGTCTTTAAGACCCCATATCCCTCCATAAAGAGTACCTTTCACTGCCTATTACTGTCACAAGGGATGTTTACATTTTGTGACAGCAATAAAAGTGTTTCGATTTTTTTTTTTTTTTTAAGGAATATTGTTAAAAACAAAAAATAAAATAAACAGGAAAAAAAAAAATAATTTAAAGTGCCCCCGTCCCTATGAGCTGCTGCACCAAAGAAAATGCATACATAAGTCGCTTCCACATATGTAAACGGTGTTCAAATCACACATGAGGTATCGTTGCAATCGTCAGAGCAATAATTCTAGCAAAAGATCACCTCTAACTCTAAACTGGTAACCATTAAAAAATTTTAAAGCGTCGCCTATGGAGATTTTTAAGTACAGTAATTTTTCTCCATTCCACGCGTGTACGCAACTTTAGACCGTAGCATGTTAACTATCCAAATCAATTGGCGTGACGTTATCATTCACAATATACAAAAACATTGGGCTAACTTTACAGTTAATTTTTTTTTAAATTCAATGAAATTAATTAAAAAATTCTTGAAAAAAATTGCGTTTGAAAGATGGCTGCGCAAATACCGTGTGACAAAAAATATTTCAACAACCGCCATTTTATTCTTTAGAGTCTTTTCTAAGTAGTTTCTTAGCAAAAAATACTGATTTTAACTTGTAAACCACATATATCAGAAATAGGCTTGGTCCTTAAGTGGTTAAAATAGATGTAAACTAAGTTACTAAAATTCTATAAACGGTTTAACTAGTTAATACAAAGTTATGTTTAGTATTTTTAATGTTTCACCCTTTATTCAAATCATTTTTTCTTGTAGGTCTTTTTTCAGACACTTTGCCCACGTTCACACTGAGGGGGTGAATTGAGAGACATACGTGCGGGTTCATGCACAGATGTCTATAGAAATTGCCCCCAAAGTCACCAAAAGTAGTGCAGGAACTACTTTTGGCAATCGGTGCAGCGCCGGAAAGTCGGCGATGTGGTCCAACCAATTTAGACGCTGCTGTTGCCGGCAATAGGCTCCGATTTGGCATGGAATTTGACATGTCAAATCGCATTTCAAATCGTCCTGATGTTAGTGGGGGCTTAGTCCCCTTTCACACGGGCTGTCCAATCAGGTTCTCCTGTCAGTTTTTCAGGCAGACCTTATCGGACCCTGCACTCTTCCCTATGGAGCGGGGGATGTCAGTGGACACATGTCTGCTGACATCTACTGTTATCCGATCCGATCCTGCCCTGTCCTATTTTCAATCCGTCTGCTAGAAAGGATTGGATAAAAATGGACTGGTGGTCTGTTTTTACCCGATTTCCTTATAGAGGACAGCGGGACTGTGTCTGTCTCCGCTCTGCACAGTGAGCAGAGACGGATCTGTCCTCCGCCTGGTCAGAGAGGATCAGCGAAGCAATGCTGAACAAGCGGAGCCCACCAAACAGTGGCACCCATTTGAAAGGGGCCTTAGGGGGAGTTTTACTAAGACCAATGCACACAGAATATGGTGCAGCTGTGCATAGTAACCAATCATCTTCTAACTTCAGCTTGTTCAGTTAAGCTTTGACAATAAAACCTAGAAGCTGCTTGGTTACTATTCAGTGTTGCACCAGATTAATTGGCTACCATGCACAGCTTCACCAGAGTTTGCACTCTGCAGTTTTAGTAAAGGCCCCTTTCACATGGGCTTTCCGATCAGTCCGCCTGTCAGTGTTTCAGGTGGACCTGATCGGAACGCTCCATGCACCCCTATGGAGCAGTGGATGTCAGGGCTGACATATCCGCTGCTATTCGATCCGATCCTGTCCATGAAATCCAGATGGATGGAAACCCTATTTTCCATCCGTCTGGAGGAATGGATCAGAGAGGATCGGATGAAAACGGACAGGCAGACTATTTTCATCCCATCTCCCCATAGAGGAGAGCGGGGATCTGACAGGTCTGTCTCTGCAAAGTAAGCGGAGACAGATCTGTCATCCACCTGCTCAGCGGGGATCAGTGGATTGATCCCCCGCTAAGCAGAATGGAGTCCGCCGAGCGGAAAGCCCATGTGAAAGGACCCTTAATCATTGGCTGCCATGCACAGCGTCACCAGATTTTGCACTCTGCACTTTGAACTCTGCAAGCAGTCCCAATCAGGTCAGTTGGGATGTTGTGGCTACACCCAATTTGACATCTGTGCGGCTCTCCAAACAGATGACAGCGTTCAAGGACTGTACCAACATGGCTGTCAAATTTGGAGCAGCAGCTGTATAAGTGTAGCTGCTGTGTCCCAGTTGATAAGTATGGAACTGCCTGAATAGGGATGCATGGGACACTTTTACATCCCTATGCAGGCAAGAACAGCTCTCACACAGGCATACACTTATAGTCCCCCGTGTGAATGAAGCCCAACAAATATAAATTTGAATGAACAACATTATTTGTGCCTTTGGACACAGGAGAGTGGTCAATTGTGAAGGCACTATCCAGCCACCCTCCAGCTCCATACTTCGTGAATGTTTCATAAACCACTTGGGTTGGCTGTAGGTGGGTGAATTTGTGCAGTTAAACTGGCCATATACTGATATTTTTTCGTTTGTTCAGCCTTACAGGTTAACAGCATGGATAGATAAATTCCCCCTACAGGGTTATTGTATTCTGACAGAACACCCGAAGTGCGACCGCATTCGATTGAATGCAGCTGGTGTTCGCCAAACAATTTTTCTCCTAGGTTCTTCGATTTGCCAACCGAATGATGTTGGGCGGGAAAGGGCCAACAGGGTCACCCTCTAAGAAAGTTTAGGCCAGTTTATCAGGAAGTGGAAAAAATGAGCACAGTGTACGGCCAACCCTAGGTGCAGAAGTTCTGTTGCATAATTCCCCAAAAGTCATTTAACCCGCTAGCATTTTCCGTAACAGAAATAACAACATTGTGCAGAACTGAAAGGATGAGGTTTATCTTTTGCAGCTAACCTGTACATTTATCAAAGTAAAAAAATAGGATCAACATTGTCTCTTGTCAGAAATTCACATAAATTACTGAATTTGTTTTCAGGGAATATGTGTATTGGCATTTAGAAATTTCTATTGCACACAGGGCTTTCATCTTCCTAGCAAAGGACACCTTATATACTTTTATTTATTACTGTGTTATGAACCAATCTCTCTGCGAATATACATTTCAATCTCTGTATTGGTGCCTCCAAAAATTATATATTTGTGCATTTTTATATTTCTCCCCTGTTTCTGGAAGTTCTATGATCTGTGTCATTGTCTTCAATTGTATGAGTCGCTGTAAAGTAATTGAGTGAATATTCTTGTCACCTAGAGATTTTATATGCTTTTTTTTGTTCGCTGTTGAAAGAGGAAATATTATGTATCCATATCTGCATTATTATATGATTATTTATGTGATTATTATTTATTCATGTCTGATTATAAAGCACCTGCTATTACTTTTTCTCTGCTGTATTATGTAGATGAAGGAGGCACAAATAAACAGCCAATCCTTTCATGTTAATAGTATAAAAAGCGGTTTGGAAAACATCACATCAATGTTCACGCATTTGTCCTCAGTTGTAATCTTTGCATACATATTTTGAGCCTATAAGCTTTTGTGTAAATACATATCTTAAAGTGAAACTGCAATCAAAATGAACCATATTTCCCATTTCAAATATCTGTATTCTTTTGAAACAAAGCATAGAGTAGAAAGAAAGCAGAACATTGTTCCAGGTTGAATACAAAGAGAGGACTGCAAGGCACAGGGCCCTAAAAACTTTGCAGGGATCCAAGCATAGAAGTTACATCTTTATAATGTAAGAACATTTGGGTCCCAGCTTGAAAATGAGAGACAAGTGCATGGAAAGAGACTTCAAGATCTTAGGGCCTGGAACTGTAGTCGACAAACTACCAACCCAACGGTGGTTGAATGGTGTTTGTGGTGTCATTCCACACCACAGATAAAAATATACAGTGGGTACGGAAAGTATTCAGACCCCCTTAAATTTTTCACTCTTTGTTATATTGCAGCCATTTGCTAAAATCATTTAAGTTCATTCTTCTTCCTCATGAATGTACACATAGCACCCCATACTGACAGAAAAACACAGAATTGTTGACATTGTTGCAGATTTATTAAAAAAGAAAAACTGAAATATCACATGGTCCTAAGTATTCAGACCCTTTGCTGTGACACTCATATATTTAACTCAGGTGCTTTCCATTTCTTCTGATCATCCTTGAGAATGTTCTACACCTTCATTTGAGTCCAGCTGTGTTTGATTATACTGATTGGAAAGCCACACACCTGTCTATATAGGACCTTCCAGATCACAATGCATGTCAGAGCAAATGAGAATCATGAGGTCAAAGAAACTGCCTGAAGAGCTCAGAGACAGAATTGTGGCAAGGCACAGATCTGGCCAAGGTTACAAAAAGATTTCTGCTGCACTTAAGGTTCCTAAGAGCACAGTGGCCTCCAAATAAATGGGAGAAAGTTGTAGAATGTCAACCATCACTGCAGCCCTCCACCAGTCGGGGCTTTATGGCAGAGTGGCCCGACGGAAGCCTCTCCTCAGTGTAAGACACATGAAAGCCCGCATGGAGTTTGCTAAAAAACACCTGAAGGACTCCAAGATGGTGAGAAATAAGATTCTCTGGTCTGATGAGACCAAAATAGAACTTTTTGGCCTTAATTCTAAGCGGTATGTGTGGAGAAAACCAGGCACTGCTCATCACCTGTCCAATACAGTCCCAACAGTGAAGCATGGTGGTGGCAGCATCATGCTGTGGGGGTGTTTTTCAGCTGCAGGGACAGGACGACTGGTTACAATCGAGGGAAAGATGAATGCGGCCAAGTACAGGGATATCCTGGACAAAAACCTTCTCCGGAGTGCTCTGGACCTCAGACTGGGCCGAAGGTTTACCTTCCAACAAGACAATGACCCTAAGCACACAGCTAAAATAACGAAGGAGTGGCTTCACAACAACTCCGTGACTGTTCTTGAATGGCCCAGCCAGAGCCCTGACTTAAACCCAATTGAGCATCTCTGGAGAGACCTAAAAATGGCTGTCCACCAACGTTTACCATCCAACCTGACAGAACTGGAGAGGATCTGCAAGGAGGAATGGCAGAGGATCCCCAAATCCAGGTGTGAAAGACTTGTTGCATCTTTCCCAAAAAGACTCCTGGCTGTATTAGATCAAAAGGGGGCTTCTACTAAATACTGAGCAAAGGGTCTGAATACTTAGGACCATGTGATATTTCAGTTTTTCTTTTTTAATAAATCTGCAACAATGTCAACAATTCTGTGTTTTTCTGTCAGTATGGGGTGCTATGTGTACATTCATGAGGAAGAAGAATGAACTTAAAGAATTTTAGCAAATGGCTGCAATATAACAAAGAGTGAAAAATTTAAGGGGGTCTGAATACTTTCCGTCCCCACTGTATGTCAAAGGGGAAGGAAGGTGGGGGAAGAAAATAATGTGTAGAAAGAGGGAAACACGAGGATGGTAGCCAAAGTCGCAAGTCACACTTCAGGTTAACTATATGAGTAGCTTACACGTTTTGAGTTTACCTAAATCCATGGAATTGAGTTTGCAAGTAAGCAAATCTTAAGAAATTTGTCATGGGGATCTGAAAGAATTCTAGATAACTTCTCGTGGAAGGGGAGGGGAGGGATTGCAATTTCAATTAATCTTATTTTCAAGTATATTTTCAATGCCAATGCAGCTAAAGGTGTTATCCCGAGTAAATGGGTAGAAGTAAAGAGCCCTACCCTAAAGGAGTGGTGTAAAAGAGTGGACTACATTTACAATATGGAGTATTTGGGAAGTAGGAAAGAAGAACAACCAAAATATTTGTTGGAAAATAGGGGAAAATGGGAAGACTTCAAAAAATCTGATAAATGCCTGAAAATTTTGATGGAAGATATATGATAATTAGAACTTGGTAATAATTTGAGAGTACAGAGAGACAACATCAAAAATTGAATAAGTGTTTAGTAGGTTGATGGGGGAGGTGGGTTAGGTTTGGATAGGGGGGAGTTGGGTGGAGGGTATCTGGGGATTAAGTTGTACTGATAACTTTTTGCAAGATATATGTTTAAGTTTCTTGTTTTTATTGTTAATAGTATATTGGAAAACTAATAAAATATTTTAAAAAAAATATATATATATATATATAAAAAAAATAGAATCATATTTGCAAGTAGATAAATTGTTGTCTTGTCTATAATGTGCCCTTTTTTTTACGTAGCCAGAACATACAGAGCTGATTTAGGCTAAAGCACTGTATATTTTTCGTGGGAATGGAGTTATTTCTCTGTGTAACGTGTAATTGCCCCCTCTCCTCTTTTTACTCTCTAACTAAAATTTTTTTGGTCCTAAAGTCAAAATATGAAATTGTCAAAGCTAAAGCAAGCGGTCATGAAAAAAGTATCCTCCATTATGCACCAAGAACACTATGGTGCCTTAAAGTTGTACTATGGGGTTGATTTACTAAAGGCAAATATACTGTGCACTTTGCAAAATGCAGTTGCTCTAGAGCTTAGTGAATGAGCAGAAGCTCTGCTGACTTCCATCATCCAATCATGTGCAAGCGAAAATGCTGTTTTTTTAAAATTTTCCTTGCACTAGATTGGGTATTCTTTGCAAAGTGAAGCTTTATCTCATTTACTAAGCTTTGGCGCAACTGCACTTGCAGCGTGCAACTGCACTATTTGCCTTTAGTAAATCAACCCCTATGTGTTTACAAATCAGCCAAGGGATTGACATCAGTTTAGTTAGTGGCTCTTATGCATCGTACACATGATTAGATAATCGGACAACTTATCGTTCGCATTTTGTTGCATGATGCTAGTATCGAATTCAACAATGCGTTCTAAACGTATGATTTTTTTTTGTACAATTCTGTAAAAGCTTCCTGGTTGCGTAGCTACGTACCAGATAATGCAAAACAAAAACAATGGCAGCCAGGCTTTTTCCAGGTTATTTTCGTGTTTCTGATCATGCGTGGTCTTTGTCGGTTTTTAGTGAACACATATTGTACTGATTAAACGATTGTCGTTCGCTAAGCTATCATACGAAAAGTTTTCGTGTTTGTCCCTTCAGATTTTGTTGGACGAAATGTCGTGATCGGCTGTCGAAAACTGTGTACTAACGATCAGATTATCGTGCGATCAATTCAAAAACGATTTTTTCCGGACGATTATCTAATCGTTTGTACGAGGCATTAGGAGCAGATTTTTGTTTCTATTTTATACTATTGAAACTGGGTTGGTTTACTTCCTTGCTGAAAAAAGTGCAGGACAAACAGGTTTGGACTGTTCCTGGGTATCCCTGTCTCCTACCTGTCTCCCTTACAGCTTTGTGAAGGATGTAGTCAGTGCCTTAAAGAGTCAATAGTGAATAAAATAGTGAATAAAATTGAGGAGCTTGTAAAATAGCTTTTACTGGCAATTGCTAATCAGCAGCAGACTAATGAGCTACTGCAAGAGGCTAACCACCCGACAGATCTAACAGCTGACTAAAACCCACCAGGCCTCCTTAGACAGACAACAGCAAGTGAATCTATCTCTACAGGAGCAGATACAGGCACTATCAGAGAGGCAGAGGGGGCACAGGAGCCAATGTCTGCCCCTTGACAGTTGGTGCAGAGAGTTTTACAATAATTGTCCATGGAGGAAAATGTTAAAGCCTTGTCATCTTTAAGAGATTGTCAGAATGTGAGAAGCTACCCAAGAGGGAGTGGGAAGAAGTGTTAACACCCTTTACATTGGGGAGCCTAAAAAAGCCTGCTTTGATTTGCAACCTCAGACTACCAAGGAGTATCCTAAGCAAAGAGGGGAAATACCAGTCAAGTGTGGGGTTACCATGGCTGCCTGATGCAGCAAGCATGACCCTGGAAAGTCAGCAAGGTCCAAGATGTTTTATTTTTTTCCTCCTGACGGTCTGTTTGGTTGCAACCAAAGTTGCTCAACCCTGCTCAGATTGTGGAGCAAGTTATCTGTGACCATTATATCAAAGCTTTGCCAGTTAATATACAGAGGGTTTGATAAGATTGTTCTTTTTATCCTTGGGGTAAACAGGCTTTAAAGGACAGGAGTGAGACACAGAACTTGCTACAAAGCTTAAAACTAGGCTTTGACCTTCCTTTTGTAAACTGTGGTGGGAAAAAGGGTAACCAGTTCTGAAAATGTGTCTGAAATTAATGGTGTCATTGTTTTGCCTAAACTTGAGTAGGAAGTTGGATCCCTACCTCAGAGGTACCTGACGACTTTTCACTAGTGGTCATGTTTGGATAGTCAGAGAAATTGGTCTCAGTGCCAGAAATAATAGATAAACCAGTGGCCAAGAATTTTTGAGCTTGCCCAGTTGCAGAATCCCAATTTGGCAAATGTATGTAAACTGTGACCTTGATACATGAGATATCACAAGAGCCAGAATTTAGTTAGCCTGGTATACCCTGCCTTTTGCTGTGTACCATAACTTATTGTATTGTATAAAGAAGAAATGAGAGCTAGTTGTGGAGCATCTGTTGCTGTATTACATGTGTCTTACATGCAATGTTGGTTATGGCTCTTTCTCATGTGTTAGGTAGTCATTAAGGGGTAGAAAAACCAAAATGTGGAATAAGTGGTTTTTGATTCATTTTGGTATTTACAATACATTTAAAGAATATTGTAAATCCTGCCCTGGGTGTAACATTATGCACTCCAAACATTGGAACCCTTGCCTATAATGGAGATCCCTTTTGAGAGGGTTGCTAAGAATGCAGTCACTATCATATTCCACTAGAGGTATCAGCACATATTGGTAGTCCTTAAGTATTCCATCCAATAATCATCATAGTTATGGTCCAGCAGACACAACTGTTCTAAATAGATCTATATTTCCATCTAAAACGGTTATACCATCCAACAACTATCATACTATTTACCAGAGTAAAATTAGGATTTCTTAAATACCAATCATGATATATTGATGATGTAGTAACTACTGCTTTAACTGCTCCCTTGGACTGCGTATGACAGAAGAATGACAACAAAAAACAAATGGTCCATCGACAGGGGCAAGTTAGGGCATGGCCCTTTTTAGGAGTCGTTTGAAGACCTTGCTAGTGGAGGCGGAGCTCGCTTCTTAACCTCCCTGGCGGTATGATTCTTTTGGATTTTAGGTGCTGAAAGCGGTACCATTATTTTGCATGTAATTCTTGTGAATGAGCAGTCCAAACCAACTGTATACATTTATTATATATATTATATATATATATATATATATATATATATATATATATAAATATATATATATATGTATGTATGTATACATATATTATATATATATATATATATATATATATATATATATATATATATAATGTATACAGTTGGTTTGGGCTGCTCATTCACAAGAATTACGTGTATATATATATATATATATATATACGTGTGTATATATATATATATATATATATGTGTGTGTGTATATATATATATATATATATATATATATATTTAATGTATATGTGTATATATATATATATATATATATATATATATACGTATATATATACGTATATATATATATATATATATATATATATACATATATTTACATAAAAAGTACATTAAAACTGCAGGAAAGGGCACTGGGGGGCAATGTAATGTGATTTTATTTTATTTTGAACGGTGTCAGTGTGTTTGGTGCATTTTACATTTGAATTTGCCGCCGGTTCCACCCCCCGGCGGACGTCACGTCGCCAGAGACGGAAGCCGGGGCTCGCAGACCATCGGGAGAGAGCTCCGCCGCCGCACACCGCCCGCAGTCTTCGCTGGATCCCGGAGAAAAGGTAAGTAAAACCTCCTCCAGCATCCAGCGATCTTCTTAGCGCTACCCCGAGTGTGACTCGGGGTTACCGCTTTTGGCACTAAAATCTTACCCCGAGTCACACTCGGGAATACCGCTAGGAAGGTTAAGAGGGTTTAGACATAGCTGCTTAAGCATAAATATGAGATTTAAAAATTACCTTTTTTGTTACTAACTTTCAAATTTTGGAGAAAATTAGGCCCCTTTCACGCGGCAGACTCTGTTCCAATCAGCATGGAATTATCTCACGGATCTCCTGCTGATTGGAGCAGAGCAGGTGGATGACACATCTGTGTCCTCTCAGTTTCTACAGAGCAGACATGGGCAGAGCCTGTGTGCTCTATAAGTGGCCGAGAAAAAACTGTTCGTTTACACCCAGGTACCTCTGATACTCTTCACCTAGGAAAGAGAATGGAGCCCTCTCTGTTTTTTTTTTTTTTTTTTTTTTTTAGGGGACCCAATTGAACCTGGAGGAAGGCTTGTATAAACAGATACAAATCCATTTACACTCGCCTGCCCAAAGGGATGAACGGACCTTCCAATCAGGTCTGCCTGAAAAACTGACAGTTGGACCTGATCTGAAGGCCTGTGTGGAAGAGCCTTTAGGGGGACATAGTGCTCAGTATTCAACCATTTACTCCACACAGTGACAGCTACGGATTGAAATGAGTGTTGCAGAAAAAGTTGCATTCTTTAAAATTTCTATTTTTTTAATGGACTATTCATTTGTATACTTTACTGTTTCTGAGTTTTGCTTTAACTCATCTTCACCACTCCTGCCTATTGCCCTGATACCCTCTGCAATCCTGTTGAAGATGACAGTAATTCCAGTTATTAAGCACACATGCTTACTCTCTCTGCCTTCCCACAGTGCAGTGCTGTGCTTGGTGTCAGGCCCAATCACTGTTACAGAAGCAGGCAGGGGAAAAACAGCAGCTTATATGTCTTCACTATTTGGCATGGTCCAAATCATCAAAGCGATTTTTGCAGGGTTATAGAAGAATTTGTGGCAAAACTGGAGTAGGTATGGTTATTTAAAAAAAGAATACCAGATATGGATATTTTTAAATAGTTTTATAGGTCCAGCTTGGACCAATGTAACGATGCAAATTATATACTTGGCTGATGCCCCTGGAAGCTGGAAGTCACTGTAGTATGCACCAATACAGTGATCTCCACTATCCTCTAGGGCAGGGGTGTTGAACTAAATTTCATCGCGGGCCACATCAGCATTATGGTTGCCCTCAAAGGGCCGATTATATCTGTAAGATTAAATGTTCAGAGCACCCCACGCCCCCTTACACCCTTACATGAGATGTCAAGAGCCCCCCCACCATCAGAAGTCAAGAGTCACCCACCCTTCCTTACATCACAATGCACCCCCTTAACTTTTGCTGCTGCCAGGAAGAAGATGCAGGTGGATTTGGGAAGAATTAAAGTACAGGGTCTGGAGTAGGAACAGAGGAGGGTCGAAGTCAGCTTTCAGCTTCTGCTGAATGCCGAGACCGGAGGGGGGGCAGAGACAAGGTGGTGTTGCGGCTGTACAGAGAGGTGCAGAATCTGTAGGAGGAGTTCTGCCCTCCTCTCTGCTGCAGGCTGCTGAGAAAGGGGGTGGGGTGGGTAAAGACGAGCCTTTCTGCAGCTGCACAGAGAACCGCTGGATCTGGCAAAGGAGTTCTGTCCTCTCTGCTGCTGACTACTGAGACAAGGTGAGTGCAGAGACAAGGAAGGTGCTGCAGGAGAGGTGTGAGGGCCATATGAAATGGCATGGGGGGCTGCATTCGGCCCACGGGCCTTGTGTTTGACACCTGTGCTCTAGGGCCTGCTGCGAGTGCCTGTCCTGCTGCATTGTGAACATAGGAGGTATAGAGATGTAAAATATCCATACTTGGAATTTATCTTAAAGTGTCACTAAACCCATATAATGAAAAAGTATTGTAAATGGTATATTACATGCTGTTTATACTCACTCACACACTATGAGATGAGTTTTCTGTACTTAGCAAAAAAACTGGTTGATCCTGTTGCTTCTAGCCTAACCTTCTATTCATGTTCCTAGTTCAGCTAGGAATTTTGAAGCTGTGGTGACCGCTCTGCACATGCTCAGTTTTCAGTGAGTTTTTATGCTGAGCATTTCCTCCCAATCACATTTGAGCAGCCCACGTGACTGTAGAGTCACACATGTGGGCATATACATTAACCAGCTAAACACAATGGGGGTGGGATATTACATGTAGGCTTCGCCTCCCTCTTATTCTATGACACAGGCTGGAGGGGCATGACACAGCCTGTGACTGGCAGAAATCTGCCAAAACAATGTTATAGCCAAAAAATAATAAAGATGTAATTTCAAATATATATTTGTATGCCAATTTAAAACAGTTTATTTATATCACTTACTTATTTTTACTCTGTATTCCAGAAAGGCTGTTTTTTTTTTTTTTTGTATTTAACATGTGACCAGCAGAAGAGGACTAGGCTCCTCCTGCTTATGTTTTTATGCAGACAGGCTCAAAAAGATCTGGGTAATGTGACAGCTGTGTATCAATAAGGAAAAAGGTACTTTTTTTTATTTTTTTTTATTAAAATAATTACAGTGCCATCATCCACATACAGAAAAGTAGAAGGGACAATGTAAGTTAAACAGTGTGTGTTAAGTAACAATTTAGGGTACTAGAGAATGCCTGCTGCAGAGCAAGGTGGACATGATGTGAAGCAGGCAGATTCTGCAGATTTAGATTTGCGTAATTTATGTCTGGTCCCCAATGGCTGTAGCAGTTAGTACAGTTATTTCAGCTGGCTGACTGATTTGACAATTCAGCTGCTGTGGAGGAATGAGCACATATATCAAAGTCTAAAGAATATCTGCAGATTTTCATAAAACATAGACTTAGCCTGCCCTGCCCGTAGGTTAACGCAGAGTTAAACTCATTAATTTAACAGTTTCCCAAAACAGTTACATTCAATGCATACTGTGAATGATAATTGTACAAAGTGCTTGTTATATCACCTGAACTGTCAAGTCATCAAATGGCTGTTGTCAGACCTGATTGCATGTGTAGTATAATAACAACTGCTGATTAAAAATAGGCTAAGATGGCGGCTTTCTTGGCTGTAAAGGATAGGAGGGTTTATTTCCGCTTTAACTAAACCTCCACTGTTGATAAGAATTTGTGCTTTGCTGCCAGTTTGGGTGAATTCCATACTTCCATAATTTGGCTTTGTCTCATCCAGGAAGGACAGCAAATATTGAAGGAAGGAAAGAAGGGATGGGTCTGTGCCAAGATGGTTCATAATGAGTAAAGGCCACCTCATCACAGATAAGAATCTCATGATTATCCCCGCACAGTCAGGGCTAGTGTAAATGCTGCACCAGCCCCACTGTTTGGCTACAGATTTTGGAGGGAAATTGGACATATTTGTATACCCTCAGCCCACAATGCTACTGAGTGTTGCACAAACTCTGCCATTTAGGCTCCGTTCACATTAGGTCGCTCCGACTTAGGGGGCGACCTGTGAAGTCGCGTGCAGCGCGACTTCGGAATGACTTGCACGGACTTCATAAAATTAATGTCTAGGCAAGTCGCCTCCGGGTCGCCCCCCGAAGCAGTACAGGAGTCACAGGACCCTTTTTCTAAGTCGGAACGACTTGTGTCGCTCCTATTAGAACGGCTCCTGTACTACACAATGGGAGCGTGAGGACCGCGACTTGTCAGGCTGACAAGTCGCGGTCCAAGTCAGACCAGTGTGAATGCGGACTAAAGCATATCAAACCGAAAAACAAACAAACAAAAATAATTTATTGCAGTTTTCCTGTCCTTAGATTTTTCTTGGTGTTTTTGCTTTATTTTTACCTTGTAATATTGCAAATAACACACTTCCTTTGCCTTCATGTCTATGCTTTTTACCAACTGTATTTATAGACGCAGCCATGGTTGTCACACAGGCTGGACTTCAAGCTTATGTCTGCCTTTGTTCATCTCCATTGCATCATTGCATGATGGATTGATGTGAATAGTAGTTTATGCAATAGGGGTAAGGTTCCTTGTGCTTTATGTTACGCTCGCTGAAAGCCACAATGCATTTCTGGCAGGACCACCAGGTATTTGTTATACTT
Organism: Pelophylax lessonae; assembly: GCF_965119305.1. Taxonomy (NCBI): domain Eukaryota; kingdom Metazoa; phylum Chordata; class Amphibia; order Anura; family Ranidae; genus Pelophylax; species Pelophylax lessonae. The sequence continues at coordinate 129,571,539 of NC_138771.1, forward strand.
TCTGAAATGTTTTTAGCTTTAAAAACTCAAAACTAGTGCCGTTACCACGCCTAAGGATCGGTAAGTTGCAATATTTAAAATGTTTTCCTTTTGGGTTTAGATATACTTTCAGCTCTCCAGAATTAAAGAGGAAGTAAACCCTCCTCTGCAAGTTGTACCTATAGGTAAGCCTATGATAAGGCTTACCTATAGGTACTGTAAATATCTCCTAAACATGTACCGTTTAGGAGATATTTACCTTACATGCAGCCAGTGACATCACTGGCGCATGCACTCTGAAGGAACGGCCGCTGGTGCCGTTCCTTCAGAGCCCCGTGCCGTGACCGTCGGCTCCCGCGCGCGTGCGCGGGACAGACGTCACCGCGGCCCGGCCAATCAGATGGCTGGATGCCGCGATCCCGGAAGACGGGCGACTTAACATGTCGCCCGTCATAGAGGTAAGTGGGCGGCACGGCGGGGGCTCGTTCTAAGGTAAGTATTTCAGAATGAGCTAGTATGCGATGCATACTAGCTCATTATGTGTTTCTCTTTCAGGTTGAAAAAAAAATATTGGGTTTACAACCTCTTTAACAAGTTGTGAACCAAGGAGTTAGGGAGCGTAGCTGAAGGGAGTGAAATAAAGGTTGCCTGTACAGCCTTATCAGTGGTGGAAGAGATTGTGATGGGTTTTCTAACATGTCAAATCATTAGTTACCACTGATAGGGGTCAACTAGTAGGTTCGTGGGTCATGCGAGGGGTATAAGATTGTTGCCCTTTTACCAGATTTCTTTGGGTGCACTTGGTGCTTGCTACAATTCAGGTTTAAGTGTTCATTTCCTATCCTTCCATGATACAATAAAGATGAAATCTTATGTTCACCATCTTCACATATCCTTCTCTCCAGTTTTCATAAATGAACCCCATTGTATTTTTCTGTTTTATGACCTACGCAGTGTCGGTTGCTGACTGACAGGTTATTAACAATATCATTACATATTCTGTGGAAGAACGCTGGTGGATTATTTTCCTTGTCACATTCATCTGAAGGACATAGTATACTCCCTGAAATTTCATATTTACCTTCTCTGACCCTGGTGTTCAGCCTACATTTAAGCAGATGCGTTTCTGTGACTCATAAAGATTTTTAGGATTGTATTGCACTGTCAGAGGGAATGTGCATTTGTAGTCAGTCTTACAAACCCTGGAATATGTTCACTTATTCCTCTGAAGGTATACTGTATTTATCATTTCCAGGATCTTCACTTTTTCAGAGTTTTTGGATATTATTCTTACCGTTTTTTAACTTTTCTGTAGGCAGAGTGCTTAGTTAGGAAATGCCTTTTCACCATTTTATCTGCAAACAGTATGAGAGCGATAGAACTAGCACAATGTGCAGTAATTGGTATGTTTTAATGGATAAGTTCAGGTGAATAGGAAGTATTGAAGTAAATTAGATGTGTGCACCCTGCTCACAAACCTTCTTATAGGTAAAAGTCCATTAGGCATTGATAGTGGCAACAACTAATTCTGGCATCCCTCAGAACAGGCCAACACATACGCAGATTACAAATGGAAACCTCGACATCAGCAGCACAGAGGTAAATTTAATATACTTCATTGTATACTTCAGCAGTCAAGATTTCTTCCCAATTATGACTTCATGGCTCCAAGTCTGTGCTAAAAAACTGGTAACCCCTTCATAAATGTAATGTTTGATGTCTTTTATGCCCATTCACAATGGATGCTTTGTCTATTAAAATACAGTTGTGATTTCGCCCATTCAGAGCAAAATGTTTAAGTAGGTTGTAGGTTATCAAAAGAACCTGTAATTTGCCATACAGTCTCTATTACTTGGATTTGCCCTTAAATGCACTATACATATTTGTCCTAGGTCATCTCTTCTATTACTTAAATACAAAAAGTGCAAGATGAGTTCTAGATTGTGTAGAGTTTTGTTTTTGCTTTCTTTATTGACCAAGTAGGGCCTTATATTCATGCTAGGGATGATGCAGGGATTCTAGAAGACCTTGAATATCCTTAGGCCCCTGCAGAAAGATCAACAATGCACCTGGTTTAAAAAGGTGTAGTTAAACATTTCTGTAGCTAATGCTTCAAGCTCTATACTCAGAAGATCACATAGTACCCCCACAGTATGCCTTCATCTTTTTTGAATATTTCTTAAATTTTATTTTTAACCAAGATACATAGGTCCATAGATGCAAGTGTTTAGGGCCTTGCTAGCGTAATCTTCTAGCTTCATGTTCAGATTCCAACAGGGTCAATACATCTCCTTTATAAAAAGGGCCCTTTACATTTCCCAAGATGGAGCGGTTGGTATCATCCATGAACTCAACACCGAGTACACTATGCCTGAGATCCAGTTCTCCCAAGAACTTTTGTTACCCGAGCAAGCTTGATCGGCTGCACGCGGCCTGTGTCCATGATGGCAGATTCAAGCAAGAAAAGAGATGCCTTCATCTACACAAACACCCAAATAAAAAAGGAGAAGACTTGAAAAAAAAATCTTATATGTATAGTTACACCTAAAAAATACACAAAGTAGCATCATAAAGGAAATTTTATCATAAAGAAATTAGGACTACCTTGATACCAGTTATAAGCTAGTGATCACTGTGTACTTGTGTTGCATAACATTGTGAAATACACTACTCAGAACAAAGCCCAGCAGAGAAAACAAACAAAATAGGCACTCTAAAAAAAAAAAGCACACTAGCCTGTTTTACCAACTTCACACCTACAGTGAAAAGCATTAAACCTTTCAGAACTAAATGGTTGTGCTTAGCCCTACTGGACCCTTAGTGCCCTATGGGCCCTGCTTGCCTGTACAGGCATTCATTTCCTGCATGTAACATAACATGAAATATTTTATATGATGTCAAGACACCCTTAGTGGTCAACAAATATCCTAGTCTCATTGCATACAACTGGAATACTGAGCTGGCCATACCCTGGCCCTTTGTTACAGGTTTTTACTCTTTGGCTGCATTGGAAGTACTGTGGATGTAAAAATACCACTGCACCTTGGCTCTTGTGTATGCATATGTAGTAAACAGATTCTGTACCTTGTTGGTACAATTGTTATTGGTACTATCAATGTGGGGTAGGGGATGGAATGACCTTTAAAGGGAGTCACCTGCAAAAACAGTACTTGGATATGCAGCTGACATTCAAATGAAAAATAAAATGTTCAGATCAACATTACAATGTAATATTACAATCACTTTGGGTGGCAGTTTTAACATAGCCAGGTTCTGCATTTCCAAAGACCACTGCAGACTAACTTTAATTGAGCAGTACAGTTTGGTTAGGACCCATCCCTGCCTGTGATTAGACAGTAAATGAATGGTGACACATTGTTAAAATCTCCTTATTAGTACATTTAATCAGAAACTCAATTGGCCCCAGAGTTGCCATCCCTCTCACTGTCCCAGGGCAGGACAAAAATTGAAAATTGAAAATTTAATAAACCTATAACTGGATCAAGGGTTGATTTTTTATACTGATCTGTAGTTTAGCTGTAACGTATAGAAGCTGCTTTTTAGCCACAGTTCTCCGATAAGTGTGTTTTTTTTTTTTGTGCACATTGACTTGTAGGATAATACTTTTTTTCTTCTAACAATATCAAACCACCAAATCAGGCATGCCGAGCTTCTTTGAGAGGGGTCCAAAAAACAAATGACTCCTCTTAAATCACCAGTCCCCATTGCTGATGGGCAATGACTCTTTGGCATTCGCTGCTTCTCAGCAGCGGATGGCATCAGAGTATTGGCTTTATATCCCATCTCCGGTACATTTCCAAAAGAGGCCCTTTACAACCTTTTGGAAAAAAATCACTGATTAACAATTATTTTATGGTTCTAAAATTAACAACATATCCAGCATTGTTTAAACATGTTCCACAGTGAATTTCCTCTTCCTCTGTGTTTGCTGTGAAGACAAAGGACTCTCGGCTAAGGAATAGTTTCAGTAGGGGAAACCCAGGAGAGGTATCTCCCAAAGGTTCTGTATGATATCACTGCCATTAACACCATCATACAGTGCTATACCAATAATGATGAAAGTTGTAACTGTTACATCATTCACCACATATTTGGTGCCCCAGGGGTGCCTGGGCTTAGCTACGTCACTGATTCTGTGCTTCATATGCCAATCATAAGGAGGCACAGGAGACAGACTTCTAATTATTTTGTGTGTCTTGTTTAGGAGATCAGCACATTTGCAGATTAGTTGTCCTTGCAACTTAAGAAAAAAAAGACAGTATCATGTAACTGAGGAATTTATACAGCCATAAGATAGTATAGAAAGGTTTTTAGTCTTTTATGAATTTAGGAAAATGGTTGGGAATACTGTACACTTATAAATAGATTAGAAAAGGTCTTTAATTTGTCTAAATAAACCCAATCTGGTCCACTGTGCTTTAGAGCATAGAATTACTCAAGCAGGACTCTGCTGTAGAAGGTGCTTAGTCTGCTGCCTCTTATATAGTAATAAATACACAGTTTATGGTTAGTCTTTACAGAAGCCAATTAACCTACCAGCTTGTATTCTAATTGTAGTGAAATACATAGGGATATGAGGAAGATCAAAGAATTTCAAATAATGCCCTGGTTGAAATTGTGCTCAGATTGCAGTAAGAAACACATAAGGATTTGGTAGGACCCCTAAATTCCAAATAATGCTCTTGCTGAGATTGTGTTCAGATTATGGGAAGAAGCATGTAGGGATATGAGGAGGGCCATGTTCAGGGATTTCCAACTACTTTCACTTGCATGGCTTTTCACTGTGATAGGCAGAGATGTATAGTAACTAAGTAGAACTACTTCACTACTGTACTTAAGTACCGAAAGGCGGTATCTGTACTTTCCTAGAGTAGAATTTTTTTTTATCCTACTTCCACTTTTACTTCACTACATTTTTTCGATGATTTCAATACTTCTACTCCATTATTTTTTGTGTGTGCTGCATAGTTACTCGTTACTATTATAAAAATTACCACTGCCAGAACAGTAGATGGCAGGTTTCATGAAGCTCAAAACGTGTGTATTATCAGCGCATACGAAAATAAATGCTACTGTATGTATAAATAAAAGCTGCATTTGAAATAATAAAAAACAATATGATGTTCAAACTTTTGACTTATTTCTTTAATAACTACATAACACAGTACTTGTACTTTTACTTTCAGTACTTGAGTAGCAATTTGTTTTTCAAAACTACTGGTACTTTTACTTTCAGTACTTGAGTAGCAAAATTTAAAAAAAAACTACTTGCAATACTTAAGTACAAAAAATGTTGAATACTTTAGTACTTCTACTCAAGTCACTTTTTGATCGAGCACTTCCACTTCTACTCAAGTCACTTTTTGATCGAGCACTTGTACTTTTACTCAAGTATGGGTTTCGAGTACTTTATACAACTCTGGTGATAGGTGCTTTGTAGGAAAACCTGACCAGATGCTCTGTTCACTACTGGAGGCAATGCTGTTTCAAATATTTTCTAAGCTTGTATATAATCTCATGTTTGCTTTAAAGCCCAATTCCAGCATGAGCAAAGATTTAAAATTCAGTTCCTGGCATCAGCAGTATGGTTGGTAAAATCTGGCTGATATACTGTGAATGTTACATGAAAGGTCCTTAGTGCAAATCAATAAGTGATGTAAATCATACAACAAAAAAACAAATGTTGCAAAAAATGTATAGATATCAAAGTGCTGAAAATAATACTTAATGTTATCAGTGAAAATGAGTGTGAAAAAAAATGCGTGTCATTGCAAACCAATAGTAAAAAATAAACAGCAAAATCCACAAAACTTGTAATTTGTGTCAACACAATAGTGAAAATCATATAAAGCCCAAACACCTTCTTAGTATAAATGTTCGTTCTTCTTGTATGAATCCAGTTCTCCACCACGTTCAAGTATAAAAACACAATGCACTCACCAGAGCCCCCAGGCCCCAGGGACCACAGAGCTTTTAATCCACTGATGTGCAATACTTCTATGAGTAGTCACATTCTCTCATCAACCAAAGGATGTCAAAATAAACATGGTAGACAAATAGCATAACAATAGTGCAACACCGTTTATCTAAAATTCCTTAACAATCACAACCCTGCAGTAGTTGCAATGACCTAAAAATGTGCCCTGACCGGCACCAGCTCTATAGTCAGAAATATCTAGTATAGAGTCACCATGCCCAGAAACGCACTCTCCACGTCCGGCCAGACTCCTGCACACAGCGTGGGTTCCCCAAAGTGACCTCAATGGTTCATCACAGATGATAGAGCCAGCAACCAGACCTCAATGCATTTCGCCGCTTGGCATCTTCGGGATTTCCTGAAGATGCCTAGCAGTAAAATGCATTGAGGTCTGGTTTCTGCCTCTATCGTTTGTGATGAACCATTGAGGTCACTTTCGGGAACGCTGGAACTCACGCTGTGTTTAGGAGTCTGGCCAGATGTGGAGAGTTCTTGGGCATGGTGACTATGTACTAGACATTTTTGTCTATAGAGCTGGTGCCGGTCAGAGCACATTTTTAAGTAAGCGCAACTACTGCAGGGTTGTGATTGTTATAGGATTTTAAATAAACAGCATTGTACTATTATGCCATTTGTCTTCCATGTTTATTTTGACATCCTATGGTTGATGAAAGAACGTGACTACTCATAGAAGTATTGCACATCAGTGGATTAAAAGCTCTGTGGTCCCTGGGGCCTGGGGGCTCTGGTGAGTGCATTGTGTTTTAATACTTGCACGTGGAGGAGGACTGGATTCATTTACTAGAAGCACAAACATTTATACTAGGAAGGTGTTTGGACTTTATATGATCTTCACTGTTGACACAAAATACAAGTTTTGTGGGCTTTGCGTTTTTTTATTTTCACTTTTGGTTTGCAATGACTTGCATTTTAGATTATTTTCACACTCATTTTCATTGGTAACATTCAGTATCATTTTCAGCACTTTGATATCTATACATTTTTTGTCACATTTATATTTTGTTGTATGAGTCACATCACTTATGGATATGTTTTCATTACCCATAGCATTGCATGTACATGCATTTGCGGGTGATAGTGTAGAATTAAAAAAAAAAAAAAAACGGTACTACCTAAGTTATTTAAATACCAGGTATTGTTATATATATGTCATTTTATATTTTTTTTTGATAAGTGCTTAGGATTTTTTGGGTATACTATTAGGTATAGATATTTTACCACACTATTTTATTAGGAAAGGGATATTTACCCCTGCCACCCCTGGTGTGACAGCGCCTTCCCTCTGACATTCACATCTATTTATTCTGGCCCAAGCCAGAAGGCTAGAGGCAGCAGTCAATAAAATAGGTTTTGAAGGGATTGGCACTGTGTCTAGGTATTTAGTTCTATTACATGTAAATGTATGTAACACTGATTGTTTCTAAACTGTGCACTTTTTTGCATTTTGGGTTAGTAACAAGACCTGTAGTGCTGGCTGCTATTCTTTATCACCTAAGTGCAGAGTTTTCTCTCTTTATATACCTTGGTATACTGTGATGTCTGGTACTGTCCACCCATTGACTCATCGATCCTGTGATGTGATTCCGCTACTTCTAATTCTACTACTATATACCCTGAAGAAGAGGGCAAAGAGGACCTGGGACCACATTGAACCTAACAAAAGACAGTTGAAAAAAAGGTAAGTATACATTTTTTTTTTTTTAAGACTGCAGTACTGCTCCTTTGGCATGTGAGGCAAAGGGGTTGGAGATCTTCAGCGTGGTGGTGTGCTTTTAGGGTGTTTTCACACTTGGTGCGATTGCCTGGACCGAGTTTGTTTCCTCCCCCCTCCCCCTGCCCCCGATGGACTGTGTTCACATTTGATTTTTGTATCCGAACCACGGTACACTTGTGTCATCAAGCTGCAGCCGGCGCGTACTCATGTTGCTTGGCTGTAAATGAGAAGGTGCCAAAATGGATAGAATTGCTTGCTTTGGTACGATTGCGTTCTCATCAGAAGCGAACCGTACTGGAGTTCACATGAACCGTACCCCAGATTTCTTTTTAAGTGGACTTGGGTACGGTTCGCGGGTGTGCACCCGAGTTCAAAGACAGTGTTCACATCATCAAAAAGAACCGAATTCTGATGTCAATCGAACCCGGGTGCGCACCAAAAGTGCTAGTGTGAAAACACCCTTAAAGAAACGTATACAGACTTTTATGCTGTTCTAGAGGAGTTGTAACTTCCCTCTATTGTTCCTGGCTGCCTGCTTATTTTGGGTCAGTGACTCAGAAGGTCTGGAAACCAGAGAATTGGCATGTCAGTCAGACAACTCTGATTTTCAGAAATATATCAGCAATGGCAAAACCTACATCTTTCATTACAGGTCTACTTTAATGCTATAGAGCAGTGGTTCTTAACCTTGTTGGAGTTACTGAACCCCACCAGTTTCATATGCGCATTCACCGAACCCTTCTTAATTGGAAAAATAAAATATGATTTTTTTTAAATTCAAAACATAGGTATATATTTAGGTATATATTTATACATAGGTGCACAAAATGAACAAAACCATTAAAGAAAAAAACCATTAAGAACAAAGAACGAAACCATTAAAACATGATTTTCACACAAAAACACTGGGCTGGGTGTTGGATGTGAGGGCATACCATGGGGTGTCAGGAGGGCACACACTGGGGTGGTTTTGGGAGGGCATACTATGGGGTGTCAGGGGGGCACACACTTGGGGGGGGGGGGTTGGGAGGGCATACCATGGGGTGTCAGGAGGGCACACACTGGGGTGGGGTTGGGAGGGCATACCATGGGGTGTCAGGGGGGCACACACTTGGGGGGGCATACCATGGGGTGTCAGGAGGGCACACACTGGGGTGGGGGTTGGGAGGGCATACCATGGGGTGTCAGGAGGACACACACTGGGGTGGGGGGGTTGGGAGGGCATACCATGGGGTGTCAGGAGGGCACACACCAGGGGGCATTCACAATGCTTTATTGAGCTAAATGAAAAGGATATGCATTTCCATTTGTCAGCTAACAGCACCTCTATGCTAAGCTGCAGTAACTCAGCAGACTTAGCATAGAGGTTCTTGTAAACTAATCCACCATGTACAGCTAGCTGAGCCTACCTCCAGGAACATTCACTCGGCTCCCTCTGCTCAGCTGCTGACACTTCCCTCTTCCAGGTGGGCACGATCTCCGTGGTCAGGTACATCCCCATCCCGCCCAATCAGGCAGCAAGCAGCCTGCAGGAGATAGGCTGGAAACCTGCTGGGGGAGGTACAGGGGGCGGAGCGTCAAGTGTAATATTTTCTCAGGGGGAGCAATTCCCCCTTTGCCCCCCCCCCCCGCCGAACCCGCGAGACTGACTCACCGAACCCAGGTTAAGAACCACTGCTATAGAGTCTAAGGTGAATCCCATGTTACACAGACCATCCATTCATTTTAATGTCAGACTCTTTGTTGACTCTCTCCTAATATGAATTATTGGGAGGCTTCTCATGCTTTAGAACAGCGTTTTTTAAAATTGTGGGATGTTGACTAAATGTAGCCTACTGGAGTGCACATCTCTATTCTAGAATACCCATGCTCCTCCTTCAGGCCGAACTATCACAGAAATAAAAATATTTTCTATTAAAATGCGTGCTCTATTGATGGATTGCAGCCACTAGAGGGTGCGTATTGATTTAAACCAGAGTTGTCCCCCGCTGTGAGCTTCCAAGGCCATTCAGCTCCAAAGATCCTGAGAGGTAGGATAGAGAAGCTGTGTAGACGTTCATTTGGCAGCCTCACTAGACTCCACTCCAGACTATAAGCAGCTTGATTACATGTGGCACTTTGTTATGGAAAACATCATGATTGCGGTGTACAGCTGACTAAAGACTGGGAAACACTTCCTAAAACAATGTGTGCATTCTCCTGTTGAGCATATGCTATGATGTCATTGCGCCCATTGTGATGTGCTATGCTCCTGGCGTAATTCATTGTTCTGTCTGTTTAAATAGAAGTACTTGTGCAGATCTGCAGGACTAGACCTCTAGCTGATGTTAACTTGGGTGTTTCTGAACGCTGCAGTTTCAAAGTCGATGAAACATTCGTTCGGATGAGATCCCAAGGGCATTTCTTTTCAGAGAACATAAAAGTCAATGGGGTACGCGGAATACCTGTTATGTTCTAGCTTTTACACTCTACAAACACCATGGGAAGTTATCCCTTTATAAATTTCAGGGGTACCATTATTAAATCGCATGTGTCTGTTCAATTCTGCAATTTGCTTGTCCCTCACCTAATGCATGTCCAGTTGTTAAAAGTAAAATACCATAGTTTACCAAAGTGTCCATCTCTGCTTTTGTACATGTGAGGCAATAATGAGACTATGCAGTGAAAATTATATGTTGGCTGTTTTTTTCTCAAATGTCACTAGTACCTCAGCAGCCCAAAGTGTTGAAACTGGAGAAAGCTAGACATCTGGCATTTTCTGAAGAAGGATAATAATGACAGCCTTCATGTTACTTTGAGTATGAAGCACCCCCAAGCCTAGTTAAATTTAGTCTTTGGCTGTGTTTTACGCAGCTGGTAGGCAGTTTATTTTCCAGGTCTGGCCTTAACCTGGTGGATGATTGCTTTTGCCTGTCTCTGGAAAAAGCTTCCAGAAATAGAGTGGGAGGGTTAGCCACTGGATTATGTATATTTATCTGACCTCAGTCAATACCTGGGAAGTAGGTCCAGATGGTGTGCCTGGGGCGAAAATAAATGTTTTGGAGGGTGTGTTCAGAGCTCTCTCTTCTCCTGGGGCCTCTTCCCCTGGGAGGCAGCCTGTGGCCAATGGCTCCTGGTTCCCCAGCAAAGCCAGTGAGACCAGGAACTGAGGGGAGAAAAGAGCTGCAGACATGCACGGCGCTGGATCGAATGGGGGCTCAGGTAAGTAGAAGGGGGAGTGAGGGGGACGCTGATGCTTAAACATTTTTTACCTTAATGCAAAGAATGTATTAAGGTAAAACATTTTTAGGCTTTAGAACCACTTTAGGACAGCGCAGTGGTGTATTTAGGTTTTGTGCTGCCCTAGGCCTGACTATACTTGGGCACCCCCCAATTTAAATATGACCCACCCCTTCCTGTTACCCACCCTGTCGTCTGTAAACCACAGACCACAACCACAGTCTATCAGTGCCCTTCAGTGCAGTCTATCAGTGCCCTTCAGTGCAGCCTCATCAGTCAAAGCAATAATCACAAACCAGGCACTCCTGGGGTGCCTGTAGAGTGGAGGGATAGAAGTAAGCCTGTGAGGCTTCACAGCAGTTGTTCTGCTGTTAGCCAACTAATGGCTCAGTAAAGAGATTCGCACCCAGGGCAGCCATGGGAAAAAATCCAGTCCAGAAGTCAAAGCAATAATCACAAATCAGACGCTCCTGGGGTACCTTTAGGTTGGAGGGATAGAAATAAGCCTGTGAGGCTCCCCAGCGGTTTTTCTGCTGCTAGCCAACAAGCATAGGAAGGGTGCTGATACGGACAAAAGTATATGAGGAAGGCAGCGCATGAACCACACTGGGATGCAATGGATAAAGAAGTCAGGTGAACATTCAGTATAGAAAGAGTTAACAGTTTGTTGGTATTGGTATTGATAGCCGAAAAACAAAGTACATAAAATGCTTAAATCCCCCTGGGCTGGAGTGGACAAGGGCACCTGGCAGCAAGCAACACGAGTGCCAGGAGGTCTCCCAGGACCGCTGAGCGGTGTGTGCACAAAGCTGGTAACCAGCCGGGGCGAGGATGAAAGGACTCCACTGTAGTTCCGGAGCGGTGACATCAACCGGACAGGTACTTTGTTTTTCGGTTATCAATACCAATACCGATAAACTCTTAACCCTTTCTATACTGGATGTTCACCTGACTTTTTTATCCTTTGCATCCTGGTGTGGTTCATGCGCTGCCTTCCTCATATACTTTCAGCCTTATCAGTGCCCATTAGTGCAGCCTCATCAGTGCCCATTAGTGCAGCCTCATCAGTGGCCATCAATGCAAAATAACAGTGCCCATCAGTACAGCATATCAGTGCCGCCTCATAGTGCAGCACATTAGTTGCCCATCAGTGCAGCATATCAGTTGCCCAACAGTACAGCATATCAGTGCTGCCTTATCAGGGTAGCTTATCAGTGCAACCTCATCAGTGCAGCCTTATCAGTGGCCATTAGTGTCACGGAATTAGTAAGATTACTCCTTTCTTTTAACCACTTAAGCCCCGGAAGATTTTACCCCCATTCCGACCAGGGGGTATTTTACGACTCGGCACTGCGTGACTTTAACTGACAATTGTGCGGTCATGCAATGTGGTACCCAAACGAAATTTACGTCCTTTTTTTCCCACAAACAGAGCTTTCTTTTGGTGGTATTTGATCACCTCTGCGCTTTTTATTTTTTGCGATATTAATAAAAAAAGAGCGAAAATTTTGCAAAAAAATGACATTTTCAACTTTGTCTTTTAAAAAATATCCAATATACTCAATTTATGTATTTTTTTTTGGCCAAAATATATTTAGCTACATGTCTTTGACAAAAAAAAATTCAATGAGCGTATTTTTATTGGTTTGCGCAAAAGTTATAGCGTCTACAAACTATGGTGTAAATACAGAAATTTACGCAGCTTTAATTTTTGACTGCCTATCTCATTTCATGAAGTGCTAAAATGGCAGGGCAGTACAAAACCCCCCCAAACTACCACTTTTTGGAAAGTAGACATCCTAAGGAATGTTCTGAGAGGCATGTTGAGCTCATTGAATATTTCATTTTTTTGTCACAGGTGTTTGAAAAATGACTAAAAATTTTTTTTTTTTTTTTTTTTACACAAAGTTGTCATTGAAATGATATATTGCTCACACATGCCATGGGTATATGTGTAATTACACCCCAAAATATATTCTGCTGCTTCTCCTGAGTACAGGGATACCACATATGTGGGACTTTTTGGGAGCCTAGCTGTGTACGGGACCACAAAAACAAATCCCCACCATCAGAATTTCAAAGGGCGTACATTTTTCATTGCATTTTCTCACTACCTCTAACGGTTTAGGAGGCCCTGAAATGTCAAGATACCACAAAACCCCCCCAAATGACCCCATTTTGGAAAGTAGACACCCCAAGCTGTTTGCTAAGAGGCATGGTGAGTCCATGGAATATTTTATATTTTACCACAAGTTTTGGGAATATTACTATTTTTTTTTTTTATTTTTTTTTTTTACACAACGTTGTCACTAAAAGATAAAATTCTCACACATGACATGGGTATATGTGGAATTACACCCCAAAATACATTCTGCCACTTCTCCTGAGTATGGGGATGCCCCATGTGTGAGACTTTTTGGGAGCCTAGCTGTGTACAGGACTGCGAAAACCAATCAACACTCCCAGGTTTTCTAATGGCGTAAATTGTGCATGTCACCTCTGCACTACCTGTCACAGTTTCGGAGGCCCTAAAATTCCAAGATAGCACAAACCCCCCCCAAATGACCCCATTTTGGAAAGTAGACACCCCAAGCTATTTGCTGAGAGGCATGGTGAGTCCATGGAATATTTTATATTCTGCCACAAGTTCCGGGAAATACATATATATATATATATATTTTTTTTTTTTTCACAAAGTTGTCAGTAAATGAAATATTGCTCACACATGCCATGGGTATATGTGAAATGACACCCCAAAATACATTCTGCTGCTTCTCCTGAGTACAGGGATACCCCATGTGTGAGACTTTTTTGCAGTCTAGCCGAGTACAGGTCCCCGAAAACCAGTCCCCGCTTTCAGGCTTTCCAAGGGCGTAAATTGTTGATTTCACTCCTGACTACCTATCACAGTTTCGGAGGCCCTAAAATTCCAAGATAGCACAAAACCCCCCCAAATGACCCCATTTTGGAAAGTAGACACCCCAAGCTATTTGCTGAGAGGCATGGTGAGTCCATGGAATATTTTATATTTTGCCACAAGTTCCGGGAAATATATATATATATATATTTTTTTTTTTTTTTTCACAAAGTTGTCAGTAAATGAAATATTGCTCACACATGCCATGGGTATATGTGAAATGACACCCCAAAATACATTCTGCTGCTTCTCCTGAGTACAGGGATACCCCATGTGTGAGACTTTTTTGCAGTCTAGCCGAGTACAGGTCCCCGAAAACCAGTCCCCACTTTCAGGCTTTCCAAGGGCGTAAATTGTTGATTTCACTCCTGACTACCTATCACAGTTTCGGAGGCCCTAAAATTCCAAGATAGCACAAAACCCCCCCAAATGACCCCATTTTGGAAAGTAGACACCCCAAGCTATTTGCTGAGAGGCATGGTGAGTCCATGGAATATTTTATATTTTGCCACAAGTTCCGGGAAATATATATATATATATATTTTTTTTTTTTTTTTACACAAAGTTGTCAGTAAATGATATATTGCTCACACATGCCATGGGTATATGTGAACTGACACCCCAAAATACATTCTGCTGCTTCTCCTGAGTATAGGGATACCCCATGTGTGAGACTTTTTTGCAGTCTAGCCGAGTACAGGACCCCGAAAACCAATCATCGCCTTCAGGCTTTCCAAGGGCGTAAATTGTTGATTTCACTCCTGACTACCTATCACAGTTTTGGAGGCCATGAAATGCCAAGACAGCACAACCCCCCCCCAAATGACCCCTTTTCGGAAAGTAGACACCCTGAGCTATTTGCAGAGAGGCATGTTGAGTGTTTTGCAGATCTCACTTTTTGTCACAAAGTTTTGGAAATTGAAAAAAGAGGAAAAAAAATGCATTTTCCTGTTTTTTCTTCATTTTCCAAAAAAAATTAGAGCTGCAAAATACTCACCATGCCTCTCAGCAAATAGATTGGAGTGTCTACTTTGCAAAATGGGGTCATTTGGGGGGGGTTTGTGCAATCTTGGCTTTTTATGGACTTCAAAACTGTGATAGGTAGTAAGGAGTGAGATCAACAATTTACGCCCTTAGAAAGCCTAAAGGTGCGCATTGGTTTTCCGGGTCCTGTACGCGGCTAGACTGGCAAAAAGTCTCACACATGGGGTATCATTGTACTCAGGAGAAGCAGCAGAATGTATTTTGGGGTGTCATTTCACATATACCCATGGCCTGTGTGAGCAATATATCATTTACTGACAACTTTGTGTAAAAAAATAAAAAAAAATAAAAAAAATTTTTTTCCTCGAAACTTGTGGCAAAATATAAACTATTCCATGGACTCACCATACTTCTCAGCCAGTAGCTTGGAGTGTCTACTTTGCAAAATGGGGTCATTTGGGGGGGTTTTGTGCCATCTTGAAATTTCAGGGCCTCTGAAACTGTGACAGGTAGTCAGGGGTAAAATCAGCAATTTACGCCATTAGAAAACCTGAAGATGTGGATTGGTTTTCGGGGGCGCGTACACAGCTAGGCTCCCAAAAAGTCTCACACATGTGGTATCCCTGTACTCAGGAGAAGCAAAAGAATGTATTTTGGGGTGTCATTTCACATATTCCCATGGCATGCATGAGCAATATATCATTTAGTGACAACTTTCTGTAAAAAAACAACAAAAAAAAAAAAAATAATAATTTTCCCGAAACTTGTGGCAAAATATAAAATACTCCATGGACTCACCATGCCTCTCAGAAAAAAGCTTTGGGTGTCTACTTTTCAAAAAGGGGTCATTAGGGGGGTGTTTGAACAGTTCCGGCATTTTATACTCAATCTTATCCACACATCACCCACTCTTCTAACCACTTGAAAACCAAGCCTTTTCTGTGCCTTTTTGTTTACATGAAAAAATATTTTTTTTTTACTAGAAAATTACTTTGAACCCCCAAACATTATATATTTTTTTAAAGCAGAGGCCCTATAGAATAAAATGGTGGATGTTGCAAATTTTTTTGTCACACGGTATTTGCGCACAGATTTTCCAAACGCAATTTTTGCGAAAAAAATACATTTTTTTTTAATTTATTGCACAAATACACTATATAATTCCAATTTTTTTGGTAAAATTTAAAAGATGATCTTATGCCGAGTTCATAGACACCTAACATGACATGCTTTAAAAATTGCGCATGCCTGCGCAGCGACAAAAACGTATGTACATTTTTGAAAACCTTTAAAAGTCTCTACAGGTTACCACTTTAGACTTACAGAGGAGGTCTACTGCAAGAATTACTGCACTCGATCTGGCGATCGCGGCGATACCTCACATGCATGCTGCAATTGTGGTTTACATATGACACTAGACCACCGCTTGCGTGCGCCATTGCGCGCAAGCACCGGGGGTAAGGGGGGGGGGCTCAATTTTTTTTTTTTTTTTTTCTTTTGCTTTTTTATGTTATTTTGACACCTTTCCTTTAATTTTTTTTTTTTTTAAATCATTTTTATTGTTATCATAGTGAATTTAAATATCCCCTATGATAGCAATCTGTAGTGACAGGTACTCTTTTTAAAAAAAATTGGGGTCTTTTAGACTCTAGATCTCTCCTCTGACCTTAACGCATCTGACCACACCAAAATTGGTGTGATAAAATACTTTCCCAATTTCCCAATGGCCCTGTTTATTTCTGGCGAAACAGAAGTCATAAAATGCTCGTAGCCTCCGGCATCTTAGGCCATAGAGATGATTGGAGCCATTCTCATCTCCAATTAGCTCTATGGTTAGATAATTGAACCACCGGCTGCACTCTCGGGTTAACCGGTGGGACAGGAGAGCCAGAGAAAAACCATGGAAGGCTGCGGAAGGCGGCGGTGGGGGGGGGGAGGCCCCTCCCACTGCATGTAAAAGCAGTCTAGCGGCCAATTACCTGCTAGAATTGCTTTTACATGTAAGCCGACCGCTGGCTGTAAAAAACGATACCAAGATGATGCCTAAATCTGCAGGCATCATCCTGGTATAACCACTCAAAGTCCAGCAACGTACCAGTACATTGCTGGTCCTTGTTTGGCATATAGGTTTTTTTTTTTTTCATGCAGCCTGTGGGCTGAACGGAAAAAAAGAGAACCTATCAGAAATCAGCACAGGAATAATGCGTAGTATTACTCATCATTAACCGCCCAAACAACCACCCACTGAATTTAATGATGGGTATACACGACACTATCCACGTATACCAAAATAGGATTTTAACTGCAGTGCTGAAATCAGAAAATCACCACAGCTGCTATCAGCAAAGGTATCCATATATGCTGAGCGCAAACGCTGTTTGTGTCAGAATATATAAAATCAATGCGTGGTAGCCGACGAGGGACCTGCAAGAGAAACAGGTCACAAAAGAATGAAAAAACAAACAAAGGACATTGAAAAAAAGTATAGTAGGAAGGAGTAGAAGGACATATAAAATGACTGACAACAACAGTTTTTGGATTTTCATCATTAACCGCCCAAACAACCACCCACTGAATTTAATGATGGGTATACACGGCGCTATCCACGTATACCAAAATAGGATTTTAACTGCAGTGCTGAAATCAGAAAATCACCACAGCTGCTATCAGCAAAGGTATCCATATATGCTGAGCGCAAACGCTGTTTGTGTCAGAATATATAAAATCAATGCGTGGTAGCCGACGAGGGACCTGCAAGAGAAACAGGTCACAAAAGAATGAAAAAACAAACAAAGGACATTGAAAAAAAGTATAGTAGGAAGGAGTAGAAGGACATATAAAATGACTGACAACAACAGTTTTTGGATTTTCATCATTAACCGCCCAAACAACCACCCACTGAATTTAATGATGGGTATACACGGCGCTATCCACGTATACCAAAATAGGATTTTAACTGCAGTGCTGAAATCAGAAAATCACCACAGCTGCTATCAGCAAAGGTATCCATATATGCTGAGCGCAAACGCTGTTTGTGTCAGAATATATAAAATCAATGCGTGGTAGCCGACGAGGGACCTGCAAGAGAAACAGGTCACAAAAGAATGAAAAAACAAACAAAGGACATTGAAAAAAAGTATAGTAGGAAGGAGTAGAAGGACATATAAAATTACTGACACCACAACAGTTTTTGGATCCTTTTATTTTTCTTTCTAACTGTTCCTTTACTTCTTGATTTGGGAGGGACTGCGATCATCTGCGATCTTCTCTTCCAGCTTGGGTCTCTCAAAATGTCGATGGACATCCAACATCCTTCGAGACCCTGTGTTTATGTGCCCTACACTGTGTCGTGCTGTACCCTACGCTAATAATCCACTAGTGTATGGTAGCGCTCGAAACATTCCCCGATGCAGAGACCAGGTTGGTCAGGACATTTGGGACAATAATAACGGGTGTCACGCCTAAATCCGCGCTTGCTACAGACACGACATCTTCTTTGGGGCCATCTTTGGGTAGGGGTACTCGGGAGGACATGTGAAAAATGCCTCTCATGCAGCCGGCTCACTGCATCTGGAAGGGGAAGTTGGGCAGGCATGCCTCCTGGGTACAGGTAGGCAAGGATGATCTCTTCCTGGAATTCCCGGAAAGATCCAGTTCGTCCTGACGCCCTGTATAGGACAAAGGCGTTCAGCATAGCCAATTGGTATAGGTAAACAGACACTTTTTTGTACCAGCGTCTGGCTTTACGGGCAACTAAATACGGCGCCAAAAGCTGGTCGTTAAGGTCCACCCCTCCCATGTTAAGGTTATATTCGTGGACACAGAGGGGTTTCTCCATAACGCCAGTTGCCGTAGGAATTTGGATCGTCGTGTCTGGGTGAAGGGAGGACAGAACATAAACATCCCGTGTATCCTTCCACTTCACCGCAAGTAATTTGTCCGTTTTCAAGCAGGCTCTCGCCCCCCGACTAAGACGGGAATCTACAAGCCGTTGGGGGAAGCCCCGGCGATTAGGTCGCACGGTGCCACATGCGCCAATTTGTAAATCAAGAAGGTGACTAAATAGTGGCACGCTTGTATAAAAGTTGTCCACGTACAAATGGTACCCCTTTCCGGATAAGGGTGACACCAAGTCCCAAACGATCTTACCGCTGCTCCCTATGTAGTCTGGGCAGTTGGGGGGCTCCACACAGCTATCTTTTCCCTCATAGACCCGGAAACTAACTGTATAGCCTGTGGCCCTGTCACACAATTTATACAGTTTGACCCCGTACTTGGCACGCTTGCTGGGGAGGTACTGTTTCATAGCAAGGCGGCCAGTAAATTTAATCAGGGACTCGTCAACGCAGACAACTTGTTCGGGGGTAAACAAGGCTGCAAACCGCTGATTGAAGTGGTCTATGAGGGGCCGAATTTTGTGGAGCCGATCGTATGCAGGGTCTCCCCGAGGACGACAGAGTTCATTGTCGCTGAAATGCATAAATCGCAGAATTTGCTCGTATCTCGTCCTGGACATAGAGGCAGAGTACATGCGCATATGGTGAATTGGGCTAGTGGACCAATATAGCCGCAATTCACTCTGTTTAGTTATGCCCATGTGGAGGGAAAGGCCCAGAAAGATCTTAAATTCGGAAACCGTTATAGGTTTCCAGCCGAATTGTCTGGCAAGGTGTGAATTTGGGTTGGCGGCGATGAACTGTTGTGCATACAAATTTGATTGATCCACAATAGATCTGTAAAGATCTTCCGTGAAGAACAGCTCAAAAAAGTTCAGGGGCGTAAAACCAGCTGTCTCCACGTGGATTCCAGGTTGGGCGGTGAATGGGGGAAGTACTGGCGCTGTAGTATCGGTGGGTTGCCAATTAGGAAATGCCAGCGCATCAGGGAGGGCACTATGGGCTCTACGGGCCTGTCTTCGAATACGCGGTGGCTGCGGGCCACTACTTGTGCTAGCCACCGCACCAGCTTCAACTGCACTTAGGGGACTCGCCACGTCACCAGGTCTTACTGCAGTGCTGGTTGTACTAGGTCCAGGTTGTACTAGGCCGCTGGCGCTTGCCAGGTCGCCAGAAGGATGAGCGGCACTAGTACCCACACTCTGCTCCATACGAGCACCCTGCGATTCCTGCATCACAACAACTTCAGAATGGGGTCGGGTACGCCTGGGTCTAACAGGGACCCATCTGTCGTCGGAGCTATCTGTCAGGGAGCCGCTGCCGTCATCAGGTTCATATACTGACACTAATTCGGTCATTGTAGCTTCCCCTTCGCTATCAGATGACTCGGTCAGCATATAACTGAGAAGCTCTTCATCCCTGTACGAACGTTTGGTCATTTTGGCAACTAAATTTACTCGTACAGTGATGCGACTCACAGGTAATAAAAGCACCTGGTTGTCGAAGACTATTTCAAGCGCTACAAAAAAAACTGCTAATGCTAGCAGGGATCAGGCCTGACTCTGCTAACACAGCGGTTTTGTGTCTTGTGTTTTTTTGCAAGTGACAGTAATCTATTGATTACTACACTTGCCTGGGTGAAAGGGTTAAACGCAGGTGCTGGCCGGAATCAGTACTGATCGTGCAAACACCGCGTTTTGGGAACCCTAAACTATGGGGGCGCTAGTATAGTTCTGATCAGATCAGATATTGATCTGTTCAAACACTATACTAGAAATGGAAGTGTAGGTGCGTGCGTGCGTGCGTGTGTGGCAATCAAGGGGTTACTTCTAAACTATGCGCTGGGGATCTGGGGGGGGGGTGGCGGGGACCCTAAACCTCCTTTGGGAAAGAAACTAGCTAGCTAGCGCAACCTCAAGTCACAATGACACCAATACAAAATACAGTAAAAACAGTATATTATGTGTGTATTAGTGCTAATGTGACAGAGGGTGTAGGGGTTAACGGGATGTGATCAGGGGGGGATCAGGGGTTTAAATCTTTATTGGAAGGGACTGGCGGGTATCCTAAGGATAAAAGGAACGGTGGCAAGCGCTAAACCTGGTCACAAGTCACACTTATACGGGTATATAGAAAATGCTATATACTGTATACAGTGTGCGTTGTGGCAGGGGGTGTAGGGGTGATCAGGAGGGGATCAGGGGATTAAATCTTTATTGGGCGGGTGGGGGGGACCCTAAACCTGCTTGGGACACAAACTTAGTCGCCTGCGCTAATTCTGATCACAATGACACTAATACAAAAATACAAAAACACAGTATATTACGTTTGTATTAGTGCTGATGTGACAGAGGGTGTAGGGGTTAACTAGCGGTGATCAGGGGGGGATCAGGTGGGATCAGGGGCTTAAATCTTTATTAGGGGGGGGTGGCGGGTAATTCAAGTGGAAAAAGGGGGGTCGCAAGCGCTAGACCTGACCACAAATCACACTTATACGGGTATATAGCAAAATGCTATATACTGTATACGGTGTGTGTTATGGCAGGGGGTGTAGGGGTGATCAGGGGGGGGTCAGGGGCTTAAATCTTTATTGGGCGGGTGGCGGGGACCCTAAACCTTCTTGGGACAGAAACTTAGTCGCCTGCGCTAATTCTGATCACAATGACACTAATACAAAAATACAATAACACCGTATATTGCGTTTGTATTAGTGCTGATGTGACAGAGGGTGTAGGGGTTAACGGCGGTGATCAGGGGGGGTTCAGGGGGGATCAGTGGGTTAAATCTTTATTAGGGGGGGGTGGGGGGTAATTTGAGTGGAAAAGGGGGGGTCGCAAGGGCTACACCTGTTCACAAATCACACTTATACAGGTATATAGGTATATGCTATATGCTGTATATAGTGTGTGTTGTGTCAGGTGCTGTAGGGGTTAATTGGGGGGGCGATCGGGGGTGAAATGTGCCTATCTAACTGTGTGTGGGTGTGCTTGGTGCAGTACTCACAGTAAGATGTGCTCTCCTCTCACGCTGGATCCGAAAAGACCGTTGTGGGGGGAGGGCACATCTCCTCTAAGCCTGTGTTTACATTTCACAGGCTTAGAGGATGATCTGATTGGGCAGGACCGATCAACAGGTCCAGACCAAAAATGATTGGCCTGGACCTGATGACTGATCGGTTCTGAACCCAATCGAGTCATCATCGGCGGCGGGGACGCGCGGGAGCGCGCACAGGGCCGGCAAATTGTGCTGACGTAGGCCTACGTCAGTTTGCCTGGCCGGGGCTGAGTGCCGACGTAGATCGTCGTGCGCCGGTCGTAAAGTGGTTAAGATATTTGGACTGGTGTTTGCTGCCACTGATTATAATCATAGGATTATTTCACTTATTTGTATAATGACTAGGAAGTCCAGAGTCATTAGACAAATAAGTGAAATAATCAGTGGCAGCAAACACAAGTCCAAATATCTGATAAAATAGGAGTAATCTTACTGATCCAGTGACATATTGCAATAGCACATATGAGGTCAGCAGGTCCAAAATATTATTGCCATCAAATATAATTAAAAGTCCTAATTGTATATGATGCAATTCAGTATGCTCGCTCAAGGACAAGGATGTTTAAAGAAAGGAAATTATATTATTGACATGATGCCTGCCATATCTGGGGGCAGAGGAGGGTAGGCGGAGCATTAGGCTGCAGTGCTAAACCTATTAGCATTGGCGGCTGTTGGGCCAGTTGTATTAAGTGTGGTCGGCGGCCTGCAGTCTGTCCGAATGTCCTCACCCGCTGGTATTATCATACCGGCAAGTAGCAGTGTGACAGCTTTATGGGGGTGCCAGACTGATTTGCCTCTTGGACCTTGCCCTCTGGCCCAATTCGCCCAATAAGAATGGCACTATACTCTTTTCGTGCCGGGGCTGGGAGGAGACTGTTTATTTTTTCGTGCGGGGTGCAGCTTTTTTGCTGCCCCCCTGCAAAGTGCTGCCCTAGGCCTGGGCCTTGTTGGCCTAGGCCAAGATACAGCACTGGGACAGCGCTAATCCACCAAATCAACCACAGTGGCTTATTGGTTAACACCTCTTCATTGAACTACCTGGGTCTTTAGCTAGAATCTCAACCATAACATTACCCTCATACAGTTTTCATGTTCTCCTTGTGCTTGCATGGGTTTCCTCTGCTTTTTCTGGTTTTCTCCCATACTCCAAAGACATTCCAGTAGATTAATTGGCTCATGTATAAGATGGGCCTAGTTTGTATATATGCCTATGAGGTAGGAACACTACATTGTAAGTTCCTTGAGGACCAGGACCGATGTAAATGTATAATATACAGTATACAGAATATGTACATTGCCAGTGGTATATAAATACATCTAATAAATAATGGGGTGCAAACTCAGGGTTTAATTTTTGTGGAAAGTAGACTAACCCTATAGGATGCCTTATTAGGCTAGACTCTTATCTATTTGGGCATGGGACTGGGTGTAAATCACCCATATTCCTGCACTTGCAACAAAAACCCTGCTGCTGTTTAGCAACTGCCCAGAGGTGCCATTAATTAATGGCTCCCCTATACAGGGTACGATTTCTTGTATGTGTAAACGCATAGCAACATGCAGATTCTGCGTGGCTGCAATTTAAAGCAGAACTTCACTGCATCTGAGCACCACAAACCAAAAAAACTATTTAATTAATTTTTATTATTCAAAGCAAACCCCCTCATCCATCCATGTCGCTATGCTTTATTTTGTTAAGAAATCACTTTGAAAAACAGCCTAGTATTTCTGGCCGTGGCCATCTTGTGTAAGGGTAGATTTTATGTAGCATTCCAGTTTCTGGAATCTATCTGTTCTTAGTTCAGGCATGCAGAAAAGAGGGAGTGCTTAGCTAAGACAATTCCCCTTCCCTCCTGAAGACTCCTGGGGTATATGACATCATTTGTCTAGGCCTGGAAACCAGGAAATAACTGAAGAAATGTAAAAAAAAGTTTAAAACAAGTAAATATGATATACTTTCCTATTT
Source organism: Pelophylax lessonae (assembly GCF_965119305.1). Classification (NCBI taxonomy): domain Eukaryota; kingdom Metazoa; phylum Chordata; class Amphibia; order Anura; family Ranidae; genus Pelophylax; species Pelophylax lessonae. The sequence continues at coordinate 129,595,287 of NC_138771.1, forward strand.
ACTAATGCTACCAGCATGAGGAATAAAAAGTAGTCAATCTTGATTGAGAGAGTGAAGGTCCACTTAAAGCGGAGTTCCAGCCACAAAATTGACATGATCGATTTTGTGGCCATCCGCTTGCTTTTCTTCACCTGAAAAGGAATTGGATAGTTAGGATTTTTTTTTTTTTTACTTACCTTGTAATTGTAGAAAGAAATACTCACCTATCTTCCACTTCCTCCCTCAGCAGCCGTGGCCCGCGCCGTCACTTCCGGTTTGTAATGATTCCTGGGAGCTGAACGTCATCGCTCCCAGGAATCAATGCGATGGCACCGGCCCCGCTCGTCATTTTCGGTGCTACGCCGCATTCCCTGCTAAACATCTTCTGGGCATGCCCAGAAGTTGTGGAGGAATGCGGCGCCGCACCGGAAGTGACGAGAGGGGCCGGCGAAGGCGCATTCTGGGAGAAGAAGACGCGGAAGAAGACGCAGAAGAGGATCGCACTGGCTTCAGCTGCCCACAACAGATGGCAACGCTGGAGTACATTTTTTAAAAGTGAGTATTTCTTCTTGTAGGTAAGTGCGAACCGGGACAGATCAGAGGCTAGCCATTGTGGAATGTACTAGCCCTGACTGTCCCGGGGGTATGTTCATTGAAATTTTTTTTTTGTGGCTGGAACTCTGCTTTAAGGAAAAGGTTCTAGGACCCTTTTCCTGTGTTTTCCGAAGGTACAACAGCTTATTCACATGAATGGGCTTCTGTGCCTGTGCAAACGTGGCTACAGGAAGGAAACCGCATAGATTTGAAGCTATCCTTAGTCATCAGTCATAGAGGTACTTTTTCCATGTTTTTTAAGTCCTACTCGTTATTGTTTTAGAAGTATGATACCTTTCCGATATACACTTACTGGCCACTTTATCAGGCACACCTTGCTAGTACTGGTTTGGACCCCCTTTTGCATTTAAAACTGCCTTAATTCTTCGTGGTGTTGGAAACATTCCTCAGAGATTTAGGTCCATATTGACATGATACCATCATGCAGTTGCTGCAGATTTGTCGGCTGAACATCCATTAAGCAAACCTCCTGTTCCATCACATCCCAAAGGTGCTCTATTGGACTGAGATCTGGTGAGTGTGGAGACTATTGGAGTACAGTGACCTCATTGTCATGTTCAAGAAACAAGTGGTGAGATGATTTGAGCTTTGTGACATGGTGCATTATCCTGCTGGAAGGAGCCATCAGAAAATGGGTACATTGTAGTCAGGGATGGACATGGTTAGCAACACTTCACATTCGGGCCAATTCTGACACTTTGCTCCTACATGTAAAAATCTCCTTTTTTGTTTTGTTTTATGTTTTTTCACACTTTTTTATTTTATTTAACTTTATTGCTATCACAAGGGGTGGACATCCCTTGTGACAACATGGGCCATGACAGGTCCTCTTTATGGAGATTAGATCCCCAAATCTCTACTCCAGCCTTCCATGTATCCAATCAGACACAGATGGGTCTGATCGTTTGCTTTCCTGGCCACTGGTCGGAAGCGACAAACCACTCATCGCTCCCAGTTTCTGGGGGTTACAGAGTGAGAGGAATAAAGTCAGTTCCTGTCTCTCTGTTTAGGGTAGCAATTACCACAGTCACATCGATGAGACGGTAGAGCCCAGGATAGGTGGCTGCGGCCACAGGGGGTGGGTGGGACCCCCTTCTGCCACCCTCAGAAGTGATCAATTGGCTAACTAGACACTCTGATCACTTCCCCCTTACAGGGAATAGCCGGCTAAAAAGATCCATACTGGGATGATGCCTATAGGTGCAGGCATCATCCTGGTATAACCACTGAAACCCAAATACATCCATGGATGTCCTCCCGGCAGGAAGTGGTTAAACAATGCTCAATTGGTACTAAGGGGCACAGAGTGTGCCAAGAAAATATCCCCCACACCAATACACTACCACCAGCCTGAACTGTTGATAGAAGGCAGGATGGATCCATGCGTTAATGTTGTTTACGCCAAATTCTGACCCTATCATCTGAATGTTGTAGCTGAAATGGGGACTCATCAGACCAGGCAGACCTTCCATTGTCCAATTTTGGTGTAACCTCAGTTTCCTGTTCTTAGCTGACAGGAGTGGCACCCAGGGCTGGGACAAGGTCATTTGGTGCCCAGGGCGAAGATGGCAAACTGCGCCCCCCCCCCCCCAGTCCCCAATCCCGTCCCTGTCGTGGGTGTAATATTAGAATCAATGTAGTTTCAAAACAAGAAAATACTTAAAACAATACAAATTAAATACAATTGGTTAACCTCCTCCTCTCAGCTAGACCCCCCCCCCAATCTAAATAATAGTTGACCTGCTCTCAGCCCGACAGAGCCCCCCCCCCCCTTCCCACCCTAATCTAAATAGCTGACCTCATCTCAGACAGAATAAAAACCCAAAAAAATCCGCGCTTAGGATAAAACTAAGAGACAGACTTGGCTGCAGCCCACTTCAAAAAATACAGCCCTAAAAAAGGATGTATCAGATATATTTGTAAAAAAGGGGAAGTGATTGGCGCTGCCAGATATAGAAGGTGGAACAAATAAATAAGATGAGTTCTCTAGTGGTGATGAGTCTCTGTTGTAATATGTAAAATCAACCTATATGGAGCAGGTGGTGGTGGTAAATTTCAAGATAAAGAGATATAAAGATAAAAATAGTAAATGTAAAATCTTATATGTGGCATATATACTACCAATATAAATGTAATGTACCTATGTACATATGCCACTGTGAAGCAGATGTGACCTAAGTGCAAAAAGTGCTAAGTGCAGCAGGTGTGGTCACCCAAAATAAATCTATAAAGTAAAAAATGTATATATGTGTCCATAGTTGTATATAAATTTAGTGTCAGCCTCAAAAATAGTCTAAAATTATAAAATACATATATTAATGTAATAATTAGTGCCTAGTGCGATATTGTGCAATGCGTAGTAATAAATGGTTTATAAAGTGTACGGATGCACATATGAGTCCAGAATGTCAGTACCACCTATAGAGTGTCAAATTGTGTACGGGGTTATAAAAATATATATGCCCCGCATATAAGTGAGTATAAATAAATATATGCAAATCCAACAATAAATATATGTAAATCCAGCGGTATAAATAAATATATGCAAATCCAGCAATATAAAATAAATATAACTAAATATATGTAGATCCGACCATAAATATATGCCAATCTAACAATTGGTGAAAGTGCAATCATAAATTAGTGCAGAAAGTGTCCAAAAACTCTTAGAGTGGTGCAAAGTCCATAAGGAAATATTAAGGTGCTCTTTTTTGCAAAAAATATTTTGGGTGACCACACCTGCTGCACTTAGCACTTTTTGCACTTAGGTCACATCTGCTTCACAGCAGCATAGGTACATAACATTTATATTGGTAGTATATATGCCACGTATAAGATTTTACATTTTCTCTTTTTATCTTTTTATCCCTTTATCTTGAAATTTACCACCACCACCTGCTCCATATAGGTTGATTTTACATATTACAACAGAGACTCATCACCACTAGACAACTCATCTCACCCCCTCCGCCACCCCCCCCCCCCCCACTAATCTAAATTGTTCACCTATTCACCTCCTCCTCTCAGCCAGACAGACCCCCCCCCCCCAGCCAGAACTCCCCACTAATCTAAATAGTTTACCTGTTCTCAGCCAGACAGACCCCCCCCCCTCAGCCAGAACCCCCCCCTTCCCCCACTAATCTAAAGAGTTTACCTGCTCTAAACCAGAGAGACCCCCCCCCCTCAGCCAAACACCCCCTCCCCCCCCCACTAATCTAAATTGTTCACCTATTCACCTCCTCCTCTCAGCCAGACAGACCCCCCCCCCCCCCAGCCAGAAATCCCCCCTCCCCACTAATCGAAATAGTTTACCTATTCTCAGCCAGAAATCCCCCCTCCCCACTAATCAAAATAGTTTACCTATTCTCAGCCAGACAGACCCCCCCCCCCCCTCAGCCAGAACCCCCCCCCCCTTCCCCCACTAATCTAAAGAGTTTACCTGCTCTGAGCCAGAGAGACAGCCCCCCCCCCCCTTCCACTTACCTGCTCTCAGCCAGACAGACAGACCCCCCTCCCTCCATCTGAATAGTTCACTTCTTCAACAGGGCAGGCAGGCTTCACTCACAGACAGGCAGAGACACAGTGCCAGGCTCTGGATGTGCTTTTCTGCTTTCACTTTCTCCTCTCTTCCACGGCTCCTCGAGGTAGTGGCTGAAACAGGAGGAGAGCGCTCTATGCTCATTGACGTCACGGCCGGAACAGACTACTGAGCGCCTGTCGGGGGGGGGGTGTTTTCTCAGCTCCCCTGACAGAAGAAGAAGTAGAACAGAAGGCTTCAGGCTGTGCTGAGTGCAGGAGGAGCGCACTCGGCACATTGCAGGCAGATAGCAGCTGGCAGCCAGCAATAATTTACACTCACACAGTCAGCAGTGTGTGAAAGAATTTGTCCAGCAGTGGCGCCCCCCCTCTCTCCAATAAATGTTAGCGCCCAGGGCACCCGTCCCTGCTGCCCCGCCCTTGTACCGGCTCTGGTGGCACCAGGTGTGGCCTTCTGCTGCTGTAGCCCATCTGCTTCAATGTTTGATGTGTTGTGCCTTCAGAGATGGTATTCTGCATACCTTGGTTGTAACGAGTGGGTATTTAACCACTTTACCACCGGAGGATTTTGCTGTCTTACGTCTGGGCCACTTTTTGCGATACGGCACTGTGCGAATTTAACTGACAATTGCGCGGTCATGCAACGCCGTACCCAAACGAAATTTCCGTCCTTTTTTTCCCACAAACAGAGCTTTCTTTTGGTGGTATTTGATCACCTGTGCGATTTTTACTTTTTGCGCTATAAACAAAAAAATAGCGACAATTATGAAAAAATAACAATATTATTCACATTTTTTATATGAAATTCCCCCCCCCCCCCCCAAAAAAAATGTAAAAATCAAAATGTTTTATCATTTTAGGCCAATTTGTTTTCTGCTACATATTTTTGGTAAAAAATTTCGCAATAAGCGTTTTGCGCAAAAGTTATTGCGTTTACTAACTAAGGGAAAGATTTCTGTCGTTTTTGGTGTTTTTTTTTTTTTAACGAGCAATGGCGGCGATCTGCGATTTTTTTTTGCGGGACTGCGACATTGCAGCGGACAGATCGGACCCTTGACTGACATTTTTGACACTTTTGGGTGTACCAGTGACATTACTACAGTAATCATTAACCCCTTGATCACCAATAAAAATTAACCCCTTCCCTGCCAGTGACATTACTACAGTAATTATTTATAATGCTATAAATATGCACTGTTACTGTAAAAATGACACTGGCAGGGGAGGGGTTAATTTTTATTGGTGATCAAGGGGTTAATATATGCCTGGTGCTTACTGACGTGTGTGGGGGGAGGTGACTGAGTGACACAGGGACAGATCGCAGGTTCAGCTATGCTGAACCCTGCAATCTGACCCTGCCTGTCACTTAGGAGATCCGCCCGCTTTGTTTACTCAAGCGGGCGGATCTCCACACTCGATTCCCCAACGATTGGGGAAGAGCAGTGGTGATCACCGCCACTCCTCCCCTGGCCCGACTCCCGCTGTGACTGAATACAGCAGGAGCGAGCCTCCGGCGGTGCGCACGCGCTGCCGAGAGAGGGGAATGTCTGGCAACGCAGGTCTACGTCTCCAGACGTTATCGAGCCACTTTGCCGCAGTAGAGCTCCAGTGAGCAGCGGTAAAGTGGTTAGATTACTGTCGCCTTTCTATTATCTCGAACCAGTCTGTCCATTCTCCTTTGACATCATCAAGGCATTTTCATCTACACAACTGCCGCTCACTGGATATTTTCTCTTTTCCGGACCATTCTCTGTAAACCCTAGAGATGGTTGTGCGTGAAAATCCCAGTAGATCAGTTTTTGAAATACTCAAAACAGTCCTTCTGGCACCAACAACCATGCCACGTTAAGTCACTTAAATCACCTTTCTTCCCCATTCTGATGCTCGATTTGAACTTCAGCAAGTAGTCTTCTCCACGTCTAGATGCCTAAATGCATTGAGTTGCTGCCATGTGATTGGCCGATTAGAAATTTATGTTACGAAGGAACTGAACAGGTGTACCTAATAAAGTAGCCGGTATATGTAGGTGCCAGACTGAAGCCTTATAATTTAGTATACCTCCTATACCTTTGCTCCAGACAGTATTCCTTCCTCCACTAGTACTAGCTTTGAGGTTCCCAGCTGCATTGTTGAGTAAACACCAGGGTCTGTATTGTTGTATTGTTGTAAACACAGCTAATTAAAGCTAATGACAGAGCATTAACACTGTGTACGCCAGTCTGCCCGAACACCCGTGGGAAAGTTCTTTTCCACTCTGCAGGCACAGGATAACCTCATGGGCCTATTCTTTGCACTGTGCAGAATTCACAAAGCAGGCTATTACACACAGCTTACAATCTAACACCAATACATCAGATACTTTGCTTAGAAAAAAGGATGTTAGACATGTTCCTTTTTCTTTTTATAGATAGTAAACATATTCACTACATAACACGCATGGTTTTATCGCCATGCTCTGTTGAAAGTGCATATGAAAAGTATAATACAGTACAATAAAATGAACTGGTACTAATATTATGTGTAACAATGTGCATCTGAGGTTCTGCCAAGCTTGTCTTCATCGTGGGGGTTAACGGTATGGCAGCTGGAAGGAACCCCCAAGGGTTCAGGAACATCTGTTTTACCAGCATTGGTAAGGGTAATGGAGGAGGAGGAAAGGGGAGACCGGGCTCCTGGGAGACTGATCATCTGATTGGAAGGAAAGCTGGTGAAGGAAAAAAAAGAAAGAAAGATACATCATGAGATACAGAAAGGGAAAAAAAACATGTGTTGCCTGGTTACACAGTATATGGGGTATGCAGATGGAACTTTCTTTAACAACTGAACTCCAGGGAAAGTAAAATTGCTCCCTTGCAGCAGGGATGCCCCTGCACTGCTAGAGTTACATTTAGGGCTACAGGAACAAGAAAAGCAGTTTTACATACCTGATCCTCCACTTTAGCAGACTTTAAGCTCTAAGTAGGCTTTCCTAGGCATTCAGATGCCCTCTGATGTCACCAAGTTCAAAGAGGAGCCCATGTTCCGTGATCTGCATGATCCCTCGCTTTTCTTCTCTCTGCTCCCCGCTTTTCCCCATTCCGGGAAACCCAGCCTACCCCCCGGTGTAGAGGATGGCCACTTTAGAGCGCTTCTGTCAAAAGGGGTCTCCCAGGCCTCCCATTTTCTTGAATTTGGCCCTTGGCCCTCACTTGCTGTACTCACTGCCCTGCAGGGACCTAACCGACTACAATTTTGGCAAGCCCTGCAACTGCGACACTTTCTTCACAACCTGGGTGACTCCTCCCCTTTTGTCAACCCCTCACACTATTCGAGGATTACTGCTCATCGGGAGACCCTCTCCCCCGCACCCTATCCAAAATGTATGCTCTATTTATTGCACCCCCCGCAAGGGTTCCTCCTGCCGGGTCTGACCAAGTGGGAGAGGGCCCTGATTAGGACCTTCTCGCCAGCACAACGCCAAAGCATTACTCTCCTAGCCCTTAAAACCTCCATCTGCACACACATTCAGGAGATGAATTACAAGCTACTACACCACTGGTAGTATACATCCACTGCCCTCTGTAGATTATTCTCAGAAGTCTTGGATCATTGCTGGAGATGCGGGGAGGAACCAGGCATTATGCTTCTTATTTTCTGGAGCTGCTCGAAACTGACTCCTTTTTGGTCAGGGCTGAGGCAGATCACCCAAATGTTCACAGACTTCCTGTATTCCCAAGGCAGGAGGCATCAATATGACAAAACTTTGGTGCTCTGGAATCAATTTGATGAGGGGAAGACCCTTCTTAACGAATAACTCCCTGGCAGATGCGGTCCCCCCTCTCTATAGGACCCTGAGGATGCTGCGGTAGCATCCGATCCCCCCTTTTTTTTCTCTCCCTTCTCTTCACTCTTCCCCCCTTTCCTGCCTCATGAAACCCTTTGTGTTTCCCCCATTTTCTTCCCCTTTCTCTTCTACCTCCCCTAATAGAAAAATTTTGAAAAATCTGGATAATTTTGACCCAGGCTTCGTAAATGACATCACGCATAACCACCAGTCGCTGACAACTTGCTATGTATATCTCTACCTTTTGCCGACTTCGGCTTGCATTTTCTATATGGATCGTTCTTTGAACTTCTTTGTTGGCATCAATCTTTGTTCTGCTGATTTCTCACAAGTGAAGCTATTGAGTATTCATTGTTATACGAATGTTGTATTTATCTCTTTTGTGTTTCTAAATAAAGAATTTGAAAAAAAAAAAAAGAGGATCCCATGGCCCTGTCCTGAAGAACTGTCCACCACTGTAACATAAGATAGTTAGGGCTAGATTTAGACCTCAGGTGGCCCAGGGCACTTTAGGTTCTTAGGGCCCCTCATAGACAGAGTTGGTTCACATTCTCTGTGACAGTCACACATTCTTAAAATGCATGACACACACGTGCACACGCAGTCATTAGCGCTCTATGTGTGGTTCGCTTGAGTTGCCAAAATTTGTTTTTAAAAATTATATAGTATACCAGTCTAGAGTTAAAACTTTACAGACGATGGCCAGCAAAATATTACTTCCCAAGATACATTTAGTAAAATAAAGCAATTTTTATTTATTATATATTTTATATTATTATTTTATTGTTTATTTGTTATTATTTTATATCATTTTTTTTATATTGTTTTATACTATTTTTGTTTAAAAGGGGGCCCCTTCTGTTAGGGGGCCCAGGGCAGTTGTCCCTTTTGTCCTCTTACAAATCCAGGACTGAAGGAAGTGGAGGAGAGATCAGCTGCTGCTAGAATGGAGGATCAGATAAGTAAAACTGTTTATGCCATCCCTAGACTGGGGGCAGTCCCACTGCATGGGAGGAATTTGACTTTCCCCTGGAGTTGAGCTTTAATGAAACACTCTAGCACAAGATAATCCAATTTTGAGCAGTTGTAAACTGGAGTCTTCAAACTATGGCCCCCAGCTGTTCAGGAACTAAAATTCCCATCATGCCTAGTCATGTCTGTGAATGTCAGTGTTTTACAATGCCTCATGGGATGTGTAGTTCCACAACAGCTGGAGGGCCGTAGTTTGAGGATCCCTGGGTTAATCTATGTAAATAGCGTCCACTATATAAACTATAGTATTCTGCTTGTGAATTCCCTCTACCCATTAAATTCACATGCTTTTATCTCTTATTTGTTTTGCACACCTATGGTACATGAATGCGAGTACCTGCAGGCTAAGCTTTGAAAATGTAACAGTGACATATTCTGCTACCAGAGGTATTTGAACGCTTTTAGTAACTTTTTTCTTAGGAAGCGTTTTTATCCACTTGACCTCCAGAAGATTTACACCCCTTCCTAAACAGTTTTTGCAATACAGCACTGCGTTACTTTAACTGACAATTGCACGGTCGTGCGATGCTGTGCCCAAATAAAATGTACGTCCTTTTTTCCTCACATATAGAGCTATGTAAATAAAAGCATGCAAATTATAAAAAAAAAAAAAGAATTCATATGTTGAGTACTATCATTGCATTTATTATCTGCATACACTTATCAGATTACAACGTTCTCTATGATAGTTGTCTTTTAATTAGCCTTTACTACAAGACTGTACACAGAATCCTTTAAACGCGTTTGTACACTTATGATATCTGCTAATAACACATGCCTACCATATCATTTTCTTTCTTTCCTATTCATTTCCACAGACTGGCTTGCAAAGTAATTTAATTTTATCTTAAACAATAGTGTATTTTTGATACATAAAATACACATTTTAGTTTTTATTCTAACCAATCCTGTAAATTTCAGTGTGATTTATCCATGCAGCATATATTTTTACTATATTAAATAAATAGGTCCCATGGCTAACAAGTCAAAATCTCTAAGGAGGTAGTGTTCAACCCATGGGGTCCAGATTTTTTAGGAACTGTGGCCATTTTCTCATAGATTATTAACCATGTCACCTTATGCTTTATTTGCACAATTGTGGGAATGGAAGACCACCACATCTTTGTCAGAAATTGTGAATTTGTACATTTGGATGGTTTCCAATTCAGCAGTGGCCCCCATTTGCCTTTGTCCATAATAGTGTATAGGAATGAATAGACACCAGACCAGAACTGAGCATTCCTATCATACTGTATATGTAATTGGGGATTGGCATACCTAAACTTTTATCGGATGAGGTGGGTGAAAACTTCGCTAAGCCCTTCGGGACCATATACCATTGCATAATCATTGTAGTTGGATTCTGTAATGCCTCGTTTCCACTGAGTGGTATGGTTCGATTCAGTACGGTATGGTTCGGTACGGTACACATTGCGTTTCCACTGCCAATAGTACCCTTTTCATGATAGGCGTGGTGTAGCTGGTCACAGCAGGAAAGCTGTGATACACGATTCTCTGTCAACCAATCAAAGTTCTGCAGAGTGTAGCTCCACCCAGTTGGTACGGTACTAATGTTCTTGGTACCCCAGCGAAAGGGTACCAAAAAGTGGTACGGTACGGTTCGGAATTAGGGTACCATTCATAATGGAAACGGCATAAATAGCGTACTGTACCGAACCGAACCGTACCAGAAAACTATGGAGTAATAGTGGGCTAAATGGGATAGTGATAAGCCACCTCAGTGTTGTAGTTGGAACATGGTCTTACAGTTCACATGGGGTATGTCTTCATCCCAGACAAAGAAGAGCAGTTGATTCTGTACTACACAAAGGATATGAGGGGGGAAGTTATTTTGCCCGCCGCTATACGTCCCACCCAGGATTTCGATTTTTCTTCCATTGCTTTATTTCATAATTTATAGCTGTAGTTCTCTCTGATCTCTATTGGTTGTTTGGGGGTGGGTTAGAGGGTGGTTTGTGTTTGATAAATAATCTTTTATTGAGTTTCAGAATGCTTCTAACTGCATCATTATATTAACTCATGTAATTTTTAAATCAAGAAATATTCTTTGACTATTTATGTATATACTCATTTTTAATGAACTGGGAATGTTTTGATGATATAATTATATGTATATATATCCTGTGGGATTTGTGTTTATTCAATCATGTAGGGAGTTTTGATTGTAATCATGTACATTATTTAATGATGAATTTATTTAGTTAACACCAATAAGTTTCTTTGTAATTTTTGCTTTGGGAGTGATTTTAGAAAGGGGATGATTTAAAAATGAGTTACTAATTGGCAGTCAATAAGGAAAAAAAAATATGCATTGATATATACTGTGTATATATATATATATATATATATATATATATATATATATATATAGTGCCTTGCGAAAGTATTCGGCCCCCTTGAACTTTGCGACCTTTTGCCACATTTCAGGCTTCAAACATAAAGATATAGAAGTGTATTTTTTTTGTGAAGAATCAACAACAAGTGGAACACAATCATGAAGTGGAACGAAATTTATTGGATATTTCAAACTTTTTTAACAAATAAAAAACTGAAAAATTGGGCGTGCAAAATTATTCAGCCCCCTTAAGTTAATACTTTGTAGCGCCACCTTTTGCTGCGATTACAGCTGTAAGTCGCTTGGGGTATGTCTCTATCAGTTTTGCACATTGAGAGACTGAAATTTTTGCCCATTCCTCCTTGCAAAACAGCTTGAGCTCAGTGAGGTTGGATGGAGAGCGTTTGTGAACAGCAGTTTTCAGTTCTTTCCCCAGATTCTCGATTGGATTCAGGTCTGGACTTTGACTTGGCCATTCTAACACCTGGATATGTTTATTTGTGAACCATTCCATTGTAGATTTTGCTTTATGTTTTAGATTATTGTCTTGTTGGAAGACAAATCTCCATCCCAGTCTCAGGTCTTTTGCAGACTCCATCAGGTTTTCTTCCAGAATGGTCCTGTATTTGGCTCCATCCATCCTCCCATCAATTTTAACCATCTTCCCTGTCCCTGCTGAAGAAAAGCAGGCCCAAACCATGATGCTGCCACCATGTTTGACAGTGGGGATGATGTGTTCAGGGTGATGAGCTGTGTTGCTTTTACGCCAAACATAACGTTTTGCATTGTTGCCAAAAAGTTTGATTTTGGTTTCATCTGACCAGAGCACCTTCTTCCACATGTTTGGTGTGTCTCCCAGGTGGCTTGTGGCAAACTTTAAATGACACTTTTTATGGATATCTTTAAGAAATGGCTTCCTTCTTGCCACTCTTCCATAAAGGCCAGATTTGTGCAGTATACGACTGATTGTTGTCCTATGGACAGAGTCTCCCACCTCAGCTGTAGATCTCTGCAGTTCATCCAGAGTGATCCTAGGCCTCTTGGCTGCATCTCTGATCAGTCTTCTCCTTGTATGAGCTGAAAGTTTAGAGGGACGGCCAGGTCTTCGTAGATTTGCAGTGGTCTGATACTCCTTCCATTTCAATATTATCGCTTGCACAGTGCTCCTTGGGATGTTTAAAGCTTGGGAAATCTGTTTGTATCCAAATCCGGCTTTAAACTTCTCCACAACAGTATCTCGGACCTGCCTGGTGTGTTCCTTGTTCTTCATGATGCTCTCTGCGCTTTAAACGGACCTCTGAGACTATCACAGTGCAGGTGCATTTATACGGAGACTTGATTACAAACAGGTGGATTCTATTTAGCATCATTAGTCATTTAGGTCAACATTGGATCATTCAGAGATCCTCACTGAACTTCTGGAGAGAGTTTGTTGCACTGAAAGTAAAGGGGCTGAATAATTTTGCACGCCCAATTTTTCAGTTTTTTATTTGTTAACAAAGTTTGAAATATCCAATAAATTTCGTTCCACTTCATGATTGCGTCCCACTTGTTGTTGATTCTTCACAAAAAATTAAAGTTTTATATATTTATGTTTGAAGCCTGAAATGTGGCAAAAGATCGCAAAGTTCAAGAGGGCCGAATACTTTCGCAAGGCACTGTATATATATATATATATATATATATATATATATATATATATATATATATATATATATATATATAGATAAAATATATATTCCACAAAGCGTTGATACACCAAAACTTCATATTACTGATATGTGCCTGCTGCACCATGTACTTGTATGAGAAAGTATCCTGTTCTCTTTGTATTGTTTCTTTTATATGAAATCACTGGTGTTCCGGTGTTCCTGCCAGCCCCTCTGCTTTCCTATTAAAAACTGACCACAATAAGCAGGAAAACACACTGTGGTCAGTTCTCTAGCTATGCTTGGAACTCAGTGTGCTCTCCTCCAATAATTAGACTTGTCATGACATGCCCCTGCTGCACAGCCATTCACAGCTCAGTGCACTGCTGCTTCTCCTCCTCCCAAGCTCTTATGCAGATGAGAACAGGGGGAGTGTGATCACTTAAAAAAGGGAAAAATTTGAATATATAAGGTATTTTTATATCCATACAAAAATATTTTGCCCTTCATTTCTATTTTAAATTGAATAGGTTGTTTTACATGGTGGTCATTTACAATCACTTTAGGTTAGTAGCACTGTATCATATGTATAATCAACACATATATATATATATATATATATATATATATATATATATATATATATCTACAATCAAATAGTGTGGGTGGCAGGTTGGGGAGTCTGGAATGTTTGTTGCATTCAGACATGCCCCTATAATGCTATAAATTTCTTACTAAATTTTGCCTAAATGTCAAGCAAATAACATTGGGAAATTACATGAAAAGAGAAACAAATAGAACATTTTCACAACTTTCTTTTTAGGCTTTTTGCTGCCCTCTCTAACCCTGCTATTTTATGTACTTGCCCGTGAGTTCCTAATGGTAAATACAGCCCTTTCTGGAGCCTGGGTTGGCTCTCAATGAATGTCCTTGCCTAGAACAGTAGGTTCTTCAGGACAGGACTGTACTTCTAACCATAGGCTATAGGCATGAGGGTATTTTCATACTCAAATGCTGCAAATGAGCTTCAAAATAGGCCCTCACTGACCTTTGTAGCTGCAGGCACTGCGGAACACTGCCCCCTCAGGTACTCAGGTACACAGGAGAATCACTGAAGTAATTCTTCTTTCTCTTCTGTTTAGCTCACCTTCCCTCCTTTACAGTGCTCCTGCCATTTGTTTGCAAAAGAGATATGAAAGCCAGAAAGCTGCCAGGTTACTGCTGGTAGGGCTGGTAGGGGGTAGCAGGGTAAGCTGAGTTACTGGAAAAATTACTTCAGTGCTTCTGCTGTGAACCTTGAGGAAGAGCTTCTCCACAGTGCCTGCAGCTACATAGATCAGTGAGGACATGTTTTAAAATTCATTTACTGCAAGACGGTCAGAAAGTGTGTAACGAGAAGGGTTATACATGCTGTATTTCTGCCTGTCTTGTAAGATCATAATAAGGAGAACTTGTCCCTGCTTTTGTTTGTATTAGTTTCAGTTAACATATAGATTGAGCTTCATAGGTGTGCGCCTGGGCACATCCTAATCCCCCTGTGTGATGCCGATTCCCCCTGCTTCCTGGCATCCCCTGTCTCTCTTTCTCCCATGTGGTGCTGCCAGCTTCCCTCCTCTGCTAGCTGCTGCGGTGGATATTTCAGGATGGATGAATGAATGAACACAGTGAGTGATCTGTACCGATTGCTCCTGCATTCATTCTTATCTGAAGCATAGTAAACTTTGCTTTAGTCTGTGAATGAACAAGAAGCCACTAAGTAAAGAGCACTTCCCATTCATTCACTGTCCAGTGCAGCTGAGGTTGCAGAGAAAGGGACTAGGGAAGCTATGTCCACACTCCTTTCTCTCGGTTACTCTCTTGATACTTCACCAAAGCCACCCAACCTTGCTCTTAAAAAAGATTGTAAAAAAAAAAAAAAAAAATTAAATATAACATTGTAAAAATTAATAAAACAAAAAATTGTAATAAATTAAAAAAAATGAAAACAATAAAAACTACTGACACCATCCACTGTCCTACTGACCTCAATCTCTGCTCTACTGACACTGTCCACTGCTCTGCTGATATACAGGGCCGGTGCTTCCACTATGCAAACTCGGCAGCCGCCTAGGGCGCATTGCCACCTAGGGGCGCAGCCAGGAGTCGGCACTCTCTCTCCATCATGAATTCTCCATCATGAATGATTATTGTGAGCTGAGGCGAGGGGCGGAGGTGGGGGAGAAGGGACAGCGGAAGATGCCAAGTGTCTTGGGCAGTGGTGGAACTACCAGGCCCTGGCTTTCCACCACTGTTGGAGGGGCCCCAAAAGGCAAGAATGGAGCCCCCCAGAGTGCTGCCTGCATGATGATCCTCTATAGGTGGAGCTGAGTGGCCTTTACCCCGGGCAGGAAGTGACTCTCTGCACTGAGCTGGTGGGCAGCCGTTTATTTCCCTGGGTCGGTATTAAGCAGGGAGCGGAGGAGAGCTGAACCTGAGCCAGAGCTTGGCACTGGGGGTGGAACCTTTACTGGGGCAGAAGCGACGAGGCACCAGAATGGTCTGAGGAGGTTGGTGATGAAGGACGTGCGGAGCTCTCTGACTGCTGCTTTTCCCTCCACCAGGAGCCACCGCGTTTAACAGGGGTTCGGGGTCACCAGGTGTGCCATGAGAAATTGGGGTCCCTGGGTGTGACACGGAGGAACATCAGGGTCCCCAGGTGTGACACGGAGGAACATCAGAATGTGACATGGAAAAACATCAGGATCTGACATAGAGGTACATCGGGGTCAGTGGGTATGACAGCATGACATGGAGTAATATTTCGCACACCAATGTTGAGCTGCAAATTATGCATCAGATACAGCTGCAAGAAAAAGTATGTGAAGCCTTTGGAAGGATATGGATTCAATATCAGAATCAACAACAGAATAGCCTAAACATAAGAAAATACGCCTTCTGAAGTCCTGACCTCAACCCGATTGAGATGCTGTGGCATGACCTCAAGAAAGCGATTCACACCAGACATCCCAAGAATATTGGTGAACTGAAACAGTTCTGTAAAGAGAAATGGTCAAGAATTACTCCTGACCGTTGTGCACGTCTGATCTGCAACTACAGGAAACATTTGGTTGAAGTTATTGCTACCAAAGGAGGTTCAACCAGTTATTAAATCCAAGGGTTCACATATTTTTTTCCACAATGTTTACATGATGTGTTCAATAAAAACATGGCAACATTTCATTCTTTGTGTGTTATTAGTTTAAGCAGACTGTGATTGTCTATTGTTGTGACTTAGATGATGATCAGATCACATTTTATGACCAATTTGTGCAGAAATCCATATCATTCCAAAGGGTTCACATACTTTTTCTTGCAGCTGTATATCTGTCACCTGCTGTACTGGCTACATCTGGTTTTAGAGCTCCTTCCTGCTGCCCTAAATGTGGCCATCTGGGGTATTTTCATAGTCCTCTTGGTTCCAGCATGATAACTGCATAGTTTTGAAACAAGGACGCTGCTCTGTTAGCCACTAGTTCATTGTGAGCCTAACATATATTTTCATAGCAGTTCTAGTATATGTGAGACAACGGAAAATTCCTATCATACTTACCGTAATTTTCCTTTCCTGGTGGTCTCCATGGCAGCCTACGTGTGGGTTAACCCCGCCTCCTCTCCAATGGTATAGGACCCCCCTCTATAAATTTCAGCTTGCAGGCACAGCCAGTGTTCCATATCTTAGCCGAATCCAAGACCAGAGGGTGGGAACTCCGGCTGCCATGGAGACCACCAGGAAAGGAAAATTACGGTAAGTATGATAGGAATTTTCCGTTTTCCTGGCAGTCTCCATGGCAGCCTACGTGTGGGAAATAACTAGCCCAAACCACACGGGTGGGAATGTTTCAAATCAAATTTTACTTCAAATTATTAGCAGACAAAACAGTCAAGCCAAAATTAACTGAAGATAAGGAGGCTGGTTCCACACAATAATGTGTCATGAACGTATTTACAGAAGACCATGAAGCTGCTCTGCAGACTACTTCTGGTGCAACATGATGTGAAGCCGCCCAGGACGTTGAGATGCTTCTCGTCGAGTGGGCTGTCACCGCCTCCGGAGGAGCCAAACCCTCTACACAGTAAGCTCGCTGAATGGCAGACACAATCCAGGCCGCAATGGACCTTGACGAGGCCCGTTTCCCTCTATTCTTGCCTGAGAAAAGGACGAAGAGATTATCCGATTGTCTGAAAGAAGACGTTGACTGGAGATATTCCATAAGAGTTTTCCCTACATCCAAGGGATGAGGTTCATTATCCTCAGAAGAACGAAAGGTAGGAAGTACAATCTCCTGGTTCTCATGAAAAACCGATGATACCTTCGGATTGGAATTGAGCATCGGAATTAGGACTACTCGGTCCGGGAAAAACGTGAGAAAAGGTTCTTTATAACCAAGAGAACTGATCTCAGAAACTCTTTTAGCTGAAGTGATTGCTACTAAAAAGGCTGTTTTAATGGTAAGATCTTTAATGGAGTCCGACAAACTAGATCTTGAAAGGACGTTAAGGACAAGGGGAAGGTCCCATTTTGGGAACCTTGGCTTCCTCTGAGGTCTGAGTCTGACCGCACCTTTGAAGAATTGTTGTATGAGTATATGCTTGGCCCAGGAGAACCCTGAGAACACCGATAAGGCTGATATTTGCACCCTGAGAGTCCCAACTGATAGGGACTTATCCAGACCTGCTTGAAGGAACTTCAGGACTTCTTGAACTCCGAAATTCAGGGAATGATTTCCCTCCGGGTAAGTGAATTCCAAGAATCTAGACCAGACTCTACAGTAAACTCTGTTCGTGCTAGGTCTCCTAGAGTTCATTAAAGTAGGGATTGCCCCAGGAGGGCATCCGAGTGACTCCAACCTCTCCCTCTCAAGAACCAGACCGTTAACCTGAGCAAGGCGGGGCAGGGGTGTAATGTTGTTCCCTGCGAGAGAAGGTCTGGTTTGATGGGCAGGGGAATCGGGCTCCGATAGCTGAGTTGCAGGAGAAGTGGGAACCAGGGCCTGTTCGGCCAGTGAGGGGCTACCATGACGATCTCCACATCTTCCGCTTGGAGTCTCTGAAGAAATCTGAGGATGATGGGAAATGGGGGAAAAGCATATGCCCTGCTGAATTCCCATCTGTCGGTCAGAGCATCCGTTCCGCATGCTTGGTGACACTTGCTGCGTGTGAAGTACCGGACTAGCTTGTGGTTGCATGGAGATGCAAACAGGTCTACTTCTGGTGAGACCCCTAGGGACAGAATCCACTTGAATGAGTCTATGTGGAGAGACCACTCGTTGTGATTCAACTGAACTCTGGAAAGGAAATCTGCCTGAACATTCTGTGGCCCCGGAATGTAGGCCGCCGAGATGTTGGACAGATGGGCTTGGGCCCATGTCATGATTGGGTCTACTTCTTGAAGAAGGGAGAGACTCCTGGTACCGCCCTGTCTTTTCACATAAGCCACTGCCGTGGTGTTGTCCATTCGAAGAAGTACGGATTTGCCTTCTATTAGATGATGGAAAGCTTGAAGAGCTAGAAAAGCCGCACGAAGCTCCAGGACGTTGGAAACCGGGGAGTGGGCTTGCAGGGGCCATTTCCCTTGAGCCACCTCTGTCATGCAATGGGCTCCCCAGCCAGAGTTGCTGGCGTCGGTTGTAATGATGACCCATGTGATGGGGACTAGAGAATGGCAATTGAGCAGGTTCTTGCGTTGGAGCCACCAAAATAAGCTGCTCCTCATGCTGTGGGAAATAAAGATATGCTGATCGTGATCTTCCGGATTCCACTGCCGAAGGAAGCCCCTCTGAAAGGGCCGCATTCGCCACAGTGCCCACTTGACCATAGGGGCCGTCGAGACCATTGTGCCGATGATCTTGAGACACTGGGATGCCGTCAGAAAAGAGGATGAGAGGGCTGGAAGGATCCTCTCCCGAACCACCGGGATTTTCTCTAGAGGCAGAGAAAGTGTATTCTGAACGGTGTTGAATTGAGCCCCTAGATAGACCAGATGTTGAGAGGGCTCCAGATGACTTTTTTGAAGATTCAACAACCACCCGAACTCCATGAGAGTTGTAGTGACCAGGTCCCTGTGGAACAAAAGTTGATCCCGGTCTTGTGACAACAGTAGAAGATCGTCCAAGTAGTGATGTAGACGTACACCCTTTGTTCTGATTAGAGCCACCACAGCTAGAAGGACCTTGGAAAACACCCTTGGGGATGTGGACAGGCCAAAAGGAAGGCAGATGAACTGGAAGTGTTGATGTTCTACCGCGAAACGAAGGTACTTGTGGAAGTTTACTGCTATAGGCACATGGAAATACGCGTCTTTGAGATCTATTGACACTAGCCAGTCTCCTGGAAGTACTGCTTTCTGGATAGTAGATAAGGTTTCCATTTTGAACTTTTCGTTCTTGATGAACCTGTTGAGATAGGTGAGATCTATCACAGGGCGCCAGGATCCATTCTTCTTCTGTACTAGAAAGAGGGGCGAGTACACGCCTTGGAATCTTTCCTGCACGGGCACCGGAATTATTGCGCCCTGAGCTACCAAAGTGCTTACATAGTCGAGCAAAACGTTTCTTTTCTCGTCCTGAGAAGGCAAGCGAGTGGGAATAAATCTGGACACGGGATCTGTTGAGAAAGTCCATGTGTGTCCTGTGGACACTGTCCTGATGGTCCAGAAGTCTGAGATTGAGGCCGCCCAGACACGCTGAAAGTGGAGCAGGCGTGCCCCCACCTGGCATGTCTGAACGGGCCCAATCTCAAAAGGACTTCGAGGTTTCTTGACCGGAAGGTGCTGAGCCTCTGACCGGCTTACGAGAGGATGCTTGGCTGCTCTTCCAATTTCTCCTGTAATCTCGCCCAGGCCTATATGAGCGGGCATCCTTTGATCGCTCTGCAAACTGCTTTCTTGGTTGCTGCTTCTTAGGGCCAAAGAGGCGCCTATCTTGGGGAAGGAGACCTGACTTTCCACCCGTCACTTTAGTAATTGCATTATCCAATTTGTTTCCAAATAAAGAGGAACCTTCAAAAGGGATTTTGCACCAAGCCTGTTTAGAGGCTGGGTCTGCCAGCCAGGGACGCAACCACAGGGCCCGTTTGGCTGTGACAGAAGCCAACATGGATCTGGATAAGAGACGTAACACATCAATGGATGCTTCTCCAAGAAACACAGAAGCTAACTTCAGTTCCTGAACAGGAGAGTTCTCTACTGCATCTTCAGACACACTTCTTAATTTTAGTTCAACATCAGAAACCCAGGTTTCCATGGCCTTAGACATGGCTGCTAGTGCTAGCACAGGTTTACAAGCCGCACCGGCTGTGACATAAATTCTTTTTAAATCCAAGTCCATCTTCCTATCCAGAGGGTCTTTAAAGGACACCGCATTATCCAGCGGGAGTGTAACGTGTTTAGCCAGTCTGGAAACTGCAGCATCAACCAGAGGAGCTGATTCCAGGTGACTGACTTCTTCCGATTTAAAAGGATACAACTTGGACAGTTTGGAGGATAAGGAGGTCTTGCTGTCCCCTTTACTCCACTCTTCTAGGATGACATCCTTCAATTCTGACAGGAGCGGAAAGTTTAGCCGCTCTTTCCCCAAATGTTTGAAAAACCTTCTCTGTTTTACCTGTGGGGTACTGGGATCTTCCCATTTCAGAGCCTCTTTGACTGCTCTTATGAGAGGTGCAACAAGGGCAAAATCAAAACCCCCAACTGCACCTTCCTCTTCTTCCGAATCGCTCTCTGAGGATTTCCCGGAAGTGAAGCTTGGCTGAGAGGGACCTTGCTCTTCAGGAGCATCAGCAGGAGAGCTGGGAGTAGCAGATCCAGGTGTGGGACTAGCATTCCACTTCTTCATGGATTGTTGGACAATCCGTTTCACCAGGGATTCCAATCTCTGATCTTCAGACTCTCTTTCACCAGCTGCACGAGCGAAACAGGGCTCGCAAAGGGACTTGTCCTCCGGGACATGCGCCCCACAACCCCAACAGGCTCTCTGGGCCATATGGCTACTGTGGCGGTGTGTGCGGTGTCTGGAGGAGGAATGTGAGCGTCTCCTCTCATGTCTGCTCCCTGATGGAGACTCACGGCGTCTTGACCTTGAAGATGATTCTCTTCGTGGCCTGACAGGGTCTCTTTCTTGACCAGACCTGGAGGAGCTGGGAGAAGAGAAATCCAGGGAGACACAGGATTTAGCCATGAATCATGAGCCAGCATCCCTCCCTTCATATCCCTCTAAATGTACCAGCACTCACCTGTTGTGAGAGGGCTGGCCACAAGAGGGCGGTGAAGCAGGATCCATGTTTCAGGCAAAACCACAAACTCACTAGGAAGTAGAGCATACAGAGATCACTACAAAGCAATAAGGAACATTCAGGTGTTGTCCTAATATGCATCCAACCGCTCTCCCCCCCCCCTGCATACCACAAAAAGGTATGCAGCATCCGGTCCCCACATACCTGGTAAACAAACGGACAAGGTACCGGGAAGACGTCGCTATGCCCACAGTGCATTCCCAAATGCCCTGGAGCTGACAGGCGTTTAAATTTTCGCGCCAGGATGACGTCAGCGATGGCCGGCCGTGATCGCAAGTGCGCATGCGCGGACCAGGCCTCGCTTCCGATCGCGGCGAAGTGCGCATGCGCAGGCAGCGAGCGGAGCTCCATTACCACACAGCGCATGCGTCCGCCGGACTGAGCGGAGGGGAAGCAGGAAGGAGATGGCTGGAACGCACGGAGCGTTCCAGCCGCCATTGGGCCACCAGGGATAGCAAAGAAAGATAGTTTGGAGACAAACAAACATAACAAAAACACTGCCATGGAGGAGACAAATCTTCAGACCCTGCCAGGATATCCGTCGGCCATCCGAAGCACCGCACAGTTATCAGCCAAAGGGGATTTTGAAATGTCACTCACCCGCCCGTGGCTGGGCCCTGGACATAGACACCGACTTTTCATTCTGAGGTAAGCCGACCAAATTCCAACAGGAAATAATCCAAATAGTTGGTCCTTGGAGGAGGACAAAAAAGGAACACTGGCTGTGCCTGCAAGCTGAAATTTATAGAGGGGGGTCCTATACCATTGGAGAGGAGGCGGGGTTAACCCACACGTAGGCTGCCATGGAGACTGCCAGGAAATGGCCTTCTAGAGTCACTGAAAAAATGTAACTATTTAATGATATGAGAAAGTATACCAGTTTTTGTTGAGGTGAGATCAAAGTACATTTCCACTCTTCTGCCCCCACTCCCTGATGTACATTCTTCTCTTACCCTTACTACTTCCTATGCTGCCGCCCCATGTGTTTGCTTTTGCCCCCACTACCCTGTCTCATTCTGTGCATGAGTCTATATATCAACCTTCCTCCCACACTCTTCTTCATGAGTGACATTGCCCGTGACTTCCCAAACATAAGTTCAGCCTTTTTGTTTTTCTTGGGTATTAAAATTGCTGAGGCCTTTTGAGGATTCCCCCCTGGATGTAGATGTGTTACTGTTTTCCTCCAGTAATGACTCTCTGGAGATACATGGAAAATCTGTGTCAGATGAGCTCATCTTTCCTCCTGTCAGAGGATGCCTTGCTGTATATCTGTATATATCTGTAGATTGTAATATAACTATAATATGGAAAACTTTACACATTTGTGTAAGCCTATGAGCTCCACACGTCAACATTTATAGCTGTAAAATTCCTACCTTTAGTTTACCCCGGTCCCAACAATTGAGAGGAAATGGGGACAGATTTATCTGGTTCCTAAGCAGGGACTGCACTCCAAATGAGAGGCAATTGGAAGGTTAAAGAAGACAAAACTTCCACTTCAAGACTTCGCATTGTGAACTATAAGTAGATTATTGGCTTTCAGTTAACATGGATACCCAAGGTTAAAGCCAATCTCCTGCTCTATAACATTTCTGCAATATTACCACCACTTAGTTTTCAGATGGAAAGGTTCCTCACACAGTTGTCAAAATTATGCTTTTGGTGGGTGTTCTATGACACCAGTTCCAAAAAGGTGACCTGTGTCTGAGGATCAATGCACACAAATAAGTAACAAAACTATCAATTTATGCTGTTCCACATCCAGATGGCCACATGATTGAAAAGGAAAGCCACCTCCCTCTTCAAAGGCACTTTGTTCTCATGATGAGGCAACAAGGGCCTCTTCCTCACATCCAGTCCCTAAGGGGATCATAATAATATGATATCCGCCATCACCCTCCATTCCAGGGAAATAAATAAAGGAAAATGAGTATAGGCGTCCAGTAATTTATTCCAGCATCAGTCATGATGAACGGCCACCCGACAATGTTTTTCTGTTCCCACAATGACCCCTGAATGATGATGGTGCTGCGCTATGTGACTATGTTGTCCAGATGCACTAACAATGACAGAATCTCTGAGCTGCTGGAATGTAAACAACAGTGCCACTGGTCCTGGATGACATCATTGACCTAATATTGTCATGATCATGTTTATATTCCAGCAGCTGGGTATTTGTATGAGCAAATTGGCAAAATATAGCCAGTTTTGCTGTCTGTTAACCAAAATGAATAGGCTTGGCTTGGGTCAAACTCACGCTCATCCCTGCTGATAACCAAAGATGATAGCTGGGCACTCAATTTAGTACACAATTGTGCGACTAAATGATGCGGCTTATTATTTATACCTTTGTATCACCATATACACTACTCAAAAAAATTAAAGGAACCCTTTTTAATCACAGTATGACATCAAGTCAATTAAACTCCTGGGATATTGATCTGGTCAGTTAAGTAGCAGAGGGGGTTGTTAATCTGTTTCAGCAGTTTTGGTGTTTTAGAAATTAACAACAGGTGCACTAGCTGGGCAACGATGAAACATCCCCCAAAACAGGAATGTTTTTTCAGGGAAAGATCACTGACATTTCTTTATTTCTGACTGTTTTTCACTTGTTTTGCATTTGACTAGGGTCAGTGTCACTACTGGTAGCATGAGGCAATACCTGGACCCTATAGAGGTTGCACAGGCAGTCCAACTCCTCCAGGATGGCACATCAATGCTTGCCATTGCTAGAAGGTTTGCTGTGTCCCCAAGCACAGTCTCAAGAGCATGGAGGAGATTCCAGGAGAAAGGTAGTTACTCTAGGAGAGCTGGACAGGGCCATAAAAGGTCCTTAACCCATTGGCAGGACCGGTATCTGTTTCTTTGTGCAAGGAGGAACAGGATAAGCACTGCTAGAGTCCTACAAAATGACCTCCAGCAGGCCACTAGGGTGAATGTCTATGACTAAACAATCAGAAACAGACTTCATGAGGGTGGCCTGAGGGCCAGACGTCCTCTAGTGCAGTGGTTCTCAATTCCGGTCCTCGGGACCCACTAACAGGCCAGATTTTAAGTATTACCTTGGGGGATGCAGACTAGAATACTGCAATCACTGAGCAGCAAATGAGATCACCTGTGATGTAATTTAGTTATCTTGCAAACCTGGTCTGTTGGTGGGTCCCGAGGACCGGAATTGAGAACCACTGCTCTAGTGGGCCCTATGCTCACTGTCCGGCATTTGCCATTGAACACCACAATTGGCAGGTCCACCACTGGCGCCCTGTACTTTTCACAGATGAGAGCAGGCTCATCCTGGGCACATATGACAGATGTAAAAGGGTCTTGAGAAGCCATGGAGAAATTTATGCTGCCTGTAACATTGTTCAGCATGACCGGTTTGGTGGTGGGTCAGTGATGGTCTGGGGAGGCATATCCATGGAGGAATGCACAGACCTCTATAGGCTAGACAATGGCACCCTGACTGTCATTAGGTGTCGGGATGAAATCCTTGGACCCATTGTCAGACCCTACACTGGTGCATTGGGTCATGGGTTCCTCCTGGTGCATGACAATGCCCAGGCTCATGTGGCGAGAGTATGCAAACAGTTCCTGGAGGATGAAGGAATTGATACCACTGAATGGCCCCCATACTCAACTTACCTAGACCCAATAGAATACCTCTCGGACATTATGTTTTGGTCCATCTAACGCCTCCAGGTTGCTCCTCAGTCTGTTAAGGAGCTCAGTGATGCCCTGGTCCAGATCTGGGAGAAAATACCCCAGGACACCATCTGTCGTCTCATTAGGAGCATGCCCCAACGTTATCAGGCATGCATACAAGCATGCGGGGGCCATAAACTACTGAGTCCCATTTTGTGTTGCTGCAATGAAATTTCAGCAAAATGGACTAGCCTGCTGCATCGTTTTTTCACTTAGATTTTCGGGGTGTTTTTGAATTTAGCCCTCTGTAGGTTGATAATTTTCATTTTTATCAAACCATGTGGCATCCTTTCATTCATAACACATTACTCAGTCCATATCAGTATAGATATTTAGCATTATTTTTTTCCCCATTGAGATCTGATGTGTTTTCAAAGTGCTCCTTGAATTTTTGGAGCAGTGTATTAAGCCATTGCTTGTCGCTGCTACTTCCAGTATGAGTAGAAGCATTTGATATGTAGTTAAATATTTAAGTATATCAGCTATTTTCAAAGTATGAGGGCATAAGGCATGTTTAATTGTTGTTGTAATAGCAATTGTTAGAAACTAAACACTATTTTTTGAAGCACAGGTTTCCATTTAAATCCTTTGTTCAGCTTTGTGTTGTAAATTATAATGGATTATATCCTAGTATTTCACACAAAAATCAGCAAAATATGTAAGACAGACTGAGGTTTTATATGAAATGGTAAAAAAGGATAATATTCCACGATGTGTAGCAGTGGTATCAATACACCCCATTATTCAGCACACTTAGCAGGGATTTCTTATTTTGTGTCCTCTGTGTTTATTCAGATTTTTATTATTGTTAAACAATTCTAAAATATTTGATATGTGTAGGGTAGAATGTGGATGCACTACAACAAGTTACCCTCAAAGCTTTACCATTCTTGGTGACCGCCAATGTTGTGAGTTTGATAGATCTGCAGTATAACATTATGATGCAGAACTGTGAAGCTTGGAAAATATGAAGTCTGGCATTGAGCTGCATTACTCATCCCTCTGCTCTGATATCTTCACTGTCTGATGGGAAACAAAAGATCTCACTCCCTAAGCTGTATTATATATGTGTCTCAAAGATCCTACCTACATTTTTCTCAATTTGTCTTGAGCCTATTCATACATATAAATGTAGAGTTGTGGATCCCCTGTTGCCTTGTTCATCCAGGAAAGAGTTTATAGCGTAGAGAACTTTCTAGGCAATCAATAAGGTTAAAGCAGAATTCCATGCAGATATTGTGACACCATTGTATGCAGTTGTGTACTGATTACAAACGATTTGTATTTTTCAACTAGTGTAAGTACCTGACTTTTTCTTGGCTTTTGTAATTGGCTGAACAGCAGCACTCACACCTAGAGTTGGAGAAGCAGCATTCTGACTTAGTGATTCGCTTACAGTAACAAATTGACAGCAGGAGAGACCACCGAGTCCTCTCTGTGTGTCTGCTCATCAACTATCCAGTCAGAAAGTTGAGAAGTTTTCTTGACCAAGTTTTGCTGTAATTGCAATTGAGATTTAGAATCTGGCTGTGCTGTCTAGCAGGGGAGTCAGGATTACAAGACTGGGTGAATAGAATTGCAAATCCTTAATCAATTTGTATTTAATTCTACTTTATGTAAAAGAATGTCATATAACATGGCAATAACATTAACATAATAAATAAACTTGTCCATATCTGTAGAGAAATTGTAATACCCAGCATTATATATTTTTTGCTGTGTGGCAAATGTTTGCAAGTTAAAGCCCAATTGAACTCAGCTAAAGATATCCTAGGTACGTTAAAACAAAACCTGTTCAATGTCCTACAGTTTGTTTTCCTTACAAAGCAACCATAGGCTGAGTAGAAAAGCCTTTGCTCTGCCAGGACCTGCAGAGTGGGACCCTAGCTCCTTCTGGGATTCAGTAGTCTCATTGCAGAGGTCCAGTATGCTCCCCACTGAGACAAACCAATTGCTCAAGCAAAGCTCCCTGCTGATTGGAGTTCTCTGACTTATCAGTGGGTGTACAGACCATTTCAGAGGGACTACTGCTTCCTCAGATAGACTAAGGCAGAGGACAGCTGTTTTGATGCACCATTGTCAAAAATACAAAACGTGTGGGGAAATCCAATATTTTACAGTTGTCACCAGATTAGCAAGTGAGGGTAAATCTTTTAATTGGGGCACCTAGGGACTCCCTCACTTTGGTGGTATTATCTCTTGGTTCCTTTTGTGTCTGCAAGACAGGAAATTAAGGGTAATCTCAATAAAAGGACACAGACAGCATTAAATTACACATTTTGGCCCTTACCTTTAAAAGAGTTTTAAAAAACAGTTTTGGGTATACATACCAGGGGCATAACTACAGGGGTTGCAGGGGTTGCAATTGCAACTGGGCCCCATGCTCCAGGAGGCCTGTGCGGCTCCCCTGTACACCTGTATAGGAGGGGCAGCGGGGGCAGCATGTAGAGAAATCACTATCCTCCTTTTTCCCCCTGTAGCTGCAGGAGAAAAATGGAAGAGCTCTGTATGCTGCCCCCACCACTCCTGCTATCCTGTTCACTTGTGTTCTGCTATCTCTGGGCCCCTGTGTACTCCTCTGCCCCCCCCACCCCACTGTGCCCCCCCCCCCCACTGTTCTCCCTCCCCTCTCCTGCTGGCTGCTGCAGGGGATGTGCCACAATAGAGAACCAGGAAGGAGTTGATAAATATGTAATTTACCAGCTCCTTCCTTTTCTGAATGGACAGAGTCTTAGTCAGTGGCATTGTAAAAAAATAATATGATAAAAAATAATACAATTAAAATACCAAAAAATAAAAACTACTGACACCAGTGGGTGAACTTCCATGATTGCAAAGGTCCACTTGTAACTGGCCCTGGCATTCCACCACCATGGGGAGGCCCCAAGATGGTAGGAAGGGGGCCCACTGCAGAACTTGTGAAAGGGTCTCGCTGCGGGACCATAATAAAGGACCCGCAATGAGAGTAAAGGGCCCCAGGATCATTTGGAAGAGCCATAGGCTTGAAGGGAAGGGCCCCGGCCAGGGGTCCGGGGGGGCCCTTTATGGTTTCTTGCACGGGGGCCCTTATTAAATGTCACTAATAAAAAAAATGTGAAAAATCTGCCTTAAAAGAGTAATAATACTTACCTGTCACAGCACCTGTGCTTCCTATTTCCAAGTTACTCACACAAGCAGAATCTTCAGAATTCAACACTTCTAGGTATGTTGGATGCCTGCATCCTTCACTGTCGGCTGTGGTTCCACCTGCCAGTGTGGCTCTGAAGATTCTGCCGGGGGGGCCAAAAGCATCTAATGTGTGGAAGTGTCAAATGTTTTAACGTCAGAGGTTTGGTCCCATGATGAATGGAAAAAGGGATGGGAACTATGACTGACAATCCTATTAAAGGGCTTTCAAAAGAAAGATATAGTAATTTAGTGGATGACTCATCTCACTGTACTTTGTGTCTATCTGAAATATTACTTTCAGATTGGCAGACCTTTTAAATTTAAAATGGAACTTCACCCTGAAAGGGACATTTTTCTTTAACACCTCCTTCTCCCCTCCTCTTCCACTTTTGGAGGTTTTTCCTTTGGAGGGGGATAACAGAGCAGGTACCTGGTTTTAGCAGTCTCTGACTGCCTAAACCAGCCTTTTCCACCCTGGGGTTCCTTGAGGTTTCTTCAGGGGTGCCTTGGCAAAATGCAAAAGATTTTCCCCAAAATTGTATACAAGCCAGTGGGTGGATGAAACCTGCCTTTTAGTTGCACAAAACCCCAGGTTTTCATTGTACATTATTTCAGCTACCTACCTCCTAACGACCAAGTGAATCATCAATTGAAAAGGAGGATGTCAGTTGCCTACATATCATCCTTGTTTGACCCTCCCTTGCCTCTCTCTATGAGCTTCCGGTTCTCATTAGCTAAGTGATGGAGAAAAACTG
Source organism: Pelophylax lessonae (assembly GCF_965119305.1). Taxonomy (NCBI): domain Eukaryota; kingdom Metazoa; phylum Chordata; class Amphibia; order Anura; family Ranidae; genus Pelophylax; species Pelophylax lessonae. The sequence continues at coordinate 129,624,231 of NC_138771.1, forward strand.
AGGGAGAAGAGAAACATTGGAAGACCAGTCAGTACCAGTTTGCAAAAGTGTATTTGCGGTATCTATATCCGTAACTATCCACACACTGTCATTTAGTAGTACATCTTTCCCTCCTGAATTTTGGAGATTTATTTCTTGATATTCAACCAAAACTAGAAGATCATCCTATTTTGCTGTCATGTTTGTAGAATGTTTGTAGTTTATTCTATGGTACTGCCTTTTCCGATTGGTCTACTCCATCCCAGGAGACCCATAACAGGGTCCCAAAAGAACCCTCTTCTATTTGAGCCTGACCACAATATGTTTCCAACAGGGGTGGCAGGCTCCCTCATATAGAGAATCTCTTCCAAAGATAACCAGGAGTTCTCTTGTTCGACTACTTTGTATACTTGCCAGTACCTCACTATGTACTTTTTCTGTTTGAGATTTAATAAAAAAACTATTGTTTAGAAAAAAAAAAAATGTATTTGCTTTGGAAGAATAAATCATGTTTAGCGTTGAGTGTCCTACGTGTATTTAGAATGGGACGTCTCAAGACTGATCATAATTTTGGAGGGTGCCTCGAGATTGTCCATAATTCTAAAGGGTGCCTTGACATAAAAAGGTTAAGAAACACTGGCCTAAATGAACGGAGTGGAAGTTCCCCCCTCACTCCCCGAACCTTCTGACAGGACATGTCACAGGTCCCAGGAGGTTGTGGGATCATTTACCAGAGTTGTATAAAGTACTCGAAACCCATACTTGAGTAAAAGTACAAGTGCTCGATCAAAAAGTGACTTGAGTAGAAGTGGAAGTGCTTGATCAAAAAGTGACTTGAGTAGAAGTACTAAAGTATTCAACATTTTTTGTACTTAAGTATTGCAAGTAGTTTTTTTTTTTCAATTTTGCTACTCAAGTACTGAAAGTAAAAGTACAAGTACTGTGTTATGTAGTTATTAAAGAAAGAAGTCAAAAGTTTGAACATCATATTGTTTTTTATTATTTCAAATGCAGCTTTTATTTATACATACAGTAGCATTTATTTTCGTATGCGCTGATAATACACATGTTTTGAGCTTCATGAAACCTGCCATCTACTGTTCTGGCAGTGGTAATTTTTATAATAGTAACGAGTAACTATGCAGCACAAAAAAAAAATATCAGAGTAGAAGTATTGAAATCATTGGAAAAATGTAGTGAAGTAAAAGTGGAAGTAGGAGAAAAAAATTCTACTCTAGGAAAGTACAGATACCGCCTTTCGGTACTTAAGTACAGTAGTCAAGTAGTTCTACTTAGTTACTATACATCTCTGTCATTTACAAAGTGCAGCGCAGCCATGTGCAGTCACAAGTGAAGTGAAGCCACAAAGAGTTACAGCAGGCTCCTCTTAGTAAACATGCTGGCACTGGGGACCCGAAGCCTGGCAAAGAACGGGACCGGGTGAGAACAGTGCTGGATCCTTGGACAAGTAAATGTCCTTATATTAAAAGTCAGCAGCTACAGTATTTGTACTTTGACTTTTAATTTTTTTTTTTAAGACTGAAGATCCTCTTTAGCAACTTTTTAATGCAGTGTATTACCACACAATATTGCGAAACACCACTTATTATATGTGATTGTGAGTCACAAGATGGCAATGAGAAAGGATAAACACTTTATTATGCCGAATAAATAGTTGTTTGACACAATAAAATACTTTATGAATCTGTAGAAGCTTGAGCTTGTGACGGGTTCCCTTTGAGAGTCCCTGTCTCGTCAACTGAAATATAGTAAAGTGTAGATTTGGCTTCCCTAAAGAAAAAAATATTCAACCCCTTTGTTTTGTTTCCGTGACATTTTTTTTTATCTACCCAGGGTTTAAACTTTATAGTCAAACTGTTTATTAAGTGATCTGACTTCCGAATTTGTAATCAAGAGCTGAGTTACCAATTTGTTCCATGCAAATACCCTTGAGAATTTTCTCACTCTGAAGTGACAGCTGAATTCTTTACAGAGTTCATGACTGGCTGAGTTACTTGCCGAATTGCTAACCAAAATCAGTGGTGGGTTATTGGAAATCTTTGGAGGGAGTGCAGTGTTTTAAGCAGAATTGTTTAAAGCATACAAATCAGGGGAAATGAATAAAAGGGAAGCCTGCAATGCTATGCTGTAATACCGGTGTAATTACTAGGTTTTCAAAGGCACTGAACGGGGGAAGAAGATAGATTCTATAAATATTTAAAGCTTTGTCCGGCTATGATAATTTAAATGTGGCAAACAATGAAATATTCTCTACTATGAAATTATCAAGGTAAAAAAAAAGATAACTTTAGGGGCTGATTGAACGATACAGTGCAAAGAGCAAATGTGCTCAAAGCATTCGATTCAGCTTTCTTTCAGTACAATTAAAATGTAATTCTAAATGACTGCTGTGAGTTACTGCACTTTGCACACTGCTCATCACATTAAATTAAGGCTTTTTTTTGTCTTGAAATAGGAAGAGGGTGCCCCTACTGGGATACCAAAGTGCCCCTTTTGCTTTTAAATTAAAAATCATCCTATGTGAAAGTAAAGTTTTCTTTTTCTTTGAAGTAAATGAATATAACAAAGATATGACGATGCATTAAGAGCAGCACAGCATAATAATAATCAAATAAAATGCACCTGAAGTCATTCATGAAAGCGAATAAAAAAAAGCCAACAAATTTGTAAGCCAACGCTTTTCTCTTTGATAGTAGTCATCTTGTAGCATAGAATATTTTCTTTTGTATAAATATGTAATCTTTTCTATCATGTTCCTTTAATGAGACATCCACTATCACAAGACTTGCCGTGTTTGTGTGCTGATAACGTATTGAGGTGTCAAGAAGTCAGGGACTGTTCCGGAATGCTAATTCTCTGTCACACCAGATTCTAAGGTATATCCATGACTAGACTGTCCATTCCAATGTTTGGTAAGATATGATGAGCACACACTTATGTCCCATTACTCTGCTGAGTGTACATCAGTGTCACCTGGTGAGCGGAAGGGCTTATTTTCTCGAGAGCCCTTTGTCTTGCTGTGCCACTGTGCTCCAAGGACAGTCAACATGCAGTGTTCTTCTGTTTTGTCAGTGCATTTATGCCTGTCTATTACGATCAGAACAGAAGCCATCCCTTACTGTATAATTCCTGTCTGCTGGAAGGAACGTTTATCTGACATAGTGATTTTTGTTGTGACATGCCAGTGTGATGGCTTCTAGGGATTCAGCGAATCTTGGACATGCAGTAAAATAATGGATTGCATGAAAAGCAGGTCAAGTTACCTTTAGTTATATTTCATGATTGAAAAATGTTCTGAAGAAAAAGTGTTGGTATTGCCCACAGCAATTGCTCAGATTCTTCTTTTCATTTTTAGACTTGTGCTGAAAATATGATGGCTGGAAAATGATTGATTGTTATTGGCAACAATAACTCTTTCTGTCAGAATTCCTTTCATACATGGGGCCTTATATTGAAAGTGTCGAAAGCTTCTACAGCCCACATCAAGCAATGGGTCATCTGCTTCTTTATTGGGCACCCATATGTAAGAGTACCGTTATGGGTGGGGATTCCCGCCAAGCTGACTCTGACCTCACCCCACTTATTCTTGGATGGGATAGTAAATTCTCCCAGTTGTTTTGGAGTCACTCTGCCATCTTGTGTCACTTACTAAATGGCCCAAGGAATGTCCTCTAACATATTCCAGGCCTATGACCTGTTACCTGGAATAAAGAATGTCCATAAGCATTTCCAATGCTTTACTGCAAACCATTAGTCAATCACACTGGTCCAATGACATTTCATCTTCATGATCATCTAACAACAGTCATTAACATGATTTCCTGACATTAGTGTTTAGTGTAGATCATTATACCTTAATTACATGACTTCATTAACAGTAGTCTTTAGTGCAAAACATCTTGCCACCACACCATTGTAATCATCTTCCCAGATGTTACCAGACACTTCCCTCCATTAAATCTCACATAGTATGTTCCTCCCTCACACATAGGGTGCTCCTACTTAGCCCCCAAGGCCTGAACCAAGCCACAGAACCTGCTAGATGAAGGTCAGGGGTGGCAAAGTTTCCCTATCTTCACCCTAAAGTGTCCATAGATGCCCCTTCTTGCAGTTCTGCCCATCCTGGCTCTCTCTAGCACTGGATACAGACCTACATGTTGTTGGTCAGTTGTGTCTTGTTCCCATACCCAAACTTAATTGGGCCCCACCCACAGCTGGCATATATTTTTGCCCCCATTATATGGGCATATGAATAAAAATATTTAAAGAAGCAACATACCCAAACCTGATATTTCAGTTATATTCAGAACCCACTGGGCTAAAGCCGACCATTCACCAGCAGAAATTTGTTCAAATGTTTATACAGAAATTCAGAAAATTTGTTCAACAGGGCATTAACTATTACCATGAACTGAATAAATTATGTATGAAAACCCTGAAAAATCTTGTGCAATTCCCATACCAATGTTTGAATTCTACTATTATTATTATTATTCAGGATTTCTATAGCGCCAGCAGTTTACGCAGCGCTTAATGTTTTATTTCAGGATGTGCATGTACACTTCAATAAGTATGACTTTTCTCAAAGGAAAACTTCATTCATGGTTAAATTGCATTCTGTTTCTTTGTTTTTTCTCATTATTTTGGTTGAAACTTAATGCTTTGGAGTTAAATGAGTTCTCATCCACCTTTACATTGTCCTGCCCCTCTGCTGTATGCTCAATATTAATAAAGTGGAACCCCAGGCAGATATGACAGATACAAATGAATACATGTCTATATCATTAACACATCATGAAGTGTATTTTTTAACCTCTTCCCGACAACCCGCCACCTATTTACTGCGGCAGGGTGACTCCAGCAGGCAAAGCGACCTAGACCTACGTCGTTCGCCTGAGAGGAGCTGGGGCGCGCTCCCACCCACGATCATCAGCGGGGTAACCGGCGCATGTGTCAGGTGACTCTGATTGCTGCCTGACACCTGCAATCATTCCCCGCTGAGAGAGAAGGATGGTCGGCTGTTGTAAACACAGCCAACCGTCCTTCTCCCTTAGATGATCGCAGAGCTCATGTGATCCTGCTATATAGAATCACCTCTCTTTGGTCATCTCAAAAGCCACGCCCCCCTTCAGTTAGAATCACTCCCCTAGGGTCACATTTAACCCCTTGATCACCTATACTGTTAACCCCTTCCCTGCCAGTGTCATTATTACAGTAACAGTGCATATTTTTAGCACTGATTACTGTATTAATGTCACTGGTCCCCCCAAAAGTGTCAAAAATTTCAGTCAGGGGTCCGATCTGTCCGCCGCAATGTCGCAGTCCCGCAAAAAAATTGCAGATCGCCGCCATTACTGGTAAGAAAAAAGCAATAAAAATTTACATAAATCTTTCCCGTAGTTAATAGACGCAATAACTTTTGTGCAAACCAATCAAAATACGCTTATTGCAATTTTTTTTTTTTTTTACCAAAAATATGTAGCAGACAACAAATTGGCCTAAAATGTTAAAATTTGATTTTTAAATTTTTTTTTTTTTTTTGGGGAATGTTATATAACAGAAAGTGAGCCAATCAATATACGCGAATAGGGATTTTTTTTATACCAAAAACATATAGCAGAATACATATTGGCCTAAATTTATGGAGAAATTCGATTTTTTTCTTTTTACATTTTTTTATTGGGAATGTTTTATAGCAAAAAGTAAAAAAAAATTTTTTTTTCTAAAAATGTCGGTCGTCTTTTGTTTACAGCACAAAAAATAAAAACAGCAGAGGCGATCAAATGCCACCAAAAGAAAGCTCCATTTGTTGGGGGAATAGGGACATCAATTTTATTTGGGTATAGCATAGCAAGCTTGCGCAATTGTCAGTTAAAATAACACAGTGAAAAAAGGCCTGGTCAGGAAGGAGGTAAACTTTCAAGGGCTGAAGTGGTTAAAGAAGCCTGTGCTGCCAGCACATAGGAGAGTCAGACGACCCTCACTAGGCAGTGGGGATGCCGATGCACAGGGCCAGCGGCCGCGATTGCTGCTGGGCGCCTGCAATCGCTCCCCGCTGAGTTGTAAACACAGCAGGCCGTTCTTCTCTCTGAAATGATCACAGAGTGCCCGTGATCCTTCTATATGGGATCACAGGTCTCTATGATCATTTCACAAGCTCATCCCTCATACAGTTAGTAAACACTCCCCTAGGCTCACACTTAACCCTTTGATAACCCCTAGGTTAACCCCTTCCCTGCCAATGTCATTATTACCGTAACAGTGCATATTTTTAGCACAGATTACTGTAGTAATGTCACTGGTCCCCCCAAAAGTGTCAAAAATGTCAGTTAGGTGTCTGATCTGTCTGCCGTAATGTCACAGTCCCGCTAAAAATCACAGATCGCCGCCATTACTAGTAAAAAAAACTACAAACTACATAAATCTTTCCCCTAGTTTGTAGACATGATAACTTTTGCGCAAACCAATCCAGCAGGCTGGCTCCCTCCGACGCGTTTCCACTGACCAGTCCCAGAAGCCGACTTGTCAGTGGAAACGCGTCGGAGGGAGCCAGCCGTGGTGCTATAAGTCCCGGATCGCTCTGCAGGCGTCCGTGACTACATTGATTATATGCTGTGTATCGTTTGGATTTGTGTAAGTGTCTTTCCACTTGATTTTAACAATACATTTTGGAGGTAATGCACTATCAGTCCCATTCTCTTTTTGGTGTGATCTCCCTGGTGGCATCCTCACCCCTGGAAGCCCATAGATCTCCCCAACCGAGAAGCTGACGATTCATCCAATCCAGTTGGGATCCTGTTCCATCTAGCTGGCCAATTGGATTCGTGGATACCACAGTATATGTTTTAATCTCTCTCAAATGTGGTAAGAGTCCACACACATCACTGGGTGTTATCACCAAATTGTACTTTTGTTTCAAGTCACATATTTGGACTGTTTCCTGGGAAGAGGTTCATTCACCTATCCTTCATCACGTTTAGCACCCATTATACAACAGTTTGCTTTCCTGTATTTATTTGGGATCACTTCCTTTTGGATGCAAAGGACTTTATTTCAAGTTGTTGATTCACTTTGAATTTATTTATTTATATGGACATTTTTATTCGCTTGTCTCATTAGCGCACTTTTGTAACATAATTTATGGTACACATTTTTTGCATATATAAACTATTGGTTTTACTCCTTTTTGGAAGTGTGATTGCCACTAAAGTCCCACCCTCAGGGGGAACCTTTTGTCATTTTTTGTTTATAGCGCAAAAAATAAAAATTGCACAGGTGATCAAATACCACCAAAGGAAAACTCTATTGGTGGGAAAAAAGGATATCAATCTTGTTTGGGTACAGCGTTGCACGACCATGAAATTGTCCGTTAAAGTAACGCAGTGCTGAATCACAAAAAATGGCCTGGTCATTAAGGGGGCAAATCCTTCTGGTCCAGAACTGGTTAAAGAACTTGTGCTCACCAACTCCACCATGTGGGAAGATTTCAACCATTGGAACATGCATGGCGCACACCAGGAAAATATGATGACAATTGTGTGTCCACCTGGCAGCACAGACAGTGTTGGGTCTGATGGACACTGGACCGCACTTATGACACCGTGACAAGTGGAGGTTCCAGTTCATTGAGGCAAACATATGGTTTCATTTGTATCACTGGGGAATGTTGCTGATTCGCCTCTTATTAAAAAGAGGCATATTTATTACTGTGCATGGAGCCTGACTGTAATACAGTAATAAATTAGGAGGGTTCAGTTGGGCGGTAACAGCGGACGCATGCACCAATGTAGGAAGAAACGATGACTGGAAGAACATGTGTTATGACAAACACACCTCTTTATTTATGCAGTTTTAACAGAGCGTTCTGTGAGTACGGCATAACTGTCAGATAGTTTGACATGTTGAATTGTTAGAGGTGAAGATTATGCTAAAAAGGCTGGATGTTCTTGGATGTTGTAAGGTTTTTTTTTGGCATTGACGTCCATCATTAAGCAGTGTCTGGATTTGAGATGCAGCATGCGTTAGATACCGTTGTGCGGCGGTGCACGCATGTGATGGTAACAACATATGAGAAGGAGGAGAATTTGCTGACGAAACAAAACACAATTTTCCTGTGAAAACAGCCAGGAATATGTCTGTCTGTAAGTTCTTTTTTTTTCCCCAGGAAATTGTTTTTAGGGTGAAAATATGAGATAAGGATGTATTGTGATTACTGACACCTCTGTAATTAGACTAACTACAGAGAGAAGCAGCACTCTGCGGGGAGGAGAAGTAAATGTACTTCAAATACAATGACATGATAAACCCTGCCAATTTCATGCTGTATACAAAACAGGCAGAGATAATATATACTAACTGGGTATATTAGCAGGAGGGGGGGGGGGATGGGAGGTGCAGCGAACAAGAACTAAAACCTCTGTTTGCTTTTTATGCATATAAAAGGAGCCATCCAGCACCAATCTGTCAGTGCTTATATATGATGGTTTACTTCACTCATTGTGGCATTTGTCAGGATAAAAATGTGTGCTGCAGGGTTACTTTATATTCATGCCTTCCCATTAATGTATATAGAGCATTGGGATCCCAGGTTCATATCCTACCCACATGCTGGGTGTTCTACACAAAATTGTATTGGTTTAATTGGGTGCTTCCATTCCCTCAATAACCCAAAATATAGGGATACATTATCTTCATTTCTGCTGTCATCAGTGATAAGAGTAGGCCCATACTTGTGCAGGCTGTGCATGCGCGTTTGTCAGAGCATGTCACCGGTACAGTAGCCATGACTATGGGATTAAAGATGATTTGTCTCCATTCTGCTCTGACCATCACTCTCCTCCTCTATTATAAATAACCACATGACCACAGGTTGGAGTTAAATGGCCATAGCAGCCTTTTATTAATAAACTGTATACATAACAGGTAAATAACACGTTAAAGCCAGTTTTTTTTATTGGAGCCTCAAGATCCCGGTAGGCATCAAAGAAGGTACCTGCATCTGACTTAATTCGGCCTCCAGCCGCCACAGCACCGGCTCAGAGACAACCAGTGGCAGGTACCAACATACCAACTACTGGGACCTGTACCTCAGACGGGTCCCTACCAAGTATAAATTTGCTTCATCAGGGAGCCGTACCTCAGACGGGTCCCTACCAAGTATAAGTTTGCACCATCAGGGAGCCGTACCTCAGACGGGTCCCTACTAAGTATAAGTTTGCATCATCAGGGAGCCGTACCTCAGACGGGTCCCTACCAAGTATAAGTTTGCACCATCAGGGAGCCGTACCTCAGATGGGTCCCTACCAATTATAAGTTTGCACCATACTTACCTACCAGGACCTTGTACCCCGCTTGCTGCCATGACAAAGAACCACCCCAAAAGAAGAAAGCCTCTGTTAAAAACAAAAACAAGGGCGGTGGACCACAAAACCAAAAGTCAGAAAAAAAACAAGAAAATGGGAGGGAGGGTGGGAAATATTCTCCAATGCAGCTTTCCTCCGACTGAAGACTTCCTGAGGCCCCTAGCTTGACCTTTCCCTGTAGCTCCACCACTTTCTGGCCAAAACACCAATTAAAAGTCCCACCACTTATATTTTCTATCGTACTGGGCTGAAAACCCCTCCTTGTCCCAAACCCCTTTAACCCCTGTCATGCCAGCCTTCCGTTCATGTCTCTTCTCTCCTTCACTCCGGGCCTCTCTTTAATTTGATTACGCTACTGTACCCCTGACAAACACAGGGAAGAAAGTCCCCGACTCTTTAACAAACACAACTGAATGGAATCACACAGTGCTGCGGTACCATGCGGTTTTGCACACCCTAAAATGCTGTGTTCACCTTTAACCCCTTGCTGACCACCAGCAGTACATATGCCACGACGGGTCGCCTCTGTCCCGTGAAACGACGTAACTGTACGTCGCTTTGCGGGACTGCCAGTAGGGGCGTAGGGGAAGCTGATCTGCTGTCGCTCTTTTTACGTTTATAGCACAAAAAATAAAAATCACACAGGTGATCAAATACCACCAAAAGAAAGCTCTATCTCTGGGAAAAAAGGACCAGGCAGTTGTCAGTTAAAGTAACGCAGTGCCGAAGTGCAAAAAATGGCCTGCTCATTAAGGGGGAAAACCTTCCGGTCCAGAAGTGGCTAAATTGCACCCTTGCATCTCTGCTAAAAAAAGAAGCACTTTTTGCCTGCAGGTCAGGTAAAAGAAAAAAAAAAAAAAACATTCATTACACACAACAATAGTTAAAGTGAAATTAATGCCTCAGTTTTTTTTTTTTATTACAATTTTTTTTTTTTAATAATCCCTAAGGGAAATTTGGAAATTGTTACGACACAGACACACTTAACAAAGACATCACAGAATCACAACAATAAACTGAATAAGATACAAAAACACAACAAAATGACCAATAACAGCCATTAGCACCAACTAAAACAAATTAAAACTACACTACAAATAAAACATCCATATATTAAAATACAACATAGAATAAATAACACAGATTAAAATAACAGACAATCAAACTGCCAAATGCAAATAATACACCACTTTCTCTAACACCACCCCAAATAATAACCAACACAATACAAACATACTATAAAAACAACACAAAATAACAAATATGCTAAAGTTTTGTTCTGTTTTGTTCTGTTCAATGGTTTTGCACAGTGCAGCCCCAATCCTCTTTTTCTAGGGTCCCCCTGCCGCCGCTATAGGCCCCTCCTCTTCGGCAGATGCCCCCACGGAAAGCTGCTTTTCATGGGGGCACCCGTGCCTGCTCGCTCCCAAGCGCCACTGCTGCCTCTATTGACACAGACTGAGGGACTCGACCCCACCCCCCGCTCCCGTGGGCCAGTGGCTCCCGCTGCTATCAAGCTGCCCAATGAGGAGGGAGATAGCGGCCGGGACAGCTGCTCTTGTGCACATCGCTGGATCGGATCGGCTCAGAGAAGAAAAAGGGGGTAGGGGTTCTTGGTGGGAATTGCAGCACAGAAGGTTTTTTACCTTAATGCATAGAATGCATTAAGGTGAAAAACCATAAGGCTTTGTAACCACTTTAAGGCGGAACTCCAGGTATTGCATACTTACATTGGTTCAACTTGGAGCAACTTGGATTCCTGGTACAGATGGATAAATAATAAATGAATGTGGGTGAGTACCATAAAAATATCCAATCAAATAAGCATATATAATGATGAGTGTCCTCTCCGGGTACAAATGAAAGAAAATGAAGGTAAAGATACAGTGGTGGTGCAAGGTACAGATGGATAAATGCACAAGAATAAATCCAATGATATTCTTCTAAAAATGCAATAATGTTCTATACACTGGTGAAGTGAAAAAGTAAATGACATCCAAAAAAGAAATAGCTTTAATGACGTGTACATAATAATACCAAAGTGGCTGAGTGCAAAAGTGGAAGTGACGATGATTATAAAGTGAATCAGCAAATTGCTGACATGGATTCAATAATGAAGACACATGGACAAGATAAATGAAACCAAAAGACAATCCACAAAATGAATTAGTCCATAAGGTGAGCAATGTGGATAGTGATGACTCCAAATAGATGGTGACTTGCAAAAGTGAATACAATATAACAAGTGACTTCTGTGAGTGATAAGACACATGTTGTCTGAAGTAGTGGCGTGTCACTCCAGTGAGCTAAATAAACCAATAAGTGCAATGGCAGCTCACCTCCATGCACACTCAAAAGAGCGTGTTGTGATGTAAATCACTCAAACTGGTGGCAGCCTCTCTTTCTGGGAAGGATCTCATTGTGCAGTATGCCAAATATATTTATTCAAATAGTAGCAAGCACTTACAGTTAAGCAGACACAGTAGCGTACACCGCCGATGCGGTACTCTCCGATACTTCCGGTTGCGGCCGTGAACCAGAAGTGACGTCACCTGGCTCCTCAACTTTGCAGGAGAAATTGCCCCTGAGCTTAGTGAATGAATTGAAGCTCTGCTGACATCCATCATCCAATCATCTGTAAGCAAAAATGCAGTATTTTTCCTTGCACATAATTGAGTATTCTTTGCAAAGCGAATCTTCACCACATTCATTAAGCTCTCAGCCAAATTCCCTACAAAGTACAGATTCCCTTGCAAAGTGAACAGCTTTTTTTTCCTTTAGTAAATCCACTCCAGTAACTCATTTAAGCTGAATTCAAGGCAATATTACAAAGAAAAAGGAAAATAATCTAAATATCTGTTCATGAAATAGTTTACATCAGTGTAATCCAGGATTTAGAAGCAGCATCCTGGATGTGGAGGTGCTTTATTTTCTATCTTATTATATGCAAAATGTACATTTCCTTTCCTGATTTGCATTGAAACAATAGACTCTGCTAATAAATCCCCATTGAATAGTCAAACGGAATATTTTTAGTATCGTGCCATTTTTTAGCAGTTTGTGATCTCTTGTGATGACATGAGTGCAGTGCAGCAGAAAAATAATTATTTAAGGCTCTCGATTCTAAAAACGGGCAATCAAACAGATCTGGGCCTTGTTATTCTCAGTCTGTATGTAAAGCTACAGGTACAGACTGACTGAGTTTAACCAGAGGAATCTCTACATCTTTCAGGGCCTGTGATGACAGCTTCAAAAACAGGAAAAGAAAAGGTAGGGGTAACGGGGTTAAATTGCAAAGTTTCTTGACACCTGTGCCTATTAAAAGAGCTGGTGCATTTCAAAAGTATAGTTATGGTTTAAAGGTATGTAAAATTCTCAATACCATTTGAAATAATATGCAGAGGAGAGCACATTTATCTAAGCAGTGTGTTAATGTATGCCATTGACTGGCAGATATTTATGCAGGGACATGATCAGAAATGTCATGCTAGCTCATGTGCCAGAAGTCTCACTCAGGATTTTGACTTGTATTACATTTCATTAGGACAGCATCTCAAACATGTTTATGGTGGTTTTTAGCTAAGGGTAATGGAGTGGCAGGTAAATCTCTGTGGAAATTACTTTAAATAGAGCCGAAGCTGAATATCAAGCAGGGACAAGCTCAGGATTTGGACAAGATAGATTTCAGCTTTCGTTTTATATATTAAAAAAAACAAATATTCAGATAAGATTTATATCCCATTTATACTGTGAATATCTGATAAAATTAACAATACAAAAGTAAGTAATGACTAAACACTGTATTTTAAATTCTGGGTTTAGATGCCACTTTAATTGATAAGATTTAAAGTAGCTTGGCCTCTCCAAGCTGCCTCCCTCTTCAATGCTATTTTCAAGGCTTATGGGACTTCCCGGTGAGCTGCAGCCCCTTGAGGTCAAAGGATTCCATATAAGACAGTGTTAGCAATTCTTTCCATAAACAGTAACAATTTTCTCAGTTGAAAAAAAAATATGTTGATGTCAGAAAGGCACATGCAATATTAGGTGATAAAAATGTAAATTATAAACAAGGTCCACACCATTGGTTTCTCTCCATATACCTATCTCTACCTTGACACTCTTGATCTCTGACCTCAGAGTAGATCATTGGATCCAAAAAGGTATAAAGTGGATATCAGACTAATACCAAGGCCCCAATATATATTCTTATACCTCCCTATAAGTAGCATATGGATTACCCAATTCGGAATTCCTCACATATGCCCGTAACTCGTCTTTTGTTAAAAACACTCCAAACCTAAGTTACGATATGTTCTGTGAAATCAAAAATTACCGAACATCCAACGAAAACTGTGGAGGGGTATCTCTATATTTTTTCATTTTATACATAATAAATCTATATTTGAAAAAACACAGCCCATGTTGGCCTGGTTGAGGGACATTGATGCCTCCTTCTCGGACTCACAATGGAGTACAGCCCTTCAGTACACATACTCTGCCACAAACTTTACTAACCTCTGGGAGCTATCCCATAAAGTTACACAAAGATGGTATTTGACCCCATATCAAATGGCCAAATTTAACTCTATATCCCCATTATGCTGGAGAGATTGCTTTCAAACTGACACTATCTTCAATATCCTATGGTCCCATGTGGCAAATTAGCAAAATTTTTGCCTAGAATATTTACCATTTTTAGTAACAGGGCTACAAATTTAAGTCTCCCCTTCACTAGCCCTTCTTAACATAGGCATTGAAGACCTACTGCCATCCCTTAGACCAGGGATTCCCAAACTACGGCCCTCCAGTTGTTCAGGAACTACAATTTCCATCATGCTTAGTCATGTATGTGAATGTCAGAGTTTTACAATGCCTCATGGGATGTGTAGTTCTGCAATAGCTGCTGGGCCGTAGTTTGGGAATCCCTGCCTTAGACTATTTACTACTCACCTATTTCTGGCTGCCAAGCTAGTAATACTTAGATTATGGAGATCTTCAGACCCTCCAGTAGTGACAGAAGTAATTCGCACCCTATTTACTCACTTTACCTACGAGAATATGCTGGCATCAGTGGCTGGCAGAAATATGGAATTTCTTAACAACTGGCAACCATGGAATGCTCGGTATGATATACACAAAACTTTATAGAAAATCACATGACAATTCTATCTTGAACGTTGAAATCCATGCTAAACTTCTGAACACTATCCATTTGTGAAGTATTCCTGACTAGGAAAGCCCTTTAAGGACTTTTCGTTCCCCATTCTCTTCCCTCTGTTATCATTCTTTTTCCTCTACCCTCCTTTTTCACACCTCCCTATAAGACAAGATTGACTAGATATGATAAATCGGTAACCATGCCAATCAGCGCTATATCATCAACCCAACCGAGTTACAATGGTATCAATTTATTTGTACTCAGTGAATATTCCAGATATTAGAGGTGAGGGGAGCTGCCCTTCTCTTGGGACACAGTTTGCGCCCAATGGGGTGTCTGAGGAGATGGGACTGCCCTGAATGTCCAAAAGATTAACATTTAGTACCTGTGTTACGAGTTTACCAAAGATTGTTATGCTCTTTTCTACATCTCTAATGGTAATGACTGTAACAATTATAACTATGCTTTGTTGTTTGGCAATCTTTATTTTTTTATTCCTATTTTTGCAAATCTTGAAATAAAATTATTAAACTAAAAAAAAATGTAAATTAGACTTCATGATCAGGGAAATGTGACTGCGTATTGTAAAGAATGATTTGATTATCTTAAAGGTGGACTTCAGTATAAGCAAATATAATACAATAAATACAAGAGATGTGTGTGTTTGTGCTTGAATCTTGGTGTGATTAGGGTATATAACTGATTTGCACAGTAATTGTACTAAAAGTTTGCCTTTGTGCACGAGCTTCCTGTAAGAAAGACCCAGCACTGCTGCTCTCTCCCCTTCTACAGGGTGACTGGTCCTGTCTCCGCCCTCTCCTGTAGTTTTCTGCAAGCAGCCTGTAATGGGCAGTCCTGCTTGTCCCCTCCCACAGCTCTGCTCTCTGCACAGGCTATGTGTAGCACACTGAGGATGTCAGCACATTCAGTACACACAAAGTAAAATTATATTCTTTGTGGCTATTGAGAAATATATATAAATTCATGCTTCTCTGCCTGGAGTTTACCTTTAAAGTACAACTGCCACTTATGTAATCATAATAATAATTTCTATCACTGGGAAATCCATACTACTACACCAATATGCAAATATCACATTTTTGAAGTCTTGCACATGCCTAGCACATCCTACAATGTAATTGTGGTACCAATGAGAAGTGCCGAAATTGGATTGTCATGCAGAGGAACAGTTTTTTTAACTCAAGGTTCCTATACATCCAGAGGTAGAAGACTAAGGACTCGTTTACAAACAGGGGCAATTAAAATAGGCGGTTGAGCTATGGTTTTACTACCTCCCTTAATGTGATTCCAAAGTCTAAAGGTATTCTCTTTGCCTCGTTGGATTCTCTGCATTAAGGTAAATAACACCCAATTACCTGTCCTACCCATCCACATCCCTAAACACCCACAGTAGGGAAAATAATTATTTGATCCCCTGCAGATTTTGTATGTTTGCCCACTTACAAAGAAATGAAGAGTCTATAATTTTTTATCATAGGTGTATTTTTTAAATCATAGAGACAGAATATCAACCAAAAATCCAGAAAAAAAACACAATCCAAATGTTATAAATTGAGCTGCAGTTCAGTGAGTAAAATAAGTATTTAAACCCCAAGCAAAACATGACTTAGTGCTTGGTGGAGAAACCCTTGTTGGCAAGCACAGAGGTAAGACGTTTCTTGTAGTTGGTTACCAGGTTTGCACATATCTCAGGAGGGATTTTGGTTCACTCTTTATTACAGATCTTCTCTAAATCCTTAAGGTTTCTTGACTGTTCCTTGGCAACTTGAAGTTTCAACTTCCTCTATCATTTAAAATACACCTATGATAAAAGTATAGACCCTTCATTTAAGTGGGAAAACTTACAAAATCTGCAGGGGATCAAAAAATGATTTCACCCACTGTATCTGGCTCCTGTCACTGCTCCAGTGCTGTCTCAGCTCCAGGACCACTCCTCTCACTTCCTGGTTTCACAGAAGACACTGAGGGCAGCAGAAGTCATAGGCTCAACTCCACTGAGGAGGGAAGGTTTTTCCGGGGCTGTGTGTGTCTATGGACATATCCATCCCAGCTTGGGAACGTACATGCACGGGTGCCTACTTAGCACCTGGCTTACTAAGGGAGCAACTGGAGGAGGGAGTAGCAGATAGACTACCAGAAGAGGAGGTAAGAGACTTTCTCTATAATATCATTTCACAGAGTAGGTAAGTATAACAGTAAAAAAATATTTTAAACCAAAAATAAATATTTATATTCTTTTTTAACACCTTAAGCTGAAAAGTCAGCCATTCAGGGTTGTGCACATGCCGTAGCAAAAAGTATACACTCTGTGGTGTTCAGCTGGCAATATTGCTGCCAAACTGGACCTGTTTAGGTGAATAGAGCCGCACCACAACCGCCTGCAACCATGTGCAATGCATGCAGTTGCTGTGCAGCCGTGCATGTTTTACTAGATTTAAGCAGGCGACGAAGTGACGTATCACTTCCTTACTGCCTGTCAAACACCATTAAAAAGAGATTCACCGCCGATTGTTTTTCAGAGGGGTAGCAAGGTCTGGCACAAGTGAAAACTTAGCCTAAGGGCTCCTGGGTCACAGGGAAGAGCAATGTTTAGCTAGTGTTTGCTTTCACACTAGCCTCATAGTTTATCATGTTACCATATGTGATTGGTTTGTTTTACTTGTAAGTATGGAGAAAGCCATTATTTGCCTTATTTATAAATGCTATTTTTCTGGCTATCATATTGATTCTTTGGCTTCAGTACTCTGTGGGTTACTGACCTGCAGATATTCTGCCTTATTAGAAGTAGTTCAGCAACGGGCAAGTATGTATAGACCGAGCTAGTTGTAAGTGCTACCAAGGCTATTGTAACCTTACTGTGGTCATGCACAACCCAATATTTGAATAATTTGCAACAATTTTGAAACTTTAACATTATATATATTAACAGGGGTTAATGAAAGAGATGGCAAGAGCTTCCAAACACTGGAATCAATCATATTATAACAAAATTTCCCAACACAGTAAAAACTCACTTTATAATTGGACACAGATGGTTCCCTTTTTCTTTAAAGAAAACGGATCAGACCTCATACCACTGGACCTCTGTAGCAATGTAATTGGCTGAATGGGACTAAACGATTACAGTGGGCTACGGCCATGCAAAAAAGACTGGCAGATGTCTCACCACCTGCCTCTTATGATGGTACATCTGATCATCTTCGGCCAACCATAAACTGCTGATGATGAAGAATTTTTTTCTCAGTGTAGTTTATGATCAGATCTGTTAATGATCTGACCACCCATCATTCGGGTCATGTCTTTCAGTTTATATTCACCCTATCGCTCCCGTAACACGCTTTCCTCTCTGAGATGCGCTATTTGAAATTTATACTGTGAAAGAACCATATCATTGTCCATTTTTATCTAGTGTAACTATTTTATTTCTATTCACTTCAGCTCAGTAGAATCATAGTCCTGTTTTACAATGGTAGTTTGTTTATCCTGTACTGTTCTTGAATTAAACATGAGAGTGAGGGAACATTGGGGCTGGCGTTATTATAAGTGTCAGTATATACTTGATTGTTTTAATTACATTGCTCTAAGTGTGACTACAGATTCACTTCTCAGTAAGCCTGGAGGATGTACACTGTGGGCTATTAAAAGTGTATGACAAAGTCTACATATGTGGAAAAAATAGTTTCAAGTGTAAGTTCATCTTTTCTCAAAAAATGAAAAGGTGAACTAACACCATACACCCTCCCCTTCTACGTGGTCACCGCTGCACTTACCTCTGTGGTTGATCAGTTGTCAATGCCCAGTCTGGGGATTTAAAATGCTTTTGAAATCCTCACTCTTCACCCCCTTTTTTCTGCAGCACTTCTGGGATGGATCAGAAGGATTCTGATTGGTCAGTACCAGAACAGTGAATCACTCTGATCCATCTCGGAAGTGCTGCAAAAAGAGGGGGTAGAAGAACGGAAATTTCAAATACCCCAGACTGCTGTACCAGCTGTGTTGCCTCTGTGCAGGAGCTTCCTGTATTAAAGACCAGTCACTGCTGTTCTCTTTCTTTGTGCAGGATGATTGGTCTTGTCTCCGCCCCCTAATGTAGTTTTCTTCAGGCGGCATGTAGCCTGATGTTACTGCTACATTTACAAGGTAATAACTGTGTGTACAAAGGCATTCGGTGTACACGAAAGGGATTTCAAGTTTTTGTGGCTTTGAAAGAATATATTTCAATTACAAATGTTGCTGTCAGCTTTACCAGGAGACTAGGGGGTTGGTTTACTAAAACTGGACAGTGCAAAATCTGGTGCAACTGGAGAGTGCAAAATCTGGTGCAACTGTGCATGGACAATCTCATACCTCCCAACTTTTTGAGATGGGATCGAGGGACACCTATTAGCAAAATGATGTAGGCATAGGACACACACCCCCCGCCACACCCTCTTAAAGGAGAATTATATTTAAAAAATGTGTTAAACCCACAAATGCTTTTTTTTACCACTATTATTTCTTTATACTGGGTTTTGACATTTACAAATGCAGCAATTTAGAAAATGGATGAAAGGTTTAGTACTGGAAAACATTTTTTGAAATATAAAAAGTGCATTTTATATAGAACTATATAGATCAGACCAAAATGAGGGACAAATGAGGAGGAAAGAGGGACAGAGTTCCAAATCAGGGGCAGTCCCTCGAAATCTGGGACAGTCCCTCGAAATCAGGGACAGTCCCTGGAAAGCAGGGACAGTTGGGAGCTATGTAATCTGCTTCTAACTTCAGCTTGTTCAATTAGGCTTTGACAAAAAACCTGGAAGTTGATTGGTTTCTATGCAGAGCTGCACCAGATTTTGCACTCTTCAGTTTTAGTAAATGAACCCCCAGCTGTCTCAAAGGTAGCCAAAGACGATCAGATGATGAGCTGGAATATATGAGCACACATATACACCAATACTGCATGTGCATAACAGAAGTCAGGCATTGCCCTATGACCAACTAACATTTTATGTCTATGCCTAGCTTGAAATCCTCTCGATTGAAAATAATCTCATTGTGCAAATAGAAACGCAGAAGATTGATGGCAGAAAAAGACCAAATGGCTTATCTAATCTGCTATTTCTTTTTTGGTTTGTTCACATTTTTGTCAGATGGTAGACCTATTGTTTAATATTGACTTTCTGTTGATTGGCTCACTAACATTGCTAAAAGTCAGTTCCAAGCATCCACTACTATTTTGGTATTACAATATGTGTTAAGGAATGGATGCCAAATAACACTGTGCCTGATTTTTCAAGTATAATGCATATATCGCTGCATGCAGAGGATTTTTACACTTTTTAACCCTTTCATGCCTAAGCCTTTTCTGACATTTGTTGTCTACAAGTTAAAATCCATATTTTTTGCTAGAAAATTACTTAGAACCCCCAAACATATGTATTTTTTTAGCAGAGACCCTAGAGAATAAAATGGCGATCATTGCAATATTTTATGTCACACTGTATTTGCGCAGCAATCTTTAAAACGCAATTTTTTGGAAAGAAATACACTTCCATTATTTAAAAAAAAAAAAAACAACCAGTAAAGTTAGCCCAGTTTTTTTGTATAATGTGAAAGATGTTATGCTGAGTAAATAGATACCTAACATGTCATGCTTTAAAATTGGGTACCCTCGTGGAATGGTGACAAACATTGGTACTTAAAAATCTCCATAGGCGACGCTTTAAAAATTTCTACAGGTTACCAGTTTAGAGTGACAGTAGAGGTCTTGTGCCTAAAATTATTGCTCTCCCTCTAATGATCATAGTGGTACCTTACATGTGTGGTTTGAACACTGCTTACATTTGAGGTCGCGACTTACGTAAGCATTCACTTCTGTGTGCGTGCACGGAGCGATGGGGCACCTAAAAAATTATTTATTTTATTTATTTATTTATTTATTTTTACACTGTCCATTTGAAAAGAAAATTCTGATCACTTTTATTGCTGCCAGAAGGAATGTAAACATCCCTTGTGACAGTAATAGGCAGTGACAGGTACTCTTTATGGAGAGATCTGGGGTCGATAAGAACCAAAATCACTCCTTTGCAGTTAAAAGCATTCAAAACGCCAAGTTTGGTTGTTTTGAATGCTGTCATTTTTTTAAATTTAGCGCCTTTAAGTCTTCTGAAAACCGGAAGTGATGTCATGACATCGCTTCCGGGTTACTTGATCCGAGCCCCAATCGAAGCCAATTCAGGCTTGGTTTGGGTCTCCGGCCAGGGGTCTGTCGGCTGGTCATTTGGGCCTCCCAGTGGGACGGGTGAGTCGCGGAAAGTGGTGGGAGGGGAGGACGTCCCCTCCCGCTGCTTGGGATAACAGTTGAGCAGCTTCTTAGCCACATAGTTTGTTATCACAAGAAAGCCGACCATCGGCTCTAAAAAATGGTACCAGGGCGATGCCTGCAACTGCAGCTACGGGCATCACTCCGTTACAAAACCCTTCAAGCCGAGGCGGCATATTTGCGTACGGTGAAGGGGTTAAGTTTTATGAAGATTGACAGGGTGATATGGAAATCTTTATATTAAAGACTGATATACAGTATATCTTCCTTTTAAAGTATCTATAAGACCTTATTAATATTTTGTATTGGAGTCTTATACATTCATTTTTGGCACTAATACAATTTCCGTACTGTAGCTTACATAAAGATGTATAAACCAAGTGTGACAACATTATTAAGTCTTCTGTTTTCTGTTTGATTTGCAGTTGTGGAAGACAGTGTGGAATGACTTGTGAGTAGCAGAGATCACTGGCCTCTCATTGACAGGTAAGCCGTTTTCATTACATTTAGAATTTTGTTCTTGACCTAACAGTGAGGTGACATATATTAGTCATATCATTATGGCAAAGGTGAAATATCTATGCTTGCTAAGGACCAGAAGAGTGTTCAGTAGCCATAATATGGCAGGCACAAGCTGTGCATTGAAGGCATTGATAGTAAAAGCAGTAAGGCTGACTTTTATATGTACAATATAGTGTTACTCTTAGTATTCAGAAACCAAATGGATTTTTTTTTAAATGCAGATAAGATAATAAAAGCTTGCTATAATCACCATCTACACCTTTTCCCTATAAGTTATATAAATTTGCCTAAGTGTACTTTATTAGATAATATTCAGTTTGTGTCTTTTGCAGTGAAATGGCTTTATGGCCAATTACAAGTAATTGCAATATTAATCTAGCCCCATGTACTTATGGTGACATAAGCTTCAGTGCTGATTGTATTTGGAACTAGTATTTAACATTAGTTGCATTTGATTATCTGAAGCCTAACCCCTGCCATAAAGTTTTTGAATAGAGTGGAGAAGGTTTTTATTTTTTACTCTATGCCCTTGGAGAGGTTTCTTTTTTTTCTTACAGTTCTTTGATGGGGGGTCAGCTGGACAGAAAGTGGGTGAAAAGACATCAAGAAAAACATTTTTTTTTTTTTTTTGGAGTTGAGGAAATAACCTTTCCATCTCCCTAGGAAAAAACAATGAAAGCAACAAAATATTGACATAACTAGGGATCGACCGATTATCGGCAAAGCCGATATATCGAGGGCCGATCTGCACTTTCCCCGATATATCGGAATCGGCCCCTGAGGTTACGGATATTGCCGATATTTTGGGAAAGTGCTTGTACCTGAGTAATGCCTGTAGCTGGAGGCATCACCCCGGTACCGGCGTCCATAGCCGACGGTCGGCTGTCTTCTAATGACAACCGATGCGGCTGAGAAGCTGCTTGGCTGTCATTACAAAGAGCGGGAGGGGACTTCCCCCCCTTCCGCCACCTTCCGTGGCTCACCCGGTCTCTCGTCCCACCGGCAGACCCGGCAACCAAACCATCCTGCACGGCCGCCAAAGACCCGATCAAAGCCGCATTCGGCTCTGATCGGGTCTCCATGTAAAAACCAGGAAGTGATGTCTTGACAAGGCACCAAATTAACAAATGACAGCATTCAAAACAGCCAAACTTGGCATTTTTAATGCTTTTAAGTGTAGAGGAAGGGTTTGGGGGTCTTTTAGACCCCTAGATCTCTCCACAAGAGTACCTGTAAAAAAAACCAAAAAAAAAATTTGTTTTTTAAATGTCCGAAAATATCGGCAATAAAAAAACGATATCGGTCGATCACTAGTTTTAACTTTTCCCCACTCTATCTAAAACTAGCAGAAAACAGTCTAAAATTGGCCTTTAGGGACCCATTTACTTACTTCATTAAGCCCCCTTTTCAGAATGAATGGGCTGTAAAACACCTTGATACATGCAAATCTGGGCCTGTTGCATTTTTTTTCGCACTGAAGTGAAACACACATATTGCTTTGTGGAGTGCAGAAGTGCATTGTAACACTGTTGTGTTGGGGTGCCATTCCAGCCTACAAAAAGTAAAAGGATATCCAATCCAAAGAACAACAATTTTGTTGCAGCTTACCAGTCATTAGATGTGGTGGCTGCATTAGTTCAGGCAAGTATCATTTTCAGAGGGTACAGAAAATACCTGGCAGAAATGCATGGATTATCAAGCAGCATACCCTTTGGCAGGTCTGTGGCACATATTTTGTGTATACCCTTTAACAGGGAACGCCTCTTTGGCACTTTCCTGGATCTTTATGAAGGCTGTCACAGAGAAGAGAGCCCTCTTTTGCTTCAAGAAATTAAAATGAATCCTTGGGTCAATAAAGCCTATGCCTCTGATGCCAGGAAGTGCACCTTTCTTTTCTCAGTCCTCCAACCCCAAGTCCAGAATTCAGTTCCCTCACAAACTTTGGACTCCAGAACTGTCCAAGCAAACCAGTTGCCTCTTCAACACTTTACCTCTCAGTTAAAGGGTCATCTGATCCAGATTTAGTCAAATAATACCACGGCAGTGGTGTATATAAATCATCAAAAGGGAACCAGAAGCCTTGTGCATTTAAGAGAGGTTGACCAGATTCTGACTTAGGCAGAACTTTATGTTCTGGCACTGTTGAACATACATATCATAGGCAGGTAAATTTTCAGGTGGATTTTCTCAGACTGTAATGTCTGGATTTGGGAGAATAGCCTCTCCACCTGGAGGTAATTCAAGACCTTTTTCACAAGTGGGGGACACTGGATGTGGACTTACTGGCTTCCAGACTCAGTAATAAACTGGACAGGTGTGTCTCTAGGTCCAGGAATCCTATGACAATAACAGTGGATGCTTTGGTAACCCTAATTAGTTCAACCTCATTAATACTGCTCCTCTCCTAAGGTTTCTTCTTCATCTGCCCTACAAAATAATGATGGAAGGCATTCCAGTGAACTGTCTGTGGTGCTCAGATCTCAGCAGGCTTTAGGGAGACTCTCTGTGGGCTCTCCCAAACCTCCTGGATCCCCTCAGTTGGACTGCTTTTTGACGTCTCATACATCTCAGAATTCTTCTGACTATGTGTACCTCAATGGATGATTAGAAAAATAGGGCTTTGAACTTACCATAAAATCCTTTTCTTGGAGGTCATTAATGGACAAAGTTCCCACTTTCATGATCATTGCTACTATTGCTTTGGAAGAAAGTGAAGCATGATGGTAGTATGAGGGGTTTTAGTGGCTGACTGACTTTTTAGTTTGCTTGCTAGTGTCCAAATCTACTGTAGGTTACAGTATAACTCATACATTTCAGAATTCTTCTCATTGTGTCCTTTAATAAACTCCAAGAAAAGGATTTTACAGTCAAGAATTCTATCTTATTTTAAGGGTATAAAATGTAATTTTAATTGTTAAAATGAACAGGACCTTATTCGTTTTGTGTTAGATTCGTGAAATAATAGCATTGCTAAGGATGGACAACTATAAAGAAAGATATAGAAAAGGGTGCTACATTTATGAAAACCTCACCAAGTTATGATTGTTTCAGATTGATAACCTTTAAAATAGAATATATGAATCTTAGTGAAGTCAGGAAAGAGTCAGTAAATCTCTGCAGAGTTTAGAGGCATTCCCATGAGGGGCTATTAAAAGTCTTATTAATGTCCATTGAAAGCCTGTGGGATTCCCTGTCCCAATTTAAAGGGACAACATAAATTAGATCACTATATGTGAGGTTCCATCTAGTCCTTATGGATATCACTGAAGAAAAGTCTATAGGATAGAATGCTACTGTAAATTTTATGGTTTACATTTGTAGGAGAAGTAGGTAATATTGTGCTCATTTGCTGTGGTTATTGTTTGGCTTTAGATATAAATCTTATGTATGTACAAAGTGCTGCGCTTTATCGACATAAATGATAAACCATGTATGTGCAACAAAGTGACACCACTAAGTACCAACACCACAATACAAAATATGAATTAAAAACAGTTCATATGTGTAAAAAACCATACAACAAATCAGCATGCCTAAATTTTAAATTCAAACAGTTCAGAAAAATGTCCATACAAGTGCAAAGAATTAAAAAACGAAGAATAGCAGTGATTAAAAAAAATATTTTCTGTGTCTCAATAGTGGATTCCAAGAGAAAGAGTATTTATAGATGCATGCAAAAGGAAAAAACAAGCTCCACAAAACTTCTCCGTGAGTCAACACCAATAAGCATGAAGGACTGTTTAGCACAGCATATTGGCTTCCAAACTAATGGAAAAGCCAAAGGAGCCTTAGGAATAGGTTTCCCAAACACTTGCACATGGATACTGGCAATCCCAACAGTCTCCAGATTAAACTATCACTCCTGATATGTATGTGTATATACTGTATATAAGATATAAAACTCATAGTGTGATACTGCATACAAACAAATTTATTGAAAACAAACAAGTACATTCACATGATCCATGTTAAAAATGAGCATGTAAAAAACAGAAAGAACACCAATAAACTGCCTATAAGCATGGTGACGTCACTTCTGGTCCCACCCATCCAGATATAAATCTTAAGCGGAGTTGGCTTCAGGATTTGAAGGATAAGTAAATTTTCAGCATTTATTCTTTATTCTAATTCTTCTTGCATCCACATCTTAAAATGGTCCCTGTTTTTCTTATAAACAGAAGTTTTAGACATGGGACTGCCAGCATGGCTCAAGTGGGTTTATACTGCAACAGTTTCCGGCCACTATTCATTCTCACAACCTAGGTACCCCATTGCAGCAGGAAAGCTTGGTCAAGTACACTAATGAAAACATACAGTTGTGTTCATAAGTTTACATACCCTGGCAGAATTTATGGTTTCTTGGCCATTTTTCCAAGAATATGAATGATAACACAAAAACGTCTCTTTCACTCATGGTCACTGTTTGGCTGAAGCCATTTATTATCAATCAGCTGTGTTTACTCTTTTTAAATCATAATGACAACATAAGCTACCCAAATGACCCTGATCAAATGTTTACACACCCCAGTTCTTAATACCGTGTATTGCCCCCTTTAATATCAATGACAGCTTGAAGTCTTTTGTGGTATTTGTGGATGAGGCTCTTTATCTTCTCAGATGGTAAAGCTGCCCATTCTTCCTGGCAGAAGCCTCCAGTTCCTGGCAGAAGCCTCCAGTTCCTGTAAATTCTTGGGCTGTCTGGCATGAACAGCAGGTTTGAGATCTCCCCAGACTGGCTCAATGATATTGAGGTCAGGAGACTGAGATGACCACTCCAGAACCTTCACTTTATTCTGCTGTAGCCAATGACAGGTTGACCTGGCCTTATGTTTAGGATCATTGTCATGTTAAAATGTCCAAGTACGTCCCATGCGCAGCTTCCGGGCTGATGTATGCAAATTTTCCTCCAGTATTTTTTGATAACATACTGCATTCATCTTGCCATCAATTCTGACCAAATTTCCTGTGCCTTTGTAGCTTACACATCCCCAAAACATCAGCAATCCACCTCCGTGTTTCACAGTAGGAATGGTGTACCTTTCATCATAGGCCTTGTTGACTCCTCTCCAAATGTAGCGTTTATGGTTGTGGCCAAAAAGCTCAATTTTGGTCTCATCACTCCAAATTACTTTGTGGCAGAAGGTTTGAGTCTTGTCTCTGTGCTGTTTGGCATATTGTAAGCGGGATACTTTGTGACATTTGCGTAGTAATGGCTTTCATCTGGTGAAGAAAGATGGGCTGCATGGTTGAGTCAAGTGCCTCCTTATTGTGCATCTTGAAACAGCCACACCACATGTTTTCAGAGAGTCCTGTATTCCACCTGAAGTTATTTGTGGGTTTTTCTTTGCATCCCAAACAATTTTCCTGGCAGTTGTGGCTGAAATTTTAGTTGGTCTTCCTGACCGTGGTTTGGTTTCACCAGAACTTCTCATTTTCCACTTCTTGATTAGAGTTTGAACACTGCTGATTGGCATTCTCAATTCCTTGGATATCTTTTTATATCCCTTTCCTGTTTTATACAGTTCAACTAAGTTTTCCCGCACATCCTTTGACAATTCTTTTGCTTTCCCCACGACCAAGAATCCAGAAACGTCAGGGCAGCACTGGATGAAAGATGCAAGGGTCTGTCAGGAGTCCAGAAACTCATTGACTTTTTATATACTCTCACTAATTACAAGCAAACATATCACAGATGAGGATGGTTACCTTTAATAGCCATTCAAACCCCTTTGTGTTAAGTTGTGTGCATGTTATCAGGCCAAAATCGCCAGGGTGTGTAAACTTTTGATCAGGGTCATTTGGGTATTTTCTGTTGTCATTATGATTTAAAAAGAGTAAACACAGTTGATTAATAATAAATGGCTTCAGCCAAACACTAACCATGAGTGAAAGAAAAGTTTGTGTGTTATCATTCATATTCTCGGAAAAATGGGCAAGAAATCATAAATTCTGCCAAGGTATGTAAACTTATGAGCACAACTGTACCCAATCCTGCTGATTGTACAGGGAAAGAACAGAAGTTCATGCATGAGGCCATCTTTCTATCACATCTAATCTTCCCATCTGTCATTTCTTGTTCTCTCTTCAGTATCAGCACAGAGCAATGCAGCAAAACCTACTGGCTCTGACTTGTGGCCTTTCCTCTTCTGTTCTGAGTGCTGATGTACAGAGAATCACAGGGGGCTGATATCAAGACTAATCACACAGGCATAGGGTACTCAAGTTTGATCACCTTAGCCAGTAAACTATGCAGATATTTGCTTCTCTATTGTATATTTAACTCTTGTATATCGACATTCCATATAGCTTGTTTTAATTGCTCTACTATATCTTGAATATGAAGCTTTGGTAATGTTTTCTGCTTGGATTTTCAGGTTCTGTAAGGCCACCTTGTCATGAAAAATAAATATTAAAACTCCAGTAACCTGTAAAAGATGAGCATGTATACTGACCTTTGCCCATACCCTGAACACCACTCTGCTCAGTAGAAATGGCCCCCAGAAATCCACTGGGAAACTGTCATTGCCAGGGGTGTCGATCTTCTTGGCCCCCTGCAGCTCTCAACTGTTTTTCTTGACCTCCAAGTCACTACAGGACACAGTAGTGATGTAGAGGTTAGCAAGAGGAACCAGTGAAAGCTGTGAGTAAGCCAGGAAGTCAATACTTCTGGCAATGTCAATTTCCCAGCAGACTTCAGGAGACCATTTCTGCTAAGCAAATCATAATTCGGCAGCTCAGGCATCAGGAAATATGAATATACACTCTCTTTATTTACAGGCTACAGAGTTTTTAATTATTTTTCTAGACAAGGCTGTTTTAATAAAAAATGATTAATTATGTGTTTTTTTAAATATAAGTCAGCTTGAAAAGTCCTTATTCTGACCTATATTTAGGGTGTAACATGAAACATGGTCAAAATCTGCACCCCCCCCCCCCCAGCTTTACAGATTAGCAGGGTTCTGCTCCCTGCCATCTCCTGACAAATTTGAAATTCAGCATGGCTGCCCCCAAATAGGGGTGCCCTTCATTCACAGGGATCAACTGCAGAGGGACTTGTAGTCCTCAATGGAGCACAAGTGCAGTGTCATCAATGCACTTGTAGCCCCCTTGATACTTCTTTCAACCCCATAACTAATGGCCTGTACTGTGGTACGAATCTGCGGCTGCAGGAAGAATCTACTGGAGCCAGAGCATTGCACCCATAATCCACCGATTGCAGTTGCAATGCTTTGCAGGCTTCAAAAAAAAGAAGTATCCATTTTTGCTTTTGGCAAAATAGGTGCAGTTATTATTTTCTTTGCAAAAGGTGGAATTAGCCTTTAACTGACAATGTTTGGACCACTGAATAATTCCTTGGTTCAGGCTGTGAGATATACATTTAGCTTATCATAGTTTAAAAGTCCTGATCAGGAAACTATTTGTATTCTTGTTTCACATTGATCTCCAACTATTACTTCCATCTGCTTTTTAATAACAACAGAAGCTCATTGAACAGGTTAGCTGCATTAAACTTATGGACAGTCCAATTAATTGTAGAGGAGGTGTCTTCTGGGGACCCCTCTCCCTTTATGTTTCAGCATTTTTATTTCATTTTGCAAAGATAAATTACTGCAAACCTTTAGATGAAAATAATTATTTTTTTACAGGAAGCAAAAAATGAACTACTTAGTGAACATGTTACCAGTAGTTTAAATCGAAATTGGTATTGTTCCATAAATATAATCTATATATTTGTATACATTGTCTCTAAATTTTTTCCTGAAGTATAATTTATAAATTAGATATTATACTTTTCTTTATTTTCTAAAGAAAATTTAGTATAAAAGTATGTTTTAGTGTGTAAATTGTCCAAGTATCAGTCTTCTCAATAAAATAATGTCTGCAATATGAACTGTATATATTATAAAAAAATAGAAATTATTTAAAATCTTCTTCAACCAAAAGGTTTTCCCTTCCAGTTCCAGTGACACCCTAACATTTTGTTAGTGGGGACAGACATAAAAACCATAAAGAGGTTCTTTTGTTGTTGGTGTCTGGTATTGGAAAGATTTTTTTTTTTATCTCTTCTTGTCCTAGTGACATGGGAATATGGAATCTCCCTAACAGGGACACAAACGACATCAAAGGTTTTTATAAAATAATGTGAGGAGATACACTACTGTCCTCACAAAAAACAATTTAAATTGAACCCCTATGCGCAGTTGATGTTTAGCTTTGACCTACAATGCTATGCATGCATTTATACTTAATATGTGTATATACACCAATCAGCCATAAAATATCACCACCCACCTAATATTGAGTAGGTCCCCTTTTTGCTGCCAAAACAACCCTGATCCATTGGTGCATAGACTCCAAAGTAACATCCACATGAATGGCAGTACTCAAGGTTTCTCAGCAGAACATTGTTCAAAGCATCACACTGCCCCTGCCGGCTTGCCTGCTTGACATCCTATCCCCAGGTAAGCAATGTATGCACACCTGGGTCACATAATGCATGATTTATCAGGCCAGACCACCTTCTTTCATTGTTCTGTGGTCCAGTTCTAATGTTCACATGCCCATTGTAGGAGCTTTTGGCTGTGGACACGGGTCAGTATGGGCACCCTGACTGTGGCTATACAGTTCCAGGGGCAAGAAACTGCAATGCACTGTGTGTTGGAACCAACATTAACTTTTCCAGAAATCTGAGCTCTTCTATAGAATTGCACTACACAAGCCGACCTTCACTCCCCATGTACATCATTAAGTCTTGGCCTACTATGACCATGTTGCTAGTTCACTGATTTTCCTTCCTTGGACCACTTTTGGTAGGTCCTGAGAACTGCAGACCCGAAAATCTCACAAGAGCTGTAGTTTTGGAGTTGCTCTGACCCATTCATCTTGCCTTTATAATTTGGTCTTTGCCCAAGTTGCTCAAATCCTTATGCTTGCCCATTTTTTTCTGCTTTCAACACATTAATTTAGAAACATGTTCACTTGCTCCCTCATGTATCCCACCAACTTTTGAGTGACATTGTAATGAGATATTCAATATTATTCACTTTATCTGCCAGTGGTCATAAGGTTATGGCTGATTGGTGTATATGCAAAGCACTGTGGATGGATATACCTTATAAAAAGATTATATTACCCCAAATATGTAGGGTAGCTGAATGTTCAATGCAAACTATTATTGGAAATCATTGATTTTAGTTCGTGGGAGAGGTATATCCAAGAAGAATTGTTACTGGCAATACATGTTCTGGAATCTCCTTAGGGTGATTGGTGCAACCAGTTTGATTGCCACTGGTTTTAACCCTTCCATTCTATATCCAGTCACTTTAAAAGGTAATTGCATTCTAACAGGTGGACTGTCTGTTCAGAACACAAATGAATAGGAGTTGCAGTTGTTCAGTGATGGCAATTTGCTGTTAAATTGGAGATGTAATTTTAGCTTTCATTGAGGACCAAGAAGATAGAATTGTAAAATATCAATGTGTGGGCGTACATGGCATCTTAACTGGGTTAGTAAAGATTGCTGTGTCTCTGTTTTACTTTGTATTCAGAATCTATTGTGCAGAGCCTGAGTGCTGGCTCAGCATAATGTTATGTACAATAATTAATGGGTTAAGTAGACAGCTATACTTTGTCTCAGTTTTGCTGTGTAAGTAGTGCTAGATTGTTTCAGTTCTGGGCCAATATGGTATATACAGTACATCCATTAATAGAGCACACATATTCTATGAATTAGCTGGTAGGGAGTAAAATGTCATTGTTTTATTCTGGAATGGTTGTGGGTTTTTATGCAGTTTCTTCCACAATTAAAGTTAAAAGAATGTTACTGTATCTTTGTTTTTTGATTTTTATTAAAGGGTTGGCCTGCTTAAAACTTGTGTTATGCCTTTTGGTACATCATGCTGGGAAGTTCTTTCATCTACTGGCTTCTTTTATCCATGTCAAAATGAGGGTGAAGGTCTCTGTGCCTGGATCCCCAAGTTTTTTCTCTTTTTATGTTATTATGAGTACTCAGTCTCTCTGTTAGATTTTTATTAGAGAAGAACATCAGGTTTAGACAAAAAATGCAAAAAACCCTAAAAACCCCAAAAAAACATTTAAATGATAGTACTGTAAGTGTGTGTAAATATACTACATTTTCTTGCATCTGCCTGAGTTCTGTCAAGGTCCAGAATATGCAAGCTCTATCATTGTAAATACAACAGACATTTAACTAGATTCAGTATAAACCTTAAAGGAATTTTAACTTTTCTACCTGCACCTTTTTTCACCTGCATGAGATGTACATTATGAAAATGCAGTTTCATGGTGTCATTTGTTGGCCTGAACACATAGTCTATAGAAGAGTAAATCTTCACTTCCCCTGTCAGCAGTATCTGTCTGTGTTCAAACATGAGGCATGCAGCATGGCACTGCACAGGTTAATGCATGCCCTCTGTCTGTTGCCTAAGCACTGACACTTCCTGTGGGAACTTTACATATCCCACAATCCCTAGGTCTCAGTCTAGTGCTAGTGCAGGTAAGAGCTGCACAGTAATTAGATCTGACCCAGGCACAAAGAGGCAGAGCATTTGCAAGCACAGAGAGCTCACTGATGCAGCTGTAAGATTTTTTTTTCTTTATTACATTAGCCTTCCTGCATTTGTGAAGCAATACAGCGCAGATGGCAACACATGGGGTTACCTGGAACAGGTGAATGAATACATAGGGGAATCGACCAGCCATGACACCACAAACTGCAGCCACAACATGTGAGCCTGTTATTACAAGGTAAGGCAAACAAACAACATAGCAAAAATAACTACACTAATACCTAATATAACTCTAGGAAACTTGGGGTGCTGCTCCAGGCAATCATCCTTATACTCCAGTGACTCCTACTCAAGGGTGCAGGTGGCTAAGGAGCCCATTCTTTGGCTCTGTAGCATGCACTGGAAAGGAAAATACACAGCTGCACACAAAAAAGGCCCGAAAGGTGAATTAGCAAGACAGCTTTAGTCTGACTCCACCTAGGCCATGCCCCCAATACATTTTGCCCCACCCACAGGGCTTAATCATGGAGGTCCATGATGATGACATGGCATGTAAGGATGCAGAGTGGCATGAGGAACAATTTTGCAGGCAGCACTGGCTGTTGGATATGAGGGGCAGACAACTGTGTTCTGCAGGGAAAGATCCATATGCATGAATGCAGGAGTACCTGATCAGAAGGGTGACTGTAGCCAGGACACAAGCTGAAGGTAGTCAACAGCGGGCAACAAAGTACCAAATCAGAAGGCAGGATACAGACCAAGCAACAGCTGGGCAGAGAGATAAAGGACCATAAGGCATAGGCAGTGCCAGGATACAGGTCAAGATCAGTTAACAGCTGGGCAGCAAAGTACCAAATCAGTAGGCAAAAAGTGGGGTCCAAAATAAAGGTCACGGTCACAACAGGTAGACAAGGATCCAAAGACGGGTCAAAAGGCAGCCAGGTCCTACACAAAGGAAGGCAAAAGTAGCAGGTCAATTCACTGGTTAATCAGGAATAGCTTATATAGGCCAGGTGGCACCAATATCAGTACCACATGCTAATACATGCACACTTATATGAAAATGCACATCCAGCAATGCGCCTATGCTCAGGACAATGCACATGCACCCATACTGGTCTTCTTATAATGGAATGCCCTTAACATCCCTTACTGCCTAAAACTTTTTTTAGATTTTTAAAAGTTAAACCAGCCACATTTTAATCCATCTCAGCAGACATTAGATGTGGTTCAATAATTGGACCAGACATAGTTTCCAGACATAGATTATAATGAAGTGTGTTTTTTCACACCTGTGCACTGACTTTGAAAGATTATACACTGCCTCTCATTGTGCTAACCTGTATCACAGTGCAGCACAGCTCCTAGCATGAACGTTTTTTTCACAGCACAGCTCCTAGCAGAGTTTAGAGTTTTAGTAAAAACCTCATTGTATTCCCTGTTTCTATAAGTCATGGCATCCGGAGAAGCATTTGCTTGGAAGATCTATGGCACGCTTAGTTCACATTTTTTCTTCCCCTAATCATTATATAGACATCATACAGAGCCATTAAATTACCAGAAATAAATAAGTAAACATTCCCAGTTCTGTTAAATGAAAGGATTGTGCTGAATAAAAATTGTGTTTGGTTTCTTGCGGAAATTCTGAAGTTGTGTTTAGCTCCAATAATGTACTTTAACTAGGTCCATAAATTGTGCCTTTGTCTTATATACATTACCATGAGAGTGGTTTTGGCTTTTACATACTGATCAATAAATTGTACCCCGCATATAACACCAAGTCAGTAATTGACCATAAGGTCACCAGTGGTTTTTATCTAAATTCAGTAGGTGTTACTGCTATGTGTGGGTGGAAGAGGTTCTATGGATTCTGATTGCTTCCCTGCCTGTGATTTCTTCTTCAGCCTGGTTACCAGATATCTGCACCTTCTGCTACTTTGGTTCTCTCGCTAGCCCAGTGTTATTATTCGTCAACTTCAGCTGTATATTCCAACGTGATTTTTCACCCCTTCTACAGTCCTTTCTTTTATGTAACTAGCTACCTTATAATATTTAGTCACAATCATAAACATATAGCACTCAACAAGCTCTTTGAACAGAAGTCATGTGGCCACTGGTCCTTAAAAAAAATAGTTATTGCTCATTCTTCTATCATACACTGTCTACAATAAATCACCTCTATAGGCACCCAATCTTCTTTTTCTTTCTGTTTTGCATGCTCTTGTTTTTGTCACACTATCGTTTTATTTTCCCATTATATATCTATTATACTCCTGATCACTGAAGCACACTACTCTGCCACACTCCATTGCCATAAATGGGAAAGTTACCTGTTCTTTACTGTTGCCAGGACCTATTTTCATTAATGCAGAAACTAAACCTAAACTATTTTGCTGTCAGGGCTGGCTGTATTTATTATCTCTTTCAGGAAATTAGAAATATTTGCTTATCATACTATTCATTGGTCATGGGTTCAAGATTGCACCTTGGGTCCCCAATCCAGGCTTTGGCGTGTGAGCGCCAAAAATGCTTAAAACTCTTCTTACTCCTTTTTCACTCCCTGTAATTGTACTCTGCTCAGTAGTGTATAGTATTTTTAGGTTGAAATACGGTATTGGGTGCATTTCACTAAGTGCCTAATTGTTTAATTGTAATTGACTTCACTTGAAGTATTACTGTGGTAAGTGGAGATTACTGCTTACTGGATTTTGCTCAGTGCTTCTAACAATTTAGTCTTTAGACATTTAAAGAACATGTTGTTTTTGTTAAAGGGACTCTGGCATAAAAAGAAACAAAAAAATAAACCCGGTAAATACAAACCCCTTTGAATAGAACTTTTGCATTGTGACCCAGGACCATCTGAACCTGTATAAAATTAGCAGGCAAACTCCAACCGCAGCACTCTAATTTAATGCATGTATCTCAATAGCCAAAACAAAGGTAAATGCATCAGATTGTGGGATTCTGGGTGCTTGTTATGGTTCCACAGTCTGCCTCTTGAGTGTGCCTGCCCTTTGGGCACCTGGAACACCTTGAAAAAGCAATGATATTAACTAAATGAAGTTGTATACATTACGTTATCTAGTAGATAAACAAGTCGCGCTCAGTGATAGAGGACTAAATAAATGTCCAAAACACCTAGTGGTAGGTGAACAAAAAATCAATAGTAATAAACAAAATAAATGTCCATATTAGTCCATATATGAATTAGTGAAATGTGTGGAGGCAATGATGTCAATCCAGACTCCCCTTGGTAATAAGCTTACCGAAACACAATGTATCAAAAGCCAGGATCCAAATCGGAAATTTTAATGACTTGTTAGCAGATGTCTGTGATTGACCTCCCAAAATTTGAATACATGGAATCATGGAAGAAAAAAGAGGAATGCCATAGCGTAAAATCCCACAAACATATACTGGAAATGTGATGTGGCAATAAATCACCAGTGACTCAACACAAAAATGAAAAATCTTAAAAATGTGCATAATTGTGAAAAGAGAAGAAGGGAGTGGTGTATAATGAATCCACCACCAACATTAATGCTGCTTACCAGAACTAAAATTAAAATCCGCAAATGTAGATATAGGGATAGACTCAAACCAGGATAGACACTCCAGGGTACTCTTTACCCAAACAAGGAAATGACAAGTGTACACCAAATATATCCAACACCGATAGGTCAGACCCTTACCAGACTGTGTTCACATCAATCATGAGTATTACACCAATAGCACTCCATCAGGCAAGCAGGTACAACAATACCAATATAGGCCCCTTACCAGATTAAAACTTATGTTTGCATAAGTATCCTGGGATGGATGGATAATGGGATCCCCACAGATGCAGAGCAGATGTACCAGACTGAAAACTTGTGTATTACAAAAATTCTGAAGTTGGATGGTTGATAGGATCGCCACAGATGCTCAAATTTGACAGGCCCCAAATGCATTAAAACATAAAAAGGAGAAAGCCACCATAGCGTAAAAACGTACAAAAATGTATTAAAATAAAGGTAATACACTCACATATATGAAGGAACAGGAGAACGTTTGTATAAGCCGCCGGCCAGATGGCTAAGCACATCCGCACTCGTCAGACGCTTCCGGAAATAATGTCAGCACGCCGTGACCTAACGCCGTTTCATCACATATGACGTTTTCAAAGGTGCGGACGGCGTGCTGACGCCATCTATTTAAACAACACTTGACCGGATATCCAGTAATAGGCAAAGCCTGCTCGGCCATCCTATGTGAGGGAATGATCCACCAATCAAGCGCAGGAAATCGCCACTATTAAAAAATACCGCAAAGGCCATATTACCAAACTAAGAATGATAATGATAAACCAAATTAACATTAAGGTAATAATATATGGCCAAAATAATAATAATTAGAAGTCTGTATATAAACCCCATGATATTGATAATGGACCATCTAGTGTTCAAAAATCAAAACTACAAATATTCAAATACCATATAAAATATTAGAACTAAATTTAAACAATAAATTATATGAAATCTGTATTTAACCACTTTACCACCGGAGGATTTTGCTGTCTTCCGTCCAGGCCACTTTTTGCGATTCGGCGCTGTGCGACTTCAACTGACAATTGCGCGGTCGTGCGACGCCGTACCCAAACGAAATTTACGTCCTTTTTTTCCCACAAACAGAGCTTTCTTTTGGTGGTATTTGATCACCTGTGCGATTTTTACTTTTTGCGCTATAAACAAAAAAAGAGCGTTTATTTTGAAAAAATAACAATATTTTTAACATTTTTTTATATGAAATTCCCCCCAAAAAAGATGTAAAAACCAATTTTTTAAAAAAATTTTGGCCAATTTGTTTTCTGCTACCTATGTTTGGTAAAAAAAATCACAATAAGCGTATTTTGATTGGTTTGCGCAAAAGTTATTGCGTTTACTAACAAAGGGAAAGATTTCTGTCATTTTTGGTGTTTTTTTTTTTTAACGCGTAATGGCGGCGATCTGCGATTTTTTTTGTGGGACTGCGACATTGCGGCGGACAGATCGGACCCTTGACTGACATTTTTGACACTTTTGGGGTTACCAGTGACATTACTGCAGTAATCAGTGCTATATATATGCACTGTTACTGTAAAAATGACACTGGCAGGGAAGGGGTTAATTTTATTGGAGAGGGAGGGGTTAATGTATGCCTGGTGCTTACTGACGTGTAGGGGGGGAGGGGCCTGAGTGAGTCATGGACAGATCGGATGTCCAGCTATGCTGAACAGTCCGATCTGTCACTCCCTGTCACTATGGAGATCCGCCCGCTGTGTTTACACACAGCGGGCGGATCTCCACACTAGATCCCCGGCGATCGGGGCAGAGCAGCGGCGATCGCCGCTACTCCTCCCCTGGCCCGACTCCCGCTGTGAATGAAAACAGTGGGAGCGAGCCTCCGGCGGCGCGCAAGCGCCGCCCAGAAGGGGGAGTGTCTGACGACGTTAATACTACGTCATCAGACGATAACGAACCACTTTGCCGCAGTACTATTACCGTACTCGGTCGGCAAGTGGTTAAATCCCATGATTTAAATAAT
Organism: Pelophylax lessonae; assembly: GCF_965119305.1. Classification (NCBI taxonomy): domain Eukaryota; kingdom Metazoa; phylum Chordata; class Amphibia; order Anura; family Ranidae; genus Pelophylax; species Pelophylax lessonae. Next base: position 129,661,689 of record NC_138771.1, read on the forward strand.
AAACCATCTAGTGGTCAAAAATCAGAATTATAGATATACAAATACTATATAGAAATAGACAAATATTAAAACTAAATTTAAACAATATAATATAGATCAATATAATATAAATATGGGCAAATATCTGACACCCAATAATTTAGAAGCACATCGTCTAATGACCATAAGTAAAATCTGGTAATAATCCTAACAATCCAAAAGGATAAAATAGGCCCATAATCAATCTAATGATAAAAAAATTAAAAAATAGGACCAAAAATCAAATAAACTAGTGGCTGGCAACCAAATAGGTATAAATAAGCTAGCCCATGTATCAAAATCAATAAAGTTAAATAAATCCAAATAAATGTTATCATGCGTTGTCAATAAAAGCATTCAGTTCCACATCAATGTTGAGACCAAACGGCACATAGGTCTTAGCACGGTAAATCCATGACATCTCGAGCCTGGAGATACCACTAACGAGGGGTTCAACTCTCCAGTGTGGTGCAAATTTGTCAATGCCTAGAAACAATGTGTTTCTAGGGTCCTTGTTGTGAACAGCAGCATAATGTTTTGAAACTGAATGACTGGGAAAACCCTTCCTTATATTTGATACATGTTCATTTAATCTAACATATAAAGGGCGCTTGGTCCTCCCAATATATTGGTGTCCGCATGGGCACTGGAGTAAATAGACCACTCCAGTACTCATGCAGGAAATAAATGGTTCTATAGTATGCATCATGCCTGTGCTCTGCGCAACAAACTTTTGTACTCTCCTATGTTTATTGGAGTTTAAACTACATATCTGGCATCTATTGCACATGTAGAAACCTGTCAGTTGTTGTAAAAAGCTAGGTTTAGGGGCAGGTGGTTCTAAAACATTTGGCGACACTTTATCCCTAAGAGAAGGAGCTCCCCTAAAGACCACCCTTGGTCGATCAGGAAGACTATTTCGAAGGATGGGATCATTATTGAGGATATGCCAATGTCGGCCAATGAGATTTTTTATGGACATATGTTGACCGGAGAATGATGTTATGAAAGGTAAACTAGGAGAAGAACTTACACGATCTACTGGTTTTTGATTATTTAATAACTGAGACCTTTCAATCAAACTAACCTCTGTTAAGGTTTGTTGAAGAAAATCTCTATTATAACCTTTATTTAAAAACATTTGAGTCAGGATCTGGGCTTGAGCCTCAAATTCCTGAAAATCAGAACAATTTCGTCTGATACGAAGATATTGGCCTTTTGGGATTCCTTGCAACCAAGGGTCATAGTGGCAACTGTCGACAGGAATATATGAATTCCTGTCGGTTGGCTTGAAAAACGTGGATGTAGTAAATTGGCCATCTCTGATAGATATAACTAGGTCCAAAAAGTTTATAGTTGTTTGGCTGCATTCATAATTCAGCTGTATACCTCTATTGTTAGAGTTTAGCTCTTCCAAAAATGTGATCAGCTCATGATGCGGACCATCCCATAGGAGGAGGACCTCATCTAGATACCTAGCCCAAAGCAGTATTTGCAGTCTGCGATGAGCATAGATGACGTCCTCCTCCCACTGGGCCATGAAAAGATTGGCCATTGACGGGGCGTATTTAGCGCCCGTGGCCACGCCAGTGACCTGGTGAAAAAATTGCCCATTATACCAGAAATAGTTATGGTGTGTTGCATATTCCAGCAATTCCATAATAAAGGATATTTGAGCTCTGTGTAAGTTTGAGTCACGACCAAAAACATATTTACAGCACTCAAGCCAACTTCATGGGGTATCACTGTGTATAGCGAAGAAATATCAGCTGTAACTAACCACAGATGATCTGTTGGAATCAAATCAGACAAGAGGTTGATGACATGTCTGGTGTCTTTAATAAATGAAGGTGTTGCTTGAACCAAGGGTTGAAAATAAGAGTCTATATACTTCCCCACGATGCCACTCACAATGGGACGACCCGGGGGGGGGGGGGGGGGGGGAGTGAGACTCTTATGCAATTTGGGAAGGTAGTAGATCACAGGGGTACGAGGGCATTTAGGAATCATAAATGCCTTCTCCTTTTTATTGAGAATATTAGATCTGTAACCCCTATCAACAATATCCTCCAAAGTCCTTTTATAGGAGACTTTGGGATCCTTGGGTAGCACAACATAAGTATGTTTATCTCCCAAAATACGTTGCATCTCCGTATCGTAGTCCTTTTTGTCAAGTACAACGATACCTCCCCCCTTGTCTGCCGGCCTATTGACCAAATCCCTGTTTGCACACAAGGAATCAAGCCCTTTTTGTAGATCGGCAGACAAGGAGGTTTTATGTACCTGGATTTTGTCCAAATCCCTTAGCAAAACATCCCTAAATTCCTTAAGGGATGGGGCCAAAGTGCCTGGCGGATTGAACAAAGACGCGTTTGCCAGTACTGAATGGTGAAAATCAATGCTAACCACACGATTATCCTTAATTGGATAGCTAAAAACATACCTTTTAATATTTATCTTTCTTACAAATTTATGGATATCCATATAGGTCTGGAACTTGTCCAAACGTTTAGGGGGGTGGGGCATATTTTAGGCCTTTATCTAAAATAAGTTTTTCAGAATCTGTCAACATCGTCTTGCTTAAATTGAATACACCTGCGCCTGCTAGGTTTTTACTTTTTTTGGATTTAATGCGCCTACCTCCTCTATTTCCTCTTGAGGGTCGGCGAGACATTTGGTTCCCTGCATGACCCTGGGAAAACCCAAACCTGTATAGCTAAGGTTGTTGGGAGGTTGAGAGTTTGAGCTTTCAGGTGCAATTTCTCTAGGGCATTGAGAGACAGTATGTTTTTGTGGAAACTGGGTGTTATGTTTCTGAATCGACTGAGTCGTATTGGGAACCTCATTATCCCTAAGTGGATAGAACCTATTTTGGACAGGAACATTGAATTGATGGCTTCGATCATCCTGTCTGTTACCATAAAAGTCTCTATCCGGCCAATGGTGATCTCTCCTCCGACCACGCATGGGTTCTGAAGGGGGATCATACCACTGTGAATTGGATCTGGGTGGACTGTAATCATACCGTCCATGCACCGGCCGTTGGGGGCCATAATCCAGACCTTGATTTCTCTGTGGAGGATAATAGGGATCTGAATAATTACTCGGCCCACGTCTCCATTTAGGAGTATTGGGATACATTGGCTGTGCATACCCACCAGAATGATAGTTGGGGCCACTAAATTGCTCGCGATTACCATATTGCCAATCATTATTGGAACCCGAAGGATTATGGTTACCATTAGGTCTAGATTGGTAAGAAGATTGTTTCCCTTTATTGGGGTTTTGTCCTCTGAATGGAGACTTAAAAGAGGGACGTCTGCCTTTTTGGTGAGGTCCCTTTTTAGGTCTTTTGTTAGATAATTGAGAGAGAGCCATTGGTGCTCCACTAGACTGAATAGTGGATACTTCCATTGTCTCTTCCTCAAAATTCTGATCAGCAAGCAATTTCTTTTGCCATTCAAAAACGGTACAGGACTGATAAGGACATTACGTTTTCTGCTAAAATTAGTCAATTGTGAATGTCTTCAATGTGCAGCTACTCCTTATTTTTCTTGCGTTGGCATATTATTTACCCATGTATATATACATGTATGCCTTATCCTTGTATACTCTGTATTTCTGTTGGGCTATTATTCTGTGGGCTATTATTAAAGGAAATAAAACAAATCATATTTCTTAGTCACAACCTTCCATAAACCATGTGTATTAGGATGCTCTATATTTTGAATTTCATCTCCTATGATGTCTCCAAATAATTTACCCATAACAAATATGAGTGTTGGTGAATTTTTATTTCCAGGTCTAGCATTTTGCCTTCTTAAAGTGGTTTTGTACATATTTTCTTTATTTATTTAAGGTCAGGAGTGAAAAATTTAATTTTTGGGTGGGTGAATATGAAATATATATTTTTTTAGCCAACCAGGGGAGCACTAGGCTCTTTTGACATATTTTCATTTACATCTTTACAGCCTGTTTAAAATAGCCTGAGCTTAGAGGCAAGCTACTGCTGTGCTATGTATTTAAAAAATCCTTAGTGCTCTAGGAATTCTTTACCATATGCATTTATTTGCAAGACTAGTTTTGAATAAAGATTAAAAAGTGGCAACAAAACAACGGTATAAAAACATAAAACAAACAAAAATAACATTTAGCCCAAACCATATTATGTATAGATATAATAATCGTAGGACATCAGCCATACACCAGTCTTGTGCTAGTGTTCTGTAACATAAGGGACTATTAATGTGTTGGCATTGACAATCACAGGAATTTTTAAAGACAACCTAAGCTGGGTCCTACACAGAGTCACAAACTCCTCTTTGTTTCATCATTTTTCCACATAGTTTTCTAATGTATATCTTTGTAGACTTTTAAGGAGAATATACTATATTAGTGTATCAAGGTATGTGGACCTGAACAGCCACAAAGTCCGGTGGTCAAAGAGAATAGGACATTAAAACACCATAATACCCCTAACTAAAAATCTGGTCTGAGTAATAGAGCTTGTGCATTAAAAAAAAAAAAAAAAACTGTTTTGCCTAAAAATAGATGTTTGGAGCTGATTCAGAAAAAAAGCAGAAGAAAGGCACACTGGGAAAGTTCAAGAGAAGGAGGTACAGGACAATTCAGAAAGAAAGATATTTGAACAAACACTGCATTTTTGGAATATTCCTCTTTGTCAAATATGACAGCAACTGTTGGTTATTTAAGTAAAGTAGTACTAGAAAAATGAAAGGTGGAAGACACATTCGTAACTTAGACCACATGTTCTAGACTGCCTTAGATAATCCAAACCTGAAATCTGATTTTAAATTGAATATTTGTGGGTTTTAATAAAAAATAAATTTTCTCGTAACATGTAGATATCAGCAACTATCGCCCTATTGCATAAGCAACCTTTCGGAATTTCACATTGATCACAGCCAGGTTAGTAGAGCCCTTGGTGAAAAACTTTTCTGTATCTCATCTGTTGCTTTCTCTAAGCTATATTTGTGTTTTTTTGTGCTAGGCCAGCTGTGGGTAAGTAGAAGAGGTTTAGGTGCTACAAATTTTTGTGTGTTTGAAAATCATAACATGTGCCAGGCCAATTTGTTTTTCTCTATAGCAGCACACTAGACATTTGTCTGTGGCATTTGTGCAGTTTTTACTCTGTTATTGGCAGCTGACAAGATACATGATTTTACTCCATTTTAGTGGTGAACACAATGCTGTATTGTCAGTAGACATATTTTCTCTTATTATTGACTGTGTATTTCAGAAAACAATACAGGATCCAAACTTGAACTTGTGGAAGTTATTAAGTGTTGTTCAAGCCCTAGGTATACTGAAGTATTCTCTAATTAAAATTATGAAATTAATTTCAAAAGAAAAGCCAGCTTTAGTCCCAGCTGATATTTTTGGTTTGAACGGGCATTGGAGACTCCTGGTTCTTGTATATCTCAGAGCCTCCACTGGACAGAATCTCCCACACGAGCAAAGAATTTTCCGCAATAGCATGTCTCCACTGGAGGAGTACGATACCATCATATGGCTTTGTGATGGGAAATAAATGGGAATGCAGTCATAAATATCCCACTGGAGTCCATAAATGAAATACGCAGCCACATAGGCGTGCACAGCCTATTGCAGTAGCCCCAACAGACATGTCTAAAGCTCAATCACACATGCCTTTCTCTACAGTCTCAGATGCATGGGGCAGGTAATGCATGGGAAGTGCTCTGTGCTGAGCAGCTTCATGTTCATTCACAAACAGAAGCATAGTACACACAGTTTACTATGCTTCAGGTATGAATGAAAACAGTGAGTGAGTGTGTTCACTGTGTTCATTTAGAAAAGGAAGGCACTGGTAAATTACATATTTACTAGCCCCTTCCCCCACTCTCTATCCTGAAACATCCCCCACATAGCTAGGGGGAGAAGAGAGGAGGGAAGCCAGCCGCACTGCGGGGCAGGGGGGCCGACACACGGGCAAGCCTGGGCAGTAGGTGGAATCGGCACCACACATAGTGATTAGGGTGTGCCCAGGCACACCCCCTACGCATGCCTATGCACAACCCGCATAATTATGTGTCATCAGCAAGAATTATTATTATTATCATTATTACTATACAGGATTTACAGTATATAGCGCCACAGTGCTTTGCAATATGAATGACTTTCTATTTCATCCACCAGCAAATAATAGATTGATAGGAACTGGGCCCAACACTGAATGTTGTAGGACGGTCATTTATATTTTATAATTATTGGATTGTGTTGGATTGTGTTCTCAAGACAAGGAATAGAAACCCATAACTCCTTTACTCAACAATAAAATCACTGCAGTTGTCCTCCAGTGTTTCCACAACCTTTGGAGACGTCTTTGTAAACCATTTCCAAGAAGCCACATTTATACTTTCTAAAAACTTTTAGTAGAGTGTATAGTAAAGAAAAGAAAAGGAAAGGGATTTCGTTACCAGGGCAACACTTCACTAGAGGGAGAGGCAATCCTTTCTCAGAGTCTTCTAATACAAATATAGTTTTTAGAGTATCATCAATCTCAGCAAATGTCCATATCTCTATCTATCTATCTATCTATCTATCTATCTATCTATCTATCTATCTATCTATCTATCTATCTATCTATCTATCTATCTATCTATCTATCTATCTATCTATCTATCTATCTATCTATCTATCTATCTATCTATCTATCTATCCATCCATCCATCCATCTATCTCTACTACAGTCACTCAGTTCAATTCTTAAATTTAAAGAAAACCAAACTATTAAGAGAGAGGTTTTTTTTTTTTGTGTATAATTAACACATGTCATAAACATGTTACTGTTGTCTTCTCTTTCTTGAGCATTCTTGGTAGTCTCTTATGCCTGGATTTTGTAGAAAAAGATGATAGCGTCCATTTACAAACCCCTTCTCTGGATTTAGTAGTTTTGCCCAGCTTCAACTGGGATATGCAAATATATGCAGAGAAAAAATGGGCAGCAATCTAATTATTGCATGGCCTCAAGGTAATTGTTAAGCGCGCTCAAGGGACACCCTGCTTGGGGATTGTTGACTTTTTTTAATCTCACCAAAATTGCATCAAGTTATTAAAAATTTCATAAAAATGAATTTGATTTTATCAATTTTCATTTACATTCAGAAGCAATCTGCTCAAAAATATTGTTATTATACTTTTCAATTATGACTCATGTCCAAGCAGTTATAGATATTTTCATTTAACTGCTTCAGATGTAAGCTTGAATCCAAAGTTAGAATGACTTTAGCTGAACAGGCATATTTCTTGCTGGTGGAGAGAGCGACTGGGAAATATCAACCATTTCAGAGGAGAGTTGAATAAGGACCAGGATCCTCCACAATCCTTGCTTGATGGTGACAGCAGCACAAATGCAATACTCTTGATTTTTTTTTTACCTCTGCTCTATAGAAGAGGAAAGGATTGGGCCAGTTCACAAGTTGTTGAAAAATCACCTTGTGTGATAGATAATGAGTGCCTGCAATTGAGGTGCTTATTATGGTCCCCTAGGAGTTCAGAAACAAGTTGATAACTGCAAGTGATGCTGACTTTGCGTTGCCTTTAGCCACCCTAAGGCTTGGTTAAAATCTGGCCTGTAACATGAGCATAAGTTCTAATTTTTGGTAATATGAACATGCACGAAAGATTGAATATATACAGTGCCTTAAAAAAAGTATTCCTACCCCTTGACATTTTCCACATTTTGTCATGTTACAATAAAAAATGTCAAAGTATTTTATTGGGATTTTATATGATAGACCAACACAAAGTGGAACATACTGTAAATGTGAAGGAATAGGAAAATGATAAATGGTTTTCAAAATTATTTACAAATAAGTATCTGAAAAGTGTTTTGTGCATTTGTATTCAACCCCCCTGAGTCAATACTTTGTAGAATCACCTTTCACCTCAATTACAGCTGCATATTTTTGGGTATGTCTCTACCAGCTTTGCACATCTAGAGAGTGAAATTTTTGCCTATTCTTCGTTGCAAAATAGCTCAAACCTTGTCAGATGCGGTCTTGCCACAGATTCTCAATTGGATTTAGGTCTGGACTTTGACTGGGCCATTCTAACACATGTTGTCTTGCTGGAAGATGAACCTCCGCCTCAGTCTCAAGTCTTTTGTAAACTCTAACAGGTTATTTTTTTTTTAAGGTTGCCCTGTCAGTATTTAGAGTTAAATACTAATCTGCTCCATCCATCTTCCCATCAACTCTGACCAGCTTCCCTGTCTCTACTAAAAAGAAAATCCCATAAAATGATGCAGCTTTTAGGACAAAAAGTTCAATTTTGGTCTCATCTGACTAGAGCACCTTCTTCCACATGTTTGCTGTGTCCCCCACATGGCTTATCGCAAACTGCAAACGGGATTTCCTATGGCTTACTTTCAACAATAGCTTTCTTCTTGTTACTCTTCCATAAGGGCCAGATTTGTGGACTGCACGACTAATAGTTGTCCTGCGGACAAATTCTCCCACCTGAGCTGTGGATCACTGTAGCTCCTCTGGAGGTACCATGGGCCTCTTGGCTCCTTCTCTGATTAATGCTCTCCTTGCCTGGACTGTCAGTTTAGGTGGACGGCCGTGTCTTGGTAGGTTTGCAGTTGTGCCATACTCTTATGATTTTCAGATGATGGATTGAACGGTGCTTTGTGAGATGTTGAAAGCTTGGTATTTTTTTTTTATAAACCAATCTGCTCTAAACTTCCCCACAACTTTATCCCTGATCTGTCTGATGTGTTCCGTGGCCTTCATGATGCAGTTTGTTCATTAAGGTTCTCTAACAAACCTCTGAGGACTTTACAGAACAGCTGTATTTATACTGAGATGAAATTACACACAGGTGGACTCTATTTACTCATTGGGTGAATTCTGAAGGCAATTGGTTCCACTTGATTTTAGTTAGGGGTATCAGAGTAAAAGAGACTGAATACAAATGTACGCCACACTTTTCAGATATTTATTTTTAAACAATTTTGAAAACCATTTATCATTTTTGTTCCACTTCACAATTATGTGCCACTTTGTGTTGGTCTATCTCATAAAATCCCAATAAAATGCAATTACCTTTTTGGTTGTAACATGACAAAATGTGGAAAATTTCAAGGGTATGAATACTTTTTTAAGGCACTGTATATACAGTGAATATATTGTGAAGGGGTAGTAATATATGAAACATAAATTACAAAAGTGCGCTAAACAAAATGAAGAGAACACAAATGTTCATGTGAAATGTCTGCTGTGCCAGCAGTAAGTGCACAACCTTTATATCCAAAAGAATATAAAAAATATGAAAAAATATAAAAAATATAAAAAGTCTTTCAGTCCAAAAATGGTGAAGGTTGGGGAGTGATGGGAGGTGGGTGGGGCCTCTTCCCAAACTGTGATCCAAAGTGAATGAAAGTAAACTCAAATGCACTGTGAACACCCAGTGATAGGAGTGGACTCTTACCACAATGTGGAGAGATGTGAGTATATACTGTATTTATCCGGAGGTCCAAACTGCTCAAATAGATGATACGATTCTCAGGAGGAATGGATCAGCTAACTGCTTCCAGATTGAGGGGATCTGTAGGCTTCCAAGCAGGGGGATAATGCCAAAAGATCATGCCCAAAGAAGAAGAAGGGACTATAGTGCATTACCTTCAGTTTATTAGCAAAACAAGTGAAATGACACTTACAATTTCCAGATGAATGAACAGCGTGTACAGGATAGTCCCGGACGTCTGCAGTACGATCCGAGACTGGTGACAACACGGCTAGCTCCCCCCAACGCGTTTCCACTGATGAGTCGGCTTCTGGGACTGGAGCTGTAGCCATGCTGTCTACATCTCTCATAAATAGTTTGGCTGGTGGAGACTTCCGGTGCGGCCGCGGCGGGGACCCGGAAGTGTAATGACGTACTTCCGGTCACGGGGTCAACCAATCAAGATGGATCAACCCGAGGACCCGGAAATGTTATGACGTCCTTCCGGTGTCCTCCCTGGCCAATAGCAGCGGATGTAAACAAGACACCTTGTCAGTGACACCGGGATGTGGAAAGAGCAAACTTTTACAATCTTGCGGTGCTCAAAGTGTCTTTTCTAAAGCGAAGGCAAGCAATGTAGCCATATCTTACCTTCTTAATTAGGCTCTTAAGGAAATATTTTATTTTTATTAAAAGGCAAAAATTGTATATATTTAGATAAAAGCACGAACCGTAAAAAAATTAAAAGAGTATAATTTTAAAATTATTTTAAAAATCATCCTTAGGGAATTACCTCAAAGGAATGGTTTATGATATGGCCACAGAGTTATATATAGATACTATATAAAACAATAGTCCAAATATTAAAATTTATTTAAAAAATTTAAAAATATAAAGATATAAAAGGCCATGAAATTTGGGCAATTTGTTGGAATGGGTCGCAATGAAAATCTCCACCCACCAACTATTGTATATATCACTAACATTGGAATTCCAGTGATAAAGATCACAAACATCAATGTATAAACATATACAAAAACGCCACTAGTTATGGTTTAATTGTCTTAAAGGAGAAAGGAACGGGAAAAGAAGGAAAGGTAACCAGAAGAAAGACAGTGGGTAAAAATGTTATCATGCCCAACGTGTATAAGGGGACTAGTCATTATTGATGTGGGCATTAATGTCCCATTCCACATTCATACCCCAGGGCTGGTAACATTTTAATTCATGTATCCAAAACGTTTCACGCCTAGAAATGGTTCTCTTCATGTCACTTCCCCTCCAATGGGGGGAGTAACCCTCAATCACGACGGCTTTCAATTGTGAATAGCTTTGTTGATGGCATTTGTCGTGATGAGCTGAGAGACTATGTCCAGGGAAACCTGTTGATATGTTGGTGAGGTGCTCCCCAATTCTAATACTTGGAGTCCTGATGGTTCTCCCAACGTATTGCAAACCACATCCACATGTTAGGAGATATACAACTCCTTTACTGTGGCAGGTGACAAAGTTTTGGATGTCATATTCCTTCTTGGTTACTGTCGAGTTAAAAGTTTTGGTTCTTTGGGTTTTTAACTCTTTGCATACACGGCATTTCTTACAAGGGAAAAAACCTTTTAGATTAGAAAACATTTTAAAGTCTTTAACCTGAGTGGAGTCACATTGACAGACTCAGAACAACGCACCCTGGATAAAGGCTTAAAATATGCACCAAAGAAAGGCATTAACAAATTTGACACATTTATAGATGTGCACAAATATGTTAGAAAATTAAATGTGAAGAGGCACTTTTTGTCAAATGCCAAGGAAAGAAACTACACCAGTTACCAAGTTTCTCCATACACTCACACCACTTTAAAAAATGCCTCACTGTTTAATCCCCAAGGTGTAAAAAGTAGCAACATCACGGTGTTCAAAGATTTGGTTTTAAAAGACCTTGATGAAGCTAAATTTTCTCACCACCCTCAGAAAGATCTGATGACAGGAGTCAAGTCATTATGTGAGCGTAAAGATCTAATTATACGCCCAGCTGACAAGGGAGGTGGGGTTGTGCTGCTTAAGAAAGATGACTACATAGAGGAGATGGACCGTTTGTTGTCTGATGGCGACACATATCGGATCCTTCCGAACGACCCAACCTATTCATACAAGAAAAAACTTGAACGTTTAATCTTGAGAGGTTACGAAGAGGGCATTCTCAATGAAAAGGAGAAAGAACATCTAGTTCCCTTAGCCCCAAGAATTCCACTTATCTACTATTTACCCAAGGTCCACAAAAGTTTATTAAAACCCCCTGGACGATCAATAATAAGTGGTATAGATTCAGTCACCTCACGTATAGGGAAATACGTCGACCATTTCCTCCAACCCTTAGTGCAGCAAACCCTGGCGTTCCTTAAAGATACATCCCAGTGTATCCAGGAACTCACCAGCTTGGAGGTAGACAGTGACATATTGATGGTGACAGCGGATGTTTCATCCCTGTATACCATCATACCTCACCAGATGGGATACGAAGCTGTCAGTACTTTCCTTGACAACAACTATGATCTCCCAGTCAGACAAAAAGTGTTCATTTTGGAATTATTACAATTCGGAATGGAACACAACTATTTCTACTATGGCGGGAACTTCTATCTGCAACAGACCGGCGTGGCGATGGGAGCCAAATTTGCTCCCAGCCTAGCCAATTTGTTTATGGCACTATGGGAGGATCGCAACATCTATGAGAACAGAGAATCTAACATCTTCCTTTGGAGAAGATATATAGATGATGTCTTACTGCTGTGGAAAGGTGACATCTCTTCCCTTAAACTTTTTATGGACCGACTGAACTGTAATGACTGGGGTATTCGCCTCACCTACCAGTTCAGTGAGGTCTCCATCAACTTCCTAGATCTCATCATCTACAGGATAGGATGTAAGTTCGGCACTAAGACATTCTTTAAACCCACCGATAAAAACGGGTTTATCCCCCTTGATAGCTGCCATCATCCCAATTGGCTAACCTCGGTTCCCACCAGCCAGTTTAGGAGGATCCGACGTAATTGCACGGATCCCCATGACTTTGAGGTACAGAGTAATATACTGAAGGATAGATTCTTGGAAAAAGCATTTAAGAAAGAAACTTTGGAACAAAATATCCTTCAAGTTAAAGATCTACCACAAGGAGAACTGGTGGTTCCCAAACCTAAACAAAAAGGGGCCTTTTCCAAATTCGAATATGCCTTTATCACCTCGTTTTCTACTGGATATAGATGGGTCAATCGCACTTTCCGGAAGTATTGGCATATTCTCAGGGGAGACAAAATATTGGGACCAAATCTTCCCGAAAGACCTCCCATCATTTACAAGAGGGCCAGGAACCTAAAAGACCTGATTGCCCCTACTCCAGTCGAAAAGCCTGCCATCCCTAAAATGTTTTCTAATCTAAAAGGTTTTTTCCCTTGTAAGAAATGCCGTGTATGCAAAGAGTTAAAAACCCAAAGAACCAAAACTTTTAACTCGACAGTAACCAAGAAGGAATATGACATCCAAAACTTTGTCACCTGCCACAGTAAAGGAGTTGTATATCTCCTAACATGTGGATGTGGTTTGCAATACGTTGGGAGAACCATCAGGACTCCAAGTATTAGAATTGGGGAGCACCTCACCAACATATCAACAGGTTTCCCTGGACATAGTCTCTCAGCTCATCACGACAAATGCCATCAACAAAGCTATTCACAATTGAAAGCCGTCGTGATTGAGGGTTACTCCCCCCATTGGAGGGGAAGTGACATGAAGAGAACCATTTCTAGGCGTGAAACGTTTTGGATACATGAATTAAAATGTTACCAGCCCAGGGGTATGAATGTGGAATGGGACATTAATGCCCACATCAATAATGACTAGTCCCCTTATACACATTGGGCATGATAACATTTTTACCCACTGTCTTTCTTCTGGTTACCTTTCCTTCTTTTCCCGTTCCTTTCTCCTTTAAGACAATTAAACCATAACTAGTGGCGTTTTTGTATATGTTTATACATTGATGTTTGTGATCTTTATCACTGGAATTCCAATGTTAGTGATATATACAATAGTTGGTGGGTGGAGATTTTCATTGCGACCCATTCCAACAAATTGCCCAAATTTCATGGCCTTTTATATCTTTATATTTTTAAATTTTTTAAATAAATTTTAATATTTGGACTATTGTTTTATATAGTATCTATATATAACTCTGTGGCCATATCATAAACCATTCCTTTGAGGTAATTCCCTAAGGATGATTTTTAAAATAATTTTAAAATTATACTCTTTTAATTTTTTTACGGTTCGTGCTTTTATCTAAATATATACAATTTTTGCCTTTTAATAAAAATAAAATATTTCCTTAAGAGCCTAATTAAGAAGGTAAGATATGGCTACATTGCTTGCCTTCGCTTTAGAAAAGACACTTTGAGCACCGCAAGATTGTAAAAGTTTGCTCTTTCCACATCCCGGTGTCACTGACAAGGTGTCTTGTTTACATCCGCTGCTATTGGCCAGGGAGGACACCGGAAGGACGTCATAACATTTCCGGGTCCTCGGGTTGATCCATCTTGATTGGTTGACCCCGTGACCGGAAGTACGTCATTACACTTCCGGGTCCCCGCCGCGGCCGCACCGGAAGTCTCCACCAGCCAAACTATTTATGAGAGATGTAGACAGCACGGCTACAGCTCCAGTCCCAGAAGCCTACTCATCAGTGGAAACGCGTCGGGGGGAGCTAGCCGTGTTGTCACCAGTCTCGGATCGTACTGCAGACATCCGGGACTATCCTGTACACGCTGTTCATTCATCTGGAAATTGTAAGTGTCATTTCACTTGTTTTGCTAATAAACTGAAGGTAATGCACTATAGTCCCTTCTTCTTCTTTGGGCACGATCTTTTGGCATTATCCCCCTGCTTGGAAGCCTACAGATCCCCTCAATCTGGAAGCAGTTAGCTGATCCATTCCTCCTGAGAATCGTATCATCTATTTGAGCAGTTTGGACCTCCGGATAAATACAGTATATACTCACATCTCTCCACATTGTGGTAAGAGTCCACTCCTATCACTGGGTGTTCACAGTGCATTTGAGTTTACTTTCATTCACTTTGGATCACAGTTTGGGAAGAGGCCCCACCCACCTCCCATCACTCCCCAACCTTCACCATTTTTGGACTGAAAGACTTTTTATATTTTTTATATTTTTTCATATTTTTTATATTCTTTTGGATATAAAGGTTGTGCACTTACTGCTGGCACAGCAGACATTTCACATGAACATTTGTGTTCTCTTCATTTTGTTTAGCGCACTTTTGTAATTTATGTTTCATATATTACTACCCCTTCACAATTAATTTTTCTTGCAGTGCTGCTTTCACCTTTTTTATCCTGCCACTAGGTTCGCGCACCTATTTTCCCCATTTACAGTATATATATACAGTATATTCACAGATGAGAGCAGGAGAAAGTTATGCTGCCTCTAACATTAATCAGCATGACCGGTTTGGTGGTGGTTCAGTGATGGTCTGGGGAGGCATATCCATGGAGGGACGCACAGACCTCTACAGGCTAGACAATGGCCTGCCTGACCGCCATTAGATATTGGGATGAAATCTTTGGACCCATTGTCATAAACCTACGCTGGTGCAGTGCGTCCTGGGTTCCTCCTGGTGTGTGACAATGCCCGGCCTCATGTGAAGAGAGTATGGAGCCAGTTCCTGAAATATGAAGGAATTGATACCATTGAATAGCCCCACACTCGCCTGACCTAAATCAAATAGAACACCTCTGGGACATTATGTTTTGGTCCATCTGACCACCAGGTTGCACCTCAGACTGTTCAGGAGCTCAGTGATGCCCTGGTCAAGATCTGGGACTAGCCTGCTGCATCATTTTTTCACTTTGATTTTCAGAGTAACTTTATATCAGTATAGAAATCCAGCATGATATTTTTCTCCATTGAGATCTGATGTGTTTCAAAGTGTTTCTTTATTTTTTTGAACAGTGTATATACTTTATATATATTACATAGATATATTGTATCTCGGTATTGAAGCTTAAATAACAACTCTAGTCACCAGTAATTACGACCATTTCCTTTTTGTAAAACCTTTAATTTCTCTGACCATTCAACTGTTGGATCTATCATTGGTGTTATATAACTGCTTAAGCCTCTGGAACCACTTTTTGAGCTAGAAGTTATACATCACACAAACTTGAACGGAAACTTTACTGCAAAATAAGAAAATATGTCTTTGCAATATGGCCTATTAGTTTATGTCATTTTAAAATAATATTAAACAAGAGAAGAATTAGGAGTGGTATGGAGAATACATACATAAGAAAGCATTAAGGTGTTACTATTGGGTATATATATATATGAGACGTGTTAGTAAAGAGTGGTACACAATCTAGAGATGTTGAAGATGTTGATGTATAGAATGGACCCAGCAAGTTGCATTAATAAGGTGTTAGTAGAGGATAGTACACAACATAAAGAAAATGTATTTAGAGTTAAATACTGATCTGTCAATAGCACCCAACATTAAGCTGTTTAGTGAATGAAAACTGAGATATAGATAGAGCATAGCACCCAACATAAAGAAGCTATGTGCAGAGTGATTACTAAAATGTCAATAGAGGATAACACCTAACATTACTTAGCTGTGCGCCCTGGGGGTATTGAGATGTCAGTAGAGGATAGCACCCAACATAAAGAAGCTGTGTGTCGTGGCAATACTGAGATGTCAGCAGAGGATATCACCCAACATAAAGAAGCCATGTACAGAGGAAGAACTGTGATGTCAGCAGAGGATATCACCCAACATAAAGAAGCCATGTATAGAGGAAGGACTGTGATGTCAGCAGAGGATATCACCCAACATAAAGAAGCCATGTATAGAGGAAGGACTGTGATGTCAGCAGAGGATATTACCCAACATAAAAAAGCCATGTACAGAGGAAGGACTGTGATGTCAGCAGAGGATAGAACCTAAAATAAATACGTAAGGTGTGTACAGGGGGGAAAATTGAGTTGTTTGCCTGAGAGAAACACAACCTAGAGATGTTGTGTTGAAGGACATACTGACCAGAGCGCGACAAACTTTAGGATGTTGTTTTCATGTGAACACTGACATGTCACAATTCTGATACTGGGATGTTAGTACATAATGGTACCCAGCACAGAGAAGCTGTTTAACCTCCCTGGCGGTATGTTTCTTTTGGATTTTAGGTGCTGAAAGCGGTACCATTATTTTGCATGTAATTCTTGTGAATGAGCAGCCCAAACCAACTGTATACATTTATTATATATATATATATATATAAATATATATATATATATGTATGTATACATATATTATGTGTATATGTATATATATATATATACGTATATATATATATAATATGTATACAGTTGGTTTGGGCTGCTCATTCACAAGAATTATGTATATATATATATATATATATATATATATATATATATATACGTGTGTATATATATATATATATATATATATATATATATATATGTACATATATATATGTATATATATATATATATATGTGTATATATATATATATATATATATATATACATATATTTACATAAAAAGTACAGTAAAACTGCAGGAAAGGGCACTGGGGGGCAATGTAATGTGATTTTTTTTATTTTGAACGGTATCAGTGTGTTTGGTGTGTTTTACATTCGAATTTGCCGCCGGTTCCACCCCCCGGCGGACGTCACGTCGCCGGAGACGGAAGCCGGGGCTCACAGACGATCGGGAGGAAGCTCCGCTGCCGCACACCACCCGCATTCTTCGCTGGATCCCGGAGAAAAGGTAAGTAAAACCTCTTCCAGCATCCAGCAATCTTCCTAGCGCTACCCCGAGTGTGACTCGGGGTTACCGCTCTTGGCTCTAAAATCTTACCCCGAGTCACACTCGGGAATACCGCTAGGAAGGTTAATGTGATTGTGGAGCGGTGGTATGAAGTGTGTCAAACATCCATTAGTGTGATTGGGGTTATCATTTGATTGAATATGACAAAAAGCCCATCAAAACTGCAGATAAAACCGTTTAAAAAATAAGGACCTGATTTAAATTATTACAAAAACTGTAGCTGCTCTTTATCATAGCTGAGTTCCCCTTCTCTCAGCTTGTGTCTCAATTCTAATATAGGGTGTTCCTAGGAAAAGACAAGCAGTGTTCCAGCAAACACTGGGATATTAGTGTTACAGACAACAGAGATGTGTTAGAAAAGATACTAATATGGACCTAAGGATCATATGCAACAGTTAACAGCTATGTCTGAGCAAACACTGAGCTGTCAGTAGAGGAACAGTCCCCAGCATAGTAGAGGTGGGCGAATGTTAGCAGAGGGTGGTGCGCTGTGTAAAGAAGCTGTGTTATAGCAAACAGTGCGGTGTAAGTAGAGGGTGCTCTGCCGTGTAATAGTTCTTCAGCTCTCATGGGATTCATTGGATAAATATTTCCTTCTCTGGCTTCGCTCTGTAGATTTTATAACAGTCATATTAACTTCAGCAGCAGATCATGTGATATTCTGTCTAAATCTTCTCGCTCTGCTTTTCTTTACCTTTTTGCAGCCTTTATCCATAGAGTTATTGATACAAGTACTAGAAACACATGCAATAGTTACATTCGCAGATGCACATGTGTAAACTGGCAGATCATGTAGAAAACACAGAATTAACAGTTTATGTTCAAATATACTGTATTACGTGTGATCTCAAGGCGACCATTTAAGGTCCTTTGTTCGCTTCAAACAGGTTTTGCATTCCCATACATGTCTATGGGAAAGCAAAACCCAGTTGAAGTAGACCAACTACAAGTCAGAAGTAGGTCAACTGCTGGTCAAAGCACCTGTCAATAAATTCTGTATGGTCTCAGAAGCATCTCAAACTGATATGATTGGCACAAGCCCAAAACCCTTCATCACGGGCCCAAAGTATGATTCTGCAACAATGGATAATGTTGGGGACTATAGGTGATTGGCCTTCGATGATAGCTGTGGTCAAGTTGTGTCTGGTTATGCTTCACAGATGCAACCAATTGCAGAACCAAAGTTCTGCAATTGCATTTTTTGTATAATGGAAGCAGCCATTTGAATGGTTAAATTGGATTTTCTAGCTGTCTTCTCGACAGTGTGGGAGGATCACTGTCGTAACCATGAGTTGTGATGTGCAGCCACCCAAAGCAATCAGTCACTGACCAGCAGTAGTCTGCCTAGAGTGGACTGTAAAACCATCACTTCTGATTGATCATGGCACTTAAGTTCTTTACCTCTTGTAACAACAGTCAATGTGTGTAAGCGGCTTTAGTAATTTGGGGGCATAGAGAAGTATCTGCACACTCAGAAGTGTAATATATGAAAGAAAATTAAATCGTTACAGACTCTCAACAAATATCTGCACATACTTTTATTGCTGCCAAGAAAAACCTTGGCAACAGCAAAAGTATCTGCTGATTTAGGTTACAAGTACAGCTAGGCCTTTGCTTACTCTTATATGTCAACGCTACATTCAGCACTTATGCTCACTGTGCAGCAGACTTAACTGTTTGTTCTATGAAGAAGTTAACTCAGTTAGCTTGACGCATACCACCATTTGTGGCATTATCCCCTACTGGCTGACATTCAGTGTTCGGTACTTGTGCCAGTGTCCACATTCATTATTGAGGTTTGAGCTCGTAAGAATTGCATTCTTTTTTTGTGCGTGGAACTAGCTTCTCTACATCTCATCTGTTTAGTAGATGTAAACAAGATATCTAAAATGGTACAGGAAAGTGGCTACCTCTTGATTTAAGGTAAGGCCAATTTGTTTATTAAGAATATATTATACCTTTCTTTCAGTGTAGCTGTAGGTAAGGTACGGTTTTACAGAGCGACTATGCATTTTTTTTTTTTTTAATACATACCAACAAAGAAGTTAGAGTGAATCAGGAGATTGGAAAGGGTAGGGGAAGAAACATTGTATTCACAGATTCATAACTTTGCTGCCTTGCCTGATGGAAGCAAATTATTTACACTATACACAAATAAGTAGTTTACTAGATTATAACAAATTAATATAAACAGATTTTACAATATACAGAACTGCAGACTCAAAATGTAAGATTTTACTTCTTTCTTACATTTGTATGTTTATACCAAACCTTCACTCACTTTTACTATTTTTATACACACATCATGCATCCCAGGAGGCTCCGGGGCTATGTAAAGCATGCTGCACATGCACAGTTTAGCGTCATCAGGGGGACATCTACTAAAATACAGAAGAGACAAACGGCCTCCTGATGACGTCAAAGGGGAAGATGGCAGTGCACAACATTCAGCAACTTTCAATGGATCACAGCAGGAACATCCCCCCCCCCCCCACCTACCTATGCTGAAAAGCCTATATAAGAAATACCTGTTTTTAAGCTGGTCCGGCTACATGATCCAGTAGCTGAGGCTGTGAAATCCCGAACCTATGACGCCACTCGCCGACTCTATTGTTGGTGCTCCCTCCCCTACAACAGCCACTCTCTGACACAGGAGGACTGGAGCTTTCTGAATCATGTGACCAAAGTGCAACGGGTTAAAAAAAGGTCTTTACACAGATCTTTTTTATACAGGCAGAGGAGATGGGAGGGAACATTTTTAAGAATACTTGTATTTAGCCTTGTCTTCCACTTTCAAAGTTTCTCTTTAAGATTAAGATGTTCCTCCTTATGTGCCAGCTTTGCTTAGTCATTTACTGTGTATTTCAGTTTTTTCCTTTGTTTAATCCCAGGCTTGACACTATATGTAGTAAGCGGTAAAGTTAATCTGTGTCTGTTTCACTGTAAAAAAGCATGGCTGCGACAAATGGCTGTGTGTTCTGGACACTAGCCATTACATAGAATGCACAATTGCTTCTCTGCCTTTTGGCTAAGATCATGTGTAGTATCTGTTCTTATCAGTTTAAAAAAGAATGCACAGAGTTGTAAGTAAAAAGTTAAATTTAATGCAGATATATTAGTATATACATTGTAGTGATCTATGGATTGCCGTGGGTTGATACACAAAATCTCTTTTTAATAAATGTTAATAATTATGCCTAATGGAGTGATGTGCCAACCTTGGCTATCATTATTGATAAAATATTTGGATCTCGCCTTCTTTATCTTCTGGTCATCATTTCTTACATATAAATTCAAAAAACATTGTCAGTCGGTTCAGCCAGGTACCAATGGTACAGCAAATTTCAACTGCAACTACAAGAAACTCATTTGAAAAGGAGTTGCAAACTGAATCAAGTTCAGAACTTTGAATTCTCTGCTTTATTAAGCTTTCAAATTTGGAAGAAAATATAAGCATGAAAAATAGTTAAAATTATGGAATCTTATAGTTCACCTTTCATGGAAGAAATATATGAGCTGTGGACATCTTCTCCTGAAAATGATAGTTGCCTGGAGCTCATGCTGATGTTTTGGCTTCAATGCCCTCTCTGTAACTGACCTGGAAGTATGGCTATAAGGAATAATGACTTTTCTTTTGCAATTACATGCTGCAGGCATGAACCAGGTCTGTGACTCAGAAGCTTTGAAGCCAGAAACAGCTAGACAACTAGTATTTTCAGAAGGAGATCATTAATGACAGGTGTATTTTAAAGTGAACCTGTGGCTAAGCTAGGGACATTTAAGCGTTTCTATAGTCTTAACTAGCATAAAATGAGTTTTAAAACAAGACAAACTGACATTGGTGGCTGCAGGCACTGTGGAGCATTTTCCTAAACTTTCGCAGCAGAAGCACCGAAACTGGTTAAGTCATTTCCTCAGCAGCCATGATCCACAATCAGTACCTTCTTTGTTGTTACATGAGAGATTAGAAGCCTTGGGTGGGTGAAAAACTGAGCTGACTTAGAGGACAACATAAATAATATCAGTGCGTATGCTATTAAGTTTTAAGGATTAATTGCTCCACACCGCCTGCTAGCTTTGACATAAGTTCACTTTAAAGTGGCAAACTAGTAATTAGAAGCAGCAAATGTGACATTCATACCTGCTTTCAAAAATAAGTCAAATTGCTATATGAAAACTTGTATAAATAGGCTCCACTATATATCAAAATCTAAAAGTCATGCAAACACGAACAATATCCTTGTACCACTAATTAGTAATTGTTTTTTCCTTCTTGAAGAACATAAAAGAAAAATATAGCTCATGGTGAAATTATTTATGATTCCTTTCATTAAATGCTAAATCTGTTATGTTATATGAACTTGTTGCTTTAATCCCCCAGCGATACAGCTAAAAAAAATGTGTTGCCTGTTCTACTCACAAATTCAGAAAGGATTATAGTTGATTATTGTAATCATGTAATCAGTGTTGGCTGCAATAAATAGGGCTTTATATACCTAACTAAAATAAAGGGATACACCAAGGAATCAAATCATGGCAGAATATCGCTAAATTTACTCAACTTTAAATCAAGCCCTTCACAGCAGATATTATGAAGGACACAAAGAGATCTTTGGTACCACAAGAAGATGTTTAATGGTGCTGGACATCTTAGGTTCACTATGCATAGGCTTTTGTAGAGTACATAACAGTATGCCTAAACCCACTATGATCACTACAAATTAGACCAATCAGGATGTAGAACTTCAGCAGGGCATTGCCTAAGGCAACTACATAGAATAAAGCCTACAGTGGGATTCAAACAGAGTGCAGATATGTCTTCACTTTTTGCTACATAAAATGAGCAGGACGAGCTTTGAGAGCCAAGACTCGATGCAAAAGCAGGACCTGAGGAGCAGTTTGGCAGAACTGTGAGCAGTGCAGTTTTCTGTGGGCCTTTTAAACTCACAATTCGTTTTTTTTTTCCAGAGCATGTGCATGGTTCCTTTTTCTATGGGAATTGGACTCGATTTTGTGGTGCACTCCTGAATACTTACAACACCCAGTTGTTGGTTGAGATTCTCAGTTTGGTTGTACTTCTACCAAGAATTGGTTACTGTGCTGCCAACTTAAAAGGTGTCAAACTGCATATTGATTGTGATGAACATTTTGGCCATTTTAGAATTTGTACACTTGTAAACAACTTATGGACAGGTCAAAAAGGACTCCCATTGCTGGAAAACATCCTCTTGTGCATGGACAAATTTGGTAAATATCCAGCATTCCAGCATTTAATACCAGGCTGTCTGGTTTGCTGATTTATGGACACTTCTACAGACAAGCTTTTTCCTAATATATTTCCCAAATATTTCCCAAATATTATTTTGTCTTAGTCAACTGTGGCTTTAGCTCCGTGTTGACAGTGTCATTCAAAGCACCTTTAATCTGCGGCTAGATTCAAAGAGCTGCTCTTCTGGGCTCATTATCCACGAAGGCAGACATTAAGCAGATTTCCAGGCTTTTCATTTAACCTGTCATCAACACCCAGCCAGAGGCTAGAAATTTCTTGGAGCTTTGCATGTTGTACAGTGTATATGTAGCATGCATATTAAAAAGTTATGGACACTGAAAACTGAAGTGAACCTATTTTAGATTGAAAAAAACAAAACATGCCAGAACAAGCAGTAAAACCATATTTACCACTTCACAGTTTTAAATGAACAGTTTAAAACATAAACAGATATGTAGTATGTAGGTAGTTATATCTGTGTCTTTTGAAGGGGGCACTTAACAACTGCGATTTTAGATGTCTGGAGGGTGTGGGCACCTTTCGAACATGCAGAGGAAGAGAAAGGAAAGAAGTAAGCCCGGTAAGATGACAGACTTCTTTACTCCATCCAGCCGCCCGGGCAGCCAAGATGACGCCAGCCGCCTCCCGAACTCTCGCGCTCACCCTCACTCTCACTCTACCCGATCCCACATGGATAAAAAGCACAAGGGGATAGAGGATTACAGCCAGAGGCAGCAAAACCAGTGACAATTACATTCACAAAACTCAACAAGCTTTAACAGCACAGTGAAGTCCAAGCAGAGGATGTCACAGAGTGGGGGAGGATAGTGCCTCATGCAATGCATTAAACGACACATTAGAATTTCATGATTCTATAGCTGCATTCCCAACAAGCCAGGCATAGATTCTGTTCTAAAAGACATGCTGGGCTCCCTCAGAAGTGCCATTCATACAGATATGTTACAACTCATAAATCAATCCAAATCAGAGGTCACTGCAGTAAGTGAAAGAGTAACCCATATAGAAAGCAAAATGAGGGAGTTTACTGATACCTCCAATGACATGTTTGATGCTCACAATGAACATGAAGAAGATATAATCTGGCTTAAAGCAAAAGTCGCGGATCTTGAGGATCGTTCCAGAAGGAACAATATAAAAATAAGGGGATTCCCAGAAACAATTAAACCGCCGGATTTGACAGTATTTCTAACCAGTATAATGAAAGAAGCTCTCCCTGACCTTTCTTTGGAAGACTTGGTGATAGACCGAATACATAAACTTCCTAAACCCAAACATGTCCCAGCAAAATTACCCAGAGACACCATTGCAAGAATTCACTATTATTGAGTTAAAAAAAAAAAAAACAAATGTCTATAATGAGAAAGGTGGAACACCTCCCTGAATGCATGCAAAGACTATCGTTCTTTGCTGACTTATCAGCCCACACTATGCAATGCAGACGCAATTTAGCAACTAAACCTCTCAGGAACCACCACATCCCCTACCGCTGGAAATACCCTGCCAATCTAATAGTAACCAAAGGGGAATGTGACTTTCTGGTCCCTACCTTGACAGTAGGCATTCGTCTACTTGAGGAGTGGAATATCTTGACTCCAGAAGAGAAACAGATTTCAAATCCAACTCATTTCCCTCCTACACCTCCTGACTGAAAAAAGAGCTAAACACATAGACCCTGTAATGCCCTTTTTTATCAATACATTTATAGCATGCTCTGGTAGTTCTGGCTGGCGACCAATAACTGTTTACTGTTACCCCCAAAGTTAGCGGGACCATACTGTCAAACAGATTTCCAAAAGAAATTGCAAGTTTTTAAATGAGGCGATCAAACTAGCACATTTCTGTATTATTTATTTCTTGTTGTTAAAACAGTTTTTTTTTTCATAGTAACAACAAACTGTTCCAAGCTCTCTCAGAACACAGGACAATTGGTTTTTGTTCCAGTTGAACTGCACAACGAAACCTTCCAAGGCAAGGGAGTTTGCATACCTAAACAACTCCACACAAACGGGTAGATTGTCGAAAGGTAAATCTGTGTCAATTCAACTGTCTACTCAAATATTACCCGAGCTCGGACCGAGCCCTTTACTAGCCATACAAAATGTCTTTTAAGGTGACAGCCTTGAACATTAACGGTCTGAACAGCCCACCAAAGAGACATATGCTTTGGAAAGAGGCACGCACCCAAAATTGTGACATGCTTTGTATACAAGAGACACACCTTAAAGCACAAAATCATCTGAATATTACATAATCAATTCCCATATGCATATTTCTCCAATGCATCTTCTAAAAAATGTGGTTTAGCGATTTTCATCAAGCATATGGTTGCAATTAAGCATATTTTAAACTTTTGCAATAAGGACAGAAGATATGTGAAATCTACAATGTGGCATATACCCTGATTAATGTTTATGCACCGAATTCCAGACAGATCACCTTCTTGAATAGACTGTGGAAAAGGACTAAACCATTATGCACAGGCCATGTGATCCTTTGTGGAAACTTAAATACAATCTCAAACCATCAGAAGGATCTCTCTCACATCTCAAACAAGCACTTATTCAGAACAACCCTAGCCAACTTCTCCAAATCAGCAAACCTCTTTGATGTTTGGAGGTGTTATCACTCCACAGAGAGGGATTTTACCTTCTTGTCAAAGGGTCACTCATCATACTCCAGAATAGACATGTTTTTAACAGACAAATTCCTCTTACAGCATATCACGAAATCAGAAATAGGTTCAATCACCTGGACCGATCATGTCCCTATTTCAATAACAGTGGGCAATCAAAGCTTTTCCTCTCGAGCAAACAGGTGGAGAAACGACACTCACCTTTTCATGGACCCTGTAATCTCAGCAAAAATTGGAGACTCTCTCAGAGTAAACTACACCAATGTGGTGGATCCTTTCATTCTCTGGAATGCTCATAAAGCGTTCATTAGGGGATTAATAATTTAAAAAAATGCATTGATGAGGAGGTGCAGGAGGTAGCAAATGGAGAAAATCTTGAACGAAATCAAAAATCTAGAATTAAAACATAGACAATCTCCCTCAAAGGCCATTGCCAACCAATTGTCTCAAGCACGAAATTAACTACGTGCTCTACTAATCTCACAACACACACGTAATATACGTCAAATTAAAGCTAACTTTTATGCCCATGGCAACAAGGGGGGGCAAATTGTTAGCAAACCAAATTAAATATAGAACGCTCAAACAACGTATTATACCGCATTTGTTTCACCTCACTTTGGGAACTAAACTATTGAGCCCTAGAAATAGAAAGAAATAGCTGATGCGTTTAGTTGCTATTATGGCTCTTTATATAATACAAATGATGAAACTAAAACACCCCAACCTACCAATTTCCTAAACAAAATATCTTTACCTAAACTACAACCTAAAGATTTGGAGTTTCTAAACTCTCCGTTTTTTACCACAGACATATTGGAGACAATCTCCTCCCTTCCACCTAAAAAATCTCCAGGCCCTCATGGGTATTCCTCGGAGTACTATAAAAAATATGCGGATACTCTATCTCCAATATTGCAAAAAGTATTCCATAATGCTGCCTCCATAGCCTCATTCCCACCCGAAAAGTTGGACGCCACAGTTATTACATTCCCAAAACCTGGGAAAGAGCCAGACAGAGCCCAGAATTTCAGGCCTATATCTCTACTGAACATAGACTTAAAAATCTATGCAAAACTTCTGGCCAATAGATTAGCACATTTCCTTAATACTTTAATCAAGCAGGATCAAGTGGGTTTTGTAGTTGGTTGACAAGCAACAGATGCTACTAGGAGAATACTAAATCAAATCCAGTCAGCTGAAAACAACAAACAACCCTCCGTGCTTCTGCCATTAGATGCCGAAAAGGCTTTTGATAGGATTCATTGGGGGTATCTGTCACAGGTTCTACTAAGATTTGGTTTTAAGGGCCATATTTACTTATTTGAGCATTGTATTCATCCCCTTCTGCACACGTATTCACTGAAGGCATATTCTCTGAGAAATTCCCTATAACCAATAGTAAGAGGCAGGGATGCCCACTATACCCTTTGATCCTTGCCCTTTTAACCACTTCTGGACTGGAAGATTTTCCCCCTTAATGACCAGGCCATATTTTGTGATTTGGCACTGCGTTACTTTAACGGACAATTATGCGGTCGTGCGACGCTGTACTTAAAAAAAATTTGATGTCTTTTTTTTCCCCCACAAATAGGGCTTTCTTTTGGTGGTATTTGATCACCTGTGCATTTTAGATTTTTTGCGCTATAAACAAAAAAAGAGCAACAATTCTGAAAAAAAAAAATATATATTTTTCACATTCTGCTATTTAACATTCTCAAAAAAATAAATAAATAAATATTTATTTTTTTAACATTTTAGGCCAATTTGTTTTCTGCTACATATTTTTGGTAAACTATTAATGGCAGCAATGTGTGATTTTTTGCAGGACTACGACAATGCGGCGGACAGATTGGACCCCCCAACTGGCATTTTTGACACTTTTCGGGGGGGGAACAGTGACATTACTACAGTAATCAGTGCTAAACATATGCACTGTTACTGTAAAAATGACATTGGCAGGGAAGGGGTTAACATTGTGGGTGATCAAGGGGTTAAATGTGAGCCTAGGGGAGTGATTCTAATTGTGGGGGGGCGTGGCTTCTGAAATGATCATAGAGACCTGTGATCTTATATAGAAGGATCACAGGAGTTCTATGATCATTCCAGGGAGAAGAACGGTCAGCTCTGTTTACAAAAGCCGACTATTCTTATCTCGCAGTGGGGAACGATCGCGGGTGGCCGACGGCAATCAAAGCCGCCTCACCCGTGCATCAGCTTCCCGCTGCCAAGTGAGGGCGGGAGCGCACGGGCGGTGTGCGCTCGCCCCCTAGCTGCCTGCTAACGACCGACGTAGACCTACGTCGATTTGGGCATCAGAGCCACATTGCTGCAGTAAATAGGCGGCGACCGGTCGGGCCAAAAAAGTTAGATCTCATCCCCAAATTGAAGGAATACATATAGGTAAAGAGGAACACACCCTATCGTTATTTGTGGATGACGTTATTCTGTCGCTCTCTAATCCAGCTCTATACCTTAAAGTGGCTCATGAGGTGCTACAAGTGTTTAACACAGTGTCATACTATAAAGGTTATTCAGCTAAATCCAGCATATTAAGTATCGCAGTAGATAGTAGGACGAAAACCCTAATTCAGAACTCTCTACCATATCCATGGGCAGAAAAATCTATTAATTATTTGGGTGTCACACTAACCAGCTCTCTGTCACAAATGTACAAATTTAATTTTGAAACTCTTATAAAAATATTTACACAAGAAATGAACAGACTCAAAAAATTATATCTGACGTGGTCCGGAAGATTAGCGGCATATAAAATGCTTTTACTTCCCAAACTATTATATTACTTCAGGGCTCTCCCCATTCATTTCCCAACATTATTTAACAAGGCCGTGCAACGCACTTTGTCCCAATTTATTTGGGAAGAGAAAAAAGCTGGATGCTCCCATAACATCCTAATCAAACACGGTCAAGTTAGGAGAATGAGGGTTCAATTGGTTTTGACAAACAAAAACAATTAACCAAATGGGAAACTGATCTAAAACTTACCATCACCCAAGACCAATGGATTAAAGCCAAAAAACTCAACTACTCACACACCAAATACACACCTTACATTTCAGGGAATCAGCACAAATAATACATTTAAGATGGTACAATACCCAATATACACTAGCAAAATTTCTGAATGGTTCCTCCAACCTCTGTTGGAGAGAATGTGGGCAAGTCTGCAACTTGGCCCATGTGCTATGTTTTGCACCTCTCCGCAGTTTCTGGGGAACAATAGCAAGACTTATAGCGGAAGTCACTGGGGTACTCAATAAATTAAGAGCTGAACAAGCTTTACTAAGCGTAAACTTAGACATGTAACCACATATATACCATACTATAGTAATGCACATAATATACGCGGCAAGATCAGTGGAAATCCAGGCTGGCTCTATCACTGGGTGAGGTGTTAAGCTTAATTGATGGGTCGTATGAATATGAAAAAAATAATGGCATACAAAGAAGGCAAATACACCCAGTTCATTAAACACTGGAAAATTTGGAAAACTTTCTCTAAATCAAAGAAGAAGAGTCACACAAACTACAATACAAACATAATACCATTGATGCCCCATAACATTATTTTTCTCAACCTATCATACATCTATTACCCTTATTCTCCATTCACACTAGTCCGACTTGTCAGGCGACTTGGTCAGCCTGACAAGTCACGCACCGTCGCATCCCATAGTGTAGTACAGGAACGGTTCTAATAGGAGCGACACAAGTCGCTCCGACTTAGAAAAAGGGTCCTGTACTACTTCGGGGCGACCTGGAGCGACTTGCATAGACATTCATTTTCTGAAGTCCGTGCAAGTCGTGCCGAAGTCGCGGTGCACGCGACTTCACGGGTCGCCCCCTAAGTCGGATCGCCGTAGTGTGAACCGAGTCTTAAAGCTGGAAACTTGAAACTTGTCTGTAAACTTGTATCTTATAAGCAGTCTTGGAAATGTATATGTAAACAGAATTTCAGATGTTTGAATGTCCATGCATCAATTATTGCAATAAGCTTTATATTATTTTATTTACAACAGTTTTTTTTTTTTCTTCCTTCATTTTTTTTTTGTTAAGAGACAATGGATCTCTAATGTTTGTATCTTAATATACATAAGACCCAATAAAAAGTAATTGAAAAAAAATAATAATAATAATAACTACTACTGCAGTAGGGAATAGACTCAAAAGATACATTCAGCATCTTTTCAAAATAACTGTTCTGTCTTATTTGACATAATTGAAGGTTTTTATAAACATGATTATGTAGATATCACAATAATACTACAATTGTACTTTGAGGCCCCGTTCACATACAAGCGACGCTACTTCGGAGCAGCGCACCGCGACCTCGGAGCGGCCGCCACGGACTTCATAACATTGAAGTCTATGGCGGTCGCCTCCTGGTCGCCCCAAAGAAGCTCCAGACCCTTTTTCTAAGTCGGAGCGACTTGTGTCGCTCCTATTAGAACGGGTCCGCAGCTTCCCTATGGGAGGCGACCTACGGCGACCTGTGAGGCGACCAGGTCGCCTCACAGGTCGCCTTAGTGTGAACGGGGACTTATGGTAACAAGGGGCCTAATATAGGCAGCCTAATTCTAATCAGGATTCGAAAGAATGCAAACATGTAATGAAAACATTATTAGTGCCGTGTGCACAATGAGTGCAATGTGCAATACATACAAAATAGAATACAATAATATACAGAACTTACAAATTTCCTTTACAATCTCCTCTTTTTTGATCAATATTTTGAACACAAACCATACCTGCTATCACCTTTAACCTGGAACCTCCACTTGCTTAGGTAAAGGTAGTCCTGGACAAAGAGGCAAACTTTATTGTGGAGAATATAATAGCTTAGAACAGATTTTTTATTACAAAAGGATTTTTCATTGTAAAAAAAAAAAAAAAATAATAAAAAATATTTACAGAGTAATTGGCTGTACACTCCTGTGGCCAGAAAGGCCTTCTAGCTTAACTGTGTACATGCTGACTTATCAGCACAGGTAAACAGACAATTCTACATAAAATTGACATATAGAAGACAATATGACTTCAATATGGCTGAACTTCTGTTCAAATCACATTATCCCTTACAATTAAAGCCTTGAATAAGTTAGTTACCCAAAATGTGATTCCAAGAGGAAAACAAATCAAACATACAGATACTTTCATTTAATATTGACTAATCTATATCTTTGTTGGTCTTCATCTCTTTCTTGTTCCTTTATAATGCTATTTAGAAGTCTTCTGGATTCTCTCTTCCATCCTTATCACATGGCCAAGCCATTTAAAGCAGTGAATACTACTAGTGGTACCACAGTTGGATGTTCATGTGCTAGGATAAATCTGTATGTCCTCATTTGACATTCAGTACATATCAACTTTTTTTCCAAAAATTCCCCTTAAAATCATGTTTCCTGTCTGTTGAGTCTGTCCATCTCTGCTTTTGTTAGTATCAAGGTTTCTATGCTTATGTAACAGTGGGATTGCGAATAGTTCTATAAATCTGAATTTTAGATTTCTGTGACAAAGTCCTTGATCTCATGACTTTCTTTAGTGAATAATAACATCTCTCTCCAGCAGCTATTCTTGCTTTTATTTCCTGGGACACATCATTGCCTGCATTTATCATGGAACCCAGGTAGTTATGTCTATTAAATCAAATTTTGCTTTAGGATATAGCCGGGGTACATCAGAAGACACTGTCTTTTTTTTAGGCGTTTTGTCACTGATATGATAACAAGACCTTTTTCTAGTCAGTAAATTACAGCTCTGCTGCCTAACCTGAATTGACCTCAGTTGCGAGACCTGTGATGGCACTTGGGCAGATCACAGTGCACGTGCAAAGTGTAAAAATAGAAAACCAGATAGCCAGGGCAGCCTAACAGGGCCCATTAAAGGGTTTTGTCAAGCCCAGAATAAGCTATTTGTAAGTTCCAAAGAAGCTAAACTGACAGAACCAGTATCTTACATGATGTTCCTGAATAGTTTGTCTCAGAAAACTCGAAGACAAAAGTTTTTGGTGCTGCAATTATGATGTAGTACAAATTGGAAAGTGGCTTCTGATCCCCCGTTCACATTAGGTCGCTCCGACTTAGGGGGCGACCTGTGAAGTCGCGTGCAGCGTGACTTCGGCGCGACTTGCACAGACTTCATAACATAAATGTCTATGCAAGTCGCCTCCAGGTCGCCCCAAAGTAGTACAGGACCCTTTTTCTAAGTCGGAGCGACTTGTGTCGCTCCTATTAGAACGGCTCCTGTACTACACAGTGGGAGCATGAGGACCGCGACTTGTCAGGTCTTGACAAGTTGGATCAATGTGAATGGACACAAAGAATTCAAGTAAGATAAGTATTGGTGCAATGGATAAGGTCATATTGTTTGTATTATTAATAAATATTTATTTCAAGACAAAGGGTCTCTAGAGCACTGTTGGATATCAAAAGAGACAGTACAGGAAATGCTGCCTACCTATTGGCTGCATTTGTGTAGTTGAAATCATGGATGAAGCTGGCCTCTGGCTCATTCACTTGAGTTTGTACTTTTCATCTTAAAGCAGAACTAAAATCTCTCAATTACCAATAACTATTTTAATTACTTATGCTGCTATCTTTAATAAATAGATAGGAAATTACATTTATTTTTACTTGTTTTAGACTTTTTTTTTTTTTTTTTTATACATTTCTTCAGTTGCTTCCTGGTTTCTGGCCTAGGCCAAAATGATGGCATACATTATTATACTACAGGATTTGTATAGCACCAACAATTAAAAGACACACTTTAATCCAGCTCTATCTTGATCAATAAAACATTCTATTCAGTGGCAGAGGGAGGGAAAAGCCTAGGAGCCAGATGGGTAAAATACATGCAAATACCATTAAAGAAACAAGCTGATTGGAAACGAGAGCAGAGTGAACATGGAGATGAGATCATCAGTCTCTTGCTGCCCCTTCACTGCACAATTTACAGGCTTGGAATTGGGTGGTGTCAGCAATGTAATACTTTAAGGCCAACTCCAGTTTTTTTTTTTGTAGTATAGTTTTAGTGTTATATTATTGAGTACATGTTTCATTTCAGAAGTTAAATTACGATTTTAGTGTTAGGTGAGGTAGCAAAGAGTTAATTCCCAGAGTTAGGTTAGAGGTTATTTTTCAGTGTTGGGAGTGGGTTAATTGATTATATAAAAGGTAGATTAAGGCAATTTTAAACCCAAAAACAAAGATTTTCTATATTCAAGCTTACCAATCCTTCGATATGGTGACTACATTACCTTTCAGTTTTTTTTACTTTTAGTTTCACAAGTAACACATTTCCTGTCTTAGGCAAACCCTCTATCTATGGAAGAGCAGCAGAATCACCCTTGGAGAGCAGCACTGTTTGGAGAGGGTGGTGTTAGATGGGCTGGTAGATTGCAATGGACTTTGCATAAGTGACTAACAAATTAAAGCTGAACTCAAGATTTCTTTTGGGAGAAATCTTTTAACCAGCACCCCTGTCAGTGTTCAATTAATTGTTTCAATCCCCTAATTGTCCATGTTGCTACGCAGCCTGATCTGCCAAAAGACGTTGAAAAATAACATTGGCTGGTACCATCTATTGGTTGGACGTGTGTCTTTTTTCAGACAAACTAACTATGTAACATCAGTTTTAAAGGGTTTAAAAAATTAAAGCGATTGCTAATAAAAATAAATAAAAATAAATGTGTCATACCTACCTGCTCTGCACAATGGTTTTGCACAGAGCAGCCCTGAGTCTCCTAATCTGAGGCCCCCCGCCTGCGTTCCTGGCTCCTCCTCTTCTCGGTGTGCCACCATAGGAAGGCACTTTTTATTGTGAGACACTTTTGAGCTCAATCCTGAGCTGCACTGCCTGTGTCCATAGACACAGACAGCATGGCTTGGCCCTGCCCCCTGCTCCCCCATGCTGAGTTTAATTGACAGTAGCAGGAGCCAGTAACTCCTGCAGCTATCACATTGCCCTAGGAGGAGGAAGAGAGTGGAGAGAGCTGCTTCGGGGCTCAGTGCTGGATTGGGATCAGGCTCAGGTAAATATAAGGGGGGGGGGGGGGGTTGGTGGGGGAGCTGCACATAGAAGTTTTTTTTTTCTTTTACCTTAATGCATTTTTTTACGTTAATGCAGAGAATGCATTAAGATAAAAAAAAAAAAAAAAAACCTTCTTCCTTTAGAACCACTTTAAGTTATAGCAAGAACTGAAAAACAAAGACCGCTTTGTTAATGCTAGAAAGCCTCATGTATGTAATTTTTTATTTTGTCCTTAATACCACATGTTAGGAGGAAGGACAAAATTAGGGTGGTGAAAGTGTTAGGGGTATCTGATGTGGTGGAATGGTAGCTTAATCACTTGCTGACCGCCTAATAGTAAATATACTGCTACAGGGTGCTTGCTGTGCGCATGATGCACTTCTGGGTAGCAGCCGCGAATTGACCTAGGTGACCGCTGGAACCCACCAACCATTCAGTACAGAGGCAGAACGGCAGTCTGTCTATGTAAACAAGGCAGATTGCCGTTCTATCAAGAGGGAAGGCATGGACCCTGGGTTCCTACAAAGCAGGGACAAGGATCTGTGTCTTCCCTTAAAAAAGCACCTCCCACACTGTACAAAAATACAGGCTAGACACACAGTTAACCCTTGGATCACCCTGATGTTAACCCCTTCCCAGCTAGTGTCAGTACAGTGACAGTGCATATTTTTAGCACTGATCATTGTATTAGTGTCACTGGTTCCCAAAAAGTGTCAATTAGTGTTTGATTTGTCCGATGCAATATCTCAGTTGCTCTATAAATCGCTGATCACTGTCATTACAAGTAAAGAGGTAAAAATAAATAAAAATTCCATAAATATCTCTCATTGTTTGTACACACTATACCTTTTGCACAAACTAATCAATATAGGCTTATTGGTATTGTATTTATCAAGAATATGTAGCAGAACACATATTGGACTAAATTGATGAAAAAAAATTATTTTTTTTTTTACTTTATTGAACATGTTTTAAAGCAAAAAGTAAAAATATAATTTTTTTTTTTTTTTTCAAAATTGTCGATCTATTTTTGTTTATAGCGCAAAAAAATAAAAAAAGCTGAGGTGATCGAATACCACCAAAAGAAAGCTCTATTTGTGGAAAAAAAAAAGGACATGCATTTTATTTGGGTACAGTGTCACACGACAGTGGGCAGTGGTCAGTTAATGTAATGCAGTGCCATATCGCAAACAATGGCCTGGTCGTGAAGGGGGATAAATATTTTTGGAGCTGAGGTAGTTAAAGTAAAATTCAAGTTTGTTTTGGTGCGTAATGTTTGCCGACCCAAATCTCCTTCCCATAGGTCTTGAGATCCTCTGAGGATGGGTATCGTTTAGGGATCGACCGATTATCGGCAAAGCCGATATATCGGGGACCGATATGTACTTTCCCTGATATATCGGAATCGGCCCCTGAGGTTACCAATATTGCCGATATTTCTGGAAAGTGCTTGTACCGGAGTGATGCCTGCAGCTAGAGGCATCACCCCGGTACCGACGTCCATAGCCGACGGTCGGCTGTCTTGTAATGACAACCGATGTGGCTGAGAAGTCGCTCGGCTGTCATTACAAGGAGTGGGAGGGGAC
The DNA here is from genome assembly GCF_965119305.1 of Pelophylax lessonae. Taxonomy (NCBI): domain Eukaryota; kingdom Metazoa; phylum Chordata; class Amphibia; order Anura; family Ranidae; genus Pelophylax; species Pelophylax lessonae. Next base: position 129,696,667 of record NC_138771.1, read on the forward strand.
GCCCCCCTCCCGCCGCCTTCCACGGCTCGCCCGGGTCTCCCATCCCACCGGGAGACCCGGGAAACCAGCCTGCACGGCCGCCGAAGAGAAGACCCGATCAAAGCCGCATTCGGCTCTGATCGGGTCTCCATGTAAAAACCCAGAAGTGATGTCATGACATCACTTCCGGGTACTCGGTGCCAAATGGCGTTTTGAATGCTTTTTGAATGCTTTTAAGTGCACAGGAGGGGTTTGGGGTCTTTTAGACCCCCAGATCCCTCCACAAGAGTACCTGTCAATAAATAAAATAAAAATAAAAAATTCTAATGTACAAAAATATCGGCCGATACCAATATGCGATGACCAAAATATCAGCAAACGGCAATGAAAAAACGATATTGGTGGATCACTAGTATCGTTTGGTTGGCATAATTCCAAAATTGATAAACAAGTGGATGATGTCCTAACTAGCAACCAATGTTTAACAAATGCTCCATTTTTCTCTTAAAGCAAAATATTGAACATTTCAACAATTCCACTAGATCGTGCTCTCGTAGCTGATGTCTCTGAAATTTTTCCACATGAGCAATTTTAATTATGTATCTAGCTGTAATATTTAGGCATTGTATAAATGTGCTTTTGTTTGGCTTCTATATCTAAAAAGGCTTTGTGGCTGGCATAGTGATTACCATCCCATTGCCTTTTTATCTCTGTACACGCTTACAGGGAATTGTTCAGTAATGTACATAACACATTGGTGTTACTGGTGCAGATCTTTGATCTGAATAATGAAAGAATGTGCGCTTTCCACATATATAAAAAGGCACACATGATTGTGGCTTAGATGTGAGAATTGGAAATAAAATTCCTATACATTTAGATTTTTTTTTTGACCTGTATAGCAGAAGTTATGATTTCAGTCACTTCCCACAATTTATCATGGTAAATAAAATAGGTGTGTGTTTTTGAATAGTGCTAACTTCTGTTAGCTTAATTGCACTAACCTTTTGTAAAATCCACTTTACTGAATTTATCATCACTAATTGAAGGTGGAAATTTTCTCTGTCGGTTTTGACACTTTGGAATGTAAGAAAAGTGACCTTTTAATTTACCCTTATGGTGTTTTTACATTAAAGATCATATAATTACTTTAAAATTGATATAATTACACCCCATCAAACTGAACTGGTCAAAGGGTTCTGTTTTTCTGACCTATGTGAACAGAAGAGCTTTTACTGCTTGTTTGGATCGGTATTTTATTACTTATTGTAGGTACATGTTCAAGCTATTAAATAAAAGCACAGTCAATGAAAGCCATAGTGAAGACTTGGAAATGGAAGTGAAGAAATTGTCGGGGGTGGGGGGGGGGGGGAATGGGGGGACCTGAATGGAACCTGCTATGTAATCTTAGAAAAAAAAACCTTAAAAACATGTAATTACCCCCCCCCCCCCCACACCAGTGTTAATTTTGGCAGCAAATTTCAATTTAGTTTTAGTCTTAGTCTTAGGACTAAAATGGCATTTTAGTTTTAGTCCCATTTTAGTCTTCTGCAAGTGTTTTAGTTTTAGTCGTATTTAGTCGACTAAAACTCCAGTACATTTTAGTCGACTAAAACTAATTTTAGTCATCTATAATCGAATGGGTGTAGTTCAATTGTAATTTGTAATGCATTATTTAAGCATTTCTCTACAATTTCCAAACTCATTATATACTACTGCTGGTCCTGGAGTGAAAAATCGAATATGTTATTATTTATGGTATTAAGCTTTGAGCATGCACTAGCACAGCACTACAGCAGTGTTAATTTTGGCAGCAAATTTCAATTTAGTTTTAGTTATAGTCTTATGACTAAAATGCCATTTTAGTTTTAGTCGTATTTTAGTCATCTGAATTGTTTTAGTTTTAGTCGTATTTTAGTCGACTAAAATTGTGTTCATTTAGTCGACGAAAACGTTTTAGTCGGTTTTAGTCGACAAAATTAAGACTGCCCCACACACACACACACACATCCTTCACGCAAACTAAATTAGTAGATGAGATCTTTGGAACTCTCCCTCAACAACTTAAAGTGTCTGTAAACCCTTAAACCAGGTACACAGGTACTGAAAGTCAGCCGGTTCAGCAGGAACTGGCCGAATTTGGGTCTATATGTATTGCTGTCTGTTCAAAAGAAGCCAGTCTAACAACCGGCTTCTGTTGAACGGTCCTGCTGGAAAACCAGCATTCGATCAGTGCTTTCAGGCAATGGCTGCAGCACTAATCTGTGTATTCTGACGGGGGGAATCCCCACTGGCAGATTACAATAGCGTTGCAGGGGAGATCCCTGTATTCTTATCGCTTGTATTGATGCAGGGATCTGTCGTTTTTTTTTTTTTAGTTCAACCTACTGGTTGAACAAAGCTTTACATATACCAAATGAAGTGGGTAGCATCAGGTGATACACAGAGATGCAACAAATCCTTCAACATAAGCTGTACATGTTTATCTGCAGCCCTCTCTTCTCTACAGCCATTTAATGTCTAGAATTTATACAGCTTGTCCGAGCTTCCAGAAAGCAGTGTGTGGGGAAGTTACACTCTGCAGAGCTCAATGAGGTGAGCTGAGACCTGATTGGAAGGAAGGGACAATGCCTCTTTACACAGCACATAGGAACAGAGCTAAGGCTGTTAATCACAGGCTGCGTGCTGGAGCTCCCTCTCCTATCACCTTTTTTTACCTCTTGGTGTCAGGGAAACTTGTCAGAAGTGAATCATGCAGATAGCAAAGTAATGAGGTACCAGACAGAAATTACACTTAGTTCTCTGGATTGAGACAAATTTACACTATAGGGCAGGGGTCTTCAAACTATGGCCCTCCAGTTGTTCAGGAAATACAATTCCCATCATGCTAGTTTTGTCTGTGAATGTCAGAGTTTTACAATGCCTCATGGGATGTGTAGTTCCGCAACAGCTGGAGGGCTGTAGCTTGAGGATCTCTGCTTTAGAGGAATATGCTTTTCATATCAGAGGTTAAGAAACACTTTAAAGTGTATATAAGCCCTAACAATAACCTTCTCTTATAAGCACCCTTTTGGTTTTTCAATATAGTGTTAAAAACATTTTTATCTGTTTGATAGCTGGAAAAAATGTCAGCCCTTCCAGAAATCTAGTGAGCTTATAACTTCTTTTGATTTCTGTCTCTGCTGACTGTTTTCTGTTAGCATTTTTCCCAGTTCTCTCCCAAAAAAAAGAACACCTCCCATCTATGATATGGAGAAGAGGGTGAGATGTTCTGTAGTCCTAACACACTTCATGTCATAGTCATAGGGTGAAACACACTTTCTTTTCAAGTCTTGTCAGCTCCCGGGTTAGACTATGGCAACCCCCGCCCTTAGAGAGCATGAATCCATCATTTTTCTTTGGGCCGCATGTGAGTGTGATCTTCCTATTATGGTTTTCACATACAGATGTTGAAATATCACACTTAACTAGTTTAATCATGTATATTAACATGCTGTCTATTGTTTTACTTTTAGATACATTTTATCTCATATATATACTCCTGATGAAGTGAGCTTATTAAGACTCACGAAACGCGTCAAGTTTTCTACAGTATATGAGTTCAAAATATGATATTTATTTGTATTAATGATGCTACTTTGTCACATGCCCATTGCGCTGTATATTTTATTATTGTTGTTACATTTTATGTACGACTGCATCAATAAAACCTGCCATTTTACTGCTATTTTACAGCCATGGTTACTTATTGTAGATACCTCATATAAAGTCCCACCCAAGGGAACCCCCTCTTTTTCTTGTTTTGATTCGGGATGGAGGTGTTTACATTGGACAGTACGAGACCATTTTACCTTTTTTCATGTCATAGTCATAGGGTGACACACACCTGTCATAGGGTGACAAAGTTGCTCCTTCACAGACATAGCAAAGTGAATGAGTGTTGTCACCCTAGGACAGGAAGTGTGTTACTAGCAGGATCACTGGGTAAAAATAGAGGGGGAAAAAAAGGAAACAAATGCAGAAAACATATCTAAGGACTGGTAAACCTCAATATTGTACGTGTGTTCTTGGGTTTAGATATGATGTAAGTCCCTTTATTAGATGAATACTGGGACAGAAACCAAGAGCAGGCATTTCACTGCTGATATTTAAACTTAGTTTGTAATGTTGTAATGCAGCTAAAACACTGGATTGAGCGAGCACAGATGCTCTCCCACCTGTCATTCCTTATGTGATCAGTTACTGATAGTACAGTCATTTTTTCTCTTCACTTCACTGGGTTTGAATAAAAAATTACTTTGATGGTGTAAATTTTGATGTGATTAACAACCACAAAAGCAGTATTCGAAGTAATGTGAAATTTCAGAGGGGTGTTGCACGGTAAAATTGATGTCTTTCTTTTTTACCATGATAAATATCCAATCTGGGCAGCAAACATTAACATTAAGAGTTTGGTTTATCAAATGAGCAAAAAGTTGATTTCTCAATGGTTGTTCAGGATTAGTATATTTTGTACTGAATGATTCAAGATCCTAGAGCAATGCCTCAAACTCATATTGGCCTATTCTGCATCCTAATCCCACTCTCAGTGCAGATGTCTTGGCTACATACTGAAAAAAAGGATTGTTTGTAGATTTTGAGAACATGGTATAATTTGGCATACCTCCCGTACTACTCATTTTCAATAGTGTATGTTTTTTTTTTTTTTTTTTTTATTAGCATTTTCATCTCTTACCGAAAAAATAAGTTTGCTACAGAGTTATAAATTAGTATTAATTGATATGTCTTTAGTATAACTTTTATTATATGTTTAGTCCAGAATTCTATCCAATGCTTCTTGCCTTTCAGTGTTAGGCATTAGTTTCAGTTACCAATAGGAACCCTGGCTACATTAACCACATAACGACCGCCCGCCACAGTTTTACTGCGGCAGGCAGCCGCTCCTGGGCAAAGCGACGTAGTACTACGTCGCTCGCTCAGGAGACTCTAGGGGGCTGGGGGCTGGGGCTCCCGCCCCCGTTCGTTCCCTGGGGAGCCAGCGCGTGTGACCGGCAGCTCCGATGGCCGCCGGTCACTCACGATCTCCCGCAGCAGAGGGAGAAAGACAGACAGCTTATGTAAACACAGCCGTCTGTCATTCTCACTGAAGTATTCACAGAGGCTTGCTGTATAGGATCGCATGTCTCTGTGATTACTCAACACGCAACGCCCCCTGACAGTTAGAATCACGCCCCTAGGGACACACACTTAACCCCTTGATCACCAGTAATGTTAACCCCTTCCCTGCCAGTGTCATTTTTACAGTAACAGTGCATATTTTTAGCACTGATTACTGTAGTAATGTCACTGGTACCCCCAAAAGTGTCAAAATGTCAGCCAGGGGTCCGATCTGTCCGCCGCAATGTCGCAGTCCTGCAAAAAAAAATCAGAGTTTGCCGCCATTACTAGTTAAAAAAAAAACAATAAAAAATGACATAAATCTTTCCCGTAGTTAATAAACGCAATAACTTTTGCGCAACCAATCAAAATATGCTTATTGCATTTTTATAACCTAAAATTTGTAGCAGAAAACAAATTTGCCTAAAATGTTAAAACATTTTGATTTTTACATTTTTTTTTGCTAAGTTCATATAAAAAAATGTGAAAAATATTGTTATTTTTTCAAAATTGTCGCTCTTTTTTTGTTTATAGCGCAAAAAATAAAAATCACACAAGTGATCAAATACCACCAAAAGAAAGCCCTGTTTGTGGGAAAAAAGGACATTTCATTTGGGTACAGCGTTGCATGACCGCGCAATTGTCCATTAAATTCACGCAATGCCGAATCGCAAAATAGGGCCTGGTCTTTGAGCAGCCAAATCCTCTGGTCTCAAAGTGGTTTGCATTTTCTTTCTGTGCATGTGTGGATTTTTTTCTGGGTGCCCCAATTTTCTTTCACAGTCTAAAAACATACTAGTTGGTTTAGTCTATCTAATTCTTAACAGTTTTTTTAATTGATCACCCTTACTGTAGTCTTTTGGTGCATGTATGTCTTCAGGACATTAGATTGTAAGCTCTTTTGGGGCAGGGATGGGTGTTTATGTTTCTTTGTTCTCTTTTAATAATATGTCAGTTGGTTATAAATATGTAAAGAAATGACCAGCTCACCCCTCATCTGCTCACTCTGGCACTCTCCTGCAGAGTGTAAGATCTCCGTGCTCATACACGTATCTAGTAATGAATATGAAGAAAAGGGTGATCAGCACACAATAAATTAGGAAAATCCATGGTTTTATTTCATCTTTAATAATTTAGCATACTGCTGTACAGACACTGCATTTCAAAACGGTCAACACCTTTCGAACATCTAGGACTTTATTTAATCTAAATACAGTCCAACACAATTTAGTATACATACAATCAACCTAGTGATGTTCCAGTCAATCCCATCCCCTGGATATCAAACACATGAGTTGAGGACAGAAAGGCCCCAGAATGGACAACATCTCAAAACAAAATAAGAAATAGAACACCATATATAAAAATCAATAATTCAAAATAGCATATGCTACAATACTACTATACTGATGCAAGGCTGGTACAGGGATTTTTGTCTACTTAGGCGGAGATGCATTTTTCTAACCCTCCCCTGCCCCACCATCCTTCCACTACCTCCTCAACAACTGCAGTCCTGGAGCCTTTTTTTTTTTTTTTTTACATTTTTTTTTTACATGTTTTAAAAATCCTGTTAGGCCTCAAGATTACTTAAAATCCCCAAAATATTATTTCTGTTTTCTTTATAGCATATAGGTGACAGGTTCTCTTTATGGAGACACCCGGGGTTCATTAGACCTTGGAGGTCCCCTTTCTAATCCACTGAAGCTGATGAAACACAGACCATGTTCCATAACCTGCTTCCCTCAGCACTGATACCAGAGAATGACAGTCCCGGTCCAGGAAGTGATGTCATACATGTAACTTCCCAGTCTGTGTACAGCAGGGAGGCTGAGCGGACCCAGCAACATACACCATGGCAACACCGGACCCGCAAGTGGAACAACGGAGCCCAGTTAAAATGGCAGGGAGTCGTGTGGGGGGGGGGGGATGAGGCGGCACATTGTGGCAGTGGTGGAAGCAGGGCAACCATTGGAAATTTTGGGGCCCCTTACTCAGCTTTAGGCCTGGGCCCCCCTAGGATGACCACCAACATTCCCCAGGGACCGCCCACTGTCCATCCAACCGAGTCCGTCAGTGCACCCACTTTCATTTTACCAACTTAATATTTGAACATGAACAGTACATTCCTAGTCATCTGTGCACCTACCAACCTCTGTATAAGACCCCCTGGACACCTACCAAACTCTACATAAGACCCCCTGGACATCTATAAATCTCTATATAAGACCCCCTGGACATCTACCAACCTCTATATAGGACCCCCTGGAAACTCATAAACCTCTATATAAAACCCCCTGACACCTACCTACCTCTCGGTCAGAGACTGTGGGCATACTACAGGATATGGTCAGAGACTGTGGGCATACTACAGGAGATGGTCAGTGAGAGCGGGCATACTATAGGAGACAGTCAGAGACTGCAGGCATACTACAGGAGACGGTCAGAGACTGCGGACATACTACAGGAGATGGCCAGAGACTGCAGACACATACTACAGGAGACGGTCAGAGACTGTGGGCATACTACAGGAGATGGTCAGAGACAGCGGGGATACTACAGGAGACAGTCAGAGACTGCAGGCATACTACAGTGGATGGCCAGAGATGGAGGACATGGTGCAAGAGATTGTCAGAGATTGCGGACATAATACAGGAGATTTTCAGACTGGTTTCGCAGACTTACCCTGTTTACTCACTGTGTCCGTCTTCTCAGTATGATGTGTCCTCTGTGCCAGTGCTGACCTGGTGCCGTGCCTTTCTTTTTTGTGTCATCCAGTCCGGCTGATGGGATGAGACTGCACCGGAGGCCACAGCGCGACAGAGAGCAGCTACGGGTAGACTGGCAGAGGATAGAGAAACAGATCCAGGCAGGACTTGCAGCCAGGAAGAAGATATACAGCGGGACGGGAGCTCTGGTGAAAAAGATCCTCTCATGCCGTGCTCGGCCATGCCCCCTTCAGCCCTCCTTAGCCATTTGCAAAAGGCACTAAGCGGTGCCATGATATAACTGGCTCCGTGGTTGGCCCGCCCCCCACCTCTCCCCTCAGACGGACAGTTGGCAACTCTGTGCACGGGCGCCTAGGAAAGGCCGAGCCCCCTAAAGGTGTATCGGCTGTACCCCCCTGATGGTGGCCCTGGGTGGAAGTAATAGGCGTCTTCACAGCCACTTGTATCACTTCCACATGAAAGCCGACAGTCGGCTTTACTAAAGTACACACATAATGACCGGAAGTGTGTAAAAAAAACACATCTTAAGCATTGTAAAAATCCAAATCCCTAGCAAGTGGCTGGGGATTCAGATTTTACCGCCCTTTCCCTTTGGTGCCCTAAGGTGGCTGAGTAAGCTGGTAGCGCCAGCCCTGTACTGATGTCAGGTATATTATGAGAAAAATTGGTTGTGTTTGTTTAGTAACAACGTTTCTATTATATTCTTTCCATTGGTTAAACATAACAAAGACCTACAGGGGCAAAATGCATTGCTTATTTTGAAACACAGGATCTGGACACTGGTATGCAGTGTTTTCAAAGATGAAATAATTGGATTTTACTGCTACATATTTTTGGTAAAAAAAATCCCAATAAGTGTATATTGATTGGCTTGTGCAAAAGTTATTGCGTCTACAAACTAGGGGATAGATTTATGTAATTTTTATTTATTTATTTAATTTTTACTGGTAATGGCAGCGATCAGCGATTTTTAGCAGGACTGCGACATTGAGGTGGACAAATCAGACACTGTGACAGGAGTCACTTTGGGCATGGGGGTTGTGGACCCCAAATTCCTTTAAAGAGGTTGGGAGGCACTATGTCCAGCCTTGTGTGGCTTTCTTATGTTTAAGTCACCCTGCATCTGTTATGGATGCAGGGTGACCAGGAGGGTGGTGAACACTGAAAATATGGTTTGGACTACTACAAATGGGACAGTCATATTCAGGAATAATGTCTCCCTTGTAATATGAAGATTTTTGTTCCCATTTGCCATGAGGTCTCTGGACAGGAAGTCAACTCCTAATATGGTCATTACAGGAAGTTCTGAGGAGACGGACTGTCTGAGGTGGCTCTCCATTCACCTATTGTCAGGTGTGCTAATGACCTTACCTGTTGTCTGCTAAGGTATGTATTGACACTCAGAGTAATGTGTATTGAGGGCTCGTTAGGGAACCATTGTTCTGTATCTGACCAATCCCTGTTGACTCATTTTCAAGTCCTCATTTGCATGGCAGTCCTTCTGGTCAAGCTATCTGACCAATCACTGCTGACTCATTTTCAAGCCCTCATTTGCATGGCTGGAGAGGACCTTATTGGGAACTGCAGGTACTGTGCAATTGACCAATGGGAAAGCGGTTGTTGGGGGAAGGATGTTCCAAATTCTGTATAAAAGTGTGCTGTGTTCTTCCAATAAATGTTGTTCCTGTTTTACCCTCAACTCGGAGCTTTGTCTCGTTATTGGGGGGATTCACTGTATGCTGTTGGAGACTGATTGCTAGGAGTGTAAGCTGATGTATGCTTTTCCTGTTCGTCTGCTAGCAGCTATTCGTGAGGTTCCAGGTTGGAGTGCTATTTTGTATCCAGTTCGGGAGTTTGGTGTTCTGCAGTAGCTGTGCCTGTCTCTCAGAAAGGGGCATATCGCCTAAACGGATTTTAACCCCTTGTCTGCTGAAACGGTCCGTTACAGACACCTAACTGACATTTTTTGACACTTTTGGGGGGACCAGTGACATTACTACAGTAATCAGTGCTAAAAATATGCACTGTTACTGTACTAATGACACTGGCAGGGAAGGGGTTAACACCAGGGGCGATCAAAGGGTTAAATGTGTCCCTAGGGGGTGCTTTCTAACTTTGTGGGGGATGGGCTCACTGGATCAACACAGAGACATGTGTTCCTAAATAGGAGGAACACAGGATCCCTGTGTTCATTACTGACAGAACAGCCGTTCTGTCTCCACAGGGGGGCGATCACGGGTGCCTGGCAGACATCGCAGCCGTTGGACCTGCTGATTGGCTTCCCCTAGTGCTCCCACTAGCAGTCCCGCAAAGCAATGAACAGGTAACTCGTTTCGCGGGACAGAGCTGACCTGTCACCGTAAAATTATGGCGGATTAACCACTTAACGACCACCCGCCACAGATGTACTGCAGCAGGTAGGCGCCCCCAGGCGAAGCGCCGTACATGTACGACGCTCGCTCTCGGGAGCCTAGGGGGCAAGTGCGCAACGCAGGCGGTGCACTCCTGCCCCCGCACGTCAGCGGGGAAGCTGATGCAGCAGGGAGGCGGCTCCGATTGCTACTTGACACCCACGATCGTTCCCTGCTGAGAGAGAAGGACGGTCCGCTGTTGTAAACACAGCTGACCATTCTTCTCCCTGGAATGATCATAGAGCCTATGTGATCCTTCTATATAGGATCACATGTCTCTATGGTCATTTCAGAAGCCACGCCTCCCACAGTTAGAATTGCTCCCCTAGGCTCGCATTTAACCCCTTGATCACCCATAATGTTAACCGCTTCCCTGCCAGTGTCATTATTACAGTAACAGTGCATATTTTTAGCACTGATTACTGTAGTAATGTTACTGGTCCCCCCAAAAGTGTCAAAAATGTCAGTCAGGGGTCCGATCTGTCTGCCGCAATGTCGCAGTCCCGCAAAAAATCGCAGATTGCCACCATTACTAGTAAAAAAAAAAACAATAAAAATGACATAAATCTTTCCCGCAGTTGCACAAACCAATCAAAATACGCTTATTGCGATTTTTTTTTTACCAAAAATATGTAGCTGAAAACAAATTGGCCTAAAATTGTAAAAAATTTTGATTTTTAAATTTTTTTTGAGAATGTCATATAGCAGAATGTGAAAAATATTGTTTTTTTGTTTTGTTTTTTTTTCAAAATTGTCGCTCTTTTCTTGTTTATAGCGCAAAATATGAAAATAACACAGGTGATCAAATACCACCAAAAGAAAACTCTACTTGTGGGAAAAAACGGACATCAATTTTATTTGGATACAGCGTTGCACGACCGCGCAATTGTCCGTTAAAGTAACGCAGTACCGAATCGCAAAATAGGGCCTGGTCAGGAAGGGGGCAAATTCTTCCGGTCTTAAAGTGGTTAATGTGTGCTTTCCCCACATTGCAAGGGTTAAATGCTAATCTTTGTTTAAGGTACTATTAAAAAAGCAGTATTACTTACCTTATCTTTCAGTCCCCTGGAAAATGACACACTTCAGTTCCCTTCGAAGCTCTGGGTTGTAGGTGGGCCTTTGACCTCCTCATTTACAGTGCAGGTATTGGTCCTGCATTGTATGTGATGACATCATAGTACCTGCGACTGAGCGGCAAAGTGGAAGCCGCTTTGGGGGTCCAGTTGTACAGAGAGGAGGAAGTCATGGTTTTGCTCTGGACAGGTGAGCACCTTACTTCTTTCTGTATGAAAAAAAATCAATCTTCCTTGCTCCTTTCTTTTTTTTAATTTCAATCCTACATCTTCCCTGTACCAGCAATTTATTTCTCACTTCAGAAAGCTCTAAATATTTATATTTGACCTGGTAAAATCCATTGTCTAATAGATTCTATTTTATACGCTCTGAAATCCCAGGAGGAAAGGGAAATTCTGCATGTTAAAATGGACCTGTCATGCGGATTTGAAAAAAGATACTGTTAATTGTTTAACCTTCTTGAAGCTTAATTGCGCTGCATATAAATGGTTTACTCTCATTATATTATTAACATGATACAAAATGAGAACTAAATGAGAATAATACCAACATGCATGGGTAATTGTTCTCTTTACACAAATATTAGTATTAGGCTTGAAGCAATATGTATTACATGCAGTATATGAAACAGGAATATTCTACTTCTCCCCCTTTATCTGAAGGTTGTGTTGGATAAGATATAAATTTAAAGGATACCTTCGTCCCGGATGAAATACATTGAAAATTGGACAAAAAAGTCCAAAAGGAGGGGAGAGTGAGGGCTAGGAAGGACTTTAATGGTATCATACCAACAAATTATAACACCAGTTATAAAAAATTACAAAATTTTTATTAATACACACATATATCATGACAAAAAAAACAACAAAGAAAACACATATAATAAAAAGGTAATGAGATGACAAAGATGTACAGATATTTCCGTTATTGAATTCTACCAGGTGGGCCAAATGGCTACCACCTATAACCTAATTGGGCAGCCGGTTATAGGTGGTAGCCATTTAACCCACCTGGTAGAATTCAATAACGGAAATATCTGTACATCTTTGTCATCTCATTACCTTTTTATTATATGTGTTTTCTTTGTTGTTTTTTTGATATATGTGTGTATTAATAAAAATTTTGTAATTTTTTATAACTGGTGTTATAATTTGTTGGTATGATACCATTAAAGTCCCTTCTAGTCCTCACTCTCCCCTCCTTTTGGACTTTTTTTTCAATTTTTCAATGTATTTCTCCCCCTATATGTATCCAGAGGAAGCTTACATAAGATACGTGAAGGGGAGAATTACACCACATCCCATTCACAGTTCACCCCTTCTGGCTATTGAGGTATATTTGCAAAGACATAGAAGATGTTTTGTGTTGCTTTTTTGCCTTATATTGTAACAATGGGCTTGCTTGTTGTGGCTGCAGTTTGCAGTGTTGTGGCTGATTAAGGTCTATGTATTCATTCACCTAGCCTGTACCAGTGTTGCATCACAAATGTTGGAATGCTAATGTGACAAAAAGACATCTCTTCCAGCATGGTAAGCTCCCTGTATATACTCTGCCTGTTTGTGTCTGCGTCAGGTCTAACTACTGCACCTGTGCTAGTGCTATACTTAGGGAGCTATTGTAGGATGTTAGTCTCTTCACAGGAAGTGTCAGTTCTTAGACTACAGACAGGAGTCAGGCATTACCATGTGCAGTGCCATGCCTAATGTTTGAACACAAACAGAAACTTCTGATGCCAGAATATGAAGCTTTAGTCTACTGTAAGCTGTGCCTACAGGCCAACAATTTACACCATGATGCTACAAGATTAGTAAACTGTATTGTATTATGTAGGTGAAAAAATTAAGGTGCAGCTAGGAAGGTTTATAATGCCTTTAACTGAAAGTCTTGTTCCCAGAGTTCAGCTTTAAAGAAGGGGCACATATATTTATCCAACCATGTTTTCGGGTTATTCTGAGATTTTGAGTATTTATATCCTGACAGACTGTAATTGATGTCATATTCCACATATAGTACATACAGTCTCCCAAAGGAACTCTCTCAGTTTACCACAGGAGGCCCTGTAATGTTACATTATATGTTTCTAATGTTACGCATTTTGGCCTATTAGGGATACAGCTTAGTGTTGTTCTTCAATAGAAAATAAACGCTGCCTACCTTTTTTTCTTATTTTCCCTGCAAAATAAAGGCATAATGTGGTAGTATGCATCGCATACTAACACATGTGAAACGTACCTGCAAACGAATCCCTCGTTGTTTCCGCTGGAGACCGCATCCATCTTCGCCCATCTTCCTTCCGGGTCCACAGACTCCGGCTGTGTGACTGGCCAGAGCCACATGACGCCACAGCACAGGGCTCTGAAGCAACGGCATGGGTGGCCATTACGTCAGAGCGCATGCGCCTATGACATCATTGGCAGCATATTCACTAAATATCTCCTAAACGGTACACGTTTAGGAGATATTTACAGTACCTATAGGTAAGCCCTATTATTGGCTTATCTATAGGTATAAACAATCAGTTTGAAGTTTACTTCTACTTTACGTAAGTCTAGCACCCCCTGCCCCCTGACACCTGAGAGCATGGTGGTAACCCCCAGAGACAGGGTGGGCTGACATTTGAAGACAGAAAAATGATAACACTATACTAGTGTATCTCCCCGCGCCTCGGAAAAGGTTTTGTTTAAATATAAGATATAAATATAAAAATGTGTGTAATTAGTGAGATATAAATATAAAAAATATATATTGTGTGGCAGCAGCTGTAGATTTAGAATGGATGATAGAAAAATAGCCTAGGCTATATACAGCGCTTGCCGCAGAAAAATAATTAGCTTAATGTATGTGAACAATGTTGAAAACTTATCTTTACAGTATAAGTGAAAATACAAATCAATTAAACACATGAAAATTAATAAAAAGTTCCAAGGAATTGATAAATAGATAAATAAGTATTTTCCAGTGGTGATCAATATATGTGAATAAAATAAATGTAAAATTCAATAAATAAAGTCTTTTCAAGTGGTAATCAGGTGCAAAGTGCTTCATGCTCAATAAATAAAAGTTTGTGACTTTCGTGACGTGGATTCCTCTTTTCCTGTGGCTTGCGGTAGAAATAAATGACTTACCAGAATTGTTGGGTCCTATGTGCTGTATAGCACTAGGACCTACAGCGCTTGGAGGCCGTTCAGGCCGGATTGGGGATCCCCTTTGTGGATGATCCTGGTGGGATACAGGTTAGGTTCCTCCTTACCCAATCTCGATCCTCAGGATATGGAGTTAAAAGAAAGGCTCCAGATAGTGTATTATCGTTTTAAAAGTTTATTCATCAAATATTCATAAAAATCGGAGCGAAGAAAGACTAAAACTCCAAGTTTGCAGGCAAAGAAACCGCATACAAACACCTCCTAGCAGAGTGGCGAGCGGAGTGTTCCGGCTTGCGTTCCACGTGGTGCGTAGCGTGCTGACGTGTGTTCCACAACCTTGACACGTTTCGTCACTTCCTGTGACGTTTTCAAAAGGTGGGCTGACATTTACCTCAAGGGTAGATCACTTAGGCATAGTGGGACATAAAGACAGATGGGCAACAGTCACCTTTATGTGAAACACAAAAAGGGATTTTAATGCTCACAGTCCAAGTCTATCATTTCACTTGGCACAACGCAGGAAAAGAGCCTTTAAGTTGAGACTGACACTCAGGTGCTAGAACTCTTTAGCAATACCCTCCTGAATGGGCATTACATTATTGAAGCCTGCATTGCCAGGTGTGACTTTTTGTTGCCATCTTTGTCCCATTGGGGAGATTTCCCTCAACTTTCTATCTCAAAGTCAAAACAGAAAGTGAGAAGAAATCCCTGCAAAGTGAGGGAATACCAAGGTACCACCAGGATCACTAGAACTGGTATCCTCATTGGAAGATTTCAATTCTAATCCAATTCTGATGTCAACCCAAAATTTGGAATTTTATTTTTCTTTCACTTTCAGTGATTAATGGTAAACAGAAGAATTACAGAGTGTGAACCTCACTAAAGGGGGCAGGCACAGACAGTAATAAAACCGGACAGGAGTTTTAAAAAAAAAAGTGTTGCTTTTAGTGACACTTTAAGTGAGAATAAATTATATTCTTATTCTTCAAAAATAATTCATACACATTAACTACATAATGGCCCTGCAATCAATTTTTCCATTAAATTGCTTTTTACAATGTATTCCTATCCTTGTAACATCCTTTGTGAGCTCCTGAACCTCCCCTTTCCCTATTCCCTTTCCCACACCGTTTGTTTGGAACGAGCAGTGCACGTTTGTTGTGGTCAGGAGAACTGCTCTATTCATACTATATATCCCAAGGCCCATCTTATGAGTGAGCAAGAGAGAGTCCCTACATTCTTACATACTGTGGGACCATGGAGAATAAATGTAGCCACCTTCTAACAGGAAGTCGGATCACAGAAGCAAAAAAACGAATTTGATGATGCGAAGGAGGCAGAAAGCAATAGATAGGGAATAGGGGTTTGAAAGATATGTACAGTTACCTATTCTCCGTCTGTTCTGGTCCGGGTCACATGATCTACTCTGTGTCATCCAGCATCGGCTACAGGGGAAAAGAAAGAGTACTC
Source organism: Pelophylax lessonae (assembly GCF_965119305.1). Classification (NCBI taxonomy): domain Eukaryota; kingdom Metazoa; phylum Chordata; class Amphibia; order Anura; family Ranidae; genus Pelophylax; species Pelophylax lessonae. Next base: position 129,712,627 of record NC_138771.1, read on the forward strand.
CAAAGTCTCGTTCACGCAGGGAATATATATGCATGTCCAGTGTGAAGTCTGTGTTTACCTGCACAGTGATGCACTGGTGTTCTGTTCATCCCTGTGTAGGCAGTCCCATGGTTGTTAATTGGGAGGCAGCGAATGCATGGACAAAGCCACTTGTAGGCAGGTCTGAGGCACCCTAGTGGGGACAAGTGGAACTGTACTCGCTAATGCATGAACTTCAGGCTGTCTCTGTGCTGACTCTGTAACTTTGATGTTGCATGTACACTTCAGACACTCTTATGCAGAGGACACTACTCCCAGGTGTGCAGCATTTTGAGCCTGCTACCGCTGAGCCTGTACTGGGCTTCACCAGTCCAGCAGTTCTTGTCACCTCTCTCCCAGTGACACATCCCATGGTTGTTGAGATACAGAAAATGCTCTGTCTCTCTCTCCAAACTCCATGCTTGCTCTCTTCTTCAGGGGCCCCTCCACACACTCTCTTTCATGACTCCGGGTTGGGTCCCTAAGCACTCAGTGCTGAGTGTCCTGTCCCAGACAGTGGGGAAACCAGCCAGTAGTGGAAGTGCCAAGCACGTATACCCCTCCAGTTCCAGAGGTCCCCTCATCCCTGCTGGTCACCCATCTCCGGGCTGATTGGCTGCCTTGCATGTGACACAAACTCTGTAGTCCTTAGCAACAACACATTACTTTCCACTGGACAGTACTCTTGTGTTGTTAGACACATGTATTGCATCTTTCTGTAGCTAAGTCCCTTTGTTGTGTTGCAAGCCCTGTTTTTTAGATATACTGTGCATGCACCCCTATGAGGCACTTCAGACCAGGCAATTAACAGTTAATAAATATATGTATATGGTCTGCCTGGATACTTTGTATCAAATTTAATAAGATCGGCATCATGGCGATGGCCGTTTTGCAATTACCATGGGAACTGGGCTGCATAAAAACAGGAAGTGTGATGCAGTCCACTAGCCTGAACCTTTGAGAAAGCCCATTGGGCGCTACACGTGAGGTGGGAGGTGATGTAATCACGCTGGGACTAGGTGGAGCTGTGTATGCAGAGGATTGTATTGTGAATTGCTTGTTTCTACTTCTGAAATGTGAGTGGATTTTTATACAGAAATAAATACTTTTTTTTTAGTGATTTGCACTACAGTTCTTTCCTCTTGCCTCCTATATGATTGCCACCACACTTAGAGCCACAGATTTGGAGTATACAGCCAGTGGGAGCGATGCCACTTATAACACTGCAAAGGGCATATAGACCTCCTTTAATTAGTGAGGTCCATTCAAGCAGGTGAGAAGCATAGGTGGGGTGAAGAGCACTGTGGGGATCAGAGGCAATTACTGAAGAGTTTTTGGTGTATGGGACTGCAACCTTTTTTTTCACAGACATTGAATCATTTATTAAGGGACTGTATATATATTTAAAAGAAAAGATGGACTCACGGTAATATATTATATATAGATTTTTTTACACTGTTTTCAGATATTTATGTACTATAATTTTAATGTAATTTATTGAAGGAGAGCGCTGCACTTTTTTGTGACTATATATAATTAACAGTTAACAGTAACTTTACCGAAGAAAGGCAAACATGTTCTAGTGCCCATAAGGTAATCATATCTGAATAGCGGCAGAGAGTCCACAGTCCTTTAGAGGTAAGTATCCATTAAGGCAAATAATCTATAAGAGGCAGCAAGTATCCTTAACATCCACGATTGGCAATAAGGCCATAATGGCAATACATCCACAGCTGGTAGTAGAGAGCCCACAGTGGTTCCCAGCAGCTCTCCAGGGCATTTCATTGAGCCATTTTTAAGGTGGGTCTCTAGAAAATTGGTAGGAAAATCTAGCCAATCAATTCCTCAGATTCACCACACATCTATAATTTGTAACCATTTTTTACCTGGCTGGCTTAGTAAACTTGCAGACATGAGCTCAGACAGGAGAAACAACACAGCTTGAGAGAGGTAGCTGCAGAACATAAGTCAGCACAGCAGGAAAACATTAACCCCCTTTGTGGGAACCTGCCTACAGGCAGCTTCCAATTTGGCAGCCATGTGGGTGCATCCGAGGTGCGTTGTTTGGGCTGTGTACCCACATGAATGTCAGATTGGGAGCGACGGCTGTGTCCATGCAGCTGCTGCTTACCAATTGAATCAGTAGGACTGCCTGCAGGGAGAATGCACAAACACAGGTGCATCACCATTCAGGTAAACATGGCCTTCAGACTGTGAATGCATATATACGTGCCATGTGAAGGAGGCGGTAAAGTATGCACCCCACACATATAGAGCTCTATAAGTTTTGCGCTTATTAAATAAAAATGCTCGTGCACACTGAGTGTTAAAAAAAACGCTGATTTTAGAGGAATCTAGTGTTTTTTTTTTCTGTTTATGCACACATAGGCGTTTAGATGTGTTTGGAGGCAGGGGCATTTAGATGCAGGGAAAAAAAGAAACACTGCCAGCATGTCCAGTAGCAGTAGCATTTTGGCAAAAAAAAAAAATTTGACGTGTGTAAACGTGCGCTTCAAGGCACGTCAAGCGCTTGAGCATTAACCACTTAAGCCCCGGAGGATTTTCCTGCTCAAAGACCAGGGCCTATTTTGCGATTCAGCACTGCGTGAATTTAACAGACAATTACGCAGTCGTGCGATGCTGTACCCAAATGAAATCGATGTCCTTTTTCCCCCACAAACAGAGCTTTCTTTTGGTGGCATTTGATCACCTGTGCGATTTTTACTTTTTGCGCTATAAACAAAAAAAGAGTGACAATTTTGAAAAAATAACAATATTTTTCACGTTTTTTTATATGAAATTCCCCCCAAAAAAATGTAAAAATCAAAATTTTTTAACATTTTAGGCCAATTTGTTTTCTGCTACATATTTTTGGTAAAAAAAATCTCAATAAGCATATTTTGATTGGTTTGCGCAAAAGTTATCGCAGCTACTAACTACGGGAAAGATTTATGTTATTTTTATTGTTTTTTTTTTAACTAGCAATGGCGGCGATCTGCAATTTTTTTTTGCGGGACTGCGACATTGCAGTGGACAGATCGGACCCCGGACTAACATTTTTGACACTTCACTGTTACTGTAAAAATGACACTGGCAGGGAAGGGGTTAACTGTATTAGTAATCAAGGGGTGGGGAGTGGTTCTAACTGTAAAGGGGCGTGGCTAGTGATGTAACCACAGAGACATACGATCCTACATAGCAGGATCGTATGATCTCTGCAGTTACATCAGGGAGAACAACAGGTGGCTTTGTTTACATTAGCCGCCTGCCTTTCTCCCTCTCCGCCGGGAGATCGCGGGTGACCGGTGGACATCGGAGCCACCGGTCACACGCGCGGGCATGTCAGGGAACGAGCGGGGGCGGGAGCGCTCGTAGGCGAGCGACGTAGCCCTACGTCGTTTTGCCTGTACGGGGCTGACTGCCGCAGTAAATAGTCGTGCGGCGGTCGGCAAGCGGTTAATTCATTTTAATCTCAAGAATAGATTATTATTCCGGCCAGTGAAATGAATTAATGCCCAAACATGCCTAAACGCGTTAACACGCGATTACAAGCATTTGTTTATTGGCAAAAAAAATACTTTTTTGGATGCTAAGCTGGCAGCATCCAAAAAATTCCTAGCCTGTTACTTTGGTGTTTACAGAAATATGCTCCCTGATTTGCATGTTAGTGCGGTTACTTCTAAAAATCTGACAGTAGTGTAGTATGTATTTACAGTACAAAGCCAAATGAAACCATTGAGAAACTGTGGGGGCTGATTTCTAAAATTATTCCTTAGCCTTATGAAAATGTCATCACATAAAATGTTCTAATCGTAGAAGAAATCAATAGGCCAAGTAATTAATTAGTAGGCATTCTGTGGGCCACATATTGTACATATATTTGTAGTTACAAATCCACATATTACTTGCTTCTGTAACTAATCTATTTTGATTTTGAAAGATTATTTGTTAGCTTTCCATGTGGACCTTTCTTTACCGGTATGACACTGATCTCTATTCCCTATGGTCATGACCGGGTCCTCAGCCTATTACTTATCCCCATCTCTTGCTCATCCTACCCTGGGGGCCTACTTTCACTTGCGTTGGCTCATATAGAAGTCTACCTTTATTGTACGGCATGTATAGGATAACGGCATCAATTGCCCTTTATCTTCTTATAGGCAGTGCTAATTAGCTCCATGGCATCTGCAGCAACTTCTCCAGTGAGGAGGATCTCAGAATATTAACATGGATTAAAGTGATGCTGGACTTTATGCATATCAGCATGAGTGCAAATACAAAGTGAAGGGGTATTTAGCAGAACATCAGAGAAGACTGACTGATCTTATACAAGTATAATAGAAAAAAAAAGGAGATAAACGAATGCAACGTCAAAGACACTGGGTAGGGATGAAAGTGAAAAAATAAGCAACCCTCACAATTATAAGAATTTAAGGCACCAGCGTGTGGCAAGGAATGAAAGTAGTTCTCACACAATACCATTGGAAGCTGTGTGCCATCACAGTAGCCATTGATGAATATACATGCTCTGTAGATGAACACTTATTTCCTTCCTGTTCAGTTCAAGGGAATTATGCAGAGAAGATGAAATATATCTCAGTGTTAGGAAATTCTTTGGTAAACGTAAGGCCATTTACTTCGAAGGTCAGCTAGAATACATTCCAAAGATTGCATACTCATGATTGCTTCAACTTTCCAAAGGCTGCAATATTCACCTCTAAACAGACACGTGCATACATTAACATCCCTGGCGGCAACTGGTGAGTTTATCCCTTTAGCTTAGATAGCAACCTGGAACTTTGAGAAATGCCGCTAACTTATTCTGTTCCACAGACGCAGCCAAACTTCATTTTCTTTCTTTATAAAAGCTTTATTGAAAAGTAAGAGAGCAGACAGCGTTCAAAAGAAATAAAACAATTTAGATAGGATGGAATTCAAAGGAAACTCTGAAGAGTGAAAATCCAAATTGTGGCTAATGCAAGACAGCTGTACATCTCACACAAAATATAACCATTAGTCCCAGACTTTCATGAATTATTCTCTGCCGACACGATGGCTGCCTCATCTCTCATTGATCACAGTGTGTAGCTCTTTTCTTCCTGGCAAAAAAACGTTAATTACATTAAAATTAGGTAATACTGTGCTTTATTATTGGGTAGAGAAAATGTTTGTGCAATATAAATGCATACTCTAATATAAACACATTGGAAATGTAAAAGGAATGTACAGCGAGTTTGTGCAAATTTTCTTTCTTTACTTATTATGGAAAGTAATACAAATTTGAAATATCGCCTATTATTATGTATATTACTTTAGCTGGCAAATAGAGATTAACAGATCTATATATATATAAAAAAAATGGTTGTGCAAATAACTTGGCAATCGCAAAGTTGCAGGGTGGATTTGATTTAAATCAAGTCAATTTAAATCAAGATTTAAATTATTATTTATTATTATTATTATACAGGATTTATATAGCGCCAACAGTTTGCACAGCGCTTTACAATGTGAGGGAAGACAATACAGTTACAATACAATTCAATACAGGAGGATTTAGAGGGCCCTGCTCGTTAGAGCTTACAATCCGGAAGGGAGGGTCAAGTGAAACAAAAGGCAATAACCGTGGGGGATGGGTTGATGGAGATAATAGAGGTATATTTGTTAGGTGTGGGTATGATAGGCTTCTCTGAAAAGGAGGGTTTTCAGAGATCGCCTAAAAGCTAATAGAGTAGGAGATAATCGGACAGATAAGGGTAAGGAGTTCCATAGGATTGGAGAGGCTCTGGAAAAGTCCTGGAGGCGAGCATGGGAGGAGGTGACGAGGGAGCTAGAGAGCAGGAGGTTTTGAGAGGAACGAAGAGAGCGATTAGGTTGGTATTTTGAGACTAGGCTAGTAATGTAGCTAGGGGCTAAGCTGTGGATTGTAAGATGTTTGTAAGATGTCTTTGTAAGATGTTGTAATTATTTTGAATTTAATTGGTTGGGTGAGCGGAAGCCAGTGGAGGGCTTGACAGAGAGGAGCAGCGGACACTGAGCGATTGGTAAGGTGGATGAGTCTGGCCGCAGCATTCATGATGGATTGAAGGGGGGATAGCCTGTGTAGAGGAAGGCCAACGAGAAGGGAATTGCAGTAGTCGAGGCGCGAGATGACCAGGGAGTGAACTAGGAGCTTTGTTGTGTCTTTGGTTAGAAAGGGTATTTGGTTATGATTTAAATCACTAGTAAAAAGGCTTCATTTAAATCATCTAGATTTAAATCATAATTTTGAAGAGCATCTGTCATCTCTGTCCCGCAGTGGCTCCTCCTCTGACCCGTTGTTGACTCACGGACAGTCCCATTCACTTTATTAAGATGGCTGGTAATGTGGCAGTGCCACAAAAGGGTGAGGGACAAGGCGGCAGCAGGTGGGTGGATGGCCGCTAACAAGCGCTGCCATGATGGATCTGAAACGAGAGCTGCTCTTTAAATGTAAAGACTCATTCTTGCTGGTAGTTAGAATCTTTACAATTTTAAAACAAAATGGAGGTTTCCTATTTAGAATGATAAGCAGTCAGGTTAGTAGAACAGTGATATCAGAACCAATTTTAGGTTAATAGGTTAATTGCACATAGTTCGATAACTACTTAATTTATTTCATTTAATTAAAACAATAACAATATATTACATATTTTTGTATTTGCTTAAACATCAATGTTAAGTAACTGAAGTGCAAAAACAAAATATCTTTGAAAAAAACAAACAAAAGAACTTAAACCGAATATAGCAGCTGGGTCCACATAAAAAAAACTTCAAACACGGTCCTTTAATCACAGCACATCTTCTCATGAGGTTTCATTCGGGCCACCAGGCACTTCATTAAAATATTCTCAAACTGGGTCTCTTTTACGGCCTGCTGCTATTTTGCTCCTCAAGGGAGGAAAAAAGCACTTGAAGCTATGTGCGGAAAGATCACGAGATTTAAAAGCTGCTTAGAAGGTTTCACTTTCATTTTTACTGCTCGCCCTTCCTCCTCACACTTAGAGCCTGGCACAGATGCATTTTTCTTCAAGCAATCATACAGTTTGTAGTGTACATAGATTTGCAAACAATGGGATAAAGGAATATTCCTGAACTTTGTTTTATCTCATGGTTACTGTGAAATTGTGTGAATGCATCGATGCAGTGCATGTTATCTCTGCTTACAGAGCTTGGATTGGATTTACCAAAAATGTAAATATTGCAGAATATACAGCCTCATGCTACATAACTAAGCTTCATTTCATGCTGAATAAACTAAATTATTAATGTATCTTAAATAGAAAACTATCTTTAGATAGATTTTTTACTCCAAAAGCATTTTATTAAAATACATTTAATAAAAATTTAAAAAAATCAGATTTAAATAAAAATAATCCAGTTTTTTTTATGTTTTATCCTCCCTGCATAGTTGTCATGAATAATCCCCCTAATGTGTCTAATATGTGTATTTCTTATGATTGTCCGACTGTATGGACAGTTTCCTATAGGCTTAAGAAAGTGTACCATACAAAGTGTACTGGTTATTGGTGGGAATGGTGAAAGCTTTATTCTGACACACCTTTTTCACTTCCTCCTTCCTTTGCGGCTCTCGCCATTGCTTTACATCTCAGAGCAACAAAGGAAGTCGGTGATAGAATACTGCCTTCTGCCTGATGTTCTGATCATAGGTCTGAATATGCTGTTTTATTATTATCATTATTATTATTATTCAGGATTTACATAGTGCTAACAGTTTTCTCAGTACTTTACAACATGAGAGCAGAAAGTACAATTGCAAAACAACTTATTACAAGTGGAGTCAGGGAGCCCTGCTCCTTAGAGCAAACTAAGATAGTGAAAAAGTAGCTATATAATGCCCAGCATGTATCACTGACTGCAGGTCCTGCTCTGATCAATATCTGGTGGAGCCCCCAGCTCAGCAAATCGTATAATTATTATTATTATTATAATACAGGATTTATATAGCGCAAACAGTTTGCACACTGCTTTACAACATTAGGGCAGACAGAACAGTTACAATACAATTCAATACTGGAGGAATCAGAGGACCCTGCTCATTAGAGCTTACACTCTAAAAGGGAGAGTCAAGTGATACAAAAGGTAATAACTATGGGGGATGTGCTGATGGCGAATACGGAAATACAGTTTTAGTGCATACACATTTGTGTGGGGGTCATTTTCCCCTTTTGGAAAAACTGCTCAAACAGGTAGCGCCTTATACAAACTCCTCTCTCCTTACATACATTGCACTCCTGGTCTTCCAGGGGCGGGTTTGTGGCTGCTTACACCTGTATTTACACATTTCTTACATTTAAGATATTCCATAGCACTGGTCACCTTCGTTTTTTACATATATTTAATAGTACAAAACAGCTTGAAAACATATCAGCTAAATTAAAAATTAAAGAAAGTGGACCCAAAACAATCATGTTTTACCTTTAAATCTGAACTCTGCAGAAAAAAAATTACCTTGCAATACAAATTGCCCCCCCCCCCCTTCCTGCATTGCACAGGTTAATACTCATGTATGCCTATGGATTCAGTAAAAAAGGACTTTTGGTATGGTATTGAAGCTGCGCTTATCCGTAATGCATAAATAAATAGAATAAATATCAATAAATATGGTATACTACAGTCAATCGGTATATAAAAAACAATCATGACTTCTATGCTGTAGATAAGGTGACATTAAAAAGTGCTAAGTGCAACAAAGGTGCAGTGATATGGCTGCACCTAAAACAATAATGTGGAAAAATCGTAGATATTTGTGACTCCTGTGTTGTGAAAGGAGTATCAATGTAAGGTGCTAAACGTGCAATAAAGGTGCAAGAAAGTAAAGTGAATATAACCAGGATTAAAATCCCAGTTCAAAATCTAGCAGTGACATCAAAATACAAATTATTGATGAATGAATGACATACATTAATCACATTGAAGTGTGAATGGTGATTCAGTGTAAAGTGGCTACTGGTGTAATATGTTGATGTAATTTTTATTTTTTGAACTGGGACTTTAATCCCGGTTATATTCACTTTATTTTCTTGCACCTTTATTGCACGTTTAGCACCTTACATTGATACTCCGTTCACAACACAGGAGTCACAAATATCTACGATTTTTCCACAGTATTGTTTTAGGTGCAGCCATATCACTGCACCTTTGTTGCACTTAGCACTTTTTATGTCACTTTATCTACAGCATTGAAGTAACGATTTTTTTTTTATTTACTGATTGACTGTAGTATACCATATTTATTGATTTTTATTCTATTTATTTATGCATTACGGATAAGCGCAGCCTCAATACTATACCAATTGCTATACATTCAGTTATCTGTGAAAGGTTGAAATAAGAGCTGCAGCTATTCCCATCTTTTACATTGCCCTTTCTGATCCTCTCGTCTACCTACTAGGGAATAGCGCAGGGGCTTTCTCATTTATTAAAAAGGACTTTTACTTACCTAATCCTTCACTCCTGTAGGTTCCCTCCATGCATTATAGGTAGACTCAGAGGCGTAACTAGAAACTTCAGAGCCCCGGTGCAAGAAACTATGAAGGGCCCCCCGGACCCCTGGCCGGGGAACTTTACTCTCGTTGTTGGGCCCTTTATTACGGTCCCGCAGCGGGACCCTTTCACAAGTTCTGCAGTGGGGCCCCGGCAGGAGAGGGGAGGGAGCACAGTGGGGGGGGGGGGCAGCACAGTGGAAGGGGGGGCAGGGGAGCACACAGGGGCGGGCAGGCGGAGTCACCAGCGTCGACGTCACAAGCCGGATTGAACGTCCTGCTTGCCAGCGGTTATTGGATTTTATACTGAAGGTCTTTTATGCTCTTACATGTGGTGAGTGCACCTAATTTTAAATAAATTTTATGTTGGAACATACTGCACCATGGTCTTTCCCTGTCTCTATATTTCATATCTGAGAGGGACGTTATATGGTTGATCCTGTCCTTGGGAGGTGATCTATGGATCCTGGGAGCTTCTGCTGACACTTTCTGGAGTTGACCGTCCTGCTCTGAGCAAAAGCGTTTGGCGACCATTGTGAGAGCATTGGTCACCTGTATCTGGTAAGAGGCCAATTGGTCACTTTACGTGTGGTGGAGGTTCTCACTATTCCAGTACCAAGTTGACGGATTTCTTTACTTACCATGGTGTTTTGGTGGATTGGACTGTTCCATAATATTATCCTCAATTGAACTTATGTTTCCATATCATATATACAGGATTCAATTTATAGCGCTGCATTTTATATTTCACCATTCAACATTGCCCTTTCTGATCCTCTCGTCTACCTACTAGGGATAGCGCAGGGGCTTTCTCATTTATTAAAAAGGACTTTTACTAATCCTTCACTCCTGTAGGTTCCCTCCATGCATTATAGGTAGACTCAGAGGCGTAACTAGAAACTTCAGAGCCCCGGTGCAAGAAACTATGAAGGGCCCCCCGGACCCCTGGCCGGGGAACTTTACTCTCGTTGTGGGGCCCTTTATTACGGTCCCGCAGCGGGACCCTTTCACAAGTTCTGCAGTGGGGCCCCGGCAGGAGAGGGGAGGGAGCACAGTGGGGGGGGGGCAGCACAGTGGAAGAGGGGGCAGGGGAGCACACAGGAGCCCAGAGACAGCAGAACACAAGTTAACTGGATAGGAGGAGTGGGGGGGCAGCATACAGAGGAACCAATCTCCTCCATTTTCCTCCTGCAGCTACAGGAGGAAAAAGGAGGACAGTGATTTCTCTACATGCTGCCCCCGTCGCCTCTCCTATCCAGGTGTACAGGGGAGCCGCACAGGCCCCCTGGAGCATCGGGCCCGGTTGCAATTGCAACCCCTGCAACCCCTGCAACCCCTGTAGTTACGCCCCTGTGTAGACTGCCCAAAGCATCAGGATGAAGAGAGATAACGTAGGTAAAAGTCCTTTTTTCTTGGTACCCTAGGCAGAAACTGGCATTTAATAATTGCAGTGCTGGAGGAGCCCCACTCAAAGAGATTTTTTTGTTTTCCTCAGAGTTTAGCTTTAAGAGGAAAAATATAATCATAATATATTTTAACATAGCAATACCTTGACTGGGAAGTGTTTTAAGCATAAAGAAAAAGGTGGGCTGCTTCTGTGCTAACGACAGACTATTTCAATCAGTTAGTTCTGGCAACAGATGTGCAAAGCAGGCCTCAGCCAACCAAGTATCTAGTGTAGACCCCAGACGAGCATACAGAACTGGGTCCTCGTGACCCAAGCAGGTAGCGTGGCAAATTCCAGCATTTGTCACAGCTAATGTAAAATGAGTAACTATATCCATCTGGCTGGTCTAAGAATAGAATCTGGTGGAAGAATTAATTATTGCCCTTTATCCAGGTGAACAAAAAAAGGATATTCCAAACAAGATACTTTCCCCTCTCATGGCAGTCATAAAGAGTCTTTATGGCAAGTGTACACAGTAGACCAAATATCCAGTGCTCCATCATTTGCATATCCAATGGCACTCTAATTACTTTTCATCCTATTCCATTGCTTTAATTCAAAAAGTAGAGCTTTCTGTCTGATAGAAATTATAAACTTCTACACTGATTTCTTGGTAACGTCAGCTTGGAACATGTAGGAGGAAGAAGCAGTTGTAGCATTCTTCATGATTGAAGCATTCTTTATGACATATAGTTACATAGTTACATAATTAGTGAGGTTGAAAAAAGACATCAGTCCATCCAGTTCAACCTATGATGTGTGTGTGTGTGTGTTTGCTGTTAACCTTACATTGTATACCCCTGTATGTTGTGGTCTTTAAGGTGCCCATCTAAAAGTTTTTTGAAACTATCGATGCTCCCTGCTGATACGACTGTTTGCGGAAGAGAATTCCACATCCTTACTGCTCTTACAGTGAAGAACCCCCTACGTACCTTAAGGTTAAACTGCCTTTCCTCTAGTTTTAGTGAGTGGCCACGTGTCTTATTGTATTCCCTTTCTCTGAATAGTTTGTTCCTTATGCTATATGATAGAGGCACAATCAAAACATTTAAAACTCTAGAGAAGATACCACAGAAATGACCACCAAGATATGACCCCCCCCCCCCCCGAATACTTTCTAGGGTCCAAGTTTATGAAGCCTGCTCTTAAAAACTCAGGCCTTGTTCTTGACTCCATGTTAACAAACACATCCAAGCCTAACAAATGACCCTGTGTCCTCCACTAATGACAGTTATAGCTTTTGATTTTTTCTCCTCTCCTGAACTGAAAACAAGCCAATTAAAGTCAATCAAAGAACTGCAAGAAATTGTGGAAAAGAAACATTAACTGACACACAGCAGGCACTGTGAAAGGAGGCAAAACTATTTACAGTGAACTGAAGAGACAGGCGTAATAGATGGATAGAATCAGGACACACATACATATTATTGTTTGCATATTAGAGGGCTTGACAGGGCAAAGAGGAGTATTTAAAGATTTAGATTTGAAATTTCATTGGTTTGTATCAGGTACTCTTTTTTGCACATCTTTTTTGCTTTGTTGGGTAAGCCTATATATACCTAAAGTCTGTTCCGATTCCCAAACATGTAAAGTTTATGTACTCTGCTTTACTGTAAATAACCATAGTAGACATGTTAAAGAGGAAACTTCACTAGCCCCCATTTGTTCCTAACCCCTCTTCTTAGGTTCACCCAAAATCATACTCGCCTGCCCAGAGAATCAAGCGTTGTCCATCGGCCGATCACAGCCTGAGTTCTGTGCTGCCATCTGTCATCACCAGGAGCCAGCCATCTCTTCTGGGTCCTACAGTTGCCCCAATGACACATGCCAGGTCTACCCACCGGCCACTGTGAGTCCCCACTTTGTGACGAGGATATGCTAGGGGCTATGGGAACAAAGACACATCATTCTGGCTAAAACGATCTTGGTTGACCTAATACGTTTGGACGTCTTTGTGATTGAAAGCTAGTTGAAAGTGATTGAAATTGCTTGAAAATTGCCATGTTTGTACCAGCACACAGAAATAAGCTATTTACTAGAGAGTCTCTAATGGTCAGTAAATGGACCCTAATGTGTCCCTGGTTTTAATATTTTCCTTGTAAAAGCTAGTATTGTAAAACAGTTGAAAGGACAATAGATTACATATCTATTGCATTGTAATGTATCCTCTTTATTGTAAATCTTATGTTTCATATATAATAACTAAAAGGGTAGAAAAACATACGTATACGTAATTGCTGCCTAGCCTAGTGATTCATATATTAATTTCAAATCCTTTCTCGGAAGGATATGACCTAGTTCAATGGTAGGATAGGCCTTCAGATATTTGAGAGCCATTGTCCTGAAATGACAGGTTTATTGTTGAAGTATATCTAAACCTAGGAATAAAAATTCAATAGTTTGAAGCCTGCCGATCCTCAGATGTGTTGGCTGTATTCATTTTCTTTTTTTTTTCCGGGCTTTATACATTTTTTGCAAGTACAGAAAAATATCTGTTCACCCTGCTATCTTCTGTAAGCTACCCAACATCTTGTATTGTGTAATACAAATGAGGAGAGGGGGAAAGGGCCGTGGAGTAGTCCAAATCAGGAGAGCATCCTAGGATAACTATTCTGCTCCTCAATAGATGCAATACAATGAGCAAGCATTGTCAGGCTGGAATAGGAAGTGTGTATGTAACTGGCGGGTTCACTAGGTAAAAATAAAGGGGTAACAAAGTTGGAAAACAAATGCAGCCACCACCTTGAAGCTGTAATATATTACATTTTGTTTTTAGGTTTTGGTAATTTTAATGATGTTAATTCTTAAAAGAGGCAACAAAAATCTAGCAAGCTGGCCACGCTTTAAAGCACACTTGGGGTCCCAACCTACAGCTTTGTGCACCTCAATTTTTTTTTTTTAGTGGTTCTTTTACATTGGTCATTGATCAGGTATATTTTTTCTGGAGTCCCAAATACAGAGGTCATTTATAATTCATTATTTTTTATATGATTGTTCCTTTGGATAAAGACGTGGTAAAGTTGCTGTTTGGTTTTAGCCCAGCCTTGTGTGCATAAAACTCCACCCTGTATAAGTGGTGCTGTACTGTGATTGATGGGGTGCTATGAATCATAAATCATTAATTGACAACTAGACTAGTAATTATTTTTACTTAACTTTTTTTTGTGTGGAAAATTGCAAGATCCTGTTTCACAAGTGCTTGCATGCCCTTTTCATCCATTCAGGTGACTCTGCTCATCACTCAATGGATTATTGATTTATTTATGGCAGCTTGAAATTAGACCTTTTTTAACTTTTGGTATACAGTAATTGAAATAATTCCCTTAGCCAGAGCATCTGTGTGTGAGGTTACATACTACATAACATGCAAGCAGAGCACTTCCTAATTATGCAAGCTATATGCTCTTCTGCCCTCAAGCTTCTGACACCATTCTTCATCATGGATTCCCCTCATTTGTCCAGATTGCTTCATTATCTGCAACTTAAAGACTTTTATGCGTGACTTAACGCTATGCTCAGGGATTTGAAACCATTTGATGCCTAATATCTCAGCAACACTGACTGACAACATATTGTCTCATAGATGTATAACATCCAACTGCCACATGCCTTCACAAACCAACTTTTCTACACCAGGGATTGGGAGAGGGAACTGGGACATCCCTTTCGGATGATGACTGGGAGAAATGATTTTTCCTGACCTTCCAATTCTGCATAGCTAGTCAAACCAAGGACAGGAATTACAAGTTTTTAATTTGATTGTATAATTGCCCTGCCATGTTGCCCAAGCTGTTACCACTGATCCCTACTCGGTACTGGAGATGTGAAAGATATGGTGGCACAATGCTCCATACTTGGTAGACTTGATCCTGTATTAGTCCCTACTGGGAAATTTTTCAACTATGTCATCAAATCATGGGTACTGCTTGGACATAGATGTTCACAGATGGCCTTGCTATCTATATTTCCAAGGTTAGTTACCGATACCAAGAAGGGTCTCGTTCCCTGGACATTGGAGATTGACAAACATCCTAAACATTTGGGAATGGGTTGACTAACTCAATGCAGGCAAGGCACGCAAACTTCATGGAAACATGGTGCACTTGGATTAACTTTTCAACCTCCCCACACCTTTCCTACAACTTGCACATCATTCTTATTGCCAAAGCACTAGTGTTACTGAGCCAGTCCCCAACCAAATATCCTCCCCTTCTCTTCCCCCCTTTCCTATTTTTCATTATATACTCTTTTTTTTTTTTTCAGAAAATAAATCATTTTTATTAATAAGAAAAAAGAGTTGAACATTGTACAAGCAGTAGAAATTGTGAGCATACGAAAATCAAACAATACCGTACAACAAGAGATAATTGTATACTCTTTAATACCCTACTCATTTGTGGTAGCAGAGACAGTTAGCCACCGCTATCAAGAACTGTGATTGTAAGACCCATCTGTGTATATACAACTGACTCTGTGTCATTCAATAATGGCCATAATTGGTATGTTGCCCTTGAAGAATATTTGTTGTAACCCCAGCAAGGACAAGACATGCCTTTTGCCTCTAAGTACCCCCTTTATTTCCTTTTTTTGTGTGTATTTAAGTTTAAACACTCAAGAAACGTTATTCTTAAAATAAATAATAATAACATACAAATGGGTTTATGACAATCTGATATGACATGTATCTACTGCAACATACTACATTATTTCAGCTTGTTTCCAGACAGCCATATTTCTGATTGAACTCACATAATGGGCTGTGTATTTCTGGTAGCAAGTGTATTTGGTTGTTCGGTAAAGGTCTATGTGTAAATCCTTTTATACTGATTGCAGTGATCCTCTAGCTTGCTGAAGATTACACATAGGGGCTATTTATCTCTGTACTAAATTGCTTTATAAAGTGGTTCTTTTATAACACTTAAAAAGTGTCATTAAAGCATCAGACAAAGAATTTGTCTGGTTGTAAATGTTGCAGTTTACAATCATTACTGGACCATATGACTGCCGTGATGTATGGTATTTGTGGATGCTTGGATGAGTAGATTAATTCACTATTTTATGCAGTTAATGTCCAACTAGAAAAATTCTCATGAGTGTTTTATTTCTTCAGATATTTTATGTGGGCATTCTGTTTAGCTAATCTTCGTAAGGGCTTATACTTACAGGAAATTTTAAAAAGCAGAATTTTTTTTTTTTTCAATGCAAACTGTTTTGCAATTGCAGATTAAAAATAGCTCATGAGTTTATACTTACAAAACAATATGTTCTGCTGTTATTTTCAATAGATGTTCTAGCTTTAGAGTGGGATCTAGGATTCTCTATTTCCTCTTGGTCTGATCTCCCCTGGCTGTACAGTTCAGAGCTCATAGGCTTTTTTTTATACCTCTCTCTAACTATATCATTATACTCGTACTTTACAAAAGGAGCAGAGCACATTACTGCACAGAGCATTCTTCTCCTCATAGCTCCTTACTATTTTTTGTCTTCTCCTAGGATTGTTACCGGTAAATACATTTAGAAAAACAGGTGGCTGATAAAAGGAGCAAAGAAGAGGGAGGATTGGTGTGGGGAAAGAACCTGCTTATTGCATGCCCATTAGGGTCCATTCACACTAGCGCGACTTGTCAGGCGACTTGGTCGCCTGACAAGTCGCGGTGGGTCGCTCGCCGTTGAATAGTACAGGACCCGTTCTAATAGGAGCGACACAAGTCGCTCCGACTTAGAAAATTGTTCCTGTACTACTTTGGGGCGACCTGGAGGCGACTTGCATTGACTTCAATTATATGAAGTCCGTGCAAGTCGCGCCGAGGTCGTGGTGCACGCTGTGCACCGCAACTTCACAGGTCGTCCCACAAGTCGTGTCGCCCCAGTCTGAATGGGGTCTTAGGCCTAGTACACACAGGCTGAATGTCGGGCAGCATTGTCTGGTTCAATAGAAACTGGCCGACGTCCAGCCAGTGTGTACTGGAGTTGGTCCGACAGAACCTGCCCAAAGGTCTGCCGATTGGCTCCCAATTAGCTCTCTCGGCCAATGGAATGCTCTGGCGGGGGGAGCTGTCCCACTGTCAGAACACAATAGCACAGGATATTGCTGTACTAACATCAGATAGTTAGTACAGCGGCTTCTCCTAAGTTGCCAGGTTTTTTTTCGTTCAGCTCTGCTGGGTTGAAAAGAAAAAAACTAGTGTATATGGGGCTTAACCTGGGAAAACATGTTAGGGAACTTCCTGTAGGGAAATTAATATATCATTTCTCTCAAGTGGTATAATTGCCTTAATCGCTTCTGACCAATGCTGAGAAAGTGAATAGACTCTGCAAGATGCTATAATAATAACATAAACTATAAATAAATCAAAAGTCAACAGACTCGCAAGTGTGCATGCATTCCCAATTTTTAATTTGCAATTTCAAACTATTTGCAACAAAAAAACTTGAGCTCTGCTTTTCATATATGCACTCTAATCGATTTGCTTTAGTCCCCTTTCACACCTGAGAGATTTGAGGAATGTTTCCTGAAGTGCCTAAATATTCAACATTGAGATTCCAATTATATTCAGTGGTGCCTGTTCATACTTAAGCATTGTGTCACTTGAAGCTTGCCGGTTGAAGTTCAAAAAGTACATGAGCCTCTTTGGGGCTGAGTCGTGTGTTTTTGGCCCCCAAAGACATCAATGGGAGCGGCTACAAAACTCATGAAAACGTGAAAACAAACATGACAAAAAAAAAAGAAAAAAACCTGCTGCAAACTCACCTTAAATTGCTTACACTGGAGTGTGAATGGAAGTTCATACCCAACTCCACAAATTCAAAAAAATCCACTTTTGCAGCTGGCCCCCTCAGCCTGCACTGCTAGAGTTAAATGTTCATTATGTCTAGGCGTGCATGAATACAATGTTAATTATTACCTTATTCCTTGCCCCAGTAGGGTTTCCTCATTGCTGCGACCAGTTCCCCTGTTGCCTGGTTTTTATGCTGCGACTTGTTGCACGGCATCCTCTTCAGCTTAAAAAACAGGGTTAACCACTTTAGCTCCGGAATGTTTTACCCCTTTAATGACCAGGCCATTTATTGCGAATCAGCACTGCGTTACTTTAACGAAAAATTGCGCGGTCATAAAACGCTGTACCCAAATACAATTGATATCGTTTTTTTCCCCACAAATAGAGCTTTCTTTTGGTGGTATTTGATCACCTCTGCAGTTTTTAGATTTTTGCGGAATAAACAAAAAAATAGTGACAATTTTGAAAAAAAACACAATATTTTTTACTTTCTGATATAAAACATTCCCAATAAAAAAAATCAAATAAATCAAATTTTTTTATTACTTTAGGCCAATTTGTAGCGTATTTTAATTGGTTTGCATAAAAGTTATAGTGTTTACAAACTACAGGATAGATTAATAATGGCGGCGATCAGCGTTTTTTAGTGGGACTGCGACATTGCGGCGGACAGATCGGACCCCTAACTGATGTTTTTTACACTTTTTGGGGAACAGTGACATTAATACAGTATTAATACAGTAATCAGTGCTAAATAATATGCACTGTTACTATATAAACGACACTGGCAGGGAAGGGGTTAACACTCGGGGTGATTCATGGAGTTAATGTATGCCTAACTGTGCTTACTGACTGTGGGGGGGGAAGGGCTCTGTGATAGGCACAGAGAGATTGGAGTTTCAGCTTAGCTGAAACTCCTGATCTCTCTGTGCCTGTGTGACAGAAGACTTGCCTGCTTTGTTTACATAAGCAGGTGGATCTTCTGTCGGTTTCTCTGATGATTGTGGGAGGCTCCGGCGGTGCGCGCGTGCCGCCGAGACCTTGTGCACAACTTCACTTAGATCTACGTGATTTTGCGCAGCCGAGCCGCCTTGCCGCAGTAAGTCTGCGTGGGGCAGTCGGCAAGTGGTTAAAGTCCCTGTATTGTATATGATGACACCAAGGCCCCAACCAGATTAGAACTTCTAACAGAAGAGGAGAGCGCTAGAGCGAGCTTAGTAAGGTAAGTACTACGATCTGTACTTTAACCTCTAAACATAACAAGCGTTTAACTCTTGCATTTGGGAGGGGGGTTTAAAAACCTGATGTTGGGCTTTAAATGTCATTTGTAGTGCATTTGTCTACATTTACTCTTTGTTTTAAAGCGTAACAACACTTTTGTGGAGAAAAAAACATTCCCCTCTGGGTGATCTCTGTACATTACAAGGTCTTTACCAAACTTTGTTGCAGATTCCTACCTTTTGTTATTCTGAAGAAATCCCTGTTTGTTTCTCTGTGCCTCTGTGCTGAGTGGGTCAAATGGGATTGGTTTCCTAATTTTCAGCTGTGGCAGCTGCAGGGCTCTAACGAGGAAAGCTGCTGGGCCTGCATCCCTTTAGACGTGTTCCTATTGGGAGTATCTCACCAAAAATTACATTTTTGTTGCAGGGGATGCCAGAAATCTGACTTGTACCTTAGGCAGACTTCTGGGAAAATTGGTGAGCCAATCACACAAGCAGGAAATGATGTTTCTGGGGTGTGGTCAGTACACATCCTGTGTACAGAACAGCTCCAGGTAGCCATATTGCATTGCATTCTCAGAAAATTACAACAGCTGCAGATTGAAAAGGAAAAGTAATTTTTAATAACATTCAATTACAATATGATTTGTGTCGCAATTGTATACGCTATATTGTTTTTTATTTATTTGCTATTTTTTTTTCCCCACGAAAGTGGAGTTACCCTTTAAATTCAGAGGTAAAAAGCAACAGGTAACATTGATCAAACATTAGATAAAACAGCAAGGCTGTTTCATTTGTTATATGGAGTGTTGCCTATTCAGTATTCATATTTACAATGTCCAGCATCTGCTGACTAGTGGTTTCCTGCATTGTTTTAGATTTGTGATGTGAGGATCCTGAATCAGATATTGCAATTTGATCTCCTATTTATATCAGAGACAGCTGCATGAGTCACAATCTTCCCCTCCCTCTCTCTGCTAATAGGTTCTCATGAAGATTTTAAATGAAAAAGAAGCTAATAAAGCTGAAGTGTAATGTATGAATTTAATACTTACTCTTACCCCTTCTTACCCTGAAAAAAACAAGTAATTACATTTTTTTAATAAAATATTTTTTTTAACAAGAATTACCTCTTTTGAGACCCAGTGCTGTTGCCACTGTATCTTTCTACTTGTCTTTGCACCATGTTTGATAGGATGGGCTGGCAGACTTCTGTAAACACCACAGCATGCTGCCTTGGATATTTTTTCACAAACCAGAGCATTATTTGAAAAAACACCTCCTGAATTACTTAAGATGTGCAATTTGCTGACCAGTTGCTTGATTTGAAATCAAGCAACTGATCAGCACATTTCACAGGTAAAGGCTGCACCAAGAAAGCATGCTAATCTAAAGGGATGCCAGGAATGTGTTTTTTTCATAAAATGTTCATAAACAAAATGATTGATAGAGATTGATGATTGGTAGAGAAACCTGATATCTGTAAAAGTAGCACACGTGAGTACAGATTAGGAGGGAAGGGAATTCATAATGACTGAAGCCTGTCAGACAGGAATCGAAGGCTGTCTCTAAATAACTGCTGCAGTTATAAAAGGGAATATCATGAAGATGCAAGTTTGCAGGGAATTGAGAATAAGAGAATAAAATAATCAGTTCAATAATGGAAATGTTGTGAGAAAACAAATGTGGTGTATTTTAGCAATTACAGTTCTCATCATAATGGCTTAGTGGTTATCATGCCTGATTGCAGCACTAGGACCCTTGATTAAAGTCCCAACCAAGACATTGTTGGAGTTCGCATGTTCTCCCTGTGTCTCTGTGGGTCTACTCTGGTTTCCTCCAACACACCAGAGACCTTCTGGTAGGATGATTGTCTCATGTCTAAATTGTCTTGTGTATGTATGCATGTGAGGTAGGGACCTTAGGTCATAAGCTCCTGTGCTCAACTGTGTGAATTATTACTGCTATATAAATACCTAAAATAATTTTTTTATAAACAAATACATTGAGCACAGCTTATATCTTTTTGCTGCACAGTACATGCAGATCACAAAACACAGCAATGCTCCGCAGGCACACAAGAAAGTCCGCCAAGGCCTCATTCATATGGGGTATAATAACATGTATGCCCATGGAGGGCAATGTTTACCTGCACAGGGATGTACAGGTGTTTGGTGCAACCCTATGCAGGCAGTCCAATTCATATCAATTGGGATGCAGTGGCTGCACGAACACGGCTTCTTCTGATAATTTGACATCCATGTGGGTGTAGGTGTCAAATTGGGAGCAGCGACTGTGCCTATGCAGCCACTGCATCCGAATTGACATCAGTAGGACTGACTGCACAGGGATGCACAGAACACCTGCCTATCCCTGTGCAGGGGACGCATTGATATGCCCCGTGTGAATGAGGTCTTAGATAAAAGCCCTACGGTTTTTAATCTCACTGTTACTGTGAACGTGATATGAAAAGTAAATCTTCAGGTTGATAGAATACATTCTAAAGAGACCCTATTACTTTCTCTAAGTCACTCACTTTCCTCAAGCCACTTACACCCAACTTCACTGTGCTCTCTCTGAATGCTCTCTGGTTGAACCATTGAAAAACCTAGGCCTTCTGGGTATGGGGAAGCATGGAAACTGCTCCCAAGATGCAGTGCTCAGGCGGTAATAAAATTATCTAAATGACAGATGGTCTTTAAGGTGTCTTCTCCGTGGGCGTAACTACAGGGGTTGCAGGGGTTGCAATTGCAACCGGGCCCTATGCTCCAGGGGGCCTGTGCGGCTCCCCTGTACACCTGGATAGGAGGGGCGGTGGGGGCAGCATGTAGAGAAATCACTGTCCTCCTTTTTCCTCCTGTAACTCTAGGAGGAAAATGGAGGAGATTGCTTCCTCTGTATGCTGCCCCCACCACTCCTCCTATCCAGTTCACTTGTGTTCTGCTGTCTCTGGGCCCCTGTGTGCTCCCCCCCCCCCCCACACTATGCTCCCTTCCTTCTCCTGCTGGGATGTGTCACAATAGAGAACCAGGAAGGGGTCGGTAAATATGTAATTTACCAGCTCCTTCCTTTTCTGAACAGACAGTCATAGTGACATTGTAAAAAAAATAAAATAAAATGATAAAAAATAATACAATTAAAATACCAAAAAATAAAAACTACTGACACCAGTGGGTGAACTTCTAGGATTGCAAAGGTCACACTTGTGACTGGGCCCTGGCATTCCACCACCGTGGGGAGACCCCAAGATGGCAGGAAGGGGGCCCACTGCAGAACTTGGGAAAGGGTCCCGCTGCATTACCCTAATAAAGGGCCCCGCAATGACAGTAAAGGGCCCCAGGATCAGTGAGAAGAGCCACAGGCTTGAAGGGAAGGGCCCCGGCCAGGGGCCTGGGGGGCCCTTCATGGTTTCTTGGTTTCTTGCAGCGGGGCCCTGAAGGTTCAAGTTATTCCTCTGGTCTTTTCCTAACATGTTTGGGATCCCCCCCTGCCCTCATCTAACAGAACCAGTACTGATGAGAAACACATACCCCCCCCGCGCATACAGTTTCCCACATTTTAGCGCTGCACTCCTGAGCAACCAGTTGACAGGCCTAAGTGCTGTCACATGGGAGTAGTTGAAGAATTCTAGCTATGTAACTAGGCATATACCATACCTGTGGGATCCCTCTGGAGGCTGGATATGACTGTAGTATACAGCGCCACATTGATTCCCTACTTGCTTCTGGGTCCCATGCTGAACGGCTTCCCTGCTGTATTCTGAACACAGGAGGTTGGCTGCTTGGCACGGGCGCCATTCAAAGAATTCTTTGCCTTTTTTCAATGTGTTCTCAAAGTATTCTCTGATTGGATGAGGTGGAAAGAGGGGTGGTGACATCACTGTGTTCTCTGAACCATTCCTTAAATGGCACCCTTGCTAACTGCTACATTTTCTATGTTCAGAATGTAGTAGGACAGCTGCTCTGCATTGAACCTGAACACAAGTGGAGATCACTGGAGTAGCAATGTCTACTACAGTGATTTCCAGCTTCTAGGGCAATCTCACAGGTATGGTATGCATATGTATAGCATACCTGTGTATGTCCAAGCCAAATCAATGTAACAATTAATGTAAAAATATTCATACCTGGAATTCTGTGTTAAAAGTTTTGAATTTTAGGAAGATGGAACCTGCACAGAAATTTCTGGGGCTCCTGCGGGGCATCAAGGAATGCAGAGAAGGTAGAATAGGCACCTTGTGGTGCCTGCTACCATCCGTGCGGAACAATTCATTTTTTTCCAGGTAGTACACCGTCACTTTAAATACAGGTTAATGTAGAAATTTATTTTGCAAGTGCTAAAAGTGCCTGCTGTGATCTTTTTTCCTTTAAAAACCACATAAATCGTTACAGCTCTTGCCTCATATCTCAATTGAATTAAAGTCCTTTCCAGGTTATAAAAGCTTTACCCACTTTAAATCAAGATTCATAAACAAACAGCTTTGTAATATACTGTCAAGACTTACAACCATCAGCGCTGCAAAAGAAATTCATAGAATTCAGAGAATGCTTTATCCCAGTAGATGTTTTCTTTTTTTAAATTTGCCAAATACCTTGGTTAAGTGCTTGGACAGGCTGTTATGTGGCAGGTTCTCTGTACAGCTTGAAGCTACTTTCCTTATACATCAAAATAGACTCCATATGCTTTATTTTCCACTTTCTCCATAAGGAAAGTGCGCATACTCAGAGATAACTCTTATTTAAGAGATTGTAAAGATAATCATTCTGAAGGCTGCAGAGATGTAAAGTCCTCATTTATTGTATGAATGTGTTATATACAGTATATACTACTCAGAAAAATATGTTTTAGGCCTTTTTGCTCACTTTTATCTATCCAAATATCAAAGGAACACAATGGTGTGCGAATTTAAAGGTTGTTCCGCATACCAATAAACATAGACATCTTTTAGCCCCTGGGCTATTTTGTCACACAGCTCTGTCTATTGCTCCTTAGGACAGATCTGCCCCAAACTCCACCTCCCTGTTTAATTGATTCCTTCAGTCACCAGTCTGGACCTGTTGTCTGCTCACAGACTGCCACTTGCTTAGCTCAGACACCACAGTCTGATGACTACTTCTGCCCCATCACGATCTCTAACTTTCAGGCATGGTGGCCTCTCTCTGTGCTTTTGCAGCACATAGGAACAATGACTGACTAGAACAGCAGATCTCAATCAAGGTTTAAACCAGAAGTCGCTGGGGTTCTTTGACCATTCAGTACTTGACCTCCCAGTTTATGATGCCTGCAAAGTTTTGGAGCCACTGCCCCTTGGCAGAACCAGCTGCAGGGTCTTTTTAACTGATTCTGAGGGTGACATTCTGACCACCACTGTAAGGGGAGGATTCTTTCTAATGGCCACCAATGTAAGGGGAATTTTTCCCACTGACCCCCCTCTCCCCCCAATGAATTTGCTTTAGCAGGTGTTCCCTGAGACAGTTTTTTCAAGAGTTCCTCTGGGATAAAAAGGTTGAGAAAGGCTGGAATAGAGAATACTTTCTTTTGTGGGCAACACCCACCTGTCTCCAGTCACTTTGCACACAATTTTTAAAGTAATACTTAGCTGAGAAAAATAAGGACATTTTTCTCCTTTTGAAGAAAGGTCAATTGTCTGGCTGTTTCAGAGCTATGTCAGAGCTCCTAATCTGCATATTTGCTTTGGTCTACTGCAGGCATGTCCAACCTGCGGCCCGGGGGCCACATGCAGCCCGGAACCCCAGGCAATTCGGCCCACTGCCCCCTGACAATTTTTCTTGCTGGGGAGGAAGGAAGTCGGATCGGGGCATGGCCACAGCAGCTGCCAACTAAAGGTAGGCAGAGGCTGCCTCGGAGGGGAGGGGGGGGGGATATGAGCATGTGCAGTGTTTCTGACTCCTACCACCATGACTACTTCCAATCACTGAAGTGGTTAGAGTGTTCCTTTAATATCTCCCAGAAGAAGTAAACCTCTGTATACTGATTCCATTTCATTTGATCATCCTCTAGTTGTGTTAAATTAGTGCAGGGGGTGCGGCCACGTGGGAAGGGCGAGGCTGCATTTTATTACTTATATACCTTAACTATAGTATATATTTTATATGCGGCCCAAGGAAATTTCTCTACACTCAATGTGGCCCAGAGAAGCCAAAAGGTTGGACACCCATGGTCTACTGCTTCTGAAAGTACAGAAGCCAATGGATCGTTATGATAGCCATGCCACTAGTATTTTCAAAAAGAAAAGGTGAGCCTTTTCCTACTACCTCCGTTTAAGTTTCATTTCATGAAAATTTGAGTATTATTATTGCATTTCAGTTTTTGTGCTTGTTAAATGCATTTTTGCATGAAAATTTCCCAGTTGCAAAAAGGCCATCAATAAGCATCACATTTAGAAGTCTGAATGGAGCCTAACAGTTTATAGACAAAAAAATGCGATCGAAAATTGTCTTTGAGCACATACGACATCTTACAAGTCCTGGAGGTCATATCAGTTTAAATTTGGTGGCTGAGGTGGTAGAACTGATAGAGATAACTAAATATGATTCTGGTTTGGCTGTCATGTGTTACTTCACTTTACACATTACTGTTTGCCTCATTGAATAAACCTGATCATGTGTTATGGGCAGTATGGTCCTTAGAGATTTTCAGCTCTAGCATACATTTCTACAATGCATTGCTTCAGTAAATTCAGGTGATCCTGCATCTTTTGTCTCTTTGGGTGTTTGTTTTACCTCCTATGCTGTGCTACCCAATAAGGCCTGGTTTACACTTATGCATTTTTTAGTGCAGTATCAGTTTTTCAGAAACACCCTACAGTCTATTTAACATGGTTTCCTATGGGTCACGTTCCTATGGGTCATGTTCACATTTGTGTATTTTATGTAAAGGGCCAGGGACTTTTTTTTTTGGGTTTTTGGTTCCATAGACTTCAATGGATCAAAAACGTGTATTGAAAAATACAAAATGCACCTGGAATATGCAAACTGCAACCTGCATAGGCGTGAACCAGGCCTTAGAGGCTTACATTAACTGATTTCCCACTGTCAGTTGTGTAGTCTTGCCTCTCAGACTATGTATCCATCTTAGTCTGCTTTACCCTCCTACACCTAATGCTGGATTTTTTTCAGGCCATACTTGGAGCCCTAAATATGCATTCCCAGACTCTAACTTTGTTTCACAGCTACCTTGTATCCTGTGACCTTGGACCTTTGCCATGCTCTAGCTTTTTTCTGTCTTCCCTTGTGCTCCTTCCCAGGTTTTTTTTTTTTTTTTTTTTTTCAGTTTGCCTTGTCTCTTCCTCTCCAAGAATACTCAGTCTCTCCCCATCACTCTTTGGCATTTATTTAACTAGCTTCTTCCTTGCTATTTGTAATTCTATCCTGCAAAAATTGCAACTCGGCTAAAATTAGAAAGTGTGACCTTTTACCAAAAGTCCAAATCCAGAGAAGAACTCATAGAGTCATTGTGGGGTATACTTCCTGAACTCTGTACAATATTACTCTCTCTCTCTCTCTGCTTCCTATATCACCAATCAAATTTTATTTTTAAGGGCAGGCTTAGGTATGATTGGTGGCTGTGGGACACTGGGGAAATAGTGCTATGTACAAGTGCTACAGATGAAGAACCGATTCTCCCTGCCTCTTATTTTCTGGAAGACATTAGACCAACTATGTCCAGTTTGAGTACCCATTAACGCCTGAGCGATTGAAAGCTTCACCAGAAGCACTTCAATGCTCAAAACTGGAATTCCATTATAGTCCCATTCACACCTGAGTGTAGCATCACTTAAAGCTTGAACCTAGTCTAATATCCCACCCTCGCACTTTTTTCATTACTTGCAATTGTCCCACGCCTTCAGAGCCCAGTTTCCTACTAAGGCTTCAAAGCTGGTGCAACCGGATCTGGAACGTGTCTTGCGCCATGACTGCTCTAGCCGGGCGGTCTCGGTGCTGCACAGCCATCTCCTCCGGGTCTCCTCCCCGGAGCTCTCTGGCCTACACTCTCGGTGGGCCCGGGATGTGCCATATCTGGACTCGGTGGACTGGCTGCATAACTGGGATTCCCCTTTCAAAATACTGGTCTCCATGAGGGATCGCTTGATTCAATACAAAATTATACATAGGGCGTATCTCACCCCTCACCGATTGCATAAAATTTACCCTACTCAGTCTCCGGAGTGCTGGCGATGCGGGCGGGCTCCGGCTGATTTTTTCCCCATTTTTTGGACATGCCCGGAGCTTACCGCTTACTGGTCCCGGATATTCGAGGTGTCCTCAGCTATCTTACAAATCACCATGGACCTCTCTCCCAGGTTTGCTCTCTTGGGGCTTCTGGATGAGTTGGTGCCCAGGGTGGCAGACCGTACCATCCTGGGCCTTTTACTGTTTCACGCCAGGAAGAACATTGCCCTTCACTGGCGCCAGCGGGCTCCCCCCACGCTTTTGCAGTGGAGGAGCCTGGTGGACTCGGTCATACCCCTATATCGAGATACATACTTTCACAGAAGCTGCCCAAAAAAACATGATCGAGTTTGGACAAGATGACTGGAGGGCTCTTCGGCTGTCTCGCTTGTATGATTGTCGTGGTTGATGGGCCCCCGGTCTGTCACCCTGGTCGCCTGGGATTTGCTGTCATTACTGTGCATGTACTGTTGATCCTATCTGTTGCGTGGGGGCCTGATGTGCTTTTTTTCGCTTTCTCACTGCCAGGTGGGCAACAGCATTTCGATTGTTTTACACGTGCCTTTGTACACTGAGTCTACTGCACCACATTTGTTGTTGTTGTTGTGTTATTGTTCTTGTTTTCAATATACCAATAAAAAAAGATATTTAAAAAAAAAAGCTTGAACCTAGTCGTTTGAATTCATACATTAGCTTCTTTAGAGATAAGCCAGTAGGATGCTACATACATAGTAGAGAAGGGGAATGGGTGGATCTGCTGTACTAAAATGCACAGTATGTTTTATCATACCAAAGAAAGTAGGAGCCACATGTAAGGCACAATATACAATATAATTTACTGGTGCATTTTCTCCTGTGAGGAACTAGGATGTTTTAGAGAGTTCTTTTAAAGTTTTGATTAAAGTAATCTTTAAATCTGAAAAAAAAAAAAAAGTTCTCTATAGCTTTGATGACCTAGCTAAAGTGTGCCTCACGTTGTGCAGGGAACTGGGTTCTGTGGAAATCTTCTGTGTAGGGATGCCCTGTCCTCTTCTTGCTGCTGAACTTTCAGCGCTGTGAGGGTTTTAATAGTCCTAACTTAGTCTTCTGTAAAGCTGCAGTGAACAAGCTCCCAATGGGGAGCCTCTTCTCCCTCCCCTTCCATTGGGAAAAGCTGTTTCATAGTGTACACTGCATATAACACAATCTATGAATAGGTGGAGAGAATCCAGACTTTCTCCCATTCACAAATCATGGTATATGCAGCATATATTATGAAACAACTTTACCCAGTTGAGGAGGAGGGAGAAGGCGCTGGTTCCCTAAAGAGAGCTTGTTCACTGCAGCTTCACAGAACACTTGGAGCTATTGGCACATGCAACACCAGTTCAGCAGCTTTAAGAGAACAGGACATCCCTGCACAGATTTCTATTGGATGCAGTTGTCTGCACAATGTGGGCTATGCTTTATTACAGGTAAGTTAAGTCACTCAATGTCTTTTTTTTTTTTGGCTAAACTTCAGCTTTAAAAAATAAAAAAAAATACCTGCTCTATGCAGTTGGTTTTGCACAGAGCAGCCCGGATCCTCCTCTTCTCAGGTCCCCCTTCGGCTTTTCTGGCCTCTCCCTGCTCTTGAGTGACCCCACACCAAACAGCTTGCTATAGGGACACCCGAGCCAAGTCACAGCCCCCTGTGTCCATTCAGACACCAAGCCGCGACACAACACTGCCCCCTCTCTTTCCTGATTGGCTGAATGATTTTAATTGACAGCAGCGGGAGCCAATCATGCCATGCTGCTGTCTCAGCCAATGAGGAGGGGAGTCCCAGGCAACTTAGACACATCGCTAGATAAAGTCAGGCTTAGGTAAGTATTAGAGGGGCTGAAGGGAGCTGCTGCACACAGAAGGTTTTTTTTATCCCAGTGCATAGAATGCATTAAGATAGAAAAAAAAAAAACCTTCTGCCTTTACAATCCCTTTAAGGGGAAACTTTCAAGGTTTTCCATGTTTATTAAAGATTTTCATGAACGTATTTTGTATATAGACTTGTAGATTTTCTATGTTATGGTTATTTCTGTATCGGGACGTGTATTCATCCACCCTGCTAAGCAACTGCTGAGATAAGTATAGAAAGTTAGTTATTTCCGTCAGTCTGAGCAGATTGGCATACATGTGTATATGCAAGAAGGAGTAGCAGTACAACTTAGCAGGAAGCGCTGCTGCATACAGATAAGCCAATATGGCTTCCTTTGTGTTTACTGATAAAGACAAGTAATATCTAGAAACAACAAAAATACATGTTGATCATATAATTCTGATTATTTGAATTAAAGAACCAGTTAGTAATGTTATCATAAAAAAAAAAAAAAAAAAAACAGTCAGCCTACATCTCTTAATGGTTTAATACCAGCAAGCTTTCCAAAATATAAACTTTCATCCCCTGTGTGCATACCTAATTTGTCTTTTTAATATACCATTGTAACTGTTACATAGTTACATAGCAGTTGAGGTTGAATAAAGACAATAGTCCATCCAGTTCAACCTGTGTAGGTGTGTGTGGCCGTAATCATCTCTCATACCCCTGAATGTTCTGATCATTGAGATGTACGTCCAAGAGTCTTTTGAAAGCAACCATATTTCCCGCAGAAACCACCTCTTGTGGTAGAGAATTCCACAATCCTGTAGCCCTAACAGTTAAGTGTATAGGTTTTTCACAAGGGCCCACAAGAGCTCCCCAGAAACGTCACTTCTTCAAATGTCTAGACACATACATACTATCCTTTGACTTGTGAAAGCCCATATTTGTTTAGCAAACCAGTGATATACCCATGGCATTCTTAAGAGCTTCTTAAGTAGAGTCTGCGAATCAGTACATCTGCCTCACCAAGAATAATAGCTAAGATGCAGATATGTAAGCAAAGACCACATTTAGACAGATTCCAAGGAACCCTGCTGTAGGAGATAGTATATAGTATCCCATCACTTAGTACGTAGGTGCCAGTGGCCATCGTCCCTATATTGTAGAAAAAGAGGGAATCCCCGAAGAAGGGTTCTCACCCGAAACGCGTAGGGTCCTTACTTACCATACACACCCCTGAGTTCCTTCCAACTTTTCATGAGGCATGATTTGCATGTAATTTTATATATATGTTTTTGGTTTGTGTGTCTCCACTAATTTTTAATGTATAATCAATAAAAGTTATTTTATTTATGCTTTTGAAAACACTGTTATTGTCTTTTTTGGGGGATTCCCTCTTTTTCTGCTCTAGGAGATAGGTAACTATATTTATGGTCCATCTACTATTTTGCAAATGGTGGCTGCATGGGGATTCTGTTGATCTAAATATTTTCTTTATTTCTTTTAGTCTCAATCCACACTAGCGCGACTTGTCAGCCTGACAACTCGCACTCCCTTGCGGTCCATTGACTGCTACAGGACCCGTTCTAATAGGAGTGACACAAGTCGCTCCAACTTAGAAAAAGGGTCCTGTACTACTTCGGGGCGACCTCGGAGTGACTTGCATAGACTTCCATTATGTGAAGTCCATGCAAGTCGCTCCGAAGTCGTGGTGAATGGGAATGCACAAGTCGCCCCCGAAGTAGTAAGGAGTCGTCCCGCCCCAGTGTGAACCGAGTTAAAGTTATGTCATCCCCAGACCCTATAGTGTCTCCAATTTTGTGCCACTTTTTGTTTTGTTTTCTTTGTTTTTGTTTAATTTTTTTTTTTTTACTTTTTTAGTACAGGTTTACTTTAAGCTAATCACATTTATTCAGTGTCTTAAAAATGTTAAGCACTATAGATTCCTTTTAATGCTTTTTACATTTGACAGCATTCGTTTTCAATTTCTAACATAGCAGACATGATTCATTATTTGCATTTATGAGCTTTGCTGAAAGCATATTCTGTTCCTGCTTTTGAATCTTAAGGGAGGGTGCCTGTCAGGCTGTGGGGAGTATAGAGCACAGTTTAATATTATATACCAAGGTTCATAAATAAAAGGTAACAATGGCTACTCTCATAATTGGAGGACATGATGGTGATGTCACAAACACAACCAAAATACAGAAATCCTCTCTCTGTATTGTTTTTTTTTTTTTAAATATAGCTCTCATAGGGAGCAATATATAATATGAGTGTCCACCCAGGAGCTAATTTAAAGAGCTTCTTGGCTTAGAATAAAACTGAATACTGTAAAAGATGGCTGACTTTTATTATTAATGCTAGAACCATGGGACTTGTATAAACGTTGGACTGGGGTCACCATACAGGGTCCAATGCAGGAAAGCAATGAGACAAACTTTAAGCTTTATTTGTGACACCTTTGGCCATGTAGAGGATGCTTCCAGTTGTCCGTTATCATCCATACATAAAGGGATTCTCCAATAAGTGGAGAAGAGGGAACAGAGCATTTACCATTATGCGCTACGCTAACCTTTTAGTTGTAGCTGGAAGATGATCACAGGAGTTCCCAGCAGAGTACCGCTCATTCTGGAATGGGCAGATGTGGCATCACTCATCATTCTCAATAAGACTGTTGTGTGTATGGCCATCCTTAAAAGAATACACCACTGAAAGCGGTTGTAAACCACCGATGTTCAAAACCTACATGGCAATGGCATAATGTGCTAGTATGCATCGCTAACACATTATGAAATACTCAAAAAACCTACAAGGCAATGGCATAATGTGCTAGTATGCATCGCTAGCACATTATGAAATACATTATGAAATACTTACCTTGGAATAAAGCCCTCCAGCGCTGTAAAGTCACCCCTGAGAGGGATGACATGTTCCCCTTATATGTCTTCTGGGTTCGGGAGCCGCCATTTCCGGCATGGGCTCTAAAGGTTGGGAACTTCATGATGATGTCATTGGCTGCATGCACTCTGAATATCTCCTGAACGGTGCAAGTTTAGGAGATATTCACGTTACCTGCAGGTAAGACTTATTTTAGGTTTGTCTGTAGGTACAAGTGGTAGTACAGAGTTTACTACCACTTTAATTAAAAACAAAGGGAATAAAATATATCATTGCTACACAAGTCATGTTTAATTTAATACTATACAAATTGCCTTTCATTTTCAGTTTGCAGTTACTGCAGTTTTATAAAGCTATTACAGACATTCAAAGAAAAAGCAAAAGATTGAAAAAAAATATTTGTTTACTTCCAACCTGGACCGGAAGTGACGTCATGACCCTGCTCTGATCCTCCAAAGCCATAGAGGTGATCAAAGCGGATGTACTTTTTGATCGTCTGTGTGACCAGCACCATCAGATCGTTTCTTGGACGAACTGGCATCCCCTCCTGCTGCTTCTAAAAGCATTAGAGCGGCTCATGAGCCGTTTAAAACTCTCTCATGAGAAAGCCAGCCACTGGCTGTAAAACACGATACTGGGGTAATGGCTGATAGCTTCAGCTATAATCGTGGTAAACCACTTGCAAACTGCAATGTATATATACATATTGTGGTCGGCAAGTGGTTAAAAATGTACATACTGGTAAATGCAAATGCAACCCTGTGCTAAATTGTAATATGGCCACCACCAATGGGTATGCTGCTGATCATCACAATGTGAAAAATGCTTGAATAGTAAACCTTACAGCGCACCAGCACCACCCAAGCCCACCATCAAATATAAAATATAAATACTGAGGTGAAAAAGAATATGAAAAAGTGAATCGAATGTGTAAAATATATATAAATATATATGCAACTATCAAAACTGGATCTGATGTTATACCATACACAATGTTAGTATAAATAATATCCCTTGAGTCGCCACTAGACCACTTCCACTAAAGGCTAGTGCATGAAAATACAAAGAAAAAGGGGATCCAAGATCCGGCAGCTGTGGTTAGCGTGGTTGGAATGCACGCCAACATTGGCAGCTCTTTCCTCACACGACACGCCAGCCTTTTGAACAGTCTGCGCACAGAATGATGTCTAGGAATATGTAAGTCCTGTGTAATTTTTTATGTGAATAAAGGAACGTATTACACCATCTTGGATCCCCTATTTCTTCTATGAGCTTCAGCCCGAGGTTACTACTCACAGGAAACACTTCTTGCCTACTTGCCAGCCCAGCTCGATAGACCCACATGCTATACAGCTAAGGGGTCCACAGCATCTGGTAAGTGCGCCTTACTTAAGGGAGTGGATCACTGATCACTGGACACTGCACAAGCACTTTTGGAAAACTATTTGCACTTTGGAAGAGGATGTTTTCACTGGACACATGCTTATGAACTTTCAGGGATTAGTTCATTTTTTCATGAACTTTTAGAATATTTATTTGAGGATCATAGTGGCCTTTATTGATTTCTCACTTACATATTTATTTATGGACTCAATTTTAACTAATAGCACTTTTAATCAATATATTATATGTGTTTTCAATGGCCACATGATTGTGGATTGTTTTGCACTGAGCACGTGATTTATGTTGTATGATTTTTGGACACTTGATTTATGTATTTTCATGCGCTAGTCTTTAGTGGAAATGGTCTAGTGGCCACTCAAGGGATAATATTTATACTAACATTGTGTATGGTATAACATCAGATCCAGTTTTGATAGTTACATTTATATATTTTTTTACACATAGGATTCATTATTATTTATACTATTAATTTTTTATTATATTTTATATTTGATGATGGACTCGGGTGGTGTGCTGTGGTGGTGCGCTGTAAGCAGGGCCAGATTAACGTAGGGGCTATTGGAGCTGCAGCTCCAGGCCCCTATCTTTATATAGGCCCCGGGTTGGCCATATTCACTGTTACCGCTCTTCTGTCACTTGTAAACACAGAAGTCTGGCTTCTATGCTCGCTTCCCCAGGCAGCTCCCTCAGAACCTCCCCACACAGCACGAAGGCCGGACAAGGAGGGACAGTTGCCGATGCATGGATGTGTTTATGGGCTTCAGAGACAGCATCCCATGTTGAATTAGGCATGCATGGCTGCACCCTTCCTCCTCTGGGTGCATGCCAAGGCACGGCCCTTAAGGCCCTTCAAAATCCTCAGCACCAAGCCCATGATGCTCTTAATCCGGCCCTGGCTGTAAGGTTTACTATTCAACTAAAAATGTACATAGATTGTAAGTCATGCACACACAATTGCCCTTTGCCAGCTTTATGTGGAAACTCTACAAGATATTTTATGATATATAAATTATGCATCATTTACAGAGATATGCAAAATTTTGCCTGGCAAAAACTAGTGACAGCTTGTCCTTTATATTGCAACTGGTATGATCTTTTATATAACTGATGCATATTTAGAAGTGTCCACGGTGTAACAAATGATAACGGTCAGACTGTGTTCACATATAAATGGAGGACATTGTAAAGTGACATACCTACAGAGGGAGAACTGATGACCATAGTTACTAGAACAATGGGATTCTCAATTAATACTCTCTTTTACTAGTAGAATCCTAAATGCCCTCCCAAAGGGAAGCTTTTTTTTTACTAATTGTAATACATTGTCTATAGTCATTAAATCGAATCATAAGTGTGCATGCAGTGTCTGCATTCATTGTAAATTTATCAGTGTGTTAGTGCAATTAAGGAGGACCTGTCACCAAGGGCACGGATATTTTAATTTGTTTGACCCCTTACTGTATTGTATATGCTCTAAATGTATTAGAATAGCAAGTGATTTAATATTATATCAACAGCAATGCTTAAAAATTATGTTATCTTGGTTTACAGGGTTAGGATCAGTGATCTTGGGGAACAGAGGTGTACTTATGTGTTGAGCTCATTGGCACCAAAAGCATCCACTCTAAAAGGATATTAGATCTGAACCTCATAAGTAGCCAATTCAGCTTATAAACCTGTAGTAAAACAAATACTGAGGATGCCATTACTTACCACCTTAGAATGTCAGGAAACGTTTTAAATGGAGTGGCCAGAAATAAGTGCCTCATTGCTCCATTTCTAGAGGCTTTTTTTTTTAGAGGCAACAAAATGTCATTGGTTTAAAGCCCATATAAACACATATTTTTCCAATATTATATAGTAAGCTATGATGATGTATATATATATCACTGAAGTTCCCAGCAGAGTACCGTTCATTCAGAAATGGGCATATGTGTCATCACTCATCATTCTCAATAAGTCTTCTGTGTGTATGGCCATCCTTAAAAGAAAATGCAACTTAAGTAAAAAACAAAGAGTATAACATAAATCATTGGTACACTAGTCATGTTATAATTTATTGCTGTACATATACCATACCTTTTCAGTTACTGCAGTATTATAAAACTGTTACAAACATTCTAACATCATAGAACGCCTGAAGCGTGGCAAACTCGGTGAGTTCTGCACTTTGAGTGCAAAATTCCACCAAAAATTGTATTCCAACTTGCGGCATTCTCTTACTGCTTTTGTCTGAAATCATTTCTAAGTCAGAATTTGCAAGCATCCCCTGCAATAGGAATTTCAATTTTAGTGAGATATTTTACTTCTTAAGGGTCACAGACACTGCAGCTTTTCTTACTACAACACTAAAATTGTTCATGCGGTTGTAATAAAAGCTGACCCTCCCATTTAGAAATATGTAGGAGAGGAGCTGATAAAATAAACAGCTATTTCATCAAAAAAGAGAACAGTAAGCATCTGACAAAACATTTGATAAAATTATTGGAATATATCTATTTCACCTTTTTTTTCTGTAAATTTTGAGTTACAATTTAATGTACCCATAGACATAAGATAGGCCTTTTTGACTGGACTGAAAGCCAACAGATTAGACTAGATTATTTGTAGATTATAACAGTTAACTAAATAGGTCAAAAAACCCATCCAAGTCTCTGTTGTACCTCCAATAGGATGGCACCAGCCTCTTTTTTTAACCAAATCTTTATTGAGTTTTTGCTAGAGAAACAAGTATAAACATTGTAGTGTCATAGTAAAAAAAAAAAAGAAACAATAGTACATTGTTCACATAATTGGAACAGGAAACATAAGCAGACTATCGAATCAAACATAGTCCAGTGAACCTTGCTGGCAATACAGGAGAATTGAGCTCCCCCTATATGAATTCTAAGGGTTATAGTACGACGGCCTCTGGCTACCCCTCATGGGAACCAGCTGTAGCCGGATCCGAGTACAACATTAGGAGTTGTATAATTTGGAATTTTCGAAGTTTAAATCGTGTCGGGTAGGTATGTAGGGGACTATGTGAGTATGTTCCGTGTGCTGGCATGGTTCAATCAAGACAGAAACCCATAAACAAATAACACATGGTGTAGGAAGCTTAGAAATGTCCACTGTTCGTGGGAGTGCGTTATATTTCCCGAAATAGCAGAGGTGGGGTATTGTAAGTGATCCGGGAGCGGGGTTCAGGAATCATGGAGACTATTTCTGGTAGAGAATCATAGGCTGGCACTCCTGTTATCAGAGAGCCATGGTGCCCAGTGCTTGTAAAACGATGCAGTGGTCAGGTTGGCCTTAGCAAAGGCAAATTCCATCCAGAGGTGGTTGTTCAATAAAAGAATAGAGTCCGCTAATGTTTTGGAGATTTCCAGGCTCTCGCTAGTGTGAGACGAGCTGCTATGAGGACATGGGTTGCCAGGACCCTAGTTTGTGAAGTTTGTGAAGTTGGAGTCGATAGACCCAGGAGAAGATCCAGAGGGGATAGTGGAGGGGGTATTTTGCAGAGGGAAGAGAGAAATGCTGAGATTGACTGCCAATATGGTTTGATATATGCGCAGTCCCACCATATGTGTTGAAGCGATCCAGGTTCTTGACACCCTCTCCAACATAGTGGGAAAGAAGCGGGATATATAGTGGCAAGCCTAGCGGGGGTAAAGTACCACTTGTGGTATAGCTTTTGCAAGGATTCCCAGTGGGAGATGCAATGCGAAGCCCGCATTGGTAAGAGCATGACTTGATGCCATACAGCTGGAGGTGGTGGATTCTGTATCAATGAAGACCAAAAGTCCATGGATGAGGAGCGTGCAGTATGTGTAAGTTGCATGAGCGTAGTATATATATAAGAGATATGCCTTTAACTGCTGGTTTGGGAGTATCGGAAAATTTCAAAAAAAGGGTCCAAGAGGGATGTTGCACTCACCCGATGAATAGTGGAGAGGATCAAATGTATCCTGAGGTAGGGGAAAAAAAATTGGATGACAGTCCAAATGTGTTTTGGAGATCATGGAAGGAGTGTATACCAGACAATGGGCACCAGGCTCTTTATATCATTTGTCCCTGTCTTCTTAAAAATGTACATAGATAGTAAGTCCTACACACACAGCTGTCCTTTGTTAGCTTTATGCTGACACTCAACAAGATGTTTTATGGTATATAAATTATACATAATTTACAGAGATATGCAAAAGTTTGCCCAGTAAAAACCAGTGATAGCTTGTCCTTTATATTGCAACCTGTATGATCTTTTATATAACTGATGCATATTTAGAAGTGGCCACGATATAACAAATGATAACAGTCAGACTGTATTCACATATAAATGGAGGACTTTGTAAAGTGACATACAGTACCTACAGAGGGAGAACTGATGACCATAGTTACTAGAACAATGGGATTCTCAATTAATATTCTCTTTCACTAGTAGTACCCTAAATGCCCTCCCAAAGGGAAGCTTTTTATGTTTTTACTAATGGTAATACATTGTCTTTAGTCGTTACATCATATCATAAGTGCACATTCAGTGTCTGCATTGTTAAAAATGTATCAGTGTGTTAGTGCAATTAAGGAGGACCTGTCACCAAGGTATTTTAATTGGTTTGGTCCCTTGCAGTATTGTATATTGCATATGTTCTAAATATATTAGAGTAGCAAGCAGTTGGATTATATCAACAACAATGCCTAAAAATCATGCTAATTTAGTTTACAGGGTTAGGATCACAAATCTTGGTGAACGGAGGTGTGCTTATGTGTTGAGCTGTTAAAAAAATAAAGCTCATTGGTGCCAAAAGTGTCCAATCTAAAAAGGATATTAGATCGGAACCAGTGCCATCTTAAGAGCATTATAGGCCCCCGGGCAATGCAGTGCACTGGGGCCCCGTCTACACAATCACCCACGAGGATAAAAATGTAAATTATGGATAAGGCGATATAAAAAATATATATATGTATATATATATATATTTTTTTTTTTTGCTTTCAGGTCCAACTGCAAAACCCTCTCCATGTACTATAATTAGCCCAGACACAGGTGATGTATGGAGATCGTGTATCCTCTGATCAGACACATTGTATCCTCTCAGCTATCACAATACAAAGACGTTTCCGCTCCTTTTTAAATATAGAACAGTGATCGCTGTGCTCCCCCTCCCCCCAGCCAGTGTCACCCCCAGTCCCAGGACTCACATGCAGCACTGCTCCCCATCATCTCTGTCCCCTGGACTCTGCCTGCACAGCACATGAATGGAGGAGGTGGGTCCGTGGGTGGAGCCATTCTTCTAGGCGCGGAGAGGAGGACGAGCCGACGAGGAGGATCCTCCTCCACTGTGCATGATTGGTCTGCTCTCAGAACGTCACTGGTTGCTAGATGCCAATCGGCTGGCCTTCCTAGCAACCAGTGTGCAGTGGACACAGAGCCACCGGCGGACAACGGGGGGGGTGCCCGGCGGACAAGGGGGGGGGCCCTAGACCACCAGGTAAACTAATCTGGCCTGGGGGGGTAGTATAATTGCCACCCTGTGTGTGGGGCCCCTTGGCAAGTGGGGCCCCCGGGCAATCGCCGGGCATGCCCATTGGAAAAGATGGCCCTGACAGAGCCACCGGCAGACAACGGGGGGGCCCGGCGGACAAGGGGGGGGCCCTAGACCACCAGGTAAACGAATCTGGCCTGGGGGGGCAGTGTAATTGCCACCCTGTGTGTGGGGCCCCTTGGCAAGTGGGGCCCCCGGGCAACCGCCGGGCATGCTCATTGGAAAA
The DNA here is from genome assembly GCF_965119305.1 of Pelophylax lessonae. Taxonomy (NCBI): domain Eukaryota; kingdom Metazoa; phylum Chordata; class Amphibia; order Anura; family Ranidae; genus Pelophylax; species Pelophylax lessonae. Next base: position 129,751,697 of record NC_138771.1, read on the forward strand.
GACGGCCCATATCAGAACCCCATAAGTAGCCAATTCAGCTTATAAACATGTAGTAAAACAAATACTGAGGTTGCCATTACTTACCATCTTAGAAAGTTAGGAAACTTTTTAAATGGAGAGTTCAGAAATAAGCGCCTCATTGCTCCGTTTCTACAAGTTTTTTACATACAACAAAATGTCATTGGTTTAGAGCCCATGTAAATACATAGTTTTCCAATATTATATAGTAAGCTACAAAGAAAAAGATGCAATAGCCAGCATTTTAAAAAATATGTCATGACAAATGTTGAATCATAGACATATTCCTGTGAAAACAACTTTCATTTTGAGAATCTGCATACTACGAAAGGCCACTGTTATGAAAACTTTGAAAATATTTTCCAGATAGACTTTGCTGCTGATCTTGTGAATATGACTTTGTTAGAATCTCCTAAAGAAATTATATTTTTTTATTTGTGATTCAGGGACAGATTTGCTGTAGATAGTTGAAAATTAAATAACATTACACACCAAAACTAAAGATGTAATCCCAAAATGTAAAGTTGGTTGGCTGTATTTGTTAGGTTTGCTCTTTATTTAGGTTTTTTTCTCTTTGTTTCACCTGGTGATCTAACCAGTAACACTGTTCCTGCCCTAAATTAACTTTTTTTGTTTTAAATTATAAATGCACAACTTTTTGCCAGTGAAAAAATGGCCAGTTTATTTTATTATTTATTATTTTATTTTTTTACACTGGAGCCTGTAAAGCATTGCACCTGCGATCAGCGGATTGCAGGCGCAATGCCAGGATCCTGCAGACTCTCAGTACACTTGTCTGCTCATACCTCCGATACTGGCAAGCAGTTACTGAATTGCAGGAAGACTCAGTGAACTACCAGAGCGCTCACCAGCACCCCCACAGTTCATTGAGACCTACAAGTCATCGGCTACGGTGGACGTTGGTACTTGTAGTTCATTCATTCACAGATCTCTGTTTTTAAATTGTGACAGCGGGTGTGGGGAGAAGAGAGGAGGCAGGAGCTAAAACATGTTACATGTTTCACCCCAAATATGGGGGGAACACCCTAAATACAGGTGGAACATGTAACATGTTCCAAAGGTATACTTAGCCTTTAAAGAGGTTGTAAAGTCATAAGGTTTTTTTTATCTTAATACATTCCATGCATTAAGATAAAAAGCCTTCTGTGTGCAGCAGCCCCCCTCAACCCCCTAATACTTAGCTGAGCCCATCTCTTACCAGCGATGTCCACGAGTGTCTCAGTCGTCCGAGACTCTCCGACCTGATTGGCTGAAGCACAGCAGCAGCAGCGCCATTGGCTCCCACTGCTGTCAATCATAGTAAGTCAGCCAATCAGGAGAGAGAGAGGGGGCGGGACCGGACCACATCTCCGTGTCAGAATGGACACAGGCAGCTGTGACTCAGCTCGGGTGCCCCCATAGCAAGCTGCTTGCTGTGGGGGCACTTGACAGGAGGGAGAGGCCAGGAGCACAGAAGAGAGACCCGAGAAGAGGAGGATCCAGGATGCTCTGTGCAAAACCAACTGCAGAGAGGAGGTAAGTATAACATGTTTGTTATTTTTATTGGAAAAAAAAAAAAAAAAAACTTTACAATCACTTTAAGCTGCCCATACACAAGTAGAGTTTCTAATGAAAGTTTGAACATTCAATGACTTGACAAATATCTCTCACAACTACTTCAAAATGTAATTTTATTTCAACATTCGATGCTGCCAGCTGTCAAAGAACCCATACAACAGCAGCATCTAATTGCATGCAGCCACTGTCCTGCCAAAAATTTTCCAGCTGACTGCTTTGACAAAAGTCAATTCACAGATTGTTTTTTTTTTTTTTCGAATAGAACAAGGCCTACAGGGCCACCAACTAAAGGGAAAGTCATTCCAGTTCCCAAGCTTTAGATTCACTAGTGGATTTTTGGACTTAACAAACAAAGCCAAACTCCAGCTAACACTTTTTAGGCAATTTTAGCAACAGTTTTTTTTTCCAAGATAAAGGTTTTACATAAATAAATAAATGATGAGCATTGTAAGAACCCCTGTCAGTGGTAAATGCTGTGTCTCAACTCTCTAACTGCTGGTAAAAGAAAAACAACAGACTTACTGGCTAGATCACCATGAAAAATAAAGGGAAAAAAGTCTAAAAAATAAAAATAATGCAGCCATCACATCTAAGAGTTGATAAGCTGCAATCTACACAGTTTTGTTTTTAGGTTTTAAACTATTTAACCATCTTGTCATACAGTGAATGTATATGTTGTGCTTAGTCAGAGAGCTGGAAGAGTTGGGTGGAGGTGTCATCCATGACATGTAACTGTCAGGGTGCCAGGAAACAAAACCACACAAAGATGCAAGTAAAATAAAGCAGTTTATTAGGGCAACAACAATAAATGCACAGCAAGAGGGAGGAGCGAAATCAGGAACAGCCAGTCCTAATCAGGTCAAGTCCAGAGCGGATAGTCATCCAAGCGGGGATTGAGTCTAGAAGTGGGTAGTTATCCAAGCCGGGGTCGAGTCCAGAGGCGGGTAGTCTGCCGATGCCGGGTCGTCTGCCGATGACGGGTCGTCTGCCGATGCCGGGTCGTCTGCCGATGAGGAATCAAGAGCCAGGAAAGTCGTCAGTGAAGACAGGTCATGCACGGAGGAACACGGAGAACAGAAGACTGCTAGCAGTGATGCACCTGGGAGCACAAACACAAGGGCAAGGACTGCAAGCCAACAGGTGATATACTGTATATAGTCAGGTGTGCAACATCATCAATGAGCGACACCCAAGCAGCAAGCAAGTACATGTCCAAGATGGCTGCCAACAGGAAGACAAGGTAAGATCTTGACAGTAACAGGGGAACATGCTGTTGTCATCCCTCATGGAGTGCTAGTGACATGTTTCCCAGTGCTCTCCTACAGGCAAGACTAGCCTCTGCTATATCAGGGTAAGTAGACAACCTCTTCCATGCTCTGTTAAAAAGTTATTGACTATGAGCGAGACAGAGAGGGATTGTAAAAGGTTTGACATTCCTAGTTTGCCCCTCAGGGGGGAAAAAGTGCTTGTGAGTGCCTTCAGGAGCTGGGGGGGTGCCCTGGGACAGAGTAGAACAGAGATGCCTAAAATATAGATTAGGAGTGATATCAGTACACCCTTGGTGAGAATCAGGTATGCTTCATATAGATTCTTTCTTGGTTGGCTTTCAGTTAAAGGCTATGATCACCTTTTCTGGGCAGAATTTCACTCTTCATAATAAATAGAAGCCTGTTCTAATTATTTTCTGTCCAAACCATCCCAGTGTGCTCACCCAGTCCATGGCAGCCTTGAATCTTCACCTCTCTGTTTAACATTAAAAAAAAAAAAAAAAATAGTTTCTGAACCCTGGCTTCCTGTATCATCATGTGACAATCCAGAAAACTTCATATCTGATCGTTTTACTGTATCACAGAATAGGGTATTTTTTTACTTCTGTGTGTGGGCGGGGTCTACGGTGCTCATGCACATGGGTAACACTTTGCCCAAAGGGGTGATCACCAATGTCCATGACCAGACGGAGGCTGCAGTCGTGTGAGAAATCAATTATTGAGGCAGTCCCCGACTCAGAGATGAGCCACATGTGTGCAGCAATAACATGAGATGTCTTGTCACATGTCACTACACACTTGTAACTTATGTATGTTGCATTATGAAGGACATGCAGAGCCTTTGCCCACTTTACCAGTCCAGTGTCCCTATGTTGCCAACTCCCAGTAACAGAATGCTGAGCATATAGTGGGCTCCATGCATGTTCATTAACTCTTTCCTTCCTGCATCTAGTGATCAGGTCTTAGATCTCTGTAACTCTAGTCTGCTCCCAGTGACTGGAGGAGACAGACAGATAGGGAGGGAGTCAGGGCACACGCCCTCGTCCCTACTGGAGGACCTGTCACCTAACCAAATACCACGCTAAACGACTGGTTACTTTACCTGTTCTTTTCCTTTGGTTACCCATGGCAACTACCTCCTCTTCTTTGTCTTGTAAGTTAACCTTCTGTAGTGGTAACCTTCTGTTACACATACTCCACAGTGCTATTACAGGTTCTTTAGGAATACACCAAGACCCAACATGAACCCCTTTAAAAAACTTCAGACTAGGCTCAAAGCAGTTAAACAATTTTACTGAAAACTCAGCAAAAATGCTTCAGGGTCCTTTTCCTAGCTAACTCTAATTGTGGCTGCCCCAGCGTACCTGCACAAGTAAAGTCCTTATGGGTAAAGTCCATAATTGGAGAATCTGGAATGGAGGCATCCATCGTCATGAGGTCCCGATAGGTTAGCAACCTTCTTCAATTTTTCCTTTACCGTCAGTGCCCCAGGGACCTAGACCTCTCCCCTTTTATAATACAGGGGAAAAAGACGCCAGACCCCAAAAAGCCTTCAAACCTTGCCCAGGAAGATGGCAAAAACATTAACCCCTTGGACAGCTGAGCTGGCAAACTAAATACAGTAGGCAAACTGCTCACCTGTAGACCACACCTCCCTCATTAATATAACACCTCTTTTTTTTCCTTCCACATTCATACTTCTTCCTTTAAGGTGGTCATACAGATTACAATCTGATTGTACGATCTGATTTCCACCATTAGCTATGTAGTGCAAGGACCTGCCTGATTTGATACAAATTTAATGGATTTTCAAGTTGGTCCTCCTATTACATAGTATTGGTAAATCTAAAGAAATTGTACAGAGATTATACAATTGGATTGCATAGTGTATGGCCAGCTTTATACAAATAGATGGGAGGGAGACATCCAGCTGTCACTGTTCTTGTAATCCAACTCCAGCTCAGGAAACGTGATGGGTAAATACACCAATTTCACTTTCAGGTCCCATTCACATCTAGTCTAGTGGGAGTGCATGTTTTTTAATGCATTTTTCCCACGACATTTAAAGGTTAGCCCATTGATTTCAATGAGCATCCCTACGCACAACAAACACAGCACAGTAGCTCATGTGGCAGTTTGTACATTTGTTACCACTCGTTTCTAGCGACTTTTTGCACACAACAAAATGCTTGTTTGCTTCCATGTTTGGGTTGCCATTAACAATTATTGGCACAGAAAGCGGGCAGGCAGGCCCTTGCGCTACATAGTTGATGGTGGATCTAAAGGAGATTGTACAATCAGATAGTATAGTGGATGGGAAGCTTTACAAACTTCCAGGGATACACTTCTATCCATGCAAGAAGAAGGTAAGGTACAAAATGTTCGATCAGCAGAGGAGGACACTGGCTGCGTATTCAGGGTAGCAGCCCTCACTGTTCATTAGTGCATGTGAGTACAGAGGTGGGTGGGAGCAATCTCCTAGAGGACAGGTGCAGGGTGTGTGTTTAATGAGGTAAGCTGCTGAAATGCTTTCTTAAGCCCCGTACACACGTACCGAATGTCGGCCAAACGATCGGCCGTCTTTTGTCCGGTGCTGTCCTGTCGGCTGAAAACTGCAAAAGACTGCACATGAATTTTTCGGCCAACAACAGCCGACTGCAGTAGTCATGTCATGTGATGGTTAACTTTCCGTGTTTTTTTTCTTTTCTGAGCATGCCCAGTCTTGCTAATCGGCTGTTTGTCGGCCGAATTCTGTACTGACTGGCGAACAATCGGCCGTTCTGGTGTTGGCCAACAAAAATTTTAATGCCTGCACACCCGATTCTGTTCGGCTGAAAAGTCGCTGTCGGTTGTCGGAAGCATCATACTAACAAGCCGACAATCGGCCGATCGTTCTGCGGCTGAATATTTACGGCCGACAATCGCTACGCGTGTACGGGGCTTTAGTTCACCAACAGTTTTCCCATCCCAAATACCAGAACAAATAGCAGGAAGTAATGGAGGAATTTTCTATAAGAGCCTGGAGGCTAAGGTAATTCCGGCTTTAAAATTTAAAGAAAATGTTTTCTTTACTGCCACAGTGGTACATTAATGGTATATTGATACAAAGGGACGAGAAGACCTTGCTCGCAGTCTCCACTCTAATTCATTCCAAAGTTGTTCTATCGAGTTGGGGTCAGGACTCTACCAGGCCAGTTAAGTTCCGCCACCCCAAACTCACTCATTCATGCCTTTAATGGCCTTGCTTTGTGCACTAGTTCAAATCATTTAGTGGAGGGGGGATTATGGTGTGGGGCTGTTTTCAGGGGTTGAGCTTGGCCCCTTAGTTCAAGTGAAGGAAACTCTTAAGGCATCAGCATACCAAGACATTTTAGACAATTTCATGCTCCCAACTTTGAGGGAACAGTTTTGGGATGGCCCCTTCCTGTTGCAACATGACTGCGCACCAGTGCACAAAGCAAGGTCCATAAATACATGGATGAGCGAGTTTGGGGTGAAGGAACTTGACTGGCCTGCACAGAGTCCTGACCTCAACCCAATAGAACACCTTTTAGATGAATTAGAGCAGGGACTGTGAGCCAGGCCTTCTCACCCACATCAGTGCCTGCCCTCACAAATGGCCTTCTGGAGGAATGGTCAAACATTCCCATAGACACACTCCTAAACCTTGTGGACAACCTTCCCAGAAAGCTGTTATAGCTGCAAAGGGTGGGCCAACCCACTATTGAACCCTATGGACTAAGACTGGGATGCCTTTAAAGTTCATGTGCGTGTAAAGTTCATGTGCGTGTCATTGCCGATACCGATATTTTGGTCATCGCGTATCGGTATCGGCCAATATGGGCCGATATTTTTGCACATTTTTTTATTTGACATTTTTTTATCTTGTGGAGGGATCCCAAACCCCTCCACTACACTTAAAAGCATTCAGAACGCCAAGTTTGGCTGTTTTGAATGCTGTCATTTTTTTAAATCTGGCACCAGTACTTGGAAGTGATGTCATGACATCACTTCCGGGTTTTTGCATGGAGACCCAATCAGAGCTGAAATCCATGTAGGATGGTTGCCCGGGTCTCCCGGTGGGACAGGAGACCCGGGCGAGCCGCGCAAGGCGGCGGGAGGGGGGCGGATGTCCCCTCCCGCTCCTTGTAATGACAGCTGAGCGGCTTCTCAGCCACATCGGTTGTCATTACAAGACAGCCGACCATCGGCTATGGACGCCGGTACCGGGGTGATGCCTCTAGCTGCAGGCATCACTCTGGTACAAGCACTTTCCGAAATATCGGTAATATCGTCCACCTTGGTGGCCGATTCTGATATATCGAGGAAAGTGCAAATCGGCCCTTGATATATCGGCAAATCAGTCGATCTCTACTTTTGACAATATAGTGTATATTGTACATTCACATCAGTCCCTGCCCCCAATGAGCTTACCAATCAAAGATCCCTAACTTACATTCATACACACTAGGGCCAGTTTAGACAGGAGCCAATAAACCTACGAGCATGCCTTTGGAGTGTGAGAAGAAACCCACACAGGCACAGAGAAAACATGCAAACATTGTGCAGGTAGTGCTAACTGCTTAGACACTGTGTTGGCTTTTCCATATAAGGCTAAACCATGGATATTCGAGGTGGAGAAAGGACATAACCGGAGGTGACCAGAAAAATAGCAAAATATATTCATCATGAATAATGCATTTTATGCAGTGTTACTGGCAGAAAACATTGACAGATAGTATACTGAAAGTATACTTGGTTATGGATATTGCTCTAGGGAAGGCATCACTGTTAAAACTTGGAAATCATGTTTAAAAAAGAAAAATAAAGCAAACATGGTTTGTCTATACAATACTGGTCTGTTTTTTCAACTCCCTGTAAATGGAGCGTTTAGTAATCTTTCTGGACTGTGAAGTGCTGCGTCCTTAGTTATTGTACTGACAGGTCTTAGGGCTCACGTATTGGTGCATTTCTTTCCTTTGCCTTGAGCTCTGCTCACCGTATGATGTGTGGGACCTAAGTGTCATTGTACATTGGATTTATACTACACATGTTGGCAGAATTCACAAGCATTTACAAAAAACATAAGATGGAAGGCAATTAGATGTGTCCTGTTGTTTTTAATGAATGATTCTTTCAGCATATACTGCAAAGTTTTGTCTACATTATCTACAACATCATAAAGTTGACATGCTGCCACTTGCAGTGTTCTGCCTGCATATTTTGTGAACAAGATAATAGAATGATCCTCATTTAGTATCTTTCTCAACCTTTCTCAACCCTAAGGTTCCTTAAACAATAAACAATTTCTGCCTCTCAAAAAAGTAACAAAGGATGCAAATGATCTTTTGAGCTATCTGTAAGAGATATCTTCTCAACGACCAGAAATGTAAGGAGCATTTTTCCAATGACCATCATGCTGATGCACCATTAGCTGTAGACATACCTCCCAACTTTTAAACTTGAGCATGAGGGACATCTCAGGGAGACAATGACCCGCGCATAGCAAAAAAGTAGGAGTGAACAAACATGATAGTGGGAGGGGCTTAAGGGCAGTGGTTATACAAAACTTGGGCTTCCTTGAACCTAGAAAATATGGTTTGATTGCTGTGCCACAAGCTGGAGTCTCCAATGTGGACCAACCATTAGGGAGAGAGAGATTGGAAGGAGGGATCACTATAGTACATTGAAGGCAAAAAGGAAGGCTCACTATGTCATATGAAAGGCAGGAAGGATCACTATGGCACATGGAAGGAAGGAAGGATCACTATGGTACATGGAAGACAGGAAGGATCACTATAGTACATGGAAAGCAGGAATGAACACTATGACACATGGAAGGCAGAAAGGATCACTATGGCACATGGAAGGCAGGAAGGATTTCTATGGCAAATGGAAGGCAGGAAGAATCTCAGTGTTACATGGAAAGCAGGAAGGATCACTATGGTACATGAAAGGCAGGAAGGATCACTATGGCAAATGGAAGGCAGGAAGAATCTCAGTGTTACATGGAAAGCAGGAAGGATCACTATGGCACATGGAAGGCAGGAAGGATCACTATGGCAAATGAAAGGCAGGAAGAATCTCAGTGTTACATGGAAAGCAGGAAGGATCACTATGGTACATGAAAGGCAGGAAGGATCACTATGGTACATGGAAAGCAGGAAGGATCACTATGGTTCATGGAAGGCAGGAAGGATTACTATTACACATGAAAGGCAGGAAGGATCACTATGGTACATGAAAGGAGGGAAGAGAGAGAGCAGTGTGTTCCGTCACAAACTTCACTCACCTGGGGCTAGGGTTTCTCCTGAGGCTCAGGCAGTGACTTTGTGTGCATTGCTTCAAAATCCCCACCCACAAAACCCCTTCACAGCCACAGGATTGACTGCATGCTACTGTTTGTGGGCGGACAAAGAGGGACATGGGGAGGAGGTGGAGCAGATCTGGCGTCCCTCCTCTTCCATTCTGTAGAGCAGGCGGGTGACCTGGCGGGCGGGGGAGGTTGGGGGACTGTGCTGGCTGGGCACTGTGCATAGCACACTGGCAGGCGGAGTCAAGTCCCGAAACTTGTTCCAGCCTTGGGCTCTGCTGTGGGGTTCTGCCCAGATTTGTGGTACACCGGGATTTACTTGAAATCCTGGGACAGTCCCAGCGAATCTAGGACGGTTGGGAGGTATGGCTGTAGATATAGTAATTATTGTCAGGGGTTCCCTTAGACCTGAAAATTATTTGAAGGGTTCAAAACTAAAGGGTTTAAAAAGTTTGAGAATGGCTAATCTACACCTGTCCTCCTCCAGAAACAAAGGTTTTTTTTTGAGCAATGATCAATTTCTGCCTGTCAGGTCAATAACCAGTGATGCCAATTATCGATTTAGCTATTCCCAATGAATACCAAAGTAAGGAGCATTCTTCACACTGAACACCAATGTAGAAGATATTTTTCCTCATTACAAGTGTATTGGGGCTCTTCTCCCGGTGCCCAACAATATAAAAGGGTCTTGTTTCACTGACCTCCAGTCTATTTCTCAGCTTACTGTTCACATAAATGTACCATGAGCCTTGTATGTAGTAATTACTATCTGGAGTCCCCCAAGGTCTGAAATGATTCTACCGCACAATAAACCAATTTTTTGCCATTTATTCTTTTGTTTTGCAAATAGAATTGCAATAGTCTCTCCCAGACAATTGTTCCTATGTGCACTTGTTTACAAAATCATATTAGTGCAAATAAGTTGACATAGTGGGGTTCATTTACTAAAGGCAAATAGACTGTGCAGTTTGCAAAGTGCAGTTGCACTTGGCAAGAACAGTTACTTCAGAGCTTAGTAAATGAGCAGAAGTTTTGCTGACTTCCATCATCCAATCATGTTCAAGCAAGAATGCAGTTTTTTTTCCTTGCATGTGATTGGATACTCTTTGTAAAGTGAAGCTTTACCTCATTTACTAAGCTCTGGAGCAACTGCACTTTGCACAGTCTATTTGACTTTAGTAAATCAACCCCATTGTGTTAAATAAAAATTGGGGGTTGTTGTAACTGCTGGTACTCTTGTACTAACAATATTATATTTTATTATTTTGCTATTTTTTTGCAGGTAAGAAACAGAAAGGATCTGCTTAGTTGCTATGTGAAACGCAGATATTTTAAGCATTTAGACACTTTTGATATTTGGAACATTATGCCATTTTTTAAAATTCTTTGTGGCTTATTAAGTAAGGTAGGAAACAGTATAGTAAACCACAAGAAGGATTCAGAATTGATCTGAAATAGGATCAGGTGTTACAGGTTTATTACATTGTTTAGATGATGCTGCTTTCAGTTCCTCCTTAGTAATTAAACTTATTTCCAGTTTGTATATGAGCTTTATCGCTTCTAATACATTTAACAGGTTTAGACACAAGACACTCTAGGAGAAGCATTGATGATGTAAGTGTGAGTCCAGGTAAAACTTTTTCTTTTTAGTTTTGGATAGAGTGGGGATATAGAGGTTTCTGCTACTATTTGGATCTCTATTAGAGGGATTTCCACCTACTGTCCCTCTGACGGTTGTTTTACCATAACTACCAACTGTCCCTCATTTGCATGTAGACAGGTGCAGTCTACTTTCTACACTGCAGGTGGCGCTCAACCGCAGTGGCATAGCAGGGGGTGAGGAAGTCAGGGGTTGAGGTTCCTCTATTTCAGTGGTTCTCAACTCCAGCCCTAAGGACCCACTAACAGGCCAGATTTTAACTATTACCTTGGGGAGATGCAGACTAGAATACTGCAATCACTGAGCAGCAAATGATATCACCTGTGACTTATTTCAGTTTTCTTGCAAACCTGTCCTGTTAGTGGGTCCTGAGGACCGGAGTTGAAAACCACTGTCCTATGATCTCCAGGGTCACTGGGAAAGCTATCTGATTGGATAATGAATTAAAATCTCTGCGCTACCAAAAGAGAAAACAGGCGTCGGAGAAAAGAAGAGGTAGAAAAATGGAGCACCAGAGGCCCTGCAGCTAGTTCTGTAGTGTCACCACATACGATCAGATATAGGTATAAAAGAACAACCAGCGCTGAAACCTCTTTAAAACGGTGAACCATACATCACTGTATACAATATTATAAAAATGCAGAAATACAATATGGAGAATATTCTTAAAAAGCTCAATAAAGCAATAAATACGTAATAAATATAGGTGGAAGGTATAAAGTGCAAAGTGCAAAAAAATTGTGCCAAGGTGCTAAGTTGATATAGGCAGGGACCAGAGGACTGAACAGCAGGATGATCCGTGCTCTGGGAGGAATAGTAGTGAAATGTAAAATAAGTTATGTGCAGATAATGAGCGATTGTACAGGTTCTATAGACCCAGAACTGGTCAAAAACTCGGACTGAACTAATTAATATAAACAAACTTATAAGGTGCCCTATGAAGAGTGAGCTGCTGACAGCTTTGAAGGGTGTGCAAAGGCAAAACAGCCCTGTGACAAAGGAGCGAGTTGCACAGGTTCTATGAATAGAAGAACTGGTCACAAGCTCCAAAAATAAATTAGAAGGGGATGAAGGAAATGTGCCCTATAAAGAGTGAACTAAAGAAGTTCTTCCAAGTGTAGTGAGAAAAGTGATATAAAAATCACAGTCATATAAATAGCAGTGATTCAATCCAAAACTGAAATGAAAAAATATTCCTAAAATGAAAAGTACACAATGCCCTATGATAGGTGAACCACTGTGAAAAAAATCAAAAATTAAGAAGAAAGATAGCAATAATCAAACGTGGTATAAGGTGGAATAAATAATATTCAAAAAACGTGGTCCATATTACTAAGTGGAAAAGTCCAATATAAATCTCCAAGTATTAAAAAGAAAAGTTCATAATAGGTGCAAATACAGCAGACGATATCTAGTGATCCCAATGCCAATGTGAGTGAGCAAAGAATCCTCAAAATAGGTGTAATGGCCGCTCACCTCACTTATCTTTCATATAGGCGTATCAGGTGTCTTGTGTCAACCTGCAGACTTTTAGGGAAGAAAGCACTTTCCCAGGAAGAAACGAAATCTCCACAGGTGATATGGGAATCAAGGACCTAATCCCATAAGCTGGTCTAAGATACTTTAAAGTTGTTGCTCAGACACTCGGTGGTTTAGGGAAAAAGATGGAGAGAGGGTCTCATAGCGTAGTAAGTTAACGGTATTTATTTCCAGGTATATAATAAAATTCAAACTCACATTTCAGTAGATAGGTAAAAGCGTATAAGTAAAGCAAAGCCGCCGATGCAGTTCCTGTGTTCTCTTAGCAACTTCCATCTCGGCTGTAGACCAGGAAGTGACGTCACCACGGCGTCCCGACGCGTTGCGTAACCAATCAAGTTACTTTCTCAAGGGTATCTGATTGGATGCTGCAGTCCCATGTGACTCTAGCAGCCATCTTGGGTCAGGCAGAGCTGTTTAAGGCCCTGGCTCCCAGGTTTGGTGCGCATTTGCGTTGTGGATAGTGTAGGGACAGGGCACTCGTCTGTCAGGGACAGTAGTAGTGGCAGGTTAAGGTTTCAGACCAGAAAGGAAGACTTAGAGTTTGTTGTGAACTGTTTTTGCCTTTATTACAATATAAGTTCTTCCAAATGCACTTAGACTATGTGTGACTCATTGCCACCGCACCAAGCTGCACCCACTGACAGGGCTGCTGTTAGAAATCTCGGGGCCCCATACAGCCCACCTGGTGGGCCCCCCCAAATACACTAAAATCATTATTAGTGGACATAGTGAACTTGTGTGAATTAGCCCTTTTTAATTGTTTTTTACACTTAAAAAAATAAAATTTATAATTGATTTTAAAAATGTTAAAAATGTTTACAATTATTTTGTTTTACAATTTTTTTTAAATTATTTACTACAATGTTTAATTGTTATTTTTATTTTTTTTACAATTTGTGGGACACACAGGGAGAGGGGGGACCAGAAGCAGGCAGAACAGGGAGGGGGGTTGGTGTTGGACAAGCAATTTCAGGAACGATGCCCTGTGTCTGTGTCTCTGCCTGCAGTAGCTGAAAGCTGGCAGAAGGGGGAGAAACTGGCTTTCAGCTGCTGCGGAGAGCCACGCATGGCTTCCTTATGTTATTGCCCCTCTTCCCAACCGCACCAATTCCTCGTGCGTTTGGGGCCCCTCTGTGTGCTTGGACCCCCTACAAGAGGACTGATGGCCCCCTTTATGAGTGGCCCTGCCCACTGACATGCAGAACTCTTCTTTTTTTGGAATAAGATCCCTCTCTTCCTCTTACCTCCACAGTTGTCGCTCTGTTTAAGATGTCTGCACTGTCTGCATCCCTGTTGCAAATTTTTCTTTACTTTCTTGGTGAAACAATTATCACTATTACAATATGTGAAGATAAACGTAACAGTAAAAACCCAACAGGGCTTCTAATCCTTCCCAACTCTATCTACAAAAAATTCATTTTAAATAACGATCTGAATAACACATATTACAGTATGTTGTGTTTTGGGCGGACCAGTGTCATTGAACATTACTTATTTAATTTTCTTACATGTCTTTTATTAATTATTCAAGCAGTCAAATTCAGTAGAGAAAAAATAAGGGCAGGATAGTAACTGCAGCCAAACTCTGAGATTCCAGCTGTTTGTGAAGTTGGCAAGGACTCGGGTCTGTCTGCGCATATCTGCTCGCTTTGTAGAGACAGAAACATCAGCATTAATATCAGAACCGTAACTATGTGTGATGGGGCCTCATAGCAAAATCATTAAGGGCTCCCCTCGCTTCTCTAATTTCCATCTCAAAGGCAATTCCTCTAGCGACACGGAATACTAATTGCTTTCAAAGCAATCCTAAAGCAGTTCCTAAACTATATTTATTACAAATGTATTTGACAAATGATGTTACTACATGTATAAATCACTATAGAGCCAGACAGGTAGGATCTCCTTGGGCTTGTAGCCCCATAGCAGTCGCATGGTCTGCTGTGGCTATTCTAGTGTCTTTGATAGATTTATATTCCACTGAATGTTTGTGGTTTACATTGTTTGCATAATGCCGTATTCTATTTCCAGTTTATGTGCTGACAAGAAAGCCTGCTGATAGGAAGAGAAATCGGAGCAACATAACTCATCACTGTGCTGCTTCTCTGCTTAGTCACAGACCTGGGCTCAGAGGAAGTAGGTTGAATTTTGCTGGCCATCAGATTGAGGACATATTAGCTGCAGAAAAGGAGTATTATGGGGGAAATCTCTGGATTCACGGTGAATGTTTTAGAAAAAGCAGATTTTTTTTTTTTTTTTTGCATTGGGCTTTTTATGTTTATCTACGTAGTTTTGGCTGGAGTTCTGCTTTGATGATAAATATTTTGGATGATAGTTTTTTGCCTATAATTATTTTCAGACTGTACGTGACTTTTTCATTTGTTACTCACCCCTGGCATGGCTAATATGATATTATATGATATTATATTATATGATATGATATGATATTGATAATGTATTATCCTCCCAGCTATGGTTAAGTGTAAAAGTGGTGGTGCGTTGTATATTTAGACAGCAGTGAGATGTGATTGGACTCTTTCTCTCTCCTTGTGTGACACACAAGTGCTTGGGTTTCCCTGCTCTCATGTTCTGAGTGCCTCTCACACGAGACACTGGTTGGCTCAAGAGGCATATAATTCCCAAGAGGCCTTTGGGAAATCGCAGCCTAATTGCTGCTCTTCACCCCCGCTGATCAGGTACTTAACCTATTTTTTGCTGTAGTGAGGTGTGGTAGATTAGGCTGTCTGTGACCCATGAATATAGAATTCATTGCTGGGGATATACATAAAGGGGAACTCTATAATAAACACCCCTTTATCTAGCCAGACATTCAATTATGTGTATACCGTTAAAAAGCAGAGAAGTGAGATAAATCAAGGATCAATAAAAAGAGAAAACAATAAGATAGTTGTTATGGTAAAACATGCCGTTTATTTATACTCTATTTCTCATTCAGAATTTACTGAATGTTAGAGTTATACCTTTCACACATACATTTCATGTACAGTATTTCAGTTCATTTCATCAGTTCTGTCACATTTTTTTGGTCATTCGTTTTTTTTCAGTTAATACCAGTTTCACATCCACTTTCATTTCTGTTAATCTCCATTTGTCATCCGTTTTTCATCCGTTGTCATCCGGTTTCCATTTGTTTTTCATCAGTGTCATCCGTTGTCATCCGTTTTTCATTGGTTTCATCCGCTGTGATCCGTTGTCATCCGTTTTTCATTCATTGTCATCCGTTTTTCATCCGTTGTCATCCGTTTTCCATCGGTTTCATCTGTTGTCATCCCTTTTCCATCGGTTTCATCTGTTGTCATCCGTTGTCATCCATTCTTCATCCCTTTTTCATCAGTTTCCACCGTTGTCTTCCGTTTTTCATCAGTTTCATCCGCTGTCATCTGTTGTCATCCATTGTCATCCATTTTTCATCCGTTTTTTCATTGGTTTCATCTGTTATCATCCGTTGTCATTGTGTTTTTCATCGGTTTCATCCATTTTTCATCCGTTGTCATCCATTTTTTATTGGTTTCATCTGGTGTCATCCGTTGTCATCCGTTTTTCATCCATTGTCAATTGTTTTTCATCCGTTTCATCCCCTGTCATCTGTTTTTCATCCGTTGTCATCCTTTTTTATCGGTTTCACCTGCTGTCATCCGATGTCATTCGTTTTCATCCGTTGTCATCCGTTTTTCATCGGTTTCATCCGCTGTCATATGTTGTCATCCATTGTCATCCATTTTTCATCCGTTTTTTCATTGGTTTCATCTGTTATCATCCCTTGTCATTGTGTTTTTCATCGGTTTCATCCATTTTTCATCCGTTGTCATCCATTTTTCATTGGTTTCATCTGGTGTCATCCGTTGTCATCCGTTTTTCATCCATCGTCAATTGTTTTTCATCCGTTTCATCCCCTGTCATCTGTTTTTCATCCGTTGTCATCCTTTTTTATCGGTTTCACCTGCTGTCATCCTATGTCATTCGTTTTCATCCGTTGTCATCCGTTTTTCATCGGTTTCATCTGTTGTCATCCGTTTTTCATTCGTTTACATCTGTTTCATCCTTTGTCATCCATTTTTCATTCGTTGTCATCCTTTGTTGTCCGTTTTCATCTGTTTTCATCCCTTTTTCGTCTGATCTTTATTATGTAGCGGATGAAAAATAGGGATTTCCTCTATTCAAAAAAATGGATGTTGACGAAAGCAGATAAAACGGATGTAAATAGCTGATCATCAATTTACATTTGTTTTTTCATAGGAATGGCCTTGATGTCCTTTTTTCATCCGTCAACGAATGGATGACAAACAGACGAACGGTCCATATGTGTGAAAGGGGCCTTAGTGTATTTCCCCTTTTTGCAGTCACATTTGAGAAAACCCTACTATATGTTTGTTATGTGTTCCCATTCACACAGCATACTAAAAAACATTATTTGAACTGTTCCCTTTTAGATTTTTATTTTTAGGAGAAGGCCTCATGGCTGACTGCATGGATTTCAACACCAGTGTCTGAGTCAGTCTGTCCTTAGGAGAGGGTGAGCTCCCTCTCATTACCATACAATGAAGAAGTCCAGCTTCTAAATCTTTAAACCTTTGTTGGGATAGACAGTGTTCAAATCTAATTTGCAACTGATAATTAGGATCTGTCTGCACAGTACATACAGGGTAGGCCGGCCATAGATGGTTCCAATCTCAGTTGGTTCAGCAGGAACTGCCCGAGGCTCAAACCGTGTATGGGCAGGCTGAAAGTACCAAGTCAATCGATCAATGTGGGTATGACCTGCCTGCCGGATTTTACTTGCAATTATCGCTAGCAGCTGGTATAGCCACTCGCAATATTCACCATCTTCTCCCGGCGGGGGGCGGCTTCCCCTGCCCCAGCCGGGAGAATACAATGGCTTGGAAGGAGGGATTCCCCTGTCAACACTGTCTGTGTTAATTGAGGAATCAAGTGAATTTCATGGGTTGCAGGGAGAAATTCACACAATGACCTTAATAATGACAAAAACTGCTTCCCAGCCCCCTCATAAACAAAGAGAACTAGTAGAATTTTATATTGCTGGAGTTTCTAGAACAGTGTTTCTCAACCTTTTTTCAGTTGTGGCACCCTTTAAAATTCTGCACAATCTTGAGGCACCCCATTCTAAAATGTAAAAAAAAAAAAATGAGACTAATAATTTTATATAACGCAACAACATCCATACACATGGGCCATCCAACATTGGAAGTGATTTATTCCTCCAAAATGGCAAACTGGTACTGACTAGTATTCTAGCCTTTCTCTTCTCCTTCAGTGTCTCTTCTTCTACTTGCCAATGTGACCCCAGCAGTGATGGAGAGGGGAAGAGTAAACAAGGATGCTATGCAAGCCCCCCTCTGTTCTCCTTATCAACCAGTGATGTAATTGGTTTTCAGGATGCAAGTGGGTTGACCTGCACGGTGCCCAGGGCTGTAATACTGCAAAGTTAAAACAATTTGTTGCAATTTATAGGCATTTAGTCATGGCACCCCTGATTAACCCAGGAGGCACACCAGGGTGCCACGGCACCCTGGTTGAAAAAGGCTGTTCTAGAATACAGCATCGAAAAAGATGAGCTGCAATTTTTAAATAGTTTTTATACTATGTTAATGAGAACATGTAATAAATATAAAGTCGGTGTTATCCCCCTTAGCAGCAAAAATGGAAATGTACATTAATACATTTAAAAAAGCCAATATAAATAAAGTGGTTGTAAAGGGGGGAATGTTTTTTTTTTGCATTCTATGCATTAAGGTAAAGAAACCTTCTGTGTGGAGCCCCCCCATACTTCCCTGAGCCCATTCTCGATCCAGCCCCATGCTTGAGGGCAGGGCAGAGCCGCACTGTCTGTGTCTATAGATGCAGACAGAATGGCTTGGGATCAAGCCTGCAGGTGTACCACAATAGGAAGAGACTTCCTGTGGTGGCAAACCAAGACAAGGAGGAGCCAGGGGGACCCTAGAAGAGGAGGATCAGGAATGCTATGTGCAGAACCATTGCACAGAGCAGGTAAAAAAACAATTTATTTGTTATTTTTTTAAAAAGAAAAATAATTGTGAAATCACTTCAAATAGATTATCAAAGACAATTTGTCAAACCAAAAGATTAATGCCTAATTCCAGGTTTGCATTTTGTACAATAGCTATTTCTTTCTATCAGTATCATACAGTATTCTGCACTGTGTTTTAGCAGTGCTTCTGTTCCCGGATCAAAATTGAGTCAGGCTGAGCGCTTCTCAGCCATCCACAGATAACCTTGTATTTTATGAATAAATACAAGGCTTCCTCTGAATAACTGACTTGGAGAGGCAGGTGGAGGACATCACAATCCCCTCACCAAATTAGAGGAATCCTTATATTGATTGATAAAATACAAGACTTCCTGTGAATGGCTGTACAAAGCTGGACTCCATTTTGTTCCAGGAATGGGATGGGAAGTGCCTACACTGCTGTTGTATCACAGTCCTGTATACTGTATGCAGCTGATGCTACCTACAGTTTATATAGCGGGTGCATCTGTTAGTGAAGGTAATATTTTGTTTTGACCATCTTGGACCAAACAAGCTATTTAAAGTTAAATGAGACCTGGACATAGACTTTAAAGTGGTTGTAAAGCTCAAGGTTTTCACCTTAGTGCATTCTATGCATTAGGGTGAAAATCCTTCTGTGCTGCATCTTCCCCCAGACTCCCCCCCCCTTTGTCTTACCTGAGCCCTGTCCAATCCAGCAACGTGCTAAAGCACAGTTGCTTCAGCCGCTGCCTCTCTCCTCATTGGACAGTTTGATAGCAGCAGGAGCCATTGGCTGTCAATCAAATCCAGGGACACGGGAGTGGGGAGTGGGCCCGAGTCCACCTGTCTATGTCAATGGATGCAGCAGCAGGACTCGGGAGTGAGTCCACACGGGTACCCCCAGGGAAAGTGGCTTTCTGGGGGGGGGCACCTGATGAAGAGGAGGGGCCTGGAGCGTTGGCGGGGCACCCCAGTAGAAGTGGATCGGGGGTGCTCTGTGCAAAACGATTGCACAGAGCAGGTAATTATAGCCATGTTTGTTATTTTTATTTTTTTTAAAAACAAGGGTTTACAACCCCTTTTACTTTGCAACTTGTACAACTTGCCAGAAATGTTCCAGGGTCATTCATTGTTTGTGTTTGTCTCTACATGGCATTTCTTTTTTAAGTGGCATCGCTGATGCTTTATTGATCTCTGAGCAAAAGGTACCGTGAATGCAGCTGCACCATCAAAAAGCTCTGTTCTTGAATGTTGGTCACCTCACTTTGCATACCATTTTTTTTTTTTAAAAATGCAAGTCATAAAATGTATAAAGTGAGATAAAAGATATAGGGTAATTGGCGCTGCCTATTGATAATAGACTAAGGTGTAAACAGTGATAAGTGGAACTACTATGTAAGTACACCGTAATGTATATGTAGAAAAATGGTGATCAATATGGTATCAGTGCAACAAATGTTCCATAAATATATAAAACCAACATATGATATATAAATAATAAAACACAGTGAATAGTGTGTATCAATATCCAAGTGGTATAGTGCAATCAAGGTGACAACGTGTACATAAAAATTAAAGGTATAATCCAAGCACTTAAAAATATAGTGCACTATAAAATTGTTACAATACAGAGGTATAAATATATAAAATAAAGTAAAGTGACAGTGGAAGGCAAAAGTGCAATAAAGTTCACTATAAAATATAAGGTGGTCTAGGCGCTCAGAAAAAATTAAAGTGGCAATAGAAAATAAGGTGCAATGGAGTGCACAAAGGTGAATAATGCATATAATGAAGTGACTGGCCGAGAAAGTCCTTATAGCCAGTAATACAGTGGTGGTGTATAGATAACCGGATTAGTCCATAACCAAAAATATATAGGTGATTTCGTGGATGAATCTTAGGGTGACCCCGTGGTGGGTAATTAGTGAGGTACTGGGTGACCCCTAAGGTAAATACCCTACTCACCAGATATACCCACCCCACATAGGGGTATAGAGCGGGTATTAGGTGCAAGCGAAGGTTGCTCCGTAGGCTCCTATCTCCCTTCTGTGATGGGCCACTCTTTCCATAAAATGTATAAAAATGTTCATCAATGAGCATAACACATGCATAATGTCATATGAAGATACATGCAGAAAAGTTGGCATAAAAGGGCCCTTAATGTTACTGAGGGACAAGACACAAGAGAGAAGGTAAAAGAGGAAAATTTACAGAGCAGATGAAAGGTAAGGAAAGAGAAATAAAGAGGTCCATCTGTTCAAAGCTTGCATACCATCCCATTTATTTTCATTAAGTCTAGCAGGACATATTTACTTAACATGTGTCCTGTACTATTCTGAGGACTTAAAATGACTATGTTTCTACATAAAAACTCAAAAAAAAAAAAATGAAAACACCCTGTAATGGAAGAACATTAAACGCCTTTCGCTTCTGCATCATCATTTTAGACAGTTGTTCCAAGAACATGTGTCTCCATAGGAAGTCTACCTCTTCTGGGGAAGTCTCTGAAATGTTGGATTTCCCCTCACTTTCATTCTCGGTAACAATGGTCACCAGTACAAAGTCAAAGTGAGGAGGTGAATCGCCTCAGTGGGGATACAGACTAAAAAAAATAAATTCACAGGTCTAACCCTTCCCAACTCTATTCAAACATAAAACAACATTTTTTTGGGCTAAAATATTTACCTATAAGAGCCGGTTCACACTGGGGTGACTTGTCAGGCGACCTGGTCGCCTGACAAGTCGCCTGCCATAGATTAGCACAGGACCCGTTGTAATAGGAGCGACACAAGTCGCTCTGACTTAGAAAAAGGGTCCTGTACTACTTTGGGGCGACCTGGAGCGACCTGCATTGACTTCAATAATATGAAGTCCGTGCATGTCTCTCTGAGGTCGCGGTGCGCGCTGTGCACCGTGACTTCACAGGTTGCCCCAGCAAGTCGGGTCGCCTGTATGTGAACGTCAGGCAGTGACAAAATAAATGTACACTAAACAAAATTATAAACGCAACACTTTTGTTTTTGCCCCCAATGTTCATGAGCTAAACTCAAAGAGCTAAGACTTTTTCTATGTACACAAAAGGCCTATTTCTCTCAAATATTGTCCACAAATCTGTCTAAGGCCCCTTTCACACCAGCGATCCAATCAGATCCGCCTGTCAGTTTTTTAGGCGGATCTGATCGGATCCCCCATGCATCCCTATGGGGCAGCGGATGTCAGCGGAGACATGTCAGCTGACATCCGCTGCCATCCGCATCCGATCCTGTCAGTGAAATCCGGACGGATGGAAACCCTATTTTCCATCCATCCAGAGGATCGGATCGGATAGGAACGGACGCTCTCATCCGATTCCCCCATAGAGATGCATGGGGCTCTGACACCTCCCTCTCCGCACACAGGAATGTCACCTTCCTGCTCAGCGGGGATCTGTGTTTACGATCCCCTGCTGAGCAGCACAGATCCGCCTACGGAGGCAGACCGTGTGAAAGAGCATTTAATCTGTGTTAGTGAGCACTTCTCCTTTGCCGAGATAATCCATTCACCTCACAGGTGGGACATATCAAGATGCCGATTAGACAGCATGATTATTGCACAGGTGTGCCTTAGGCTGGCCACAATAAAAGGCCACTCTAAAATGTGCAGTTTTATCACACAGCACAATGCCACAGATGTCGCAAGTTTTGAGGGAGCGTGCAATTGGCATGCTGACTGCAGGAATGTCCACCAGAGCTGTTGCCCGTAATTTGAATGTTCATTTCTTTACCATAAGCCGTCTGTCAGATAATTTTGGCAGTACATCACAACCGCAGACCACGTGTAACCACACCAGCCCAGGACCTCCACATCTGGCATCTTCACCTCCAAGATCGTCTGAGACCAGCCACCCGGACAGCTGCTGCAATTATCGTTTTGCATAACCAAAGAATTTCTGCAGAAACTGTCAAAAACCATCTCAGGGAAGCTCGTCGTCCTCATCGGGGTCTCGACCCGACTGCAGTTCGTCATCGTAACCGACTTGAGTGGGCAGATGCTCACATTCGATGGCGTCTGCCACTTTGGAGGGGCATTCTCTTCACGGATGAATCCCATTTTTCTTAGATCTTTGAGTTCATGAAAAATGGGGGCAAAAACAAGTGTTGCGTTTTTAGTTTTGTTCAGTATATGTTATTGGTGAAGTTCTTCCATTTGCCTAGTGCAATCAATCTTGCTAATCCACATAAAATGGATGGAACATGGGTGGATTTCCAACACACAGGATTGCTTTTTAATTAGCTTGCCTTGATGTCAGTGCACGGGCAATGGTCTCATAAAGGCTGCATTTTATATGTAGAAATAATGCCAAGTCTTCTGCTGTAACTGTGTAAATTCTATTTAAGGCTCCAATGCAGTTACAGGTGCCGCACTGGATTAGAGGAAGCACTGATAAATCCATTAGTAATTTCTGCTCTGAGTTTAAAATGCCTTGTCAGCTAATTAGTGATAACATAGCAGGCTGCTATTTTCCAGCACAGTGAAATGTGACAGGCCACTGAAACTTAAGGAAAAGACCTAAAGCAGTAAGATTTACTGCTCCATCCCTTATTCCCACAGCAAAATGGTAAAATACAGGTTTGTACATTTT
This sequence comes from Pelophylax lessonae, assembly GCF_965119305.1. NCBI lineage: Eukaryota > Metazoa > Chordata > Amphibia > Anura > Ranidae > Pelophylax > Pelophylax lessonae. Next base: position 129,774,722 of record NC_138771.1, read on the forward strand.
AAAAATACCCAACCAGCTAATTAGATATCATTTTCCTGTATGAAACTGGAAGGTCCACTCTCAGTTTCCCAGGCAGAAAAAAATTCCTTTTGTCACCAGGAAAGAAAAACGCGAAATATTGTAAAAATAGTTGCATGCTTATAATGCTACAGTGTACACGCTGTCACAATGTATTGTTTTGGTCTTGTTGTAATTCAGTGCATCTCTGTGTAACCATTCCCTGCAATTTACACATCAAGCTACCACAAATTACTGCAAAAAACCTAATTGCATCATCCATGACAGGCCTGCAATCAGATGACGTGAAGATCATGGGTGCGCAATGGTATTCAGAATATTCAGTAATGCCAATCAGTGCACTCAACGCCCAACATTTTCTAATTGCCGGAAGCATAAAATTGCAAATACCAAGAAGCTACCGAGAGTGAAAAACAACACAGTCTGAATCAGAGATTAGCCAGGTTTGACAGCTTCATAAAAGACATGACGTAGCAGTGGGCCACACTAACTATTTACATTGACACTGCAGTGTACTTTATAATAATAAATAATAAAAGTTTATTTATTTAGCATGGTATTTATAGTGAAGATGGGATGATTCTAATTACTCTCGATTCTGCACTACAAAGTTATATAGCACCATGAAGTGCAGTTATTGGTCCATTTATAATTTCTGTTGCAAAAAGAACTCCATGACTGGAAGAAAAGTCTGTTGCATCCCTAAGGTCCAACTGTTGGATCCCCAGGTCACACTCCTCAATTTGTTTTGGCATGAGGGGTCCTGGGCCTCATGGTGGCCCTTCTTCAAGGTATTTCCCTTTGCCCAGTTTCACTCCAGGCCCCTTTAATTCAACATCCTCAACGCATAGACCAAGCATATCCAATCCTGGGATCTCCCAATGATTCTGTCCAGGCAAACAAAACTTTTCCTGATGGATCTCCAGTCCTACCTTGGAATTGGAAAAGCCACTCCTTCACATGACTTGGAAGATGGTAAAGACAGATGTAAGCCTTGCAGACTGAGGTAGAGTTTACAACTCTAAAACAATCAGGGGACATGGTCCCAGCAGGTGTCAAAACTCCCCATCAACATTCTGGATCTGAGAGCAAACATATTTATTTCTAAAACATTGGAACCCCCTTCTACAAGGTCAACCAGTCAGGACAGCGCATATAGCAGTAGTTTACATAAATCATCATGGGGGCACCAGAAGCTTAGTCCTAAAATAAATTAGCATAATACTCTCATGGGCAGAAACCTACATTCTAGCATTCTCAGTGGTCCACATTCCTGGAGCGGACAAGTGCCAGGTGGATTTCCTAGGCTAGCTAGACCCATGTGAGTGGTCTCTGCACCCCAAAATCTTTCAAAATCTCTGAAATTCTGTCCACCAGGTTCAACAACACACTGAGGAAGTTCATGGCCAGAACCAGGGATCCTCCAGCCTTCATATAAGATGCTGTAGTAAATCATTGGACCTGATTTTGAATGGTTTATGCCTTTCACCTTATGAAAATCCTCCCTTGACTGCTGCTTAAGATAAAATAGGAAAGGTTCCAGAAAAATGTAATACACAGACCTACTCAGATTTCTGGATGAGCCTTGGTCTCTTCCTAACAGATCAGACTTACTGACCCCAGGCCCCTTTTCCATCCTGCTTCGCAGTTGCTGACTTTAACAGCATGGCTGTTGAAACCCAAGTCCTAAAGAATAGTGGTATCTTTGACTTGGTTGTTTCCAACCTGCTCAGAGCAAGGGAATCTAATTAACGCAAGTAAGAACAAAAGGCTTAATGCTAGAGAATATTTTATCACTGGAATTTTGAACTTCTTTCGGGGTAATATTGATCAGCATCTGGCCCTACCCCCTAGGGACAGGTTTCTGCCTAATTCATCCTCCTGCAGAAACCTCTTGCCTCAAAATCCCTCATCAAGACTCTTTTTCAGAGATTTGCTCATATAATTCCCCCAATTAAACCTCCCACGTCACCTTGGTATCTCAACCTTGTGCTTTCTGCCCTTCAAAAACCCTTTCTTTAAATCAATTAGAGACATTCCTTTTGGAAGACTTTACCTGTAATATTGCCTTCTTGGTTGCCTTCACATCTGTTAGACGTGTTTCTGAGTTAACAGCTATTTATTGTTTAAAGAAAAATTTTCTTGTTTTACACAAGGACAATAGGCATCTGATCCCAAAGCTTTACTTTTTTCCTACGGTAGTCTCTTCTTTCTAACCTAATAAAACATTGTCCTCCCTTCCCTCTGTAATACCACCCCAAATGACATGGAAATTGCCTTACATTGTATGGATGTTAAGGCTGTAAGAGACTACAGGGCAGCCAAGTCCCTTTTTGTTCTACCTGAAGGTCCTCATAGAGGACACCCTACTCTTACTTCCACCAATGCCAAGTTAATGAAACAACTCATTCCCAGAGCCTAATCTCTTAAAGAAAAAATTCCTCCCTTTCCCATGAGTGCCCATGCCACTCTCTTAAGCTTTTTCAGTATTAAGCATCTGTATCCCAGATTTTCAAAGCCACCACTTGGTCTTCTGTTCACATGTTTTAAAAGGTCTACCAGGTGGATGTTCAGAGCTCAGCTGATGTGAACTTTGGGCTCAAGATGCCTCTGGGTATTTTTATCAGGTACTTTAAACTTTTGTGTTTTTTGTGGGCCTGTTGGCAGTTCTCTGTTGCTATGTTGTTGCCCATCCTCAGTTTAATTGCCTGTCCCTTGAATCCTATGAATACAAGTCTTTTGTCCTGTACTGTATGATTAAGATAATAGTATATTTTACTTGCCTGTAAATTCCTTATCTTGGAGTACAATACAGGACACAGGTCCCTCTCTATGTCTCATGAAGTGGATGGGATTACATGGGTATGCTCTACGTAGCGCAGCCCACACTGCATCAATTTGTCAGGTCAATCCGGTTGTGCAAGCAGTAGGAGGGGCTTAAAGGGCAGATTTAAATAAATCTTGAGCTTAATACTTGTATACACAGCACACATGTGCCACAGTCCTTTTAGCCACAAAGTATGCTTTAGTGACTGCTACAAGCAAGAGTGTATGAGACACATATAAACCTCTGTATGCTCATTTTTTTTAAATTATACTGTTGCATCACATATACTTTTCTACATACAGCCTTCTTTAACCACTTAAGCCCCGGAAGATTTTACCCCCATTCCGACCAGGGGGTATTTTGCGATTCGGCACTGCGTGACTTTAACGGACAATTGCGCGGTCGTGCGACGCTGTACCTAAACGAATTTGGCGTCCTTTTTTTCCCACAAACAGAGCTTTCTTTTGGTGGTATTTGATCACCTGTGCGATTTTTTGATCACGCGCTATAAACAAAAAAAGAGCGTCAATTTTGCAAAAATAGCAATATTTTTCACATTTTTTTATATGAAATTCCCCCAAAAAAAAATTAAAAAATCAAAATTTTTTTACTTTTTCGGCCAATTTGTTTTATGCTACCTATGTTTGGTAAAAAAAATCGCAAAAAGCGTATTTTGATTGGTTTGCGCAAAAGTTATCGCGTTTACTAACAAAGGGAAAGATTTCTGTCATTTTTGTTGTTTTTTTTTTTAACGTGTAATGGCGGCGATCTGCGATTTTTTTTGCGGTACTGCGGCATTGGCGCGGAGAGATCGGACCCTTGACTGACATTTTTGACACTTTTGGGGTTACCAGTGACATTTCTACAGTAATCAGTGCTATATATATGCACTGTTACTGTAAAAATACACTGGTAGTGAAGGGGTTAACTTTATTTGGGAGGGAGGGGCTGTGTATATCCCTAGGGGCGTGCTTTCTACTGTGATTGGCTGGGGCTTGGGCTGTATGGACACTGATCAACGGATCTACATACTAGATCCGAGTGATCAATATCCTAACAGCAAGGAGAATGACAGGTGGCTTGTTTACACAAGCTGCCTGACATTCTCCCTCTCCCCCCCTGATCGCCGAGTGACCGGCGGACATCGGGTCCGCCGGTCACACGCGCGGGGGGGGTCCGTGACCACGCGGGAGCGGGAGCGTGCCTCCGGGGGCGCGCGCTCGCTCCCTAGACCCTCACAAGCTAGTGACGTAGCCCTACGTCACTTTGCCTGTGAGGGGCTGACTGCCGACGTAGATCGGCGTTAGGCAGTCGGCAAGTGGTTAAAGAAGGTCAGGAGTATATAATGTACTTAGATTGCAGGGGTCAGGCGTATGTCATATACAGCACAGAGTGCCGTAGTCAGGAACATGAAATGTTCATTATTGGGTCTGTTTTGCAAGGTTCAGGAATTCATATCACACAGAGTTCAGGGGTTAGGGGTGTGTTAAACAGAGAGTGCAGAGGTCAGCAGTGGGTAATGTGGAGTGTATAGGAGTCAGGGGTGGGTAACGCAGATAGTGCAAGAGTTAAGGGTGGGTAATGCATAGAGTACAGGCCTCAAGAATGTGTAACTCATTGAGTGAAAGGGAGAGGAGTATGTAGCACTAATTGTAGTGCTCAGGGGTGCCAAAAAGCAGAGAGTGCAGAGTTCAGGAGTGCTTATCCCTACATAGTGTAGGGGTCAGGATTGGGTAATTCATATAGTACAGTGCAGTACCCCACAGAAAGTTGCCTACCAGTGCAGACTGCACCCCCACTGCTCTGTTCTACTGCTATCCATTGCTATCATTATGCCAATGCATCTATCTATCTATCTATCTATCTATCTATCTATCTATCTATCTATCTATCTATCTATCTATCTATCTATCTATCTATCTATCTATCTATCTATCTATCTATCTATCTATCTATCTATCTATCTATCTATCTATCTATCTATCTATCTATCTATCTATCAATCTATCTATCGATCTGTCTGTGAGTTTATCTATCTACTTTTTGCATACACACTGAGGAAGCCTGGAGTGTAAGCAAATTACAGTGATATTTGCTGTCCATCAATAGAAGCAGGAAAACATGCTGTTGTACCAGTACTTGGGCTAAAGTGGGTCAGTGACAGAGCTGGCATTAACAACAAGATCTAGCAGCTGGATGCCTCAAACAGTTGTTTTGAACTCTTTTATTTTTAAGGCTGCTTTCTTCTATTTTTTTCGGTCAACGTTGGCAAGCAAGTCCATAAAATTTTAGAAACTGAAGGAAGTTTTTCCTGTTATGAGCCCACCACAGTTCTTATAGTTGGGGTTTAGATGAGCATTCTTCAAAAACATAAAATGATTATTATTAATAATAAGAATAATAATTTTTACAATAACACTTACTATAATTATAATAATAATAATAAACAGGTTAAAATGTCAGCACCACGTGGATCCGTGTGGACTGTTAAACTGTATATAATCCCAATGAGTAGATATATTGCAGATGTGGTGGCTGCATTTTGTTTTCTTTTTTTCAGGCCATTTTGCCTTTTTTCACCTGCCAGTTGCACTTTCTGTCCTATAGTGACAACCTTCTCACCTTTTTATTGTATCTAGGACAGTACTACGGAATACTTCCCACTCTCCATTTTTCTAAAACATGTGTCCACAGATAGATGTAGGAACAATGCTAACTGATAACATTGCAATAAAGTATTATTGTTTGGTTCCATACCTACTATACTCATGATTGAATATGTATTTGAACATAAGAAGGTGTATGGGGTAGTCGGTGTTTTAAACATCCCATATTCATCTACTGTTTTTATGAACTTATTATCTTTTTTTTAGAAATATTTGAATGTGTTTTTAAAAAAATGTGTATGTGTGTTTATCTGGGGTTTAGCACCATTAAATTCACATTTTTTTTCCTATTTATTACGATTTGGCCTCTACAGGGATGTGGTGCTGAGGTTACATAACATACCACTTATTTAAACATTGCAATAAAGGTCAAGTACACAGGAAATTATAACCCTTACTAGATTTCTGGAGTCAACAGTTTTTTTTTTGTTTTTTTTCACATATGGGACAGATATAATTAAGTGCTTTCAAATGCATATTTAAAGCCTAAATTCACGCAGAAGTGTGTATAAATGTGCTTTCTTACCTTTAACGTAATTGGCCTTGTTTGTCTAAATAATGTCCAGGCTGTGAGAAACGAATACTTCTTGTACTGATTAAAATTCCTGTGTCCCAGTTAACATCTGTTTCACGGATTGGTGGCTGCAATGCCCTCTATCCTACGGGCCACCGGTCTTTTAACTTCCCCATTGTAGTTCTCTTTGCAGAGAACGGAGATGTAATTACATTCCTGCACACTGAAGTGTGGGACTCAGGCTCTTGGTCCAATCTGCCCCCTATAACTGTATCATTTGATTGATAGTTAAGGAAACTCCTGGTCTGTCCTGCCTTCAAATCTATGACCTCAAATATCTACCTCCCCAATCCCAACCAATCACAACTACAATTACCATTGCATGATTGGAATTGTAACTTCTAATGCTGGTGCAATAGAGAGCAGGGGGTGATATATCCTCCTCTATGCTACCTCCTCAGGGTTCTCCTGGCTAGTACTACATTTCTGCAATTGGAGCAAAGACATCAAAAGGTAAATTTCTACTAAATAGGGTAGTCTAAGAGGCCTTCAAAAGAAAATATCGCTGGACGAATATCACAAGCATTTGCTCAGTTGTCCCAAACTCTGACCATATTTTGCTTGATACGCTGATTTCCTATGATCCTCAGCTCCATCTAGTGGCCATAATGTAGTATTTTCTTGACTGAAGTATTTCAACAGTACATCGCTAATCTGGTCTCAAAATACCAACCAACTCGTTCTCTTTGCTCCTCCCAGGACCTCCTGCTCTCTAACTTCCTTGTAACCTCTTCCCATGCTCTCCTCCAGGACTTCTCCCAAGCTTCTCCCATCCTCTGGAATGCTCTACCCCAACCAGTCCTACTATCTCCTACTTTGTCTACTTTCAGACGATCCCTGAAAACACATCTCTTCAGAGAAACCTATCTGGCATCCACCTAACTACTGTTATACTACTTTTATTTTCTCCATCAGCCCATCCCCAACAGTTATTACCTCTTGTATCACTTGACCCTCCCTCTAAGATTGTAAGCTATAACGAGCAGGGCCCTCTGATTCCTACTGTATTAAAGTTTATTGTATTTGTACTGTCTACCCTCAAATTGTAAACAGCTGCGTAAACTGTCGGCGATATATAAATCCTATATAATAATAATAGAGCTGAGGATCAATAGGTAAATTAAAGTATTAGGCATTTTGCTTAAATAGACCCTCTAATTGTAAATAGATTGTAAGCTTTGTAATGTACATATCTGATGGCTTTTTTAAAGCAAGTTATCATGTATCCCGGAGCCCAGCAAAATAAATCGCAGCAAATACAAGCAGATACTTGTTAGGGTTTACATACATTACAGTATGTGCACATCTCAGCTAAACACATATATGTGTAAGTATTTTGTGTCTGATCTGGAACAGAGATCCGCATTTTGTTCAAATAGATCTGTCATGGTGAGGCATCCATACAAACTTAGCAAGGGCAGGAACCATATTGAAGTAGTCTACAAGCTTGTAACAGCTAGCCTTGTCCTCAGGTTCAGCCTAAGGGTGAGAGCAGCTGCCCACCACATAGCAACAGCTGAGGCATTAAATGGGTAGAAAATAGACGGAGTAATAAATAAAGTACTGAAATAGCCATAAAGAGAGTTGGAAAGTCACAGGTCACATGGTGAGCGATAAAACTTCACAAGCAGGTAAACAACCTGAGTTCAAATCCAAAAAAACGAAAAATAGATAAGGAAAAAAATAATAGTAGGAACAAAATAATTCAAGCAACGATTTAGAAAAGATGAGAACAAATTATTATAGCTACAAAGCAAACAAAGAAGACTGTCCTTGAGAGAGGCTACATTCTAGTAAAGAAAACAGAAAATGGATCTATAAATTAACACATAATACATGCAGTACAAGTTATGTACAGTGGGTACGGAAAGTATTCAGACCCCCTTAAATTTTTCACTCTTTGTTATATTGCAGCCATTTGCTAAAATCATTAAGGGCCGGTTCACACTTATGCGAGTGCGGGAAGGCTGCAAATTCGCAGCCTGATCCCGCATCGCACACGCACCCCCGGCAGTTCACACTGCCATATGCGATACGCTGGGGGTGTCAATGTAATCTCAATGACACCCCCAGTTTGATCGCATATCGCAGTGCGATCGTGCAGTTCGCACAGGATCGGATCGCACAAGTGTGAACCGCTGTGCGATCCGATCCTGATGCGGCTAGAAAAAAGGGTCCCTGTGCGTGTTTTGTACGGCTGCGGTGCGAATTTAGCCATACAAACTGTATGGCTAGACTCGCACCGCACAGCCGATCGCATGTAATGTCGGAGGAGTGCGCTCCGACATTACATGCGAACCCCGCACACGCACAAGTGTGAACCGGGGCTTAAGTTCATTCTTCTTCCTCATGACTGTACACATAGCACCCCATACTGACAGAAAAACACAGAATTGTTGACATTGTTGCAGATTTATTAAAAAAGAAAAACTGAAATATCACATGGTCCTAAGTATTCAGACCCTTTGCTGTGACACTCATATATTTAACTTTCCATTTCTTCTGATCATCCTTGAGATGGTTCTACACCTTCATTTGAGTCCAGCTGTGTTTGATTATACTGATTGGACTTGATTAGGAAAGCCACACACCTGTCTATATAAGACCTTCCAGATCACAATGCATGTCAGAGCAAATGAGAATCATGAGGTCAAAGGAACTGCCTGAAGAGCTCAGAGACAGAATTGTGGCAAGGCACAGATCTGGCCAAGGTTACAAAAAGATTTCTGCTGCACTTAAGGTTTCTAAGAGCACAGTGGCCTCCATAATCCTCAAATGGAAGGAATATATAATAATTAGGCTGATCACTAAGATTGGAATAGCTCTCTTGTATACCTTCCTCTGTAGCAGGAATATGTTGGTTATTTTTGCTACAATATAGCTTATTTGGCTTTTCATTCACACTCTGGGCATAGTATCCTTTTTTTGAGACAGACAGAGATTTATTTTGGTGGTATTTATTAACTGCTGGGATTTTTTTTTTTCCAGTAGGGGATATTTAATTTTTACTATAAAAAGAAAAAATACCCAAACATTTAAAAAACTGATTTCCTAGTTGCGTAGGTGCAGCATGGTGTGGTAGGCAGTAAACATTTAGAGTCCTGTTGTATTAAAATAGCAAGTTAACAGCACAAACAGGCCCAGTGGGAAGCTCACGCCTCTGGTACCACTTACAACTTGGCAGTGGACTGACAGCAGACAGAAGAGGGGAATGCCAACAGCCTCTGATCTGAGGATTGAAGTGCAGCCTGGCTGGTATAACCCAAAATGGAAACTTTCTGAAGAGGTAGACGTAGTCCCTGCTCTCTCCCTACCCCACGGGAACCTTTCCCTAATGCTGTCACTGTCCCTGTCAGATGGGGAACCTGTCCCTAACCTGTCCACTCTCATAAAGTACATCAAGCCTGGGAGCCAGGGTCATAAATAGACTATGCCTGACCCAAGATGACCACCAGGGTCACATTGGGCGCCCGCATCCAATTGGATAGCCACCCCTCTTGACCAAAGAAACCATAGAGGAACCAAGTTCTTCCCAACTTCCTTCCCCATTGGCATTGCTGCTGAAAACGAGCACCACCTACAGTGGAGAATAAAGACTGCCCCCGCTTACACCATTATTTTCTGTTAAAGTAACAATCCAAGAAATAGTACAAAAAAATCACCCTTTTTCAATAATTAGACACCCCAAGGTAATCTTGAGTTGATTAAACACAGTGCTTGGTAAATGTGCACTAGATGCATTAATGTACAGGTCATACACAGGGGGAAGAGGAGGGGAAGGAGTTATTTCACTGGATACATACAGTGGCAGGGTGCCCTTTATTGCTCCCTGGTCCAGTTCATGTGCCCATTGTAGGGGCTTTTGGTTGTAGACATGGGTCAGCATGGGCACCCTGACTGGTCTGCAGTTGCACATCCCCATACAAAACAAACTGCGATGCTCTGTGTGTTCTGACACCTATCTGCAAGAACCAGCATTAGCTTTTTCAGCAATTTGGGTTTCGTTGGCTCTTCTATTGGATCAGACTACACAGGCCAGCCTTTGCTCCCCACGTGCATCAGTGAGCTTTGGCCACCGATGACCCCATTGTCATTTTCCTTCCATGGACTGCTTATGGTAGGTCCTAACCACTGCAGACCGGGAACATCCTACAAGAGTTGCAGTTTTGGAGTTGCTCTGACTTAGTTGTCTAGACATTCCAATTTGGCCCTTGTCAAAGTTGCTTAAATCCTTACAGTTGGCCATTTTTTCTGCTATCAACACATCAACCTCAGGAACAACATGTTCACTTGCTGCCCTAATATATCTCACCCACATTCAGGTGCCACGAGATAACCAATACTATTCATGTTACCTGTCAGTGGTCAAAATGTTATGGCTGATTGGTTTATGTAATTGCAAACAGCCAATTGTGGAAGGAGAAATGCACGTCTAGACAGCTATCTGACTACTTATTGCTCCGAGTCATATTCTGAAGACTTGTGCTCTCTACACTGTAGCTAAAGTCATGCAAGAGGTGCTTGCTTCAAGCTGGTAGTGATCTCCAATGAGTGCAACATTTATCCTACAAAAAAAAATAATGTATGGCTCCTGGCAGTGAAGACATTGAATGAAAGAAATCAGTAAAGCAGAGGCACAGGGAAGTGTTTATATGGCCCCGAGTCTGGGATGGTAGCTCTCAAAGAACAGGAAATGAAAAGCCGGGGTGAGAGGTTATGTTTGCAAAGTTGTTTAGTGTCTTAGTATCCTAAATGAGTTAAATATTATCTTTTTATTTTATTCATTTTGCTTATGTTGGATATATTCTGAATACGGTTGTGGGATCTAAGTACAGAGCCATCTAAGGCAGAGGGAGTAGGGATAAAAACCGTAGCCTTGTACTGTGCTGAGGAAGTACTCAAGCTAATAAGAGCTAGCCTCCTGCCCGAAGGTGGAGCAGCTGCCCAGCTTTTATGCAACAGCTAGCTTAACAGGAGCTAAAAACAAAGTCAGACAGGCCTAGGTCAATAAGCAGGCGGCAAATATTCAGAGGATTCAGGATCTAGAAAAGAAACAACACAATACATAAATAGATTATAATGTATACTGATGTAGCAGCTGGATGCATGGAGGGCTCGGTTTTATATCCCGACAGCAAACAGAAGGGTAAGCAAGCATACATTCCTTGCATGTTCAGAAATAAAAGTGGTGGGGACATTTAACTGCTGGATATATGAACGTATGGCATACACAATAGACTACATTAACTCATGATCACTGCAGCCCTCAATATAATGTGACAGTTGGACATTCTGTTATGGCTAGAACATTGTAAATGACTAATACTGGAATATGTACAGTATGCGTTCAGGTCTGTCCAGCACCATAAAGGGCCTTTTTATAAATATAGTAAAAAAAAAAAAAAGTTGCTGCCCTTAATGACCAATCAGGTCTCATCTTATATTTTCAGATAAAATTAAAAAGGTGTCTGATCACTATGGGTAATGACTTCACTTTTGTAGCCATTTTCTTTTCTCCTGTTTTTAGAAATATACTTTGTACTGCAGAGGTGGGGGACTTGAGTCACATGACTTGACTTAAGTCAGACTTAAGTCACCAGTTTGAGGACTTGAGACTTGCTTGACTAAAATTAATAAAAGACCGACTTGACTTTGACTTGGTATTCATGACTTGAGACTTGACTTTGACTTGAGACATATGACTCAAAATGACTTTACTTTTTTAAGTTATTAAATATTTGCATTTTCTCAAGACGTGTTAAAGCAAAGTTAATGTGCCTGTTATGTTTCTGACACCACTGTCACCTAAAACACCTCAGTGTGTTCTGATTTTTAGGACACTGGCTGTTTAACAATGGAAATACTTAACATGTTTTTAGTGACTGTGGTGTTGAAACATAACCGGAGGAAGGATTTTGAGCTGTTTGGGCATTCAAAGTGTTTATTTAATATGCCAAGCAAAAAGCACTTAGCAGTTTTGTTAATGTTGAAAATAAAACAAAACCTTTCCTGACCACTGACTTTTAATTGATTTAAAGGTGAAAATTGGGGTAAATCAGTATTTTGACTTGATTTGTGACTTGACCAAAATAAATGACTTGACTTGATTTGCTTGACTTCTAGCAGGGACTCGACTTGACTTGCTTGCTTTTCGCCACAGTAACTTGGGACTTGCTTGAGACTTGAAGGTTAAGACTTGAGACTTGCTTGTGACTTGCACATGTGTGACTTACTCCCATGTCTGTTGTACTGATTAGGGACTAATTGGGGACCAAATACCGCACTCCAAAGCTACATGCATGCACCTCCATCTACCAGCAAAAAGCAGTGGACAATCTATTGTTTCGTGCCTTTTTGTTTTTTTCTACATTAAATACGTTAAATTCTACATACTGGCTGTATGATGTTGGAGCTTTGTGGGCCTGATTGGTACAATTACTCTAAGTGGCTAAAGTGACTTTTGTATTACATTACAGCTTTAATCTAAGCAGTAACAGAATTTGCAGAAATGTTACTAATTCATGAACTGTCCAGTTCAGTCAGCTCCTCTATTAGTGGCAACTTGACTTCAAGAATATTTTTTCTTCCATGTCCAAAATGAGATCTTATGAATCCAAAATCAAAGAAAGCTTGTCCAAAAATGTGTTCATCTACCCGGATGCCTGACGTGTTGTTTATCTGTGTACTTTGCTACATATTTCCATGTTGAGTTCAAATTCTTTAAGTGCATTCAACCTTTTGGGCTATATAACATAAATAAAAACACGAGGGATACAGATGAGTCAGCAAGTATATTTATTTAGCTCTTTTTTAGTATTTCACTTTTGCTTTCAGTAAAATTATCTAACACCGCAAAGATAGTTTTCAAAAGTGCTTGTTGCTACACAGGAATCCATTTGCCAGTTGGGATCCCTGGAGATCTGTCTTCAGACGAGTAGTCATAGAGAGACACGGACATGTGGGTGTTCTGCCACTATAATGAGCAAGTTCTTCTGGGGATATAAGTGGTTCAGACAGACTGGTAGACAACTTTCAGTGAGAAATGGAATACTATATTGGCAGCAGCTTGTTTTTCAGTTATCACCTCTTCTTTACGAAAAATAATGCCTGCAAACATAATCAACAGAAATGTATGTGTAGTCTCTATACCAGAGCATGGTAATAAATACCCCCGATGGAAGCATGATGGAGAAAGATATGCAAGCAGCAGGAATATGAAAGATTGCATCATCCCATAAATAAACACCATAAATTAAAAATGCATTAGGGACATGAATATGAAAGCAAAGCATAGCATATAAAAGGAATTATTGTTATCCTGCAGGAAATGAAAGGAAATGTATCATATAAAGGTATATATTTATAAATAACTATTTTAACAAAATATTTATATTTATATGTGATTTTGTATGCATTGCCTTAAATTTGTATAAAAAAATACATTGATAGAAATATTATATTGGTTATATAATCTTGAAATATCTATCTACAAATTACATTACCAAAAGTTTTGGGATGCCTGCCTCTACACACATATGAACTTTAATGGCATCCCAGTCTTAGTCTGTAGCAGTGGTGGCTGGTGGGGCAGCAGACTGATCGCACCATACCCCCCCCCCCCAGACCACACCAGGCTGCACACCATCCCACCCCCGGACCACAGCAAGACAGGAGAGGAGAGGCAGGACCCCCCCCCCGCTCACTCACCCTGCCTGGATGCACCTTCGGCCTCTTCCCTGTCTTCTGCATATCCTCCCTCCTCTTCCATGCCCAATGGCATGGCTTCTCCTTTCGGCCAATCAGGAAACGGGTCTCAAAACCTGCTTCCTGATTGGCCAGGAGGAGGATCCGTGTGACAATAGTGAATTTTCATTCGCTACTGTCACACAACTGGGTGGGCTCAGGGTGCACTGCTCTGCTCCCCAAGCCCTCCTTTTTTTTAGCCTGTGAGAGCCTCTGGCTCTAATCACATGGTAAAAAAAAAAAAGCCCCATTGAACTTCATGCGTCCGGCGCCCGCATGTAGATTAGGGGGCCGGACGCATGGATGGGGGGCAGCGCCCCTGCGCCCCATATGACCAGCTGCCACTGGTCCGTAGGGTTCAATATTGATTTGGCCCACCCTTTGGAGCTTTAACAGCTTCAACTCTTCTGGGAAGGCTGTCCACAAGGTTTAGGAGTGTCTATGGGAACGTTTGACCATTCTGTCAGAAGCGCATTTGTATCTTAAAGTTCTGTTTGTCAAAAAGCAAAAGGATGTGAAGATGCAACTTTAAGATGCAAAAAAACTGTCATCTCTATTGGCTGTACTGTCATTGCACATATTACCTGAATATATTACCAACATTATTATTAAGAAATAATATAAGAAAAGCCTTTTTCTTAATGGCTTCTCTTTTAGCAGCTTGGTAGATGCCCCTTACTTATGCTTATGCTGTGGTGCAATACATTTTTAAACTTTAATGTGCGATTATTACAGGCTCTGGATGGAATTGTGTTGCCGATTTAGAAATGGACAGCAGAGTTGTGTTCATTTTTATGTCAATTTTTGATTTAGTTTTTGTGACAGTACTCACCGTCACTGGGAGTGGAAGACAGATACCCAATGGACACCGAGAAATGGTTTGGATAACTTCAAATGGAAGAGTAATATTTATCAACAACATCTCTCAAGAAACATGAAGATATAATCCCACTTTACACTGTGAGACCTATAGCCTGTTGCCATGAAGTCTGTGACTCCTTAATAATCAAAACAATGCTTAGATGTGTATTCCATGTACATCAATGTGGGAGACGGACAGACTGTCACTGGCAGGCTCCCCTATTGTCTGTCTATTTAGATGTGATGTGGATTGTGTTAAGTCTGTCTGTTGCATTGTTAAATGTTAATGACCTCACATTGTTTCTGTCCAGATGGCTAGATAATTAGTTCAGGTTAATTCTATTTCTGTATTCAATTTCATATCCATATGATAATGTAATCAGGCAACCCCTGACCTGTGTGTGGTAATCTGATCAGGAGGGGGGGTCCATGCTGTATATCAATTCTGTGTGACTGTTCAATAAACTGAGATTCCAGTAGAAGCTAAGTTGTCGGCTAGCTTTGTATGGGGCGGCTGGGAAAATCTGATATCTATGTTCACGACTGGGAGGAAGCCGTATACTGATGGAAGTCCACATGTACAGTGTTGGTTGAGGTTCCATTACAGTTTTAGTCATAGTCTTTTGACTAAAATGTTATTTTAGTTTTAGTCGTATTTTAGTCATCTGAATTGTATTAGTCGTATTTTTGTCTACCAAAATAGTGTTAATTTAGTCAACGAAATTATTTTAGTCGACAAAATTAACACTGCTGCGGTAACAGACATTTTACCTTGGGGTAAAACGTCTGTCATCGCATATAGTGTGAACTCACCCTGAGACTGCCACAGTTCCAACAAAGAAGTAATAATGGTAATATGCAGAGCTTTTTTACCTAAAAGGGAAGGTAAGGTAAGAGAAGGACTGAATAGATGTAAAAGGCATATATGGCACAGAATGGGAGGCAGTCTAGGATGTAGATAGTGAAATGGCAAAACTGAGCTGAAACATGATCTGCCTTAATGATCAAGTAACTCAATTCAAAATGACTGTGGAAAAAAAAAGTGGAACAAAAGTCTCTCAATCAACATTAACAATTTTTTTATCTTCCTGCTTTCAGGCTTAGGCTACAATGATATCATACATCCAAAGAGTCTTTGAGCCGTGAGCGTTTTTTCTTTCATCTGGAGAAGGGGAGTAAGGGCATTCTCATTTAAGCATGCCCTCTTGCTTGCATGCCTAAACTAAGGGCAGATGGATCCCAAGGCCTAAATGCTACATGAATCCTCTGCCCTTTCTCAAGATGTCCAAGGCTAGAAATTCTAGGGGGATGTTTTTCAAAGAGCAGAGAAACATGGATAGATGAGTTTGCTTTCAATATTAAAAAAGGATGAAATTGCATTTTCAGTTTATATTTCTTAACCAGTTCTGGACCGGAAAGATTTGCCCCCTTAATGACCAGACCATTTTTTGCGATTTGGCACTGCGTTATTTTAACTGAATATTAATAGAGCGGTCATGCGACGCTGTACCAAAATAAAATTGATGTCCTTTTTTTTCCCCACAAACAGAGCTTTCTTTTGATGGTATTTGATCACCTGTGCGATTTTTATTTTTTGCGCTATAAACAAAAAAAGGGTGACAATTCTGAAAAAGAAAACAATATTATTCACTTTCTGCTATATAACATTCTCAAAAAAAAAAAAAAAAATCTAATTCTTTCAGCCCAATTTGTATTCTGCTCCATATTTTTGGTAAAAAAAATCGCAAGAAGCGTATTTTGATTGGTTTGCGCAAAAGTTATCGCATCTACAAACTAGAGGAAAGATTTATGTTTTTTTAATTTTTTTTACTAGTATTGCGGCGATCTGCGATTTTTAGCAGGACTGCGACATTGCAGCGGACAGATCGGACCCCTAAGTGACCTTTTTGACACTTTTGGGGGGACCAGGGACATTACTACAGTAATCTGTGCTAAAAATATGCACTGTTACTGTAATAATGACATTGGCAGGGAAGCGGTTATCCTCACGCCCCAGGACTGCTTCAGGGTGTTAGAGTGATTTCCTGGTGTTTCAAATCTTCCACCTTACCCTTGATGCTGCCAGCAGGGAAGCGGTTAACCTAGTGGGTGATCAAAGGGTTAAATGTAAGGCTAGGGGAATGTTTACTAACTGTGGGGGGTGGACTTGTGAAATGACCATAGAGACCTGTGATCCTATATAGAAGGATCATAGGCGCTCTGTGATCATTTCAGAGAGAATAATGGTCAGCTGTGTTTACAACAGCTGACTGTCCTTCTCTCCCGGTGGGGAGCGATCGCGGGTGCCTGACGGCAATCGGTGCTGCCAGCCAAGTGTATTGGCATCCCTGCTGCTTAGCACCACGCACTCGACTGACGAGTCCTACGTCGATTCGGGCAGGAGGGGCTGTCTGCCGCAGTAAAACTGCGGCAGGCAGTCCAGAACTAATTAAATACAGTAAATTCTGCTTTAGGTAAATAGTGAAAAGTAATCTTAGAATAAAAATTTTAAAAAATGTTTATGCTCCAAATTTGTTTGTGATAAATGCACAGTGCTAAGTTGATGTACAGTAGACAAATGATTTAAAAGAATCATGGAACACCTTTTGGATATCCTGTATTATTGACCCAACCTTGTGCTTAACGTCTGTGAAATACAGTCAGTAGATTTCAGGCCAGACAGACGCTGGAGAAAATTTATTATGAAATGGATATATTTAGAAATTAAGTCATTTATAATAAGTTTCTTTTGTAGTGGGGTTAAAAGGACTGGGTTCAATTTACCATGTTGGCTGGTGAAACATTTCAAATGGTTACATATATTGCTCTTATGTAGGTCTACTTGTATCTTTGGTGCAGTAAAAGCATAGCTTGGGTAAGAGGCTCGTGGGTGGAATGTGTATGATTGAACTTGCTTTCCTAAAGGTAATTCTAGGAACTGAAGAAAAAAATACATTTCTGAAAGTGATTCCAATCAACAGATGCCAGTGTTTGTGAGAATGTTTATCTGAGTTATTGGATCCTTATCTTTCAAGAGTGTGAAAAAAGACCTATGTGATTCAGGCTAGGAGCTTTGGATAAAGAATGGACTATGAACGGCTTAAGGTAGTTCTGCAAGAGTAGAGCAAAAAAAAAGAGTGTTAAATAAGCAGAATAAGTTCCCCCTTTGTTTAGGAGATAAGTTAGATTAAAAGTTTTGAAGCCTCATCCTTCAGTCCAATTTAAATGCACCTCTAACAGTCTGAGAGTAATGAAGGACTATGGGCCATGCATTTTTTATTTAAAATTATTTTTTATTAATAATTTTGATTTCATTTATTTGTAATATTCACTGCAAAGTCACCCATCCATCTATATTTTCATGCTTTATTTTGTTGAGAAATCACTCGTCACTGAAGCCATCTTGAGTAAGGGCAGATAATTGTTGTAGCATTTACTTTCTGGAATCCATCTGCTCTTAACTCATTGTAGAATAAAACTAGAAGAAGGGCGCACCAACCTTGCGCATTTCCCAATTGGTGTTTATTGATGTAAAAAGAAAGGGAATATATTCAAAACAAGTTTATCATAAAAGCATTTCAAGTCCGCAATGGACACAAAGTGACCAGGTCACCCGGACCGTGTCCAGCATGCCAGAGGACCTTCCAGATGGTTGACGTGTTTCGAGGGGAGATCCCCTCTTCCTCTGAGCCGATCTCTGATGTTGCATTTTACACATTTATCATAGAGAATGGGTCTCGTCACATGATCTTGAGACCCCTCCCATTGGTGGTTGAGAATGGTAGTAATAAAAGAAAAGGCCACACTCCTGTGCGTTAAAATGATAGTGATACTAGCAACCGCAAAGCATAACAGTGTTATGTATTTCAAACATGCTTTTGAGAAACAGCTACCATAAAATAAATGTATGGTACTAAAAATATAGTACCTTTATGTGCACCTCTCAAACCTAAATATGGGGGGGGGGGGGGAAGACCCTTCACATCAAAAATTTATGGACTTGGACATGCCAGCCCTGGTATCTGGAAGCCAGAACCTCCGGTTCGTGCGGGGGAAGATGGGAGGGGGTAGAACACAAAAGTGCAAAAGTACCCTCCCTGGGAGAAGGGCAGCTAGCTCCAGTGGCCCCAGAAGTGTGTTGTTATGTCTTCAGATGGGGGGCCCATCAGACTATGCTACCACCTACAGGCAGAAATGTGTGTTTAGCTGAGAAACCCCCTCCTCCAGATGAAAAAAAATGCCCTTGAAAACTCTTGGGATGTACAGTGAAATACAAATACAAAATTATTTGATCCCTGCAGATTTAGTAAATTTGCACACTTACCAAGAAATGAAGGGTCTAAATTTGTTATCATAGGTGTATTTTAAATGATAGAGACAGAAAACTAACCAAAAATAAAAAAAACACAATATACAAATTTTATAAATTCAGTTGCAGTTTAGTTAATAAAAAAACGTTTTTGATCCTCTACCATCCAACAAGAATTCTGTCTCCCACAGACTGGCTACAGTATGTGCTTATGTTGTACACCGATTAGTCCTGTCAGTTTAAAAAAGGGCTCCTAATGACAACTCGTTGTATAAAAGACACCTGTACACAGAATCTCTTTCTTCCATTCAAACCTCACCATCATTGACAAGATCAAAGAGCTGTCAAAGGACATCAGGGAAAAGATTGTAAACCTGCACAAGGCTGGAATGGTCTACAAGACCATCAGCAAGAAGCTTAGTGAAAAGGAGACAAGTGTTGGAGCAATTATTTGCAAATGGAAGGTCTGGAGCTCCATGCAAGGTTTCGCCTCATGGGGTAAGAATGATCATGAGAAAAGTGAGAGATCTGCGCAGAACTACATGGGAGGAGCTTGTGAATGACCCCAAGGCAGTTGGGACCACAGTCACCAAACAAACTATTGGTAACATAATACGCTGCCATGGATTAAAATCCTGCAGCACCGACAAGGTCCAAATCCTCAAGAAGACACATTTACAGGCCCATCTGAAGTTTGCCAATGAACATATAAAGTATTCAGAGAAGGATTAGGAGAAAGTGCTGTGGTCAGATGAGACCAAAATTAAGCTCTTTGGCTTTAACTCGACTCGCCATGATTGGAGGAAGAAAAATGCTGACTATGGCCCTAAGAACGCCATCCCTACAGTCAAGCACAGAGGTGGAAACAGTATGCTTTGGGGTTGTTTCTCTGCTAAAGGTACAGACCGACTTTGGTCTCAATGGACAGAGCTATATATTGTAAAATCTTGGATGAGAACCCTCTTCCCTCACACTGAACACTGAAGATGGGTCGTGGATGGGTCTTCCAGCATGACAATGACCCAAAACATACCACCAAGGCAACAAAGGAGTGGCTCAAAAAGAAGCACATTAAGGTCATGGATTGGCCTAGCCAGTAAGACCTTAATCCTATAGAAAATCTATAGAGGGAACTGACACTTCGAGTTGCCAAGCAACAGACAAAAAACCTTAAAGCGTAACTCCACTTTTGTTGAAAAAAAAAACATTCCCCTCTGGGTGATCTCTGTACAATGCAGGGATTTTAACAAACTTTGTTGAAGATTCCTACCTTTTGTTATTCTGAAGAAATCATTGTTTGTTCCTCTGTGCATCTGTACTGAGTGGGTCTAATGGGAGTGGTATCATAATTATCTATCAGCTGTGGCAGCTGCAGGGCTCTAATGAGGAAAGCTGCTGGACTTGCATTCCTTTAGATGAGTTCCTATTGGGAGTATCTCACTAAAAATGACATTTTTGTTGCAGGGAATGCCTGAAATCTGATTTGTATCTTAGGCAGACTTCTGGGAAAATTGGTGAGCCAATCACACAAACAGGAAATGATGTTTCTTGGGTGTGGTCAGTACACATTCAGTGTACAGAACAGCTCCAGGTAGCCATATTGCATTGCATTTTCAGAAAATTACAAACGCTGCAGATTGAAAAGGAAAGGTAATTTTTAATTCAATTACAATATGGCTTGTGTCACAATTCTATACGCTGTATTATTTTTCTTTATTTGCTGATTTTTTTTTCCCCACAAAAGTGGTGTTACCCTTTAAGGATTTAGGGAAGATCTTTAAAGAAGAGTAGACCAAAATCCCTCCTGAGATGTGTGCAGACCTGGTAACCAACTACAAGAAATGTCTTACCTCTGTGCTTGCCAACAAGGGTTTCTCCACCAAGTACTAAGTCATGTTTTGCTTGGGGATCAAATACTTATTTTACTCACTGAACTACAACTCAATTTATAATATTTTTATCATGTGCTTTTTTCTGGATTTTTGGTTGATATTCTGTCTCCAGCATTTAAAATACACCTATGATAAAAAATATAGATCCTCATTTCTTCGTAAGTGGGCAAACATACAAAATCTGCAGGCGGTCAAATAATTATTTTCCCCACTGTGTGACATCATTTTGGCCTAGGCCAGAGACCAGAAAGCAAACCAGTTTGAAAAGGAAAAGTAATTTTCAATAGCATTAAATTGCAATATTTTTATTTGCTATTTTCTTCCAGGAAAGTGTAATTTCCCTCTAAAAAAAAAAAAAAATTGGGGTTATTTTTGAAAACAACTGCTGTCTGTTACTGTAGTGCCTGGCATTACATAAAACCAACCTTTGTCTGTGTATGGATGGATGGATAGTACAGTCTGGATTGACTGGACCATTGTGGTTGGGCAGCCTTTACCTCGAGTGACTTTATATAAGTTTAATAGCCTGGTTATAAATTTGTGCATGTATTTAATGTAGATTCAAGAGCCGATAACATGAGTCAGGGTAGGGGTTTGATTGATGTAATTGCATTATGTTCTGTTATTGAAATAGACAGTCATATGATCTGATGACAATATTCAAGTAGTGGTAAAAGTGACTGTTGGATTAGCATAGTAGCTGTGAGAAATGAAATGAATGGGTCCGCTGCAATTGTATGTGTCAGTATTTCCGTCATGCTGTCAGTGTGTGGGTGCAGTGGAACTTTGAATTCGCCAGCTAGAATCGTTCATCACTGAAGATAGATCATTTCTACGTTTACTCTGTATAAACATTTGCTAAAGTTACCAGCCTTTTGTTTAGTCAGTTTCAAATATAAAACTGCCAAAGGTGAATCTAGATCTTGATGGATAAATGTGGCAAGCCATTAAACTGCAGAGGTCTCTAGCTTTTTCTTGTTAAATAGTTTTTATTAAGATTATTTCAAATAGTAACAAACAGGGAAAGGAAATCATAATAATAACAGAGGAAAGCAAACTCATAAAACATTGATATTATGGCCAGTAGTACATAGGTGCAGTTATGCAATCTAACTTCATGCCCATGAAGATAAGCCTTTACAGCATTTAGCAATCCAAATATACGAATAGCATTAATACTTATAAGATGGGGTCGCTGATGGCCGTTCTCTAATCGGGCCATCCCCAACCCCCCCTGAACACCCCAAATGGGTACACACTGTGTCCAGTTGGGGGGGTAGACCCTCTGACAGCTAAACATCCGCGGACCACCATATATTAGACTGCCATGTACATAGTTCTACAAGATGTTATTTGTGACACTAACAGAGAATATATGAAAGGTAAAGTAAAGGGAATACTCTTTGGTGGTAAATCAAAGCAGGCTAATTGGGCTTCAGACCAGGAGCGGCATTAGGATGCTTTAACCAGTGAATCCATCGTTTGCTAAAGATAGGCATTCTATGATCTTTAACAGCTAGTAACTTCTCAAAAGTTCCTGACTTTTTGGTGACTCAGGTGATTTCCAATGGTGAGTGCTGGTCAATCTAGCAGCAAACAAGATGTGGAGTACTATAGTCTGGTACTTCGGAGGGATCAGATCTATTCCTAAGTTCAAAAGTGCCAAAGCCGGACAGATAGAGAAGGTCGTGCCCAGAAAAACTCCAAGCAAAACCTCCACTTCCTTCCAAAAGGGTTGAATAAAGGTGCAATCCCAAAGGATATGATACAGTGTTCCTACCTTATTGTATCTCCAACACAACGCACTGGAGGGGTCTCTAGCTTTTTCAACTTGTGAGCCATGTTCAAGGATGACCGTTAACTGTAACTTTGAAAAACAGCACCCTAAAAACATTTTAAAGTATGTACCCTTAAAGGGGAGAGAGTAAAGCAGGGTTTTAACCCCTATGAGTTTTTGTTTTTTTCTCCAACTGGTGAGATTTTCCCTCACTCCCTGTCCCATAGCCAAAACAGGTCGTGAGAAGAAAATCCATTCAAAGTGAGGCAATCCCCGGTTGTCAACAAGGTTGCCTGAACTAGTGTCCCCATTGGAAGGTTCCCCTGGTTCTCTGGGGACAGCTCCAAATTCTTGATCTTCTTTCACTTTCACTTTAGGTGATAATGGAAAACAATACACATAGAGAAGGAGACTCTCCTTAACAGGGGGATAGACAGCAATAAAAATCTGACAGGTGTTGCCTTTCCACTCCATCCAAAACTAAAAAAAAAAGCACCTTTAGTTACACAATAAAAGCATTAAAAATACTTTATTTTTGTTCTTCATTTAGCTTTTCATATTTTCCCCGCAACAAGCTGCAGCTCATTGATCCAGCATTTAATCAAGTCCAGCAGCAGACCCCCTGCAGATAGCTCCATTCTATTGTGCATAGCCAGGGGGAGAGGGTCCAAAAAAACAGAGACCATGCCAACAGGATTTGTGACGTGTAGTAGCTTAGCTCAGCCCCCAACCTGGGCTATGCTTTAATGAGCCATTAGGATGATTAAGACCCACATCAAACCATAAGGCTTACTTATTAGAAGAGGAGCATGCACACTTTGGTGGCAGCGATGGAGAGTCTTTTGAGCGCACCAATCCTTGACAATAGAAAGGAGGAGCTCCTAGTCACTAGCCTAACTCAAATATGATTTCTCATAAAAGAAAGTTGTGGTAAACAAACTAAATGGGGGACAGATATATTGGAAAAAAATGTTAAAAAACATGGCAGAAGAAATTTGCGCTGATGTCAGCTTCCTTTTTCATGATATCTTTCTTCCACACACCAGTCATTGCAGATAGTCTCACCCATCACGTGGTTATGCCATTGAAACTCAACTTTCCTTATTAATGCAGACCAAATCATTCTTGCCTTTCACAACCAAGAATAATGCATCTTGCCCTCATGGGCTCTATTCAGTTATTTCCAAATTAAACACTTTACACAATCTATCTCGCCTCGACTAATTTCCCTCCCCCCACACAAACACACACATCTTTTGAAAAGCTTTCCATTATGGCAGCAACCTACAGTGGGTTAATCACATTAATGTTTCAACTCTTGAAGACCCTATACACTGATAGGCCCCTGAAGCATTACTAAATGGCTAAATAGGAATAGATGCTAAGAAAACAAAGCAATGGAGTACGATTTGGACCACAACTCGCAAAAAAAAATGTATTCAAGATCCTTAAGCATTGGTATCACACCCTAGCCTTCTTACACACTCTCAATTCCAATATAGCTGATCATTGCTAGAGGTGCCACAAACACTCAGGAACATTTTATCTATATCTATATCTCTTAGATCTGTCCAATGATACAGGCATTTTGGCAAACAGTCAAAACTCTAGTCTACACTCTCCTACAAATTACAAATCCACTAGACCAGGGATCCTCAAACTAAGGCCCTCCAGCTGTTGCGGAACTACACATCCCATGAGACATTGTAAAACTCTTACATTCACAGACATGACTAGACATAATGGGAATTGTGGTTCCTGAACAACAGGAGTGCCATAGTTTGAAGACCCCTGCACTGGACCCTAACATATACTTATTGGGTCTTCAAGAGGACGCCAGAAGGTTTCTTTTTCATGTTCTTATTACAGCCATATGTTTAATCACATCACATTGGAGGGGGATGCCAAGACCATCCAAGTCCAATTTATACTCCCACATTAGAGATTTAAAACTTATGGAGGCTTTCATTGTGAGATTAAATAACACTTACTCAACACATGTTGGGTACTATGTGTCATGTCTGGTGGGAATGCCCTTGAATTCAGGGTTTTTGGAAGAATGTATTTGCCCTCCTGAGGTGGGTGACATGGGTATCCCTTTTGCAGAATCCCTGGAGTAGCCCTCCTAAGTAAACCGCTTAAGCAAGTTTTGTAAGTTACTCAACATTTTTTATTCTCCTGGCAGCCAAGCTTACTATTGCCAACAAGTGGAAGGGGACTTCTGTTCCCACCTCTCAGTTAGGTGGATGGATTTTGACACATGAGAAACTTGCTTGCATTATTTAAGACTACCAGAGACGATTTGAGAGAGTTTGGAAACCTTGGGCTGACTATATGCACATTGACTTGTGGTAGCATGTTGGGCTTGGGCACTGTCCCTGGTACCTCTCTCGCCTTTACTTTTCTTTCCTTTTCTGTTCTGATTCTTTCTCTGTTGCCTTCTCCTTTTTTAAATTTGCATCTGGATTCTCTGCCTGGAGGGGGAGCTGATAATGCAAGGTGGGCACTGTGCCTTAGTCTAGATATGAGCTTTCCAGTGTTCTTTATGATCTTTATGACAAATTATTTGTGACTTTACTGACTGTGTGAATTCTTTGGGCATTTTTGTGCAATGTAACCTTCATCAATGTCCCTTTTCAGTAGCCCTATATCTGGGGCTTTCACAACTGAATTTGTAAAATGATCCTTTTCTTCTGCTGTTTTGATTTTGCTAAAATAAAAATTTGCATTAATTAATGCATCAGTGCAATGTTATGGAAGCCCAGGTTGCTTTGATAGCGGCCTTCAGCTCATCTGCATTGTTGGGTCTAGTGTCTCTCATCCTCTTGACAATACCCCACAGATTCTCTATGGCAGGCATGTCCAAAGTCCGGCCCGCGGGCCAAATGTGGCCCCCGGGCTGCTTTAATATGGCCCCCAGGCTGCTTTAGTACGGCCCCACAGGTAATTTGGAAAAATACATTGGCATCATTCATGACTTTTTTTGCTGCCCTCATTAATCATCATCGGTGGGTTCATATAGCGCTTATATGTGGTTAACCCTTGTGTGACTGATTAGGGAGCACGCATGCTCCGGATTGAGATTAATACATTGTAAAATCTCAGTTAACGTCAGTCGGTCTAAATCAGTTATCAATATATTTGAACACAACATGTATACTTGGTGTTATGTTCCTGTTCATATTTTTTTTTTAACTTAAAAAGTTGACAGACAACCTTTATTACCAATAACATGTAATATACTTCACAATGTTCCTCACATATATTTCAGCTTCCTGGATTTTTTTTTCATCTGGCCTTCAGATATGAAAGGCGGAGCGATTTAACATCCGTTTAGATTTGTCATCCATGTGATGAAAGGAAAAGTATGCCGCTTGCAATAAACTTTGCATAAAATAGTTAGTTTGTATTTAATTTGAATGGTCCAAAGAATGTCAGATAAAATGGTCGGCCCTCACGCATGTTCCCTTCATCAAATCTGGCCCTCTTTGAAAAAAGTTTGGACACCCCTGGGGTTTAGGTCGGGCGAGTTTGCTGGCCTAGCACAGTGATATTATGATCATTAAACCAGATATCGGTACTTTTAAACGTGTTGGTATGTGGCAAGTTCTGCTGGAAAATGAAATCAGCATCTCCATAAAGCTGATCAGCAGAGGGAAGCATGAAGTGCTCTAAAGTTTCCTGGTAGAGGGCTGCTCTGACTTTGGACTTGATAAAACACAGTGGAACAACACCAGCAGATGACATGGCTCCCCAAATCATTACTGACTGTGGAAACTTCACAATGGACCTCATGTAACGTGGATTCTGTGCCTCTCCACTCTTCCTTCAGACTCTGGGACCTTGATTTCCAAATTAAATGCAAAATGTACTTTTATCCAAAAATATGACTTTGGACCACTAAGCAACATTCCAGTTCTTTTTCTCCTTAGCCTAGGAAAAACGTTTCTGATATTGGCTCTGGTTCAGAAATGGCTTGATACAAGGAAGGCGACAGTTGTAGCCCATGTCCTGGATATGTCTGTGTGTGGTGGCTCTTGAAGCACTGGCACCAGCTGTAGTCCACTCCTTGTGAATCTCCCCCAAATTCTTGAATGGCCTTTGCTTTACAATTCTCTCAAGGCTGCGGTTATCCCTGTTGCTTTGCACCTTTTTCTACCACACTTTTTCCTTCCACTCAACATTCCAATAATATGCTTGGATACAGCACTCTGTGAACAGCCTGCTCCATTAGCAATGACCTTTTGTGACTTACCCTCCTTGTGTAGGGTTTCAATGACTGTCTTCTGGACAAGTCAGCAGTCTTTCCCATGATTGTGTAACCTACTGAACCAAACTGAGAGACCATTTAAAGGCTCAGGAAACCTTTACAGGTGTTTCAAGTTAATTAGCTGATTAGAGTGTGACAGCATGAGTCTACAAGTTTGAACTTTTTCACAATATTTTAATTTTCTGAGATACTGAATGATGGGTTTTCACTAGATATAAGCCATAATCATCAAAATTAAAAGAAAAACATGCTTGAAATATATAACTCTGTGTGTAATGAATATATATGATATATGAGTGTCACTTTTTGAATTGAAATACTGAAATAAATTAACTTTTTAATGATATCCTGACTTTTTGAGATATACCTGTATATACTGTGATCTCTCTGTAGAGGTAAACCCAGGCTAGTAGTCAGGCTTTCTCCCATCCCTTTACAACCTCCTCCTGTCCCCCATCCCCCCCCCCCCTTCCTCGCCTCAAGCCTTCCTCTTATCTTTTTACTTACTGTATATATCGTAACAATATGATACCTTTTAGATACATGACCTATATACTTTGATTGAAGGACTTCCTTGAATAAGAAGTTGTGACCTTGTATACTACAGTGTATATGTTGTTACTACTTGACACATTCTTACACACTTGAGACAAGACCACCGAAGGTTGAATTTGAAATGTCTTGGTCTATATCTGTATTTGATACCACATCATATTTTGTTATGACTGTTGAATATGTTCTAATAAAAATACATTTACAAAAACAAAAAAAATTGTTAGGAGTACTATTAGAAATGTCAAAGACTTATCCAGGGATATACATGGCATATGTTAATGCTCACTGTTATAATAGGTTCTCTTAGTATTTAATTTGCTTGAATAATAAAATACTTTTTGCATGCATTACATACTTTTGTGATCATTGTCTGTTGTCTTAGTATTAATGCTGAGCATTTAAAAGATATATGTTGAATTGCTATATTTTCCATCTGTGATGATTTTGGAAACCATGTCATCTGTTGGTGTTGGTCCACTGTGTTTTATCAAGTCCAAAGTCAGCACAGCCCTTTACCAGAAAATTCTAGAGCACACACACACACATATATATATGTATATATATATATATATATATACTATCCTATACCCACAGTTGGTCTATAGGAAGGAAAAAAACCCTATAAAGTATGGTCCACATTTTTCCAGTGGGAATACAAGAGCTTTCCTGATTCCCAGGAGGTATTTGGATATTCCCTCAATTATAATCTGTTTTTATTACCTTCAAATAATAATGTCCAGTTTTGTGCATTTAGAAATGCATCCAGCTCTTTTTTAAAACAGTCTACTGAGCTGGCTAGAACCAGTTCTTGAGGGAGTCTATTCCACATTTTTACAGCTCTTACTGTGAAGAAGCCCTTCCATATATGGAGGTTAAATCTCTTTTCCTCCAGACGTAAAGAGTGCCCCCTTGTCCTCAGTTAATTTCACCTGAAAGCGAATACCTTTACACCAACTTTACTATACGGACCACTTATGTATTTATACATTTTGAATCTCCTCTTCTCATATGAGAATAAATTCAGTTCAACTAATATTCTTTCATAGCTGAGCTCCTCCATGCCTCTTATTGGTTTGGTTGCCCTTCTCTGCACTAAACTGAATATTATACATTTCTGTATAAAATCGGTATTGAACCCTTCTGGCTATGCGAAATCAATAGCTAACTACAACATGATAGTTGAAGATGGGGTCTTTGAGGGACTGCCTTTTATTTCCTGTGGGCCAGTCTGTCTCATACCCTACTTCTCTGATCTTGGTACAGTGGGGACATCTGTTCTGTTGAGAGGTAAAAGTCACTAAGCAGGCCCGGGCAGCAAATACAGGATTTTTTGGACATGTTGTATTTACTTCTTGGCTGCAGACCCCGGGATTGGTTCAGTACTGTTGTGAAAAGCACTTTTATCTCTTATTCACATTATGCTGATGACATGTATTTGATACAGCTGATGTGAAGCTTGGCATCCGAAAAGCAGAGCGCTGGCGATGAGTGGCATCTGAGCCACTGGTTGGGGACCAGTTCTTATCTGTAATGATCACTGCACATTTTTCTGGCTGTACGCGGACCATAAATCAATCTATTGGGGAATAGCTTCCATTGATCAGAACCTTTTGCAGAAATAAAGCTGCTGTTTTTAATTTTACACAACCCGAATGTTTCATATTCCTCATGATGCAAACTGCTGAAATTTGTATCTTTGCCCACAGGGACTGTGGCAGCAGTATTTCTTTTCTAAATGGAAAAAAAAATATTGTTACAGTGGCACTTAAAAACAAATGCATTTTATTTATTACACTCAAGCCGTGCTTGTCTGTGAACAGAAAATGGAGAATGTGGATTCATTTCATCTTTGTCCAGATGCATAAAGTGTATATATGTGATCATTGTGTGTCTGAGTCAAGACAGCGTGTATATTGACCATTTACTTCCACTGAATTAAACACACAACATCTGTAGGGTCTTTTACTGGAAGCAGCGTGAGGAAGAAATGCACATATGTTTGCACACTTGACTGCAACCTTGTGTTTGCCTATGCACACCTCTGTGATTGCCTAAACATGCATAATTCTGCCCAGTGGAAGCTGCTGGTTCCGAATGGACGTGTGCAGTCTTCCACCTTCTGAGCACGTAAATGTTCCTGCTCCAGGAAAATATTTTTTTATACCTTTGTTTCAAAAGGAGGGACAATCTGTATAGTAGTGTTTTATTTTATTTTTTTACAAATATATTCACAGTGGTAATAATTAATACAATATATGGCTGTTATCATTTAACAATAAAACAGCAGCCTTCGCATCTCAAAATGTCAGTCCTCGATCTCACCAATATAACTGATCCTCCATTGGACTTCAAAGGCTTGGTCCTGATATGACATTTCTTGCTCTTATTATTCAAAGGTATGTTCAGTGACATCCTTCAAGCCCCTTTGCCAATTTTGGCCACGGTTTAACCACTTAAGCCTGGGAAGATTTTACCCCCTTCCTGACCAGGGCCTATTTTGCGATTCGGCACTGCGTGACTTTAACGGACAATTGCGCGGTCGTGCGACACTGTACCCAAATAAAATTGACGTCCTTTTTTTTCCCACAAACAGAGCTTTCTTTTGGTGGTATTTGATCACCTGTGCGATGTTTTGATCATGCGCTATAAACAAAAAAAGAGCGACAATTTTGCGAAAATAACAATATTTTTCACATTTTTTTATATGAAATTCCCCAAAAAAAATGTAAAAATCTAAATTTTTTAACATTTTAGGCCAATTTGTTTTCTGCTACATATGTTTGGTAAAAAAAATCGCAAAAAGCGTATTTTGATTGGTTTGCGCAAAAGTTATTGCGTTTACTAATTAAGGGAAATATTTTTGTAATTTTTATTGTTTTTTTTTTTTAACGAGTAATGGCGCCGATCTGCGATTTTATTTTGCGGGACTGCGACATTGCGGCGGACAGATTGGACCCTTGACTGACATTTTTGACACTTTTGGGGGTACCAGTGACATTACTACAGTAATCAGTGCTATACATATGCACTGTTACTGTAAAATTACACTGGGAGGGAAGGGGTTAACTTTATTGGAGAGGGAGGGGTTAAGTGTGTCCCTAGGGGCATGCTTCTAACTGTGATTGGATGTGGCTGTGTGTATAACAGCAGAGATCAACGGTCCTACATAGCAGGACCGTATGATCTGTGCCTTTACACAGGGGAGAATGACAGGCGGCTTTGTTTATATTAGCCACCTGCCTTTCTCCCTCTCCACCCGACGATCGCGAGTGACCAGCGGACATCGGGTTCGCCGGTCACACGCGCGGGCTGCTTAGGGAACGAGCGTGGGCGGGAGCGCGCGCCCCCTATTGGCTCCCAGGCTAGTGACGTACCGATATGTGCACGCTAATTTTTGCACGCAGCTGTTTGGATTACGTATTGGAGTTGATTTATATGAATTTTTGATATATAACATATTGGACTGTGAACACAAACTGTTTATGTTTATGTGGGAAGATTTTGGAGCACTGAAGCACTTTTTATGAAAGATATTGTTACATAGTAAATCTGTTGGATCATATTTGTTTTTTATGACCCAAAATTTGTTTTCCTATATCATTTGCACTTTATTATGTTACAATTATGTTTTGATTTCAAGCAATAGCACTTTAACAATTTCACTGTTTCAAAAGGTTTTATTAGACACTATGTTTAATTTAGCAAAGATTGTTTGATTATTTGTGTACAGCACTGTCACTTTTATAGCATTCATTCAATAGGATAGCAGCAGTACTAAGTTAATATTGATTACCACCTGAGCGTGGTCTCCCCCATTGCTTTTTCAATAGATTTCTTTAACAGAACAATTTTTATACTTACCTTTCTGGTGGATGGTTAGAAAAATCTTTACACTCTTGCAGAACTCCTGGAGCCACTGCTATCTGACATTTCCAGGTGTGCCACAGAGATTGTGACGGTGTCCCTTTGGATGCTCTTGTTTCTCACACTAACTGCTACAGTACTACAGAGCACAGTGGTTATAAAGCAGCCAGCAGAAGGAATCACAGTGGACATGTGGTTTGACACCCGGAAGTAGGGATCAACCGATTATCGACAAGGCTGATATATCGAGGGCCGATATTGACTTTTGCCAATATATCTGTATCGGCCCCGGAACTCGCCGATATTCCAAATATTGCTCATGTTAGGCCCCTTTCACACTAGCGGGCCGTTCAGATCCACCTGTCAGTTTTTTAGGCGGATCCGAACGGATGCCCCATGCATCTCTATGGGGCATGGGATGTCAGCAGAGACATGTCCGCCGACATTCGATCCGGTCCATCAAATCTGGACGGATGGAAACCATCCATCCAGCGGATCAGATGAGAACGGACAGGAGGTCCATTCTCATCCGATTCCCCCCATAGAGAACAGCGGGGACCTGACAGTTCTGTCTCTGCACACTGCTCAGAGGGGAATCGGCGGATCGATCCCCCGCTGAGAAAAACGGAGTCCGCCGACGGACTCCCATGTGTGAAAGGGGCCTAAGGGTAAAATGATGTCACATAGCATAATTGCATTTACAAATGTTATTAAATATGCCACTCACATATGTACAAACTAAAGATATAAGCAATTCCACATTAGCAGATCTGCTGGCAGATCGGTATCTCTCACCCACTTGCTGTAAGCGACACCCGTTTGATACCGCTCTGTCCGGCATACAACCTCGGAGGTCACGTGGTCACGCTGGAATTATGATATGTGACATCATTTTACCCTTACATGAGCATCACCACCTAATGGTTGGAGGAGGGGAAGACTAGTCTCGGACACTGACATAGGATGTACAAAATATCGGCCCATATTGGCCGATACCGTTATGCAATGGCCAAAATATATCGGCATCGGCAACGCAAAACCGATATCGGTCGATCCCTACCCGGAAGTGTGAGATACCAGCAGCACTGCAGCTCTTCAAGAGTGTAAAGATTTCACTCGCTGTGAGTTTGAAACATGTTCTTTTTCAAGAATTTGCTTTATTTTTTTCTGTCCAAGTAAAGGGGTCTCTTTGAAGCTCATCATCAAGCACCC
The DNA here is from genome assembly GCF_965119305.1 of Pelophylax lessonae. Lineage (NCBI taxonomy): Eukaryota > Metazoa > Chordata > Amphibia > Anura > Ranidae > Pelophylax > Pelophylax lessonae. Next base: position 129,807,290 of record NC_138771.1, read on the forward strand.
TAAGGTGCTGTCAGGGTGCCAGGAAACCAGACCACATGAAAATGCAAGTAAAATAAAGCAGTTTATTATAGCAACAACAATAAACGCACAGAAAGAGAGAGGAGCAAAATCAGCAACTGACAGGGTAAAGTCCAGAAGTGTGTAGTCATTCAAGCCGGGATCGAGTCCGGACATAGGAAGTCAGCCGATGCCAGGTTATTTGCTGATGCAGGGATGTAAGATGATGCAGGTTCGAGAGCCAGGAAAGTCCTCTGCCAAGCCAGGTCATGCTCGGAGGAACACGGAGGACAGAAGACTGCTAGCAGTAATGCACCTTGGAGCACAAACACAAGGGCAAGGACTGCAACCCATCAGGTGATAGATATAGTCAAGTGTGCAACATTATCACTGAGCGACGCCAAGGCAGCAAGCAAGTGATGATGCAAACAGAGTTTATAAGAGACAGCAGTCTGCACATGTCAAAGATGGCTGCCAACAGGAAGGCAAGGTAAGACCTTGACAGGTGCACCATCCCATCTGCTACTGTAGAGACCTAAAAAACCCTAAGCCAGTGATGGCGAACCTTGGCACCCCAGATGTTTTGGAACAACATTTCCCATGATTCTCAACTACACTGCAGCGTGCATTAGCATCATGGGAAATGTAGTTGCAAAACATCCTGGGTGCCAAGGTTCGCTATCACTGCCCTAAGTCAATACCAGCTTTCTCAGAGTGGGTATTTTCATATAGCTGAGCATACCCATCAAGTCCTCAAGTGTGGCTAACATGCGGGATAGATATATTAAGATGGTTTTACCTACTGATCCAAAACATTAAAAGCAAAACAGCTAGGGGAGAGTACATATATACTGTCAGCTATCGTAATGAAATTTGGAGAGTGGATTGGTGGTAGCATTGAAGCTGAGACTAAGCAGACGAGTCAGCCTGTGCTTGTACCAGAGTAATAGAAGGAATGGTATGCTTGTATTTATTAGTGAGGCTTTTAATCATGTTCTATTTTCCTGCTTCAGGGTGGTAAATCTGATGGGAATCATATTTCCAGTGTGTCCTGTTATAAAAATATCTACAAAACGATGCTATTAGATTTTATAAAACATCATTAATAATTAATTTAGATAAAATATTGAGCAGAGTAAAATAAAAATGAATTCTTTTGATTCAAGAAACCTTTCTTCAGCTTGGCTTTACCCACGTATCGCCGAAATAAGGTTAAAAAGTATATAAATATAAATGTCTTTATTGATAAAAGTCAGGAGGCGGAGGCCACCTGCAGGTCAGGATTCTTGAATTTCCAGATTACTTACTTGGTAGATGTAGTGTCATTTTGAAAAGGTCCTGACGCTTTCCCTTTGGGGGCTCATGTGGAGCTGATTGGATATTCCACCTTTTAGGCTTTAAAGGTCTCCTCGATAACAGAAGTATTACTGCTTCAGAGGAGGTTGCTTCTCTAAGGGCAAAGCTGGCCACTCAATCTATTTAGTTTTATGATCACTTAATATTTGTTTTCTTATTTAGTCTTCAGATTATTCTTTAGAGTGTATTCTTGCCATTTCCTAGATTTGAACAGAGATTAGTTTTTTTTTTTTTTTAAGTCAAGTACTGAAGTCCATCAGAAAACAGTCCAGATTTGTGTATAAGATGAAGTTAAGGAAGTCTTGTAAAAAAAACGATGTAGAAAATGTTAATGTTCCACGGTCAACGGTAATACAGTAATGGGCAACCACAGATGAGGATAGACTGCATTGATATTTATTGTTTTATGGAGATAGGATTACTGGGACAACCTAGATGATTATCATTACATTATTATATGCGCCAAACAGTTTTAGCAGCACTTTACAAAATAAAGGGAGACGGTAGTTACAATACACTACCATAAGAAGGTTAGAGGGGCCCTGCTCATGAGAGCTTACAAATTAACCACTTTAGGACCGGAGGATTTTCCTGCTTTACGTCCAGGCCACTTTTTGCAACTTGGCACTGTGCGACTTTAACTGACAACGCCATACCCAAACGAAATTTACGTCCTTTTTTCCCACAAACAGAGCTTTCTTTTGGTGGTATTTGATCACCTCTGCACTTTTCATTTTTTGCGATATTAATAAAAAAAAGCGACCATTTTGAAAAAATAACAATATTTTTCTACCTTGACAGTTAAAAAATATCCAATATATTCCAATTGTTTTCATATATTTAGGCCAAAATGTATTTAGCTACATGTCTTTGACAAAAAATTCTCAATGAGCGTATTTTTAACCGCTTTAAGACCGGAAGATTTTACCCCATTTCTGACCAGGCCATATTTTGCGATTCGGCACTGCGTTATTTTAACGGACAATTGCACGGTCGTGCGATGCTGTACCCAAATTAAACTTATGACCTTTTTCCCCCCACAAATAGAGCTTTCTTCTGGTGGTATTTGATCACCTGTGCGATTTTTACTTTTTGCGCTATAAACAAAAAAAGAGCGACCATTTTGAAAAAATAACAATATTTTTCACATTTTTTTTTATATGAAATTCCCCCCAAAAAAATGTAAAAATCTAAATTTTTTAACATTTTAGGTCAATTTGTTTTCTGCATACATTACTTTTTGGTAAAAAAAAATCGCAATAAGCGCTTTTGATTGGTTTGCGCAAAAGTTATCGCAGCTACTAACTATGGGAAATTTATGTCATTTTTATTGTTTTTTTTTTTACTAGTAATGGCGGCGATCTGCGATTTTTTTTGTGGGACTGCGACATTGCAGCGGACAGAAATCTGTCCCTGCCTGTCACATAGGAGATCCGCCCGCTTTGTTTACACAAGCGGGCGGAACTCCTCACTCGATCCCCGACGATCGGGGAAGAGCGGCGGTGATTACCGCCTCACCTCCCCTGGCCCGACACCCACTGTGTCTGAATACAGCTGTAGCAAGCCTCCGGCAGCGCGCGCGCACCTCCCACAAGGGGAGGAGTCCAGCGACGTAGGTCTACATCGCTGGGCGATAACGAACCACTTTGCCGCAGTACGCTCCATGTGAGCGGTCGGCAAGTGGTTAAGGAAATGGAAATGGAAAGTGATGCAAACGTTAGTAAATGGGTGGAAATGAGTGGTTTGAGATAGTAAGATTCAGTTGCTAGCTAGCTTTGGGATAGGCTTCCCTGAAGAAATTAGTTTTCGGGGATTGTAAGGCTGACAGAGTAGGAGCTTCAGGAGAAGTCCTGGATGCGAGCATGGAAGGAGATCACAAGGGGGCTAGAGAGCAGAAGATCTTTGGAGGAGAGAAGTGGATGGTTTGGTGTGGCTTGTGGATGGCTTAGTGACTTGGTAATATTTTACATTGTTAAGTGATCGTAAGCCGGAGGAGGGATTGGCAGAGAGGGGTGACATACACAGAGTAGATGGTAAGTAGAATGAATCTAGTAGCAGCATTCATGATAGACTAAAGGATGATAGCTTGTGTAGAAGTTTGCCAACAAGGAGAGAATTGCAGTATTAACCACTTAAGCCCTGGAAGATTTTACCCCCTTCCTGACCAGGGCCTATTTTGCGATTCGGCACTGTGTGACTTTAACGGACAATTGCGCGGTCCTGCAACGCTGTACCTAAACACATTTGACGTCCTTTTTTTCCCACAAACAGAGCTTTCTTTTGGTGGTATTTGATCACCTGTGCGATTTTTTGATCATGCGCTATAAACAAAAAAAGAGCGGCAATTTTGCAAAAATAACAATATTTTTCAAATTTTTTTATATGAAATTCCCCCAAAAAAATTTAAAAATCTAAATTTTTTAACATTTTAGGCCAATTTGTTTTATGCTACCTATGTTTGGTAAAAAAAAATTGCAAAAAGCGTATTTTGATTGGTTTGCGCAAAAGTTATTGTGTTTACTAACTAAGAGAAAGATTTTTGTCATTTTTATTGTTTTTTTTTTTTAACGAGTAATGGCGGCGATCTGCAATTTTTTTTGCGGAACTGCGACATTGCGGCAGACAGATCGGACCCTTAACTGACATTTTTGACACTTTTGGGGTTACCAGTGACATTACTGCAGTAATCAGTGCTATACATATGCACTGTTACTGTAAAAATTACACTGGCAGGGAAGGAGTTAACTTTATTTGAGAGGGAGGGGTTTAGTGTGTCCCTAGGGGCGTGATTCTTACTGTGATTGGATGAGGCTACTGGTGTAAGAACAGAGATCAACGGTCCTACATAGTAGAACCGTGTGATCTCCATTCTTACACAGGGGAGAATGACAGGCGGCTGTGTTTACATTAGCCGCCTGCCTTTCTCCCGCTCTAACGGACGATCGTGAGTGCCCTGCGGACATCGGGTCCGGCAGGCACACGCGCGGGGGGGTCCGTGAGCGAGCGGGAGTGCGCCTCCAGCGGCGCGCGCTCGCTCCCTAGAGCCTCACAGGCTAGCGACGTAGACCTACGTCGCTTTGCCTGTGAGGGGCTGACTGCCGACGTAAATCGTCGTTAGGCAGATGGCAAGTGGTTAAAAGTAAGAGATAACATGAGAGTGAATTAGTAGCTTTGGGGTGTTGTTGGTTAAAGTGAACACAGAGCTGGCTTCTGTTACTGAAACTTGCTTTATTAAAGCGGAGTTCCACCCTGGAATTTTTTTTTTTTTTTAAATACCCCCGGGACAGTCAGGGCTAGTGCATTCCACAATGGCTTGCCTCTGATCTGTCCCGGGTTGCACTTACCTGGTAGGACAAATACTTACCTTGAAAAAGTCTTGTCCAGCGCTGCCATCTCAGATGTGGGCAGCTTGAAGCCAGCGCGATTCTCTTCGGAGTCCTCTTCCGCCTTCTTCGGTCCCACGATGCCCTGCGCTGGCCCCACCGTCACTTCCGGGCGCGCGTGTCATCCCTCCACAGCTTCTGGGCATGCCCAGAAGCTGTTTAGAAGGGGATGACGCGTGCGCCCCGGAACTGACGCAATGATTCCTGGGAGCTATGATGTTCAGCTCCCAGGAATCATTGCAGAGCCAGGAAGTGACGACGAGCCGCGGCCGAGGAAGGAGGAAGAGGAAGAAGGAAGTAAGGTAAGTATATTTTCTTCTCTACAAGGTAAGTAAAAAAAAAAAAATGCGATTAGCCATTTGTTTTTCAGGTGACCCGGAGCGAGAAGATGGAGGTAAGTATAAAATTAGGGTGGAACTCCACTTTAAAGTGTTACTAAACCTACAACAGTATAAATGGGGCTCTGATCCCCTCCTTCTTCCACAGTCCCCAAACTATCTCCTGATAGAACAGAGCCTTGGAGGCACTCTGCACATGCTCAGTTTGGTTTGTATTGCTAGAGAGTTGTTTTTTTTCCTCTTGGGAGAGTGCATGTGATCAGCACTGGGCCAATCAGCATTGTCCAAATGGAGTGTAGGGGTCCTGCAGCCGTGTAGGACAATCGGGAGAATCAAAGCTCCTCCTACAAGCTTTAACCAGACACTGATAGAAGTCACAAGACTGCTCTAACTGCTGATGGGGAAAAGTATTTAGCAGTTTATATTTACTTAAACTATTGCATTTCCATGTTCTGTGTACCGTGAGAGGCCAGATATAGTGAATTCAGGCTGCTGGGTTTAGTAACACTTTAAGCCAGGGATCTTCAAACTACGGTCCTCCAGCTGTTGTGGAATTGTAAAACACTGACATTTACAGACATGACTAGGCATGATGGGAATTGTAGTTCCTAAACAACTGGAGGGCCATAGTTTGGAGACCCCTGCTTTAAGCTAATCAAGTTCCCATAAAATAGAGTACACTATAGTACTGTACTTTTTTTTTTTGTCACATTGTGCATCCAGACACAGAAAGCAGTGATAGTAAAATAGATATTCACAAATTATATACTACGGACTAGTGTTTGCCTGACATTCTCTTTTAGAACCTTTAGACCCTGGAGAGGTTCGGTCTTAGTAAACCTGCCTTTCTGTGTTACAGAAAAGGAGACGCATGATATGATATGATCATGTCCCTGTTGTAGTGCAGGTGACATACTGCCTGACCTAATTCCAATTTAGTGTCACTATGTAATAAATGTAACTATTGTTTCTGCTGCCACCATCCTGCTGGGCAATGTAGAATCTCTTTTCTACTTACCTTTCTTCTCTGGGGAGAGCTTTACTACCTAGATTTATGGCTGATATATATGTCATTTCCACTATACAGGAGAACTATTTCTCTGTTACACCATGTTAACTTTAGGGCTTTGCTCTTGTTTCTGGCTGTCCCTGATTCCAGCTGGTAGACAGCATTCCAGTGTTTATTTAGATCCAGAATACTGGGGTGCAACAGATGTGACCTATTCCCTCATCTACGTATTTTGCATGTTCTGCCACACTCCAGGTCACTCATCTGGTTTATCTGTTTCCACCCGAGTGATCTGTGCATGCTGTTCTGTCACTTAGCTGCCATCCCATTTCATTCCCTGATCAGAACACACTGGGTGTATGAGATGTATTGATTCCTGCTAAACCTTTCACAATCTTGGGAAAATGCAAGTCGTTATTGCAAAAGTCATTCGGGCCTTTGAATGATTGTTTTTTCTCAGGACAGGAATATTTCACTGGAATTGCAAAATACACAAGAAACGCCAACTAATCTGTTTTTGCATCCAGAGCCATTCAGAGAAATTTCTGGGCCTTCTAGAGAAATTATTCTGGTGCTATAACCCAAACAAAACTGGCTGGTAAATAAAGCTATTTATCTGAATAGTGTAGAGACCCAGAAATGTTCATAGTTTACAAACAGACTTTCTTTTTAACCACTTCTGGACCTGACCTGGCCATTGTTTGCAATACGGCACTGCCTTATTTTAACTATATACCCAACGACGCTGTACCCAAATAAAATTGATGTCCTTTTTTTCACACGAATAGAGCTTTCTTTTGGTGCTATTTGATCACCTCTGCGGTGTTTATTTTTTGCGCTATAAACAAAAAAGAGTGACAATTTTGAAAAAAAAAAACAATATTTTTTACTTTCTGTTATAAAACACAGCCAATAAAAATTTAAAAAAATCCAATGTTTTCATCAATTTAGGCCAATATGTATTCTGGTACATATTTTTAGTAAAAAAAAATCCCAATAAGTGTATATTGATTGGTTTGTGCAAAAGTTATAGAGTCTACAAACTACAGGCATACCCCGTTTTAAGTACACTCACTTTACGTACACTTGCGAGTACGGACACAGCCTGGTCAGCTTGGCATGGCATTACTCCAAGTTTTTAACATTGGCGTCTATGGGAAATCTTGGTCAGCTTGACATGGCACTACTCCCAAACCATAAGTGACAGGGATACCAAACTTAGGGAGCAATGCGAGGGGACCCAGGACTACAACATATCCTATTTGTGGCCAGCCAGCTTGCCTAGAAAATGAAAAAAGGAATTGCTTCACTTTAAGTACATTTTCGTTTTACATACATGCTCTGGTCCCATTGTGTACTTAAAAGCGGGGTATGCCTGTATAGGATATTTTTATGGATGTTTTATTTATTTATTTTTACTAGTAATGGCAGCGATTTTTAGCAAGACTGCAACCATGCGGCGGACAAATCAGACATCTAACTGACACTTTTGACACTTTTTGGGGATCAGTAACACTAACAGTGATCAGTGCTAAAAAAAAAAAAAAATGGAGAGCCACCCTGCCGCAGTAAATCTGCGTGTGGTCGGGAAGTGGTTAAGACTTCCTATTGTAAAAAAGTGTAAAAAGCAAAAATGAAGGTGCGGGAAGCAACGTAAAGTAGACATTCAGTGCTAAAGATGGTATAGTAAGATGAGAATAAAGGTCATGTGTTAAAGAAAGCAAAGCAATAGAAAAGATATATATATATATATCTCAATTCAATGATGTGACTGTTGAACATACAATAGTAATAAAATATCTTCTTAAACCACTTTATTATATGTAACTTATTTTCTTTTCTTTTTTTTAACAAGAGAATACTCCCAATTGAACAATGCGTCATGATTCATTTACTGTCAGACCTAGATAGAAAGTCTTTACAAACAGCCAGTGTGTTCCTGGCCCTTCCTATAATAATGTGTTCGCATGGCTGGTGCAGTGCACAGCAGGGGAGCTCATGGCGATTGGCGAGCACAGTGGTAGTAGTTCAGCCCATTGTTCGGTTTCTTTACAGTGGTTAGCTAGAACATCAGAGCTGTTAAAAGCTTGGGAATGCTCACCTTTTTATTACCAATCACAGCTAATGTGGAATCAAGAGCAGACAAGGTAAAAACTGCGTGCAATTTGCATGTGATTTATGTCAGCTGTCCAGTACCAATACAGGAAATTGATGTTTATTGTAGTAAACAATAGCATAGTTTTAAGCAGCTTATCTTGAAGATTTTACAGGACAAGTGAGGATATAAAGAATATGTTGAAGTACAGAATGGTTTGTGTTTGCTAAATTGACTCATTTGGTATATTTTACACATTTAACTGCAAAAAATCCTGCAAATAAAGACTCAATGGCTTTTGTACCGTGTTTGCTTTGACTGATATCTGATTTAAGTTGTAGGTAAACCCCAACAATTAACTTCTCTTTATGTGCTCACTTTGGATCTGTTTATTATACCATTGAAAGCATTTTGTTATATCTGTATTTTCAATAAGTGGAAAAAGGGCCTTTTGATTTTTTTAGAAGTTGCGTTATCTCAGAGAGCATTCTTAGCTTATATTTTTGGACGACAGAATAATTTGCCTTTAGGGATCATTAAGATAGGTGCTCAGCCCTGTTCCGTGTGCAGTTTGTTTACTTTTTGTACTAGCATTGAGCTGCTAATACAGCCCTTATAAAGTGGATGAATACAGATCAGCTCCACAGACCCAGCAACGCAGTCGAGTTTGACATGTACACAAGGATTGGTGCATGGACCTGGGCTCACAGGTGCTGCATATGGGTCCGTGCACCAGTTTTTATGCACATGAATCCCAGTGATATTTATGTCACAAATAATTTATTACATTTTCTGAGCTAAGTACAGAAAACTCACATTCATTTACATAATTTACATCAGAAGGGGAGAGCTCCCTTTACCAAATCAAAGAAAGATAAAAAGGTGCAAGTATAAAGACAAGAGAGGCTTGAGTAAAGGGTGACCAGTCCCATGGGTATTCCTTGCATGTAAGACCAGAGAATGCACCTTGTGAATGGTGGGGGGAATTCGGAAACTGGCAGTTCATTGGTGCTGTAAAAACCTGGTGTTAAGATAGGAAAATGGAAAGGAAAGTGAAGACAAAGAGGGAAGGGAGCAGACTATAAGAGGAGGCAAAGGGTATTACTGGAGAGGTAGACGAAAGGGGTGGGTATTTGGGGGTCCTATGAGACCCAGCCGGCAGTAATGTACTTCCAGCTTATAGTGAGAGAAAAGAGCGGTCTAGGCACAGGTGATCGTTGTGGCCCCAGACCCTCATATATTTTGCATGAGTATCAGTAAGAATGGAGGTTAGCTTTTCATGTACTGTACCATAATCCCCATGCCTCTGTTTGACCTTGGCAAAGTTTAGTTATGGGTGTCTCCAGGCTTTAGCTCAGTTCCATCGGGCGGCCAGGAACACAAACCCCATCAACTGTCTCTGAGGTTTATTTAGGTGTAGTAGAGGTTTATGTAACAGAGTCTCCTATGGCTTGTGGGTGAGATTAATATGCAAAAATGACCGATACATATTATAATATTTTATCCAAAAAGGAGAGGCTGTAGGACAGGAGCACCAGATATGCAATAGGGTTCCCTCATTGCAACCCCAGAAACAGTGCAGGGGGGTATTGGGGACAAATCTGGATATGCGATCAGGGGTCATATACCAATGTGAGACAAGTTTTTAGGCATTTTCTTGGGCTAAAGTGTTACCACAATTGTAAGGGTATGGTGCTGTGGTGGTCATCATGTCCTCCATGTTTCCCTTTTCGTTGGGTGCCAAGGGTCACATGAGAGGCTTACCCTGGGGTGTGTTCTTCTGGGCTACACTAGGCACTTTGTACAGGGTAACTGCCATACACATGGGGTTTTGTAAATAAATATATTCAATAGAATATATTCCTCGCGCCTAGGAGTGCCTAATCAAGTAAGTGAAATAGATATAATAAATAGAATAAATAAATGGATGAGCAGCTGCTATAAAGTGCAAAGTGAACATGTAAAAAAATCCCACAGTAGATGAGATATTATAGCGCTTGCTAATGTATGGGGGGAGGGACTAAAGGGAATGTGTGTACAGTGTACATAGGCTATAAAATCTCTTAAAACATTAAAATGGGCTGTACCCCTAAAACATATACATATTGATGAACATTTAAATTTAAATAAATAATGTGACACATGGGGTGCCTTTACTTGAGCCACACTCATGATCCGGTAAATGACTAAACATGAGCAAACTCTAGTAAATTCTCTGTCATATGTCATATACACCAACACGGTCACTTGTGCATTTAGGAGGGACACACAAAGCCAGTGCCCTCTCCACCTGTCCAGCGTATCACTGCTACCTCACTCCCAGTAATGGTATGGGGTCCCATGGTGCACCTAGCATGGACTTCATGTGAGCACTTCCCTTAACCTCAATCTTTCTCTTTCCTACCTGTGTACAGGATGAGGGCACCAGCAGTGCAGATGTGCTTCTATTGCTATGGGATATGGACCGTGGCTGAAGGTGTGCCAACAGCATCTGCCTCGTTGCAAGAACCTGTCTTACCTGACACAGGTACATCCTTAATGACAGGCTGCAAGAGAAACCTTCGTTATCCTTAGTAACCGCTGTATCTTCACACAGTATTAACTCTTGTACTAAAGTCTTCATACCCCAATGTGTTTAGTGACCTGAGCTGTAGACTACATGTTCCGTTTACTTACATTGCACCCCCTTCAGTAACTTCAGACCAGGAAAAGGCAGAGTTTCAAAGCTTTACCTAAGGAATAAATGAACATGATGACAACGACAATGAACAGTCCAAGACATTCCCTAGCATCCATAGTCCCTAATTCAGGCTTGTGGCTTCGAGCATACCTGTTTAGAAAAAGAGTCCATCTTTGGCAGAATCAAGGAACTGGTATTTTCATCTTCTAAGTTCCAGTAATCCTCCTACATTTTGCTGGCTGTCTGTATCTTTTCCTTCCATACAGACTGTGTGTGTAATTTTTATCCTGCCAACAGCAACTGAATCCGGGCTCCCTATCTCTTTTATGGCACACAGAATCAGAGAGTCAGGCACAAGAAAAACATGCCAAGAAAAACCCAGGAGTACAGTTAACCCTCAACTCCCCACTGGGGCAGCAGTACCCACTACCTGCCTACATGTGTTAGCATGGGGGTCCTTCCGGCAGCAGTTCTCGAATGGGGTCAGGCACCTTGGATTGTCAATACGGCGAGTAACTAAACCATAGGGGTTGTACTGTATTTGGGTATAGCAGAAAAATTCTCTAGCCTGCAGATCCCAATGCTCTTGTATTTCTTGTATTCAAAGAATTTAATACCATTGATGGCGAATAGTTCGTATGTATCTAATTCCCCATGCCACCAAAGAAATGCAAGAGGATTGTCATAAGCTGGAGGGAACAAGGGAGTGTCGAGTATCCCCGATAGGAGAGTGTGGGAAAAATTAGGTGTCTAAATGGGGTTGGAGATCCTTGGCCTCAGAGAATGGGGTGGTCCAAATCAAATTATATATGAGGAAGGGGGTACAGTCCAGTGTGGAAAGGCGGGTCCAGATAGGCTGTTCATGGGTGGCATAGAGAGAAACCGAAGGGGCTATTTGGGCCACCGTAAAGTATTGATTGAGGGAGGGTACAGCCAAGCTCCCTGTGAGTCTCCATTGATAAATCTGATGCCAGTAGCCTTGGTTTGTTCTTGGCCCAGATAAACTGTAGCAAAACTGTATTATCTTGGATCTTGCAAAGCTGATCAGGGGGAATATTGAGATTCAAGCCTTTGGCCTTGTTTACTTGTAAGTTACAGATAAGTTCAAATTCTGTGAGGATCTCAAAAAGATTAGGGAGGGTGATGTGAGTGGTAGTGATGCACATCAAGATATCGTCGGCAAACAGCATCAATTTATGATGCTCCTCAGCTGACTCCAAGCCACAAATATCTGGATTCACATAGATGGCAGCAGCCAGGGGATTGAACACCAAGATAAATAATATTCGAGAGAGGGGGCACCCTGTCGTTTACGTTATTGGGTTGCAGAAGGATCTGAAGTGTAACCTGCATATTTTAATGTGGCCAAGAGTTGGGCATACAGAGCAGGGATCCACTAAAAAATGTGTTAATCGAAATCCCCACTTCTGGAGGGCAAAAAACATACAGTATAGTCCTAGGAAATTGTGTCAAAGGCCTTGCAGAGTCCTAAATGGGTCAAGTGCACGGTTTGGTCAAATTAGTTAATTGTATTGCCCTGCGGATATTATCATCTGCCCTCCTAAGTGGGACGAAGCCCGATTGGCCCTTATGGATAAGCTACCTCAGAAATGAGTTAATTCTGGCCATTAATCTCTTGGCAAGGGTTTTCACATCAATATTTAAAAGAGATATGGGGCAAAGAATTTCCCAACTTAAAATGGTTGAAGGTACACCCCAGATATAGGATGAGAAGGTCCAAAAGCTTTTTGAAAAATAAAGCAGTGTACCCATCAGGGCCTGGCTGTTTGTTTACCTTAAAGCTTTTGATGGCTACCATAACTTCTTCTGCATTCAGAAGTTCCTGGTTCCAAGCAGAGATAGTCGGAAGTCGAATCTTACCAAAAAAGGTTTTGGCTTGGGATGTCGGGAAGGACCCAAAGTTTGAGTAAAGATGGGAAGATGGGATAGGTGAGGCCAAAATTACGTTAGGACCTCCAATGGATTGCTAGTGAGAATGTATCGCTGTGTGGGAAGAGAGATGGAAGTTACTGTATCTGGGGAGTGAAGTGGTGCAGGCATTTCACAAGCATAATGCTGGGTTTATTGCTTTGAGTGTAGAATTTTTGATTAGTCCACTGCATCTGGTTTTCCAATTCGTCAACAAGGAAAGAAATTAAACCAGCAATCGGGTCAAGGCTAAATAAAGAGGATTTTCGCTATGTCAACTTTTGGCTACTGGACGGAAACCCAGAGAGTGCAACTGTTGTAGGGCCTGTTCCCCCTGAAAAGCCAGAGACGAGGCTTTCCTCTTCTGAGAGGGCCTGGATCCTGATTTACGTGGTTTTCCAGAAGATACAGGGGTTCCTGTGGTAGTTGTAAGCCCAGGTCTTGAAAGCAGGCCTTAGAATTGAAGCGAGGGGGAGTCTTGGTCCTCCTGTAAAAGTCTTTCTTTAGTTTAAAAGAAGTGCATCTTCACAAATGCATAGCAAGATGTTTCTGAGTCGTGCTTAGATCCGAGGACATGTTGGACTCTGTCAATCTCTAAATGGTCAGCAGAGAATTCCAGGACCAGCTCCTGGAGCAGCGCTATCACAGTACCTTGCAGGTCTTTGATCTTCCCCAGAAGGCCCCTTATGCAGATCTTGCTCCTGCAAGCCCTGTTTTTTTAAAGTTTTCTGGTTGGTCCTAGAGAACTGCCAGCTCCTTTTGGGCTTCCTCTAGATCTTGTTCATGGCCCTTAAGAACCATCTTGGCAGCATCCATCCTGCATTCCAAGGATGCAAGGTTCTGAGGTAACAGCTGTGGTAGCCTTGGCCAGCCTGTCCTGCACAATCTTCACAGGTGGGAGAGAAGAGAGGCATCAGAGGAGCCGCTGGCTATGGGAGGAGCTTCCATGAACATGTCCTGGCTGTCCTCTGAGTCTGCAGCCAGTTTGGGAGAGCTGCCTTTCCTCATGGTGGGTTACACCATCTTGGTGGACGCATGCATATTGTACTTTTTTTTCACACTTAACTATATAACAATCTTTTTGTTAGGTGGCTTTTGAGGAAGGGAAAATGGAAAAATTAGGAACAGACTAAAAGATGTATTACTCCTTGAAGATGGAGTAAGCAATTTACACTCCATAAGAAAAGGCATTTCATTTTCATTACTCAGATTCTTGTAGTCCTCAGATAGGTAGAAAAGGTACCATGGTTCCCACAAATTATGAAACTGTGAGGTAAATTCGTTTTTAATTGCGATGGTTTCTTCCATGTCATATATTGATTTTATTTTTAGTAGCCAGTCCGTAACTGAAGGAATGTGACTGGATTTCCAATGTAGCGGAATTAAAGTTTTGGCTGCATTTAGAAGATGTCTTTTCAATGATTTTTTTGTATTTCTTGTATGAGAAGGAATTCATGTGTAGGAGGCAACAGACTGGGTCAAGTGTCAGTTTTGTGTCAGAGATACGTAATTTCCACTCCTTTTCTTGTTTCCAGAACTTTTGAATCACAGCACAAGACCACCAAATGTGTAAGAAGGTCCCTTTACCCAAACTACATCTCCAGCACGTATTTGACTCTTGAGGAAACCAACTTTTGATTTTGGTAGGGGTAATGTATCACTGGGTGCGAATTTTAAATGAAATCTCTTGCATACGAGTGCTTAGAGAGCATTTGTGGGTGAAGACACGTGCCTTTTCCAACTGTTTTTCTGATATTTGTGTTTTTAGATTTTTCTAGATTTATCTGGAGAATCAGTAATTGGCTTTGAGAACCAGTTATAGGTCAACGAGGAGACTTTTCGTATCAGTGTTCTGTCAAAGCATATTTGCTCAAAGGTTGTAAGTGGTCTTGCCAGTGATTTTTTCTGTTTATTGTTCTGGATAAAGTAAGGTATTTGTAGGTATGTCCAGTAACTTAAGGAGGTTTTGTTGTATTCATTTTTAAGATTTGTGAAAGATTTCATATTACCTTTATGTAGACAATGTAGAGCTAGTAAAGGTGTATTCTCAGAAAGAATCTATACTAAGCCACTGTGCGCGTGCACCCCCCAATGTTCCATTGTGATTGGATAATGATGCCTAAACATCAAGTGAGAGTGTTAACAAAGCTAGTAGAACTGAAGGTATGCCCTTGCTTCTCTGCTCTACTTATTATTGGCTCAGGAGGAAAAATGGTGTAGAAACAGCTGGGAGTTTATTGGCAACTGTCTCACAGTGGTGAGATTCCTGTTAAACATTTCCTCCTGTCTCAGTATTCTGTAATACATATCCATAGAAGCCACCCAGTGGGAGGGGCGAAATGTGTCAAGCGGGGACAATAAACTGACGTAATATCCGGTAATTGGAAGGCACACCAGGGCGGCGATCCTAATTCAAACACATGCTTGGAATTGTTCTACTTTTGTTAGTGTATTTGCTTTAAAATTTTCAATAAATTATACAGTATTACGCTATGGAATTATTTATCTTATTGGATTTTAAACCACAACCTTGTTGAGAGCCCTACAATCAAAAGAGAGCAAAGGAGCCATATCTACATACTTTGCCTAAGGATATATTCCATGTCTGTTTAAATCCTATGGTTGGTGAGTGGAGATTTCAGGAGGGGAGCACAGAGAGGTGCCTTGGATCTCACTTAGGGGTGTCAAACTCAATTTAATCGCGGGCCGCATCAGCATTATGATTGCCCTCAAAAGGGCTGGTTGTATCTGTAAGACTCAATGTCCTGAGCATCACCTACCCTTACATGTGACGTCAAGAGCCTCTCCACCATCAGAAGTTGAGTCCCCCACCCTCCCTTACATCACAATGCTCCCCCTTACCTTGTGCTGCAGCTGGGAAGAAGCTGGGGGCATTGCTGGAAAACAGAAAGTACAGGGTCTGGAGGAGGTCTGAAGCTCTCCTGCAGCTGCAGGAAAGGTGCGAAGGCCACATAAAATGGCCTGGGGGGCCGGATTCGGCCCGCGGGCCTTCTGTTTGACACATGTGCACTAGAAGGATCCATCAACACTGGCACTTTGTTTGCACTGATCGACTATATTTTATGCACTGGCACTTTATATGTGATTTATATGTGGAATTAGCGTTAGGTTAAAATTTTTGTTGTTAGCATATGAGGACATTTCACCTTTCACTATAGTAGCAGCTCCAAACACATTTGATTTATTATTTATATTTTTTCATATTCATTTTTCATAATTTTTGCATATTTTGGTTCATGTAACTACACGTCTAACAGGTATCTGTAATGCACAACCATAGCACGGGTATACCTTTTTCAATAGACTTGCTTTATATGGCTTCCGCACTAGTTGCAGTCATTCTGGCAAAATCCTGAAAATTTCATGAGAAGATGCTCCAGTGCAGGAAGATCTTTTTACAAGAATTAGAATCCTTAGCATTCCTAGGATTGCACATGAAAGATTATGTAGAAGCCAAGGGTACAATAAGAATATTCTTTAACTTTTTTCCCCTACAGATGTACTTTACAGGTTTAATGCAGCAATTTGTAAAGGGGAAGGGAGGCCTGATGTCTTTACATTTCATGTTTGTTTCTGAACTACTGAACTCATCAGCCACACTACTACCCAACCCTTTTCCATATAAAAACCTACAATGGCAGCTATTCCTTCTCTTAGACATTTTTACATGTCAGAATGCTCATTCGCTTGATCTTCTCTATACAGTTTGGCCTAATCCACTGTGAATTGGTTTGATAATCCTTATTTGTTAATTTTGTAATGTAGTCAGGGATGGAATACATTTCTGACTGGTGTCCTAGTTTAAAAAAAGAGTTATATGTGTGGGCATGTCAGTGGCAAAAATAGTGAAAGCAGTTTGTTCTTTAGAGCAGCCCTGCTGAGAAATACCGGCTATTCCAAAATAATCAAAAAGGCTGCAGAAATCGATGCTGCCACTGATAAAGGCTGCCTACTGCAGCGACAAAAATGCTGGACAAAAAGACAGACGCTATACTGCTGTATTACAGTATCGGTTATATATTTTATTAAGCTTAAATAAAAGATTATTGTCCATCAAGTTTAACCTCTCATAACTACAGCAGCTTTAGCCCAGAGGAAGGCAGAACTAAACGTGCAGCGGTTGTCAACTTTGCAACACAGAAGGGAAAAAAAAGTCATATCAAATCCCTGGATTAAAGTATTGCTCTTAGCCTTTAGTAATTATAAATTTGGATATAATTATTTTTAAGAAAATTATCCAGTCCATTTTTAAATTTGGTTATTGTTATTCTAGCTCACGTAATAAAGCATTCTACAGCTTAAAGTCTATGCAAACAAGTGAGTAGCCTTTATGTTGTAGAGATAGGAGAGTGGAAGTGGTTAAGTAGTTTAGCAAAGCACATTGGGCAGGGCTGACACCACTCCGTCCACCAAAAATGCTGTGGCTTTTCAGTCCACAACAGGGCATAAGAGCTGAATGCTTTTCTGGCAGATCAGCAGGCATTTGTTTGCAGTTGCGGGAACATTAACCCTTTTGCTGCTAGAATGTAAGGCTTGCATTGGCAACAGTAGCAACTTTAACACAGTTGACTGTTGACTTTTTTTGTGAAAGTGATTCCACTGGCGTGGTACCCCCCTTCCTCTATGTGATAGGAATAAAATTGACCAAAAAAAAAAAATTTTTAAAGCCCCCACCCTGCCTTCACCCCAACAAAATGTAAAGCATGCATCAGGTTCACATACATACAAAAATTAAGATTACGCTTCCTTATAGTGGATATCCACAGCATGCTGAAGTGAAAGGCCATCATTCAATGTTAACTTTAAACTGACGAACAGTAATGGCTTTAAAAGTGTGACCTCTGGACAGTTTTGTGTATGGCAGTTTTAAGGCTTCACATGTTGGTAGCTATTTACTTGATGCAACATTATCTTTAATATTTTACCAAAAGATATAGAGGATAGAGTCAGTGGACGGGTTTTAGCACATACAGCGAGAGAGAAAGGGGGTTCCGAGTTTAGAACCCTGAAGAGAATTGCAAGCAGGAACACTTAAAATATCTTCACTTCAGTGGCAGAGTGAAGCCACGGCCTTGCCGCATCCTAAAGTCAGTTGTCCTCAATACTGTGAATGGTTATTAGTCGGAGTATCCCACTTATCCCTTCTCCTATCCAAGTTCCAAATAAAACTACAAAACAACATCCCCTGGACTGATCATTGACTGAGCCAAGGACCTAAATTGCTAATGTTTTACCATTTGCTAAGGGTAACCCAGGGGAATCCAGAAAGTGTTATATCCAGCAGGCCCTCAAGGGGGCAGTGCTACATATGTTTCTGGGAAACTAAATAAATCACCACTAATATTGTACAAATTGCCACTACCCCCATTTTATTTTCTGTAGTCTCTGCTTTCAGAAAATATATAATATTATGCACACGTGTTAAAATGTGTAGTGGCAGCAGAATGATAAAGGGAAAAAATGTTTAAAAATATGCTGCTTAACCACTTCGCGACCGCTTACGTTATATTTACTGCGGCAGGCTGGCTCGTACAGGCAAAACGAAGAAGGTCTACGTCGCTCGCCTGGGAGGAGCTAGGGGGTGAGCGTGCGCCCCCCCGACCGTCAGCGTGGAAGCCGATGCATGTGTCAGGTGGCTCCGATTGCCACCTGACACCCACGATCATTCCCCCCAGAGAGAGAAGGACGGTCGGCTGTTGTAAAAACAGCCAACCGTCCTTCTCCCTGAAATGATCACAGAGCTCATGTGATCCTTCTATATAGGATCACATGTCTCTGTGGTCATCTCAGAAGCCACGTCCCCCACAGTTGGAATCACTTCCCTAGGGTCACATTTAACCCCTTGATCACCTATACTGTTAACCCCTTCCCTGCCAATGTCATTATTACAGTAACAGTGCATATTTTTAGCACTGATTACTGTAGTATTGTCACTTGTACCCCCAAAAATGTCAGTTAGGGGTCCGATCTGTCCGCCGCAATGTCGCAGTCCTGCTAAAAATCGCAGATCACCGCCATTACTAGTAAATAAAAAAAAAAAACAATAAAAATTACATAAATCTTTCCCGTAGTTAGTAGACGCGATAACTTTTGCGCAAACCAATCAAAATACGCCTATTGCGATTTATTTTTTACCAGAAATATGTAGCAGAAAACAAATAGGCCTAAAATGTTAAAAAATTTTGATTTTTACATTTTTTTGGGAATGTTATATAGCAGAAAGTGAAAAATATTGTTTTTTTATTTTTCAAAATTGTCGCATTTTTTTTGTTTATAACGCAAAAAATAAAAATCGCACAGGTGATCAAACACCACCAAAAGAAAGCTCTATTTGTGGGAAAAAGGGACATAAATTTTGTTTGGGTACAGCGTTGCACGACCGCGCAATTGTCCATTAAAAAACACAGTGCCCAATCGCAAAATAGGGCCTGGGCATTAATGGGGGCAAATCCTCCTAAAGTGGTTAAAGATATGTGCACAGATCATGCCGCTAAAGTATTTACAGAGCCTGAACAAACAGTACATGCAATAAAGTGTTACTAAACCCAAAACAGTAAAATCCATCTGTATATGCAGTCGCCTATGGAGATTTTTAAGTACTGTAGTTTGTCGCCATTCCATGAGTGTGCGCAATATTAAAGCGTGACATGTTTGGTATCTATTTACTCGGCGTAACATCATCTTTCACATTATACAAAAAAATTGGGCTAACTTTACTGTTTAGTTTTTTTAAATTCATGAAAGTGTTTTTCTTCCAAACAAATTGCATTTGAAAGACTGCTGCGCAAATACTCTGTGACATAAAATATTGCAACAATCGCCATTTTATTCTCTAGGGTCTCTATATATATATACAATGTTTGGGGGTTCTGAGTAATTTTCTAGCAAAAGAAAAAAAAGATTTTAACTTGTACGCAACAAATGTCAAAAAAACTTTACCATTCAGTCCTATAGGTTTTCTTTTATTCCTATTATATTTGTTCAGATGGAAAATGTACTTTCTTCAGTATATCTTCCCAGTCTACAAGGCACTGCTGTCCTGTACATGCTCAGAAGCATACACCAATGCCCAGTAGCCCAGGTTAAGCCATTAATGACAACTTTGGTTACAATGATGAATTTGGGAGCCACAACACTGACCTTCCAGCTGTTAATAACCTTTGCAGTTCATATGCCAAAAGAATAAAAAAAAAAAGCCTTTTGGATGACATTCCTCTGATCCTGAAGGGGCCGGTATTGATGTGTCTTGGAATCCATGTGTTTATTGCTCTTTGAAATCGATTAAAATGTGTCATCCAAACAAAAGCTTAATGCTGAAATATCAGATGGACATGTTTTCTATTTATCTGAAGAAGTTGAATATTTTTAACATTTGCACTTACAGCCCTTTTTCATTATTTGTATAATCTTGTATATCTGAACAACATAAGGAGAAAAATAAAGCAAAGGGGAAATGTGTTAGCTGTAAAAATCAATAGACATATAATCAACAATCATACAAGATATTCCCAAAAGTGGAGTACAGGGAAATGATTTTACTATAATTTATATATTCCATTTTGCCATGTTTTTTAGAAATAGATTTGTAAGGAGAGTGAGCACGTTCCTATTCAATACTCCAATATAATTGCCATTTAAAGTATATTTTTTTTCTTATTGAAGAACAAAAAACACAAAAATAATATTACTTTACCTAAATCAGAAATGGCAGATGTGTGGAGTCCCCAATTTTCAAACAATTGTCTCTGATTTTATGGGACTTTTTCTGCATACTAATATTTATTAAAAAATAATTATTTAATAATATTTTTTTTTTTCATTGTCTTTTGAAAGTAAAATGTTTCCAATGTTTCAGTAACTGTGTTTCCTAACAATAGGAATTTGCCATACAAATTGTTAAAGCTTACAGTAAAGCAAATCTATGGTTAAAATATAAAATTATACATTTTTTTTTTTAATAAACATTTTATTGAAAATTTTTATAGGCATACAGGTAAGGTTACATTGAATGCATAAAAAAAAAGAATAGAGAAAACCAAAATGCGGTTTAAACAAACATCAGTAGTTGTAACAATAACACGTGACAAATGGCAAATAGCTAATAACAAAGATATAAAATGATAAATTAATTTCCACATTGTTTTTACTTATTTATTCTGGCCTACTCTTAACATTCTGAATGACCTTGAAGTTTGTAAATTTTCCTTTGTGAAGATCCACACACATTTTTTCCTTAAAGTGTTACGAAACCCAGGACCCTGCATTCACTATATCTGGTCTCCCACAGTACACAAATTTGGCAAGGATCAATGGTTGTTATGGCCGTTCACAGTCATTTCCAGGTTATTCTCCAGTTACCTCCCCCTTGTTGACCTTTTGTGAATACAAATATGGCTTGTTCCGGCTCCTTTTTCCATCTAACACTTGAAAAAAGAGCGTGCACGCCCATGGAGAGCCGTGCGCGAGCTCTGAAACGCATCGTGTGATCCCCCTTCCCGAGTGACATCACGCAGCGTGCGCTGCGTTACAGTGTGGTCCCTGGCGCCCTAGCCGCATCTGGAACCCGGAAGACGGAGAACTCCCGATACAGCGTTCATCCGTCCATCCGACCGGCACGGACCTTTCCACCTTCCAGGACCCCTGGGATAATGTTTCCATCGCCTGACATGTCACCGGATGATACAAGCCTCCATTTTGCCTCCATCCAGTGAGTTGTATTACTAGTGCTTTTATCCTTTTTAATAAATTGCTGCACTTAGAGGCGCTCTGTCTCTTTCTTGTTTTACATGTTTACACAGCAGTGACTTCACTGTGTCATGGAGCCAGCCCTTAGTAGCAGCTAACACCACCCTTTGCCCAACGTCATCTGGGACTTTTCATTGTGGACTACCTTTTGCGGACTTGTCTGCCATTCATTATCTGCTATAGTCCATAGTATATACTTTTTTAATATTTTTTAATATTGTCTATCAGTCCTGCTATAGCACTATTTATACATAGTTGGTGCTCAATCTTGCCCACACCAGAGCGCTAGCTCCACCAATCTGTCCCACAGTACACAGAACATGGAAATGCAAATATTTTAGTACATTTAAACTGCTAAATACCTTTTCTCATCTGCAGTATATAGCAGTCTTGAGATTTCTATCAGTGTCCAGCATAGCACTGGTTAAAGCGTGTAGAGTTTTCATTCTCCCCTGCAGTGGCGTCGGCAGGGGGGGGCTGACAGGGGCTATAGCCCCGAGTGTCCCTTTGAAAAGCCCCGAGTCTCCTCTTCAAGTTAGAAAACTGTTAGCCCCGAGCCTCCTCCACCCCCTCACCTGGCTGGCTGACTGCCGCTGTGTACTCCTTCGCTGCCTTCGGTCGTTCTTCCTTCCTTTTCGCCTGCAAGCCGCGGAGCCGCTGACACACTGGTTGCTAGCCTGCCGCTTAGCATCTAGCAACCAGTGACGTCAGTACAGGAGCGTCAGGTCAGGTCACGTGACAGCAGCAGCAGAGCGCGCGGCGGCCCCGAGAATTCCGCCTCCGCGCCATGAACTGACTCCACCCACCGGCCACCTCCCTCTTCTGGCACTGGTGCCGTTTCCAGTCAGAGAGGGAGAAGAGAGGACATGTGGTGACCACCAGCCAGGACCAGGTAGGCGGCAGGGCGGGCAGGCGAAAGCTTGCCAGAAGCCGGCGATCGTTGGGGAAGAGAAGAGGATTGTTTTGTGAGGGACCAGGTGATGGCTTAGCGTAGAAATTATAGTAGGAGACCCAGTAACATACATGTGCATTAATTTACCACTGTTGGAACTTGGCAGGACTTTCTTTAATAGCTGGTGTGTGTGTCACTGGGACAGGAAGATGGGAGAAATCTCTGTAAAGGACGCACGGGGAGCAAAGAAAGCTTGCCAAAGGTTCTATGCTTCTTTACTTGATTAGAAAAAAAATGTTACTAGTAGTACTTAACAGCTGAGATAAAACAGAACTGGTTGAAATATATATATTGAATATTCCAACCAGGCCCAGTTCTGTATGAGCTTAGCTGTTAAGTACTACTAGTAACATTTTTTTTCTACTCAAGTAAAGAAGCATAGAACCTTTGGCAAGCTTTCTTTGCTCCCCGTGCGTCCTTTACAGAGATTTCTCCCATCTTCCTGTCCCAGTGACACACACACCAGCCATTAAAGAAAGTCCTGCCAAGTTCCAACCAAAATACTGTCAGCAATACAAACCTAAAATTAAAAGAAAATGTTTGGCTGCTGAAATTCCACAGTGCCGGTTCACACTTGTGCGATGCGGGAAGGCTGCGAATATGCAGCGTGTTCCCGCATCGCATTCGCACATCTGGCAGTTCACACTGCCATATGCGATACGCAGGGGGTGTCAATTAAAAGTTAACGACACCCCCAGTTGCGATCGCATATCGCAGTGCGTTCTGGAAGTTCGCACAGAATCGGATCGCACAAGTGTGAACCACTGTGCGATCCGATTCTGAGGCGGCTCAAAAAATGCCTCATGTGCAAGTTTGCTGCGGATGCGCTGCGAATTCAGCCATACAAAGTGTATGGCTAAACTCGCATCCGCACATGAGATCGCATGTAATGAAGGAGCAGTGCGCTCCGAATTACATGCGATGAGCGCATCCGCAGAAGTGTGAACCGGCACTTAATATTGCCTATATATATATATATATATATATATATATTATTTTATATTTTCCATCTCCTGTCTGTACCCTATCTTCTACTTGACTACAAATACCTTCTGGCAGCGCACAGGCCTCTCTTTTCTGCTTTTATACTTGCATGTTAGGTCCCTTTCACACGGTCCGCATTCCGTTGTGGACCGTGCTCTGCTCAGCGGGGATCGATCCGCCGATCCCCGCTGAGCCGGCAGATGACCGCTCCGTCTCGGCACTGTGTGCGGAGAGGGAGGTGTTAGAGCCCCGCTGCTCTCTATGGGGAATCGGATGAGAGCGGACCACCTGTCCGCTCTCATCCGATCCCCAGGACGGATGGAAAATAGGGTTTCCATCCGTTTGGATTTCACGGACAGGATCGGATGCGGATGGCAGCTGGTGTCAGCGGACATGTCACCGCTGACATCCACTGCTCCATAGGGCTGAATGGGGCATCCGATCAGATCCACCTAAAAAACTGACAGCAATACCCACCAACATTACCCAGCAGCAGTAACCGCCAGCACTACCCACCAGCGGTAATCACCAGCAGTACCGACCAACATTACCCAGCAGCAGTAACCGCCAGCACTACCCACCAGCAGTAATCACCAGCAGTACCCGCCAGCACTACCTGCCAGCAGTAACCCCCAGCACTACCCACCAGCGGTAATCACCAGCAGTAACCGCCAGCACTACCCACCAGCTTTACCCATCAGCGGTAACCACCAGCATTACCTGCTAGCATTACCCGCCAGCACTAACTACCAGCACTACCCACCAGCATTACTCACCAGCAGTACCCGAAAGCTTTACCCACCAGCAGTAACCACCAGCAGTAACCCCCAGCACTACCTGCCAGCAGTAACCGCCAGCACTATCCACCAGCGGTAACCACCAGCAGTAACCGCCAGCACTACCCACCAGCGGTAAGCACCAGCAGTACCCGCCAGCACTCCATGTCTGACCCTCTCCTCTCTTCTCCTCTCCTCTCCATGTCTGACCCTCTCCTCCATGTCTGACCCTCTCCTCTTCATGTCTGACCCTCTCCTCTTCATGTCTGACCCTCTCCTCTCCATGTCTGACCCTCTCCTCCATGTCTGACCCTCTCCTCTTCATGTCTGACCCTCTCCTCTTCATGTCTGACCCTCTCCTCTCCATGTCTGACCCTCTCCTCTCCTTGTCTGACCCTCTCCTCTCCTTGTCTGACCCTCTCCTCTCCTTGTCTGACCCTCTCCTCTCTTCTCCATGTCTGACCCTCTCCTCTCTTCTCCATGTCTGACCCTCTCCTCTCTTCTCCATGTCTGTCCCTCTCCTCTCCATGTCTGACCCTCTCCTCCATGTCTGACCCTCTCCTCTCTTCTCCTCTCCATGTCTGATCCTCTCCTCTCCATGTCTGATCCTCTCCTCTCCATGTCTGATCCTCTCCTCTACATGTCTGACCCTCTCCTCTCCATTTCTGATCCTCTCCTCTCCATGTCTGACCCTCTCTTCTCCTCTTCTCCATGTCTGACCCTCTCTTCTCCTCTCCATGTCTGACCCTCTCTTCTCTCCTCTCTTCTCCTCTCCATGTCTGACCCTCTCCTCTCTTCTCTTCTCCTCTCCATGTCTGACCCTCTCCTCTCTTCTCCTCTCCATGTCTGATCCTCTCCTCTCCATGTCTGATCCTCTCCTCTACATGTCTGACCCTCTCCTCTCCATGTCTGATCCTCTCCTCTCCATGTCTGACCCTCTCCTCTCCTCTCCTCTCCTCTCCTCTCCATGTCTGACCCTCTCCTCTCCTCTCCATGTCTGACCCTCTCCTCTCCATGTCTGACCCTCTCCTCTCCTCTCTTCTCCTCTCCATGTCTGACCCTCTCTTCTCCGCTCCATGTCTGACCTCCTCTCCTCTCTTCTCCTCTCCATGTCTGACCCTCTCTTCTCCTCTCCATGTCTGACCCTCTCTTCTCCTCTCTTCTCCTCTCCATGTCTGACCCTCTCTTCTCCTCTCCATGTCTGACCCTCTCTTCTCCTCTCTTCTCCTCTCCATGTCTGACCCTCTCTTCTCTTCTCTTCTCTTCTCTTCTCTTCTCTTCTCTTCTCTTCTCTTCTCCTCTCCTCCATGTCTGACCCTCTCTTCTCCTCTCCATGTCTGACCCTCTCTTCTCCTCTTCTCCATGTCTGACCCTCTCTTCTCCTCTCCATGTCTGACCTTCTCCTCTCCATGTCTGACCCTCTCCATCCCACCCCATGTCTGACCCCCTGTACTCCTCTCCATACCACCCCTTGACTGACCCTTGACTGAGGGGGGGGCATTGGGTGGAGCTTGGGCGGTACTTTTAAACGTGGGAGGAGCTTGGGCGGGACTTCCTTTAAAATGTGGGAGGGGTTATCAAATTTACCTTCGGGCTTAAGCCCCTGGTCTTTTTCCCACCTAGCAACGCCCCTGCTCCCCTGATTGTCCTATGAGGCTGCAGAACCCCGGACCCTGGACAGTCTGGACAATGCTGATTGGCCCTGTGCTGATCACATGCACTCTCCCAAGAAAAGCATGTGCAGGGTGCCCCCAATGGAGATGATTTGGGGACCGTGGAAGAAGGGGAGGATGAGAGAAGACAGGATCAAACAGCCTTTTTTACACAATGCAGAGGATTAACCCCTTAGGTTCCACAGTTAGTATAACAAGCATGCTTTACTGTATATACTCACTGAATTTACTGTTGTGGGTTTAGTAACAATTTAATTTCAGTGACACATGTTCACTATGCCCTGTGAGTAGGCACTGCTGTGTCACACATTTCACAGAGCCTGCCTTCTGAACTACAGAGGTGCTGAGGGGAGGAGTTTCAGGAGGCAGAGTCAGTACAGGAATTACTATTTGCAGGTAGTAAGGTACCATGGGATATATAGTCCTTAGCAATTGAAAGTAAAATGCAGAGGAGAAGCTCTAAAGCATGCATTGAATCCAGGAACGCAACCAGCAGACAGGCAGCACTCATGCACAACATGAAAGGAGATTTTTAAAGTAAGCTTATATTGGATTGGCAAATATAACTATTGTTTGTATTAGTATTGCAATGCTGATGTTATAAAATGAAAGTATATGCTATGAACGCAGATTGTCTTTAACAGGCAGATCTAAAAACAACAGTTGATTGATACTGTTTTGTGTTCTTTAAAAAATGCATTCTCATATAAACTATTGAAAACATTTGTCCTGAAATCAGCCTCCTGTAACCTTCTATATAGCAGAAGCTAATCAGGTTCTGCTGCAGTGGACATGGTCTGTACGATTAAGCTCCTACTGGGTGAAAAATGTTACATGGCTAGGAGGTGAAGCTGAAGCCATAGGAGCTCCCTAGATGAGGAGGCAGTTGTTGTTGTTGTAGTGCACATGTGCTGATGTAAAATATGCTGGGAGGAGGAGAGAGAGCAGGGAGATTAACTCATCAGTGTGCTGCTGCTCCTTCTTGTACGGTCAGCAGGTGCGAGTGTGTTACTGACCAATCTGTACTGTTGCAGCAAAGGCTAAGACATTCTATTTCTGGCATGTGAAACCTATGTGAAACACTTTGGAAAAAACGTATGTACTGCCACACACTGGTCACATGCCTGCCAAGTATCCGTCCTCCTGTGTTAAAGTGTTACTAAACCCACAGCAGTAAAATCAGTGTGTATATGCAGTAAAGCATGCTTGTTATACTCACTGTGAAACCTAAGGGTTTAATCATCTGTATTGAATAAAAAGGCTGTTTGATCCTGTATGCACAGATCCTCCTCTTCTTCCCCTGACTCCAGAACAGGTCCGGATAGTACAGAGCCTTTGGAGTCAGGCTGCACATGCTCAATTTGGTGTGTATTGCTAGAGAGTTTTCCTTTTTTCTTGGGATGGTGCATGTGATCAGCACAGGGCCAATCAACACAGTCCAGACATTGGGTCAGGGGTCCTGGAACCATGATAGTACAGATCAGTGCAGTATGAAAACTCTTCCTACAAGCCTTACCAGGAACTGATAGAAGTCACAAGACTGCTATATACTGCTGATGAGAAAAGGTATTTAGCAGTTTATATTTACTAAAATAATTGCATTCCATGTTCTGTGTACTGTGGGAGACCAGATATAGTAAATACAGGTTCCTGGGTTTAGTTATACTTTTATGTATCAGGGTACCCACTCAGCAAGGAACCCGGAAGCAGGTGAAGATCACTGGAGGACCAGTGCCTACTTCAGTGATTTCCAGCTACCAAGGGGATTGGCCACGTATAGTATACACAGTTACATTGGTTCAAGCACAGAGTGCAGAGGTCAGGAGTAAGTGACGCACAAAACGCAGTGGTCAAGAGTTAGTGACAAACAGAGTGCAGAGGTCAGGAGTAAAGCCGGGTACACACCACGGTTTTTCTTTTTTTCGAGTGGATTGCAGGGAAGAAAAAAAAACTGTCAGCTCCAGTCAGAGACACTGTACTAATGTATACAAGACTGAGCTGTTGTGTCCTGATAGGGGGACGCCTCCCCCCCCCTCCAAGAACACTCTGACCAGCACTCTCTGCCATTGGCTGAGAGCGCTGATTGGGAGTTGGTCGGCTGCTGGTTTTCCAGCATGCACGTCCGACAAAAGTCGCTTAGACGGCCGGCTTCTGTCGCACAGGCCGACGTACACAGGGCAAATGTTGGCCATTTTTTTTTTTTTTTGGGCTGGCAAATGTCTCCCGACATTCGGCCCGTGTGTACCCGGCTTAAGTAGCACCCAGAAAGCGAACATCAGCAGTAAATATCACACGGAGAGCAGAGGTCTGGAGTAATTAGCACTAGTAACTAGTGATATTTTACCCCTCACATGACTCCCCCTGCAGTAGGGATCCCTCCTCACACTCAACCAGATGCCACAATACAAAAACCATCACTCTGCATTAGTAATTGGCTACCTAGGCCAGTTTCACACTGTATTAGCTACAGAGGTCAGCACAAACAAAGCTGCATGCACCATTGGCTACCGAGACCAGCATCAACATTTTGGAGTAGCCAAAGCACCTGTGCAGTATAACATTACAGCGAAAACACTCACGGCTGAGGAAAAGCCAGGGTCTCTTGTTTCCCAGGCAAAGACACTTCAAATGCGGACTGACCCTGGGGAACCGTTGACAAATGGCAACTTTACCCTAACGGTAAAACCTTAAATGTTGTAGTTTCCTTCACCATGCTTAATATATATTACTTAAAAAAGTAAAAGAAAAACTTAAAAAGATAATGATACCTTGTAAAATAAGAAAAATATTTAAAGTGGTTCTTTGCCTGAGAAACCAAAAAATAAAAGTCTGCAGCTACAAATACTGACTTTTAATAATAGGATACTTACGTGTCTAGGGATCAAGCACGATCCTCACCTGAGCTTTGGCCATCTTCGGATCCAGGCACTGCCATACTTACATTTGGAAGCCAGCTGTGACTGTTTGTGGCTTCACGAGCCAGCTTCCCACTGCCCATGCATGAGCCACGCTGTGTTTTGTGAATGGTCCCGCAGCTTTCTGGGACCTGTGACATGCCCGAGAAGACTGCGGGGGAGGGGGGGCTAAACTTCTGCTCGGATCACTGCAGCTATCTAAACTAAATTTGGAGAGGGTACCTGTTAAAACCAGGTACCCCCTCTAAAAAAAATGTGCCAAAACTTGAAGGGCAGGTTGAAGGTGATTTCTCTTTATATTCACCTTAGATACCTTAAATGTATATGTAAAGGATAAGTCCCTGACTTATTAGCAAAGTCTAGTCTGTTCTATGCAAAAGAAGGAAGAGCTCTGGAGAATGCTTTATCCTGTGAAAGAAGACACATGCAACCAGTGTTCAGTCAAAAGCATTCTTAGGTTTATTCAATGTGCGGGGTAACTATTATACACAGACTTGAACAGGAAATACAGTTGGGAGGGGGGGGGAGTGCTCTCAGGAAGAGTCAAGTCTCTCAAAAGTTAAACAACGGGTTAATACAGAATGTTCGTTAGAAATTGCAAAATATGCCTTGTCTAGACCCTATCGCTCAAAGTAGAATAAGAGGAAGTAAATGTGTTAGGGACGAAGGAAACAGATCTTAAAGGTGTCAAAATACTGCAAGCATGGGGTGATTTATATTTTTCATTGTTCATGTAACTAAAGCCTTAAAGTAACCTTAAATGAAATAAGTCATTATAAGTCAGAGCTGCATTTAAAAAAATGGCGTAACACAGGTCAAGCTAGAAAATGGTTGCAAGCAACTAGAAAGAGGTTCTGTCATTCCCCTTCAGCAGGTAGACAAGCAGAATTTCCTTTTAGGTGAAATTCAGCTTTAAGTTTCTGCTCCCTGCTCCCATAGCCACACAAATTAGGACGTACTGTATATTAGATGTAATTCTGTAAGAATATGTGAATATCTGTGTGCCTCTCACACACCTTTTCTTTGTAAGTTACCATGCAGCATTACCCAAGATTAATGACCCTGCTGGTGATCTTACAACTTTACTTAATCAGGTCCACAGTGTGTATCAGCAGACTATACTTGAGGCAGGATTTTGTTTTTTCTGTGGTTAATATGGTCCACTGAGTGAAACAATTGCAGTATGTCTTCGTTTATTTCTTTGGTCTCTTCTTTTTGCCGTCCTGTTCCATATTACATAATTTAACCATGTATTTAAATTCTATCAATGGATTTCATATAATATTTTACACTCATGCTATGTTTAGCTTTCCTTCCTTAGTCAATATCTAGCTAAGCAGGCTGCGACAACTGCAAACCTAAAGCCCTGTACACACGGGCTGAATGTCGGGGGACATCGGGCGGAAAAAAAATAAAAGTCTGATATTCGGCCCCTGTGGATGGCACCCTGTCTGACAGAAGCCGCTTGTTCGGACGAGCATGCTGGAAAACCAGCAGCCGACTGACTCCCGAAATGGCAGAGAGTGCTTATTAGGGTGTTCTGTAAGGTAGGCCGTCCCCCCTGTCAGAAGACAACAGCTAAGTGGAGGAGTGTACAAGGCTTAAGAAACTTTACACTTTCAATGTTCCAAATTATCTGAACCACTTGCCGACCGCCGCACGACTATCTACGTCGGCGGTCAGCCCCTCACAGGCAAACTAACGTAGGGCTACGTCGCTTGCTTGTGAGGGTCTAGGGAGCGAGCGCGCGCCCCCTGAGGCGCACTCCCGCTCCCGCGTGGTCACGAACCCCCCCGCGCGTGTGACCAGCGGACCCGATGTCCGCCGGCCACTCGGCGATCGGCGGGGGAGAGGGAGAATGTCAGGCAGCTTGTGTAAACAAGCCACCTGTCATTCTCCTCGCTGTAAAGACACTGATCACATGGATCTACTATGTAGATCCGTTGATCAGTGTCCTTACAGCTCAAGCCACAGCCAATCACAGTAGAAAGCACGCCCCTAGGGACACACACAGGCCCTCCCTCCCAAATAAAGTTAACCCCTTCACTACCAGTGTATTTTTACAGTAACAGTGCATATATATAGCACTGATTACTGTAGAAATGTCACTGGTAACCCCAAAAGTGTCAAAAATGTCAGTCAAGGGTCCGATCTGTCCGCCGCAATGTCGCAGTACCGCAAAAAAAATCGCAGATCCCCGCCATTACGCGTTAAAAAAAAAAACAACAAAAATGACAAAAATCTTTCCCTTTGTTAGTAAACGCGATAACTTTTGCGCAAACCAATCAAAATACGCTTTTTGCGATTTTTTTTTACCAAACATAGGTAGCATAAAACAAATTGGCCGAAAATGTTAAAAAACTTAGATTTTTACATTTTTTTTGGGGGGAATTTCATATAAAAAATGTGAAAAATATTGCTATTTTTGAAAAATTGACGCTCTTTTTTTGTTTATAGCGCGTGATCAAAAAATCGCACAGGTGATCAAATACCACCAAAAGAAAGCTCTGTTTGTGGGAAAAAAAGGACGCCAAATTCGTTTAGGTACAGCGTCGCACAAACGCGCAATTGTCCGTTAAAGTCACGCAGTGCCGAATCGCAAAATACCCCCTGGTCGGAATGGGGGTAAAATCTTCCGGAGCTTAAGTGGTTAAAGGGTCAGTCCACCCAAAGTACATCTTTCAGTTTTTGCTAGTGATGTAGAGGTAACTAGCCCAACAATTTCTTACATCTTTCTGAGGTCCATGTGAATGAGCTTGCAAATGGCTAGTAATGGCGCCAAGAGCACAAGTCTCTGCCCCACCCCTTCTCCTACCTGAAAAACAACCCAGCTGCTTGAGGTTTTACCCCTCCGCCCTTTTGTCCCTTTTGTCCCCATCTTCATGCCAGAGGCCATCTCATGACATTTTATCCCAAGGATGGAATGTTAAGATTGCTGCACTGATGTTACTTTCAGATGGCATTACAGTCACATCACATAGACATATTTCCAGGGTCAGCATTTTGTCAGTAACATATAGTGGACGAACCACAGCAGTCACGTAAAAGCAGTACAAAGTACATTTTAGTAAGCCATCTTATCTACTGTCTCTCTCTCACTTCCTGGGGTCATCAGTACTCACTCAGAGGGTCCTGGTTTACTAAGGCTGTCTGTGTGCAGCTTACTGCTCCTTGCAGGTAGTTTTTCTGAGACAGGATCACTGCAGTAACCTCTGATTTGGGTACATTACTCACAGTTCCTTAAAGGGGATAGCCCCACTTCAGGGAACACTTGGCCTGGCCTAAAAGGCCTTTTTGCAACCCGCTGTAGCCTGCTGTACCATAAGAATCAGGATGTCTACAGTCGATTCTTCTGGATACAGAGCTATCTCTTTCTTTCCTCCAGCCTTGTCCAGGACCTCCACTAGCTGACTACATCTGCCTGATGGTGGGGTCTCTGGCTCCCATGCCTCAGGTACAATAGAGCTCCTCCAAGTCTGGCTTATATGTGGACACTGACTCACTCTATTACATCACTACAGGAGGGCCCAAACTAAAAGGGACCTAGCACCTGATGATACTATTCTCTGATACAATACACTATTTCGGGGCAGGGCTGCCTAGTGGCAGACTAGATAATTGCACCTGTTTACACCTAGTTGGAGGATATACACTATATTGTGAAAAATATTGGGACATCTGCCTTTACAAGCACATGATCTTTAATGGCAATGCAGTCTTAGTCTGTAGGGTTCAATATTGAGTTTGTCCACCCTTTGCAGCTATAACAGCATCAACTCTTCTGGGGAGGCTATCCACAAGGTTTAGGAGTGTATCTAAGGGAATTTTTACCAAAACAAGGTCCACAAAGACATGGATGAGTGAGTTTGGGGTGTAGGAACTTTACTGGCCTGCAAAGAATCCTGACTTCAACCTAACAGAACATCTTTGGGATGAATTAGAGTGCAGACTGGGAGCCTGGCTTTCTCTCCAACATTAGTGCCTGACCTCACAAATGCCCTTCTGGAAGAATGGTCAAACATTCCCATAGACACACTCCTAAACCTTGTGGAAAGCCTTCCCAGAAGAGTTGACGCTGTTATAGGGGCAAAGGGTGTGTCAACTCAATATTTAACCCTACAGACATGATGACAAAAAATGTCATCATGGTTATCTCTAGTAGATAAGATAAGCCCTCAGGCAACTCTTGCCACTATTCTTCATATACGCAAACCCAAATACTGAAATGTATGTTAATGTATTTTCAATAGTCAAAATGTTTAAATCTGCAGCTTTAATTAAAATAATACCTGTCCCCATTAGGGAAAGTATGTCCCCTGACTCCTATAGACCCATTTCCCTGTTGACTACAGATGCAAAACTTTTGGCCGAGTGCTGGCTACACACCTGGCAAAAGTAATTTCTAAAATCATATATACAGTAGAGACCAAACTGGTTTTATTCTAACTAGATCTTTTATTTAGAATTTTAGAATATTAAAATATTCTAAACCTATATTCTGAACCTTTAATTGCCCAGGATTAACCCGGATAATCGAGCAATACTGTCCCTCAACGCTACCAAGGCCTTCGACAGCGTTGAGTGCACATATCTGTGGGAGTAGTTGGGGCGCTGTGGTTTTGGCGATGGATTTGTTAAGTTTGTGCAACTATTGCATTCAGCTCCAGGGGCTAGACTATAGATAAATGGGGACCTTACTGACTCTTTTCCTCTCCACTGAGGCACACAGCCCATTGTCACCCCTGCTTTTTGTGTTAGTGCTTGAACCCCTAGCGACAAAAACATATCACAGGTTTTGTAACAGGTCCTGGGGAGGATAAGAGGTCATTATATACTGACAACACTCTTGGACAACACCAACTGGGCAACATGTAATGTGTCCTATTGAATATTTTGGTACTTTGTCATGCATCTCTATTAATTGGAACGAGTTGGTTCTCCTTCACCCAGATAAAATTGCCCAAACACTTTTTGAATGTGCTCGCTCCCTTAAGCTGGTTCCCTCGTTTAATTTCCTGGGGGTTCAAGTCAACACTAATCCTACCAAATATTTAGAATTAAATCGACTTCTGTTACTTAAACAGTTCCAAGTTGAGTGTAACACATGGTGTAAACTTCCATTGCCGGTAGTCAGTAGAGTGAACCTGATCAAAATGGTGTTAGCCCCTCAACTGTTATACTTTTTCATAACTTCCCGCAGTGGATAACCCACAGATGGTTCACGTGAATCAATGCCTTATTTAGAGACCTAATATGAAGGAACAAATCACCTAGGCTAAGATTATCAATGCTCCAGTATAGCATGAATCAGGGGGGCTTAGCGGTTCCAAATCCTAGACTCTATTTTATCGCCTCACAACTCCAGCATCTGGGAGGTGGGGGCTCCAGGACCATGCGGACCTAATAAGTAAACTATTGCTCCATGGGTCTTCAGACTATGTGGCCCTGTCTCAGTTAGAGGCCGGGTTCCCGATCATTTCCACAGAGGGCCTCACCTTGACTCTGCTGACAAAACTTTGGTCCACAGAGTAATCTGGGTTTGGTGTGCTTTCTAAAGGAAACACTGCTATGGCATAATCCCATGTATATAGAATTAAATAAATTGGAGAGATTTCAGCTCTGAGAGGATGCAGGTATCCGTTATGTGTCTCAATTGTTTGCTCACAATACGTTGAAATCCTTTACTGACTACAGGAGAAATTTTCTTTGCCTAGGCAACAGTTTAATAGATATCTCCAGCTGAGAAATGCCCTGCAGGCCCAAGCACAACACTCCACCTTATCACTTGTTGACCATCCCCTACTGTGTGAGATTATGCTAGACAGATAACAAGAAAGGTATGATTTCTAGGACTTACTCCACACTAGTTTCAACCATACAGGATGCTGCTCAGTTGTTGTGCAGAAGCAGATGGGAGCAAGACTTAGGGGATCTAAGGGAAGATGAATGGGAGTCGTGCCTACAATGTATAACCCTTAGTTCAGTCTTGTTATCATAGAAATGATCACAATTGTTTTTTTTACACTGGAGCTATCGGACCCAAACCCAATTATACCAATGGGGCAGAAGAGATTCTCCACTATGCCCAAAATGTTGCAGGGATGCACTTGATACATCAGTTGTGGAGATGTCTGAAACTTTTTAGCTATTGGAAAGCAATGACTGACACTATCCTTGCAGTGTATATGCTTAGAGTTCTAGTGAACACTATAGTATGCCTACTGGGCACTATGGATAAGGACATTTTTCCTCCCCTGATTATTATTGCGATAATCCGACTTTTGTACATAGCCCATAAGCAAAGTTCGCATTTCAGGATGTCTTCCCACATCCCAGCTATGAAACACTGGATAGATCAGGTTAATTCTATTCTAAAACTGGATAAACTGACCTACCAGTACAGAAATGCTCATTGCAATTCTTTTCCATATGGCAGCCATGGCTTGAGACTCTTGGACTTGCCCCCCCTCAACTGATTATGGATCGACTCGACTGTTGCAGGGTCACTTAGTCTTTGGTACATTCCCACTGTTCATAGAAAGATCCAGTTCAGGGTGTTGAAATGGAAAACTCAATTACTCACCACCCCGTGTAGGACTTGCTCATGCTTTCCAATCCTTGGTCACCAAAATAATACACTGTGATTGGCCCATTGGCCATCTTTCCAGGGTGTTTTTTTTTTCTTCTATAGTGTGTTTTTGCTTATAGTTTTTGTTTCTTTTTGTTGTGACTATATCCCACCATATCCGTCATGTTGTGTATTCATTCTATGCAGAGCTATTGTATTTAACTTTTGTGTAACTTTAAAAAAAAACAATAAGACCTGTTGATTCTGACATTCGGGTCTTTGTCCAGGCACTTTCTCTTTTAGAGTGACAAAGCTCCATCACTGTCTCCTAATTGTCTCCTAATTGTTTTCATTATCATTTGTCATGTGCATTGTCACCCTAACACATGCTTCCAGTGAAGACTACAGGTGGCCATCCCAATGCTCTTGCCAGCATGTTCCACTTTGGTCACTATAAGGAAGCCAATCCAAAGCACTGCTGTGCAACAAACTCTAAAATGCATGAAGACAGGGATTGGCTATAAAAGGCTGGAAGATCAGCAGTGACTGAGATACAACAAGCAAATAAAAAAGTAAAAGCAAGTTTTTTATACAACAAAATTGGCCATTTTTATTAAACACAGTGTTTTAGCAAAATAAATATCATCCAGTTAGGGTTTAAATCTCTTTTAAGTGAAATATAATTTTTGGGTAGGCTTTTCAGGTCCCCAAAACAGCATATTTGTGCAATATTACACCTTTCCCTTGTGAATTGCCAATCGCTCTAGCTCTGTGACTTCTGCAATTTCCCTCAGAACTGCTGGCTCCATCTTATTCCAGTCTTCAGTGTTCAGAAGCCACTTTTATTGGCCGAGCCAGGATGATGTAACTCTTACCCATGCACACAGGAGTTAACTTGTCAACTATATATGAAAATCTGTGCAAAATTCTGGTCTCTTTGTGGTATATACCCGAACATGTTTCACAATACAGGTCTCATCATAGTTTACCACTTTGGCGCAGTTCCTGGTACCCATTAATGGACTTCAATGGATTCCTGTCCTAACTCCTTACCCTTTAACCACTTGCCGACCGCCGCACGACTATTTACTGCGGCAGTCAGCCCCATTGCAGGCAAAGAGACGTGGTACTACGTCGCTAGCCTGTCAGGCTTCTAGGGAGCGAAACGCGGTGACGGACCCCCCCGCGCGTGTGCCCGGCGGACCCAATGACCGCTGGGCACTCTCGATCGTCCGTGACACCGGAAGAAAGGCAGGCGGCTGATGTAAACAAAGCCGCCTGTCATTCTTCCCTGTGTAAGAATGGAGAGCAGACGGTTCTACTATGTAGGACCGTTGATCTCTGTTATTACACCAATAGCCATGTCCAATCAGAGTTAGAAGCACGCCCCTAGGACACACTTAACCCCTCCCTCTCCAATACAGTTAACCCCTTCACTGCCAGTGTCATTTTTACAGTAACAGTGCATATGTATAGTACTGATTACTGCAGTAATGTCACTGGTAACCCCAAAAATGTCAGTCAAGGGTCCGAGCTGTCCGTTAAAAAAGAAAACCAAAAAAAATGACAAAAATCTTTCCCTTAGTTAGTAAACGCGATAACTTTTGCGCAAACCAATCAAAATACGCTTTTTGCGATTTTTTTTTACCAAACATATGTAGCATAAAACAAATTGGCTGAAAATGTTAAAAAATTTTGATTTTTACATTTTTTTGGGGAATTTCATATAAAAAATTTGAAAAATATTGTTATTTTTGCAAAATTTACGCTCTTTTTTTGTTTATAGCGCATGATCAAAAAATCGCACAGGTGATCAAATACCACCAAAAGAAAGCTCTGTTTGTGGGAAAAAAAGGACATCAAGTTCATTTAGGTACAGTGTCGCACGACTGCACAATTGTCCGTTAAAGTCACGCAGTGCCGAATTGCAAAATAGGCCCTGGTCAGGAAGGGGGTAAAATCTTCCGGGCCATCGTCAATAACTTCTTGTTAACTGTTTATGATGACAGAGCTATTTTGCACTCCCTTGTCTTACAATATAACATTTTTTTATTGTTATTTTAAAAAAACTGAATAAAAAGATTGAAACAGAAAATGTGTACAAAATCCCCAGGACATTCAACAGCTTTACAAATGTAATTTAAAAGTAGTTCAAAATTTTGCTTGCTTTTACCATTCCATTTAGGAGTAAATGGACTTTACCAAACACAAACCATGTATACTGTTAAAAATGTGTTCCTTCCAGAATTTTTTTTTTCATCCTGCTCCATCAAATATTCTTGTCCTTGCAGTTGAAACAAACATTGATTTGACCCCACAAATAGTTACAACATCGAATGAACAATCTTAAAACTGAACATTTTGAACTAAAAATGTTCTACTAGTACATACCCATCCTTCTTTTATGTGCAATTATTGTACACAGCATACAGAAGCAAGGTTCTATTTCTACCAAAGTTTTACCATATGTTACGAAAAGAGCTTGGGATTCTGTTTGGATTTCTCTATTAAAAAATTGGGAAATGGATGATGGTGAATTAAAATGATGAGAGGAGAAAATTACCACCAAAACTCTCAATTTACCAATTTTATATAATAATACATACTTTCTGGGCTTATAACTGTGTGTTTTTTGCTAACTGAGAATTTCGTTTTACAGATAATTCCGTGTGTCCACTGACCCAATAACCTACTTTAATTGAGAAACACTAAATAGGATCAATGCAGATGAAATCATGTCACTCTTAATCCTCTGTGGCTTCTATGTGAGCATCCTGTTATTTAACATATGCCCAAATGTATGATTTTCTCAGAATCTGTGTTGTTGTGATCTCAGTTGTCTTTTCATCTGTTTTGTGTACAGTTCCCTAATAATCAGTCAGTGTCTGTCTTTCAGATGTCCTGGTTTCCCCATGATACATTAACTTGCTGCAAGTTGTTTTTTAAGTGGTAGTAAATGCAGTATTTTTATTTTTACCTACAGGTAAGCTTATATTTAAGCTTACCTATAAGTTAAATGAATATCTCCTAAATGTGTAACATTTAGGAGATATTCTAGGGAGCAGCAGCCAGTGACGTCACCGGCGCATGGGCTCTGAAGGAATGACATACCTGTGCCGTCCCTTTAGAGCCCTGTGCCAAGGCCGTGACTCCTGTGCACATCACTTGGTAGCCAGCGAACCCAGGAGGAAGACCAGGTGAATATGGAAGCCTCTGCAGGGGTGACAGCACGCCACTGGAGGGCTTTGTTTCAAGGTAAGCCTTTCATAATGTGCTAGTATGCAATGCATATTATGCCTTTTTTTAAGCCTTTATTACCACTTTAACACACAGCAGCATAGAATTCTTACTTTCTTAAACCTACAAGTATATAGAAACAATGGCATGGAAAACACAGACCCATATTTCTCAAGCTGCAATGGTACCTAAAGAATATCTAAATGTATTTTTATTATTTTGGACAGAATAGTCAAAACCACCACTGCCATCCTCTTTAAGAGATTTACTGTGTATTGGAGACATGAAAGTGGTTGTAAACCCACTTTAAAGACTTTTACCTATAGGAAAGCCTATATTAAGGCTTACCTATAGGTGCTATAAATATCTCCTAAACATGCACCGTTTAGGAGATATTTACAGTGCATGCAGCCGATGACGTCATCGGCGCATGTGCTCTGAAGGAATGGCCACCCGTGCCGTTCCTTCAGAGCCCTGTGCCGTGATGTAATCGCTTCCGGCCGATCAGATGGCCGGAGGGCGTGAACCAGGAAGCAGGACGGCCGAACATGTCAGCCAACCTGTCGCTGAGCGGGCGGCACTGCGGGGGGCTTTGTTTTAAGGTAAGCACTTCATAATGAGCTAGTATGCGATGCATACTAGCTCATTATGCCTTTGTCTTTACAAGTTTTTTTTTCCTCATTTTTTTTCAGAGGGTTTACTTCCTCTTTAAAGAAAGAGAGAGGAAATGTCCCCATAATAAGGAAAATCCTCTCATAAAAAGCTATCACCAGAGCAGGTCTCCTCTGTTCGTATTCTGCTGACCACAGTGGCTAGGTGGTTAGCACTTCTGCCCTGCAGCACTAGGGCCTCTGGCTAGAATTCTGGTCAGAACACTTATCAGCATGAGGTTTGCATGTTCTCCCTGTGTTTGCGTGGGTTTAGTCTGGGGACGCTGGTTTCTTGCCACGCTCCAAAGACATGCTGGTGGCTTAACTGGATTCTGTCCAAATTGGCCCTAGTTTGTGTCCCTGTAAATAGACAGTGAGATAGGGATCTTAGATTGTAAGCTCCTTGAGGGCAGGGACTAATGTGAATGTACAATGTGTAAAGTTCTGCATACATTGTTGGAAATACTGTATATAAACACTAATAGTAAATTAATATTAGCTTGACATTTGTGAGTTTACCCCCACTTTTTATCCCAATGACCATGGTCACCAAGAGATCGGTAATCTCCCCAGCAGGAACACAGACAGCAGTAAGAGCCTGAAAGGTATTTTTCTCCATCTCGGAGTTGGGCTTTTAGCATATTTAGGGTATTTAAAGTGGAGTTCCGGCCTCAAAATCGATATTCGATTTTGGGCCATCCGCTTGCTAAGGGGAACCTGAAAAAGAAATGGATACTGGCGATTTTTTTTTGGTCACTTACCTTATTAAAGAAGAAAATATACTCACCTTCCTTCCACTTCCTCCCTCTGCGGCCGCAGCCCGCGCAGTCACTTCCGGTTTGCGATGATTCCTGGGAGCTGAACGTCATCGCTCCCAGGAATCAATGCGCCTGCACCGGCCCCGCTCGTCACTTCCGGTGCAGGTGCGGCATTCACTGCTAAACAGCTTCTGGGCATGCCCAGAAGCTGTGCAGGGATGCCGCGCCTGCACCGGAAGTGACGAGAGGGGCCGGCGCAGTGCATTGTGGGACTACGACGTCACGGAAGAGGACACAAAGAGGGACGCTGCGGCTTCAGCTGCCCACACCTGAGATGGCAGCGCTGGAGAAGAAATTTTCAAGGTAAGTAGTTCTTCTTACAGGTAAGTGCGACCCAGGACAGTTGAAAGGCTATCCATTATGGAATGTACTAGCCCTGACTGTCCCAGGGGTATTTTTAGCTCAAATTGACCCCCGAGGCCGGAACTCCGCTTTAACTACTTGCCGCCCACGCTTTAGCCGAAAGACGGCTACAGCGCAGATCTTAATTGACGTCCTCCTGTGTGGAGCGCACCCGGCTCACTCTGTGATCAGTGAATCCATGAGACTCGCCTGGTCACAGATCGGAGTAAGGGGTTGTTAAACAACAGCTGGCGATCAGCTGTTTTTTTATTCTCACACTGTGAGTTTGAGGAAAGAAAAAAAACGATCGCCAGCTGCTGTCAGAGGGACATTGATCCCGAAGTGGAGAGGGCAAACGGTGCCCACCAGTGCCACCTACCAGTGCCCAAAATTGCCCACCAGTGTCATACACTAGTGCCCACCAATGCCACCTACCAGTGCCCACCAGCGCCACCTACCAGTGCCCACCAGTGCCATATGCAAGTGCCCACTACTGCCACCTACCAGTGTCCACCAGCGCCACCTACCAGTGCCACCTATCAGTGCTCACCAGTGCCACCTATCAGTGCCAATCAGTGGCCCATCATAAGTGTCACCTACCAGTGCCTATCATTGCCCATCAGTGCCACCCATCAGTGCCACCTATTAGTGCCCATCAGTGCCCATGAGTACTGCCTATTAGTGCCCTTCAGCGCCACCTACCAGTGCCCTTCAGTACTGCCAATCAGTGCCCAGCCGTGCCACCCATCAGTGCCACCTATCAGTGCTGCCTTATCAGTGTTCATCAGTGTCGCCTATCAGTGCCCAACAGTGCAGCCTATCAGTGCCCAACAGTGCAGTCTATCAGTGCCCATCAGTGCAGCCTATCAGTGGCTATCAGGGCCCATTAGTGCCGCCTCATCAGCACACATCAATGAAAGAGAAAAATTACCTGTTTGCCAACTTTTATAACAAACTATAAAAACTGTTGTTTTTTTTTTTTTTTTTCAAAAATTTCGGTCTTTTTTTCGTTTATTCAGCAAAAAAAAAAAAAAGCCCAGTAGTGATTAAATACCACCAAAAGAAAGCTCTATCTGTTTGAAAAAAAATGACAAAAATGTAATTTGGGTACAGTGTTGCATGACCGCGCAATTGTCATTCAAAGTGTGACGGCGATGAAAGCTGAGAATTGGCCTGGGCAGGAGGGGGGTTTAAGTGCTCAGTAGGCAAGTGGTTAAAGGAGATCTAAAGTTTAAATGTAGACTGCCATATCCTAACACTTCTTTTAAAACCCTTCTTGCTTGGCCATTACATTTATGATTTAAAGCCTTCAATGCTCTATGAGTCTGTGACTAAGTCTATAGATCAGGCAAACTGACCTTCCTTTGACTTCACTAGCTGCATGCTTGTTCTGAGTCTATGACTCAGTGTATTGAGGCTGTAGGCAGCCAATTAACTAGCATTTTCAAAAAGAAGGTCAGCAATGGTTTATTCCATATTTTTTGTCAGTACAGATATTCTTTAAAGCAGAACAAAAGTCTGCAGTAACTACCTGTCCTCCAGCAATTCGTATTCCCTCTCTGATGCTTCCATTTTCGCTCAGTCTTCTTTTAGGTTCACTGTCTTTAGCTTTCTTGACTGGCCAGCACAAGATGGTGCAACTCCAGTGAATGCG
This sequence comes from Pelophylax lessonae, assembly GCF_965119305.1. Classification (NCBI taxonomy): domain Eukaryota; kingdom Metazoa; phylum Chordata; class Amphibia; order Anura; family Ranidae; genus Pelophylax; species Pelophylax lessonae. The sequence goes on from NC_138771.1 coordinate 129,849,412, forward strand.
GACTGGAATAGTTCATCCCAGCACCAAGGTATGCTGAGATTTGCACACAGAGCTGCGTAAGCACAGCCCAGTGCACAATTTAAAACTGCAAGCAAATAAGAAGCATTTATTGCAGAAGTACGTTTTATGTCTCTTCAGAAAAAAAACCTTCCTTCTAGCAACTTTTCTTTTCGTGTGAAGTTCCTCCCTACCTGCTATTGCAGCTTGATGACTCACTTTGTGCCTACCTGTACAAAACCCACATAGATACCTGTATACTGGATCATATAACTCTTTATAACTATTTATTTATAGAAAAGCTTACAAGGTGATATATAGAGGTAGGTCATTCTATACACTAAAGGTTCTCTTTACTGCTAAAATAATTTTCCCCTTTAACTCTGTTGAGGAGAAGCAACAGCACCACGAAGATAAGTGGGCAATAGTTTATTGCAACTTACAAACCTCATACATAAAAACATTATAATCCGTAAACACCATTTTGTGTTTGAAAAGGGTCCTTATGAACAAAACTGTTCAATGAACGCTTGATGACTTGAAATAAACGACTTGTTTGGTCATTCTGGTAGAGCTGGTGCTTTCATTCTACAGTGATTGCCTATTGTGGAATGCTGATTGCAGAGTGCACACCATCATGTTCTGAGTGTTGTTGAAAAATGTAACTCTTTTACCCCAGACTAGAAATTTTAGCTTATTCATTTAACAGCTGGACAGTATTTGGGGTATGGACAGTCCATCGGGTAACAGCAGACACTAGAGTCGGCAAATGTGGAAATCTTTTCATGGGGTGAACACAGTTTTTCAACTGTCCATGCCTTGCCAGGACATTTAAAGAATATCTATCATTATAATTGATCCAGTTCTGGTACATATGGGACAAAGTACATGTAGGTCTTTCTCCCATGTTACTGAGTGGTTTCTAAAAAGAGTTATGAGGTCCAACCTGCCCCCCCTCCCTCCTCCTACAATGGCCATCCAACAACAGCTTTGATGGAGATGGCTGATTCATAAGTGCTCCTTACCATGGCTGAGAACAAATTCCACAGACAAGAAACCACAAGAGGAGAACAGAGCTATCCAATTCCCTCTGCATTCCTCTTGTCGCTGCAGGTTTTTGGAAAGTATTCACAGTTGCACTTATGAATCAACTGCCGTTTCCAAAGATGTTGCCGAATGGCCAAGGCAGGAGGGGAGGGGGGCAGGTTAGACCTCATAACTAATGTTAGAAAGCACCTAGGACAAAGTAGTACTAGTCCCATATGGGACAGAAGTGTAACAAAAAAATATGATAGATCTTCTTTAGTTGCCTTTTCATCACATTCAGAAAATGTAGAAAGTAGCAAACTCAAAGTGCGCTGAAATGTGGTTTAAAATTGGTGGAAATTTGCTGTATGCAGGTGTGAGTGGAGCAAGAATTGGAGTGAATGTTGGTGGATGCATGAAGCTTTAGGTTGAGTGGGTGCTAGTTTAAATGTAGTAAGTGTATCTCATGCAGGGGTCATTGAGTTGCTTGTGAGTCGGGTTTGAGAGTGATTATTTTAGAGTCAGGGTCAAGTGTAATAGATGAAAGGGTTAGTGATTTTGGTGCAACTGGGTGCAATGCAAGAAAGCATGCTGCAACTCCATCTACTCATATTTCCTCTTTCCATAAGTGCTTGGCTCTTCAAAAATCTGGTAAAAAGGAGGATCATTATCAATAAAAGTGAAATATGATGCCAAACTCTCATTTAAATTACAGTGGTCAGGAAAAAGTTTAAGCAAATCCGTGGTTTCAGATTGCATGTTTGGTTAGAGGGTCTCTTATACATGCATAAAAAACACTGAATTTATTGTTAGAAGTGTGATTTGCCAACTTGCACCTGAAGCCTGAAATTTTTTAAATGCATGTTTAATACTTGTTGTCACTCATTTATAAAAAAAAAAATCAGATAATGAGCTATGTGATGTATATCTTAGACAGTGTTAATGAAGTAAATAAAAAAAGAGAAAAAAAACAATACATTGCTAAAGTGTTTTTAAAGTCTTAAGGTTTTTCACCTTAATGCATTGTATGCATTAAGGTGAAAAACTTTCTTTGCTGCAAAATCGCTCCCCCCCCCCCCAAGGCCCCGATCTGCATGAGAGCAGCAGCTCCCGCCCCAGTCTCCCTCCTCCCTTGTCAAATTGATAATCAAATTCTGTGCCAAGCGAGCGGAGGGCAGGGCCAGGCCGCCCAATCAGTGTTAATAGATGCAGACAGGGCGGCTTGGGAGCGAGCATCCACTGGTGCCCCTATGGAAAGCGACTTTCCATGGGGGCACTTGCCAAAGAGGAGGAGCCTGTAGCGCTGGTGGGGGACCCCAGAAGAAGAGGATCATGGGGGGGGGGTTCTGTGTAAAACCATTGCATAGAGCAGGTAAGTATACCCTGTTAATTATTTAAAATTATAAAGAATTGATACTTTGATGTCCCTTTAAAGTTTTTCTACTGTTTTATTTTTGTGTATCCATATACTGTATTTTTTTTTTCTTAATTTATGGTTTTACGGGCTTCCAATTTTCTATCGATACATCTTTCAATCTATCCATGCATGCTTTTCTTTTTGTCTGTTTTGTGGATTGTTATAAAAAAGATTTGTGGAATATTTAACACAAAAATTGTATTACTTGTCCTGCAAGTATATATAACATTAATTATTAGGCCTCATGCACACTGGACGTTTTTACAGCTGCTGTTAGCAGCGTCAGACGTTTTTTCTCTTACGTCCTCCGACAGTCGCCGCCTCTTCATATTCGTCACATATGGGGTATTAGACTTTGCTCCGAAGGAGTAGCTAAGCAACAGAATATGTTAACAATAAAGCTTTAACATATCCCACCCTCAAGGGGTGGTCCCCTCAGTCAATACCCTCCTACTTCCTGCAACCATATCCCAGTTTTAATGTCTAGCTTGTCAGGAGTGGCTGGCTCTCTCTGTGCTGGGACTTTTTGTCCCAGACTCTTTCTTCTTTTTAATATTTTATTTGAGTTTTTTCTCTACCTTTACTTAGCTGTTGTTTTTTGTCAGCATTAGTTAGTTCTTCGGACGAAGAGGATCATGCGGACTGGGTCTCGGGCTGATCCCCCTGATCGCAGGTCGTGGGTCAGTGGCTTCCCAGTCTGCCATCGAGCGTTCAGCCAGGTAACGCTCCTGGCACGGTGAACGACCCATCCCTGTTCGGTGCAGGGATGTTTGGTGAGGTGGCTACCTCACCGGACGCTGTGCGGTTTCTTAACCGCCATTGTGTGCGTCTTAAATTGCGACTCTCCCTGCCTCATGTGCAGCGGCTTGTTCGCCTGTGCGGGTTCCCCACGCCATATGAGGTAAGTGTGTCTATGTGGGGACCTGTCTGTCTGGGGGGGGTCTCAGTCTGGGACTGTGTAACCTGCCTTTAAATCACACTGCTTGTCTCCCTATCTCTCGGCTGCATGCTGTGGGCTGCAAGGGGGGGGGGGGGGAGCTGTATGACACTGTGTGTGTCAGGCTGGGCAGTGTGGGAAGCTGTGTGCTGTGGGGCATGTTTTTAATGGCATGTTGGGGCATATACAGCGATCGCTGCGGCGATCTAACATGTATCCATATAATGGGATGAAATTGTGTGTGTTTTTATGCACTGTGGAGCGGCGGTTTCGGCGCCAAACGACGCCATTTTACCGGCGCCCGCTCCGGCCGCATGGTTTACATGCACGGCGGCCATTTTCTTGTAGCCTCCATAGGCTTACATAGAGCGCCCTGGCAGCATCACTTCCTTTTTCCTGGAACACCGGTCGAGGCAGCAGCAGCAGCGGGGTCTCCTCAGGTTTTATCCTTCTATTCCTGTTGTCCATTGCCTGTATTCAGTCTGTATATTCCCTGTGGGGGTCTCATTGTGCCTGAGTGTGTGCGGTGGGCTGCGCTTACCGCGCTTGCTGAAAGGGGGCAGTTAACCCTTGGTTGTCTGGCGTACAGGGGCAATGGATTCTCAGGAGGGCAAGTTTCCCACAGTATTGGTGGAAAGCCAGGGGACCGCTGTTTCCCCCCCAGGGGGGGATTTAGCCACTATTGTGGCTGGCCTTGCTGCCCAGGTGCAAATGCTGGTGGCTGCTCAATCTACTAAACGGCCCAGAGTTACTCTGTCCTCCGATTCTGAGGGTGAAGGTGATGGGGCTGTTCTGGCAGGGACCTCCCTATCGGGGTCCCGCTCCTCTCTTGATCTAGTGGGGTCTGAGGTAGAGGCTGAGGTTGAGGGGGTTGATAATTCTCCCCCTGGCTCGCCTGAAGAGCTTGCAATCATGGATGAGTTGATTGCTTCCATTAAGCAGACGCTACGTTTGCAGGACGAAGTGTGTCCCCCCGCTGCCTTGGCGGCTTATGGGACGCAGAGAAAACGCAGGACGCCGCAGGTTTTTCCCTGCAATGCTGATTTTCAGCGCGCGGTAAAGGATCAATGGCGCGATCTGCGCAAACCTTTTGCGGTACCAAGTAAATTCAAGCTGCGTTATCCTTTCTCCCCTGCCACTGATGAACGGTGGTGTGTGCCTCCACCAGTGGATCATGCAATTGCGGTTTTGAACAAAGCCACTGCGATTCCTGCAGAGGGATCCCCTGTTTTCCGTGATGCCACGGATAGGAGACTGGAGTCTCTTGCCCGTCATACTTATTCTGTTACGGGTTCTATGCTTAAAGCTCTATTTGCTTCTCTCATGGCGGCCCAGGCGATCGCAAGTTGGACGCAGATGCTTAGGCGCGTCCTAGTGGCCGATTCGGCCTCGGCGGCGACCCTGGACATGGTGGATCAAATCCACCAGGGTGTCATGTATCTGTGTGATGCGGACCTGGACCTGATTCCGTTGGCTGCACGTGTGCACAGCGTGGCGGTGTTGTCTCGCCGCCTGGTTTGGTTGAAATGTTGGTCGGTGGACCAATCTTCACGTAAAATCTTAGCCAATCTGCCTTATGATGGGTCTCGCCTTTTTGGGGAGTCCTTGGATGTGTTGATTAAGGGGATCACCGGGGGTAAGAGCACTCTCTTGCCCCATTTCCCCAAGGCTAAGGGGGCTTCTGGGAAGAAGCATGCGAATTTTCGGCCCCCTCAGGGGTCCTTTCGTGCCTTTCGGCCGCACTACAAGGGCAAACCGTTCAAGGGCCAGGGCTCTCAGAAGAAACCCTGGTCTGGGAAACAGAAGTCCGGCCAATCCGGACCTGCGGCCCATAACAGTTCGGCCTGAAGGGGCGCCCTCACCCAGTTTTGGGGTGGGGGGACGCTTGCTCGGTTTTCTTCAGCCCTGGTTGGCCCGTGTGCGGGACAGATGGGTTCTGGAAATCGTTCGATCTGGTTACAAGATCGAGTTTCTCTCTCGGCCAGAGAGCAGATTTTTTCCCTCAAATCTACAACTGTCTCCAGAGCGCCTGCGGGATCTGCACCTGGCGGTGCGGGACCTGAGGGCTCAGGGAGTGGTGGTTCCGGTGCCTCATCGGGACAGATTTCGGGGGTTTTATTCCAATCTGTTCACCGTGCCCAGAAAGGAGGGCAAGGTTCGTCCAATTCTGGACTTGAAAGCTCTGAACCGCTCTGTGCGGGTTCGCAAGTTCCGCATGGAATCCCTGCGCTCGGTGGTGGCTGCCCTGGTTCCGGGGGAATTCATGGCCTCCATCGATTTGAAGGATTCGTATCTTCACATCCCCATATTCGAGGGTCATCAGAGATACCTTCGATTTGCCATTGCGGAGGATCACTACCAGTTCGTGGCGTTGCCCTTTGGGCTCGCCTCGGCTCCGCGGGTCTTCACCAAGGTGCTTGCACCGGTTCTGGCATTATTGAGGGCCCAGGGCATTTCTGTCCTGGGGTATCTGGACGACATTCTGATTCGGTCTGCGACCAGTCAGGGTCTGGAGAAGGACCTGTCTGTCACGATGCAAACTCTGCAGGAGTTCGGTTGGACGATAAATGTTCCAAAGTCGACACTGAGTCCGTCGGTTCGTCTTCCCTATCTGGGAATGATACTGGACTCGGTGCAGGCGAAGGTCTTCCTGCCGGAAGACAAACTCAGGACTCTTCAGGAGGAAGTCAGGTCCCTCAGGGACGTTCCGAACTCGTCTCTGCGGACGTGTATGAGATGTCTGGGATTGATGGTCTCGGCTTTCGAGGCGATTCCTTTCGCGCAGTTTCACACGCGGGGTCTCCAGGCGGAGATCTTGTCCAAGTGGGACGGGCGACCTCAATCTCTGGATCTTCAGATCTCGTTGAGTCATCGCACCAGGGAAAACCTTCTGTGGTGGCTCCAGTCCCCGTTGGTGTCCGGGGGCAAGTCGTTTCGTCCGATCTCGTGGACGATAATCACCACGGATGCCAGCCTGTCGGGCTGGGGTGGTGTTCTGGGCGTTCTGTCCGCCCAGGGGACCTGGTCGGAGGGGGAGTCTTCCCTCCTGATCAACATTCTGGAATTGCGTGCGATAAGGCTCTGTCTTCATCGCTGGACGGACCGGCTGCAGGGCTGCCCGGTTCGGGTGCAGACGGACAATGCCACGGCGGTGGCCTACATCAACCACCAAGGGGGCACCAGGAGTGCCCGAGCGGCTCGAGAAGTGGCCGACATTCTGTCTTGGGCCGAGACTCATGTCCCGGCGATAACGGCGGTTCACATTCCGGGAGTGGAGAACTGGCAGGCGGACTATCTGAGTCGCCAGACCCTGGATCAGGGGGAATGGTCTCTCCATCCGGCTGTCTTCCAGATGTTGTGCGCGAAGTGGGGTCTTCCAGATGTGGACCTGTTCGCGTCTCGCCTCAACTACAAGGTGGAGAGGTTCGTGGCAAGGACGCGCGACCCTCGGGCAGACGCGTCGGACGCGTTAGTGGCCCCGTGGCATCAGTACAGGCTGATGTACGCGTTTCCACCGATTCAGTTGCTGTCCCGGTTCCTTCGCAGGTTACACTCGGAACGCAGCACGGTGATTCTTGTGGCACCGGACTGGCCTCGCCGGTCCTGGTACGCAGACCTCGTGAATCTGGCGGTCGACGCCCCCTGGCGTCTGCCTCTTCGGGACGATCTACTGTCTCAAGGACCGATTTACCATCCTGCTTTACAGTCGCTGGCTTTGACGGCCTGGCTGTTGAGACCGAGGTCCTGAAGGAGAAGGGTCTCTCTCCAGAGGTTGTTCATACCTTGATCAACGCGAGGAAGTCTTCCTCGGGAAAGGTTTATTACCGTACTTGGAAGGCCTATTTTGCCTGGTGTGAGTCCAGGGGGTTTTCACCCCGCACGTACTCGGTTTCCCGTGTGCTGTCTTTCCTTCAGACGGGTGTCGATCAGCGTTTGGCGCTGGCTACGATAAAGGGTCAGGTGTCTGCGCTGGCCGTTCTGTTTCAACGTCCCGTGGCTTCCAACTCCTTGGTTGGCACTTTTATTCAGGGTGTGCGGCATCTGGTTCCTCCTAGGAGGGATCCTTTGCCCCCTTGGGACTTGAATCTAGTCCTATCTGTGTTACAACGTGCTCCTTTTGAACAGATCAGGGAGATCTCGTTGTCTATGTTGTCCAAAAAGGTCGCCTTTTTGGTGGCGATCACTTCGGCTCGCAGAGTGTCGGAACTGGCGGCTTTGTCCTGCAAGTCTCCGTACCTGGTTGTTCATTTGGATAAGGTGGTCTTGCGACCTAATCCTTCTTTTCTGCCGAAACGAGTTTCGGAATTCCATCTTAACGAGGATATTGTTTTGCCTTCGTTGTGCACGAAGCCTAAACATCCAAAGGAGGTGAGATTGCATTCTCTGGATGTTGTTCGGGCGATTAGGGTTTACCTTAAATCGACTGAGTCTTTTCGAAAGACGGACTCCTTGTTTGTTCTTCCAGAGGGTCCTCGGAAGGGCATGGCGGCTTCCGCCTCTACCATTGCCAAATGGATCAGGCAGACCATTGAACAGGCCTATGCCTTGCAGGGGAAGGTTCCCCCTGTGCCTGTGAAGGCGCACTCTACTAGATCTCTGAGTACGTCTTGGGCCTGTCGTCATGGGGCTTCTGTAGCCCAGGTGTGTAAGGCGGCAACTTGGTCGACCGTACACACTTTCACAAAATTCTACAAAGTAGATGTTCAGGCATCGGCGGATGCTTCCTTTGGCCGCAAGGTTCTTAGTGCGGCTGTTCCCTAGGGTCCCTTGTTGGGGACTCCTGGCTGTTGGGATAAGTTTTGTATCCCCTGGTTTTTTGTCTTTTCCTGGGTTGTTGCTCCTGTTGAGCACTTATTTTTGCTGTTGCCCAGCTGGTTTCCTTCCTTTGGTAAGGTTCCTTTCTTTGATGTGGAGACTGCGTTGCCTTTCGGCGCGGATGCGTTTCCCACCCCTCATGTTTGCACTGCTTTGGGACGTCCCCATATGTGACGAATATGAAGAGGCGGCGACTGTCGGAGGACGTAAGAGAAAACGGAATTTTTGTAAAATCTTACCTGTAAAATTCCTTTCTCTGAGTCCTCCGACAGTCGCCGCCCCCGCCCCTCTTTTGGGGTTTGAATGTATACTCTACTGCTATTCCACTAAAACTGAGATATGGTTGCAGGAAGTAGGAGGGTATTGACTGAGGGGACCACCCCTTGAGGGTGGGATATGTTAAAGCTTTATTGTTAACATATTCTGTTGCCTAGCTACTCCTTCGGAGCAAAGTCTAATACCCCATATGTGACGAATATGAAGAGGCGGCGACTGTCGGAGGACTCAGAGAAAGGAATTTTACAGGTAAGATTTTACAAAAATTCCGTTTTTTTGCAGCTGCAGAACGCCCATCCATGTTATTCTATGGCCTCATGCACACATAGAGCTTTTAGGAGCTCCAAGTGGCATAGGCGTTTTACAGCTCCAAAAAAAACCCAGAAACTGTGGGTTCAGGAGCTCCAGCGTCAAGCTGCAAAAAACGTCTGACGCTGCTAAAGGCTCCATAAGGCTCCATAACGTTGCTTAACGTGCGTTAAGCCACGTTATACGTTTTTTTTCTTCCATTCAAAATCAATGGTTCCCTATGGGAGCCTATTGATTTGAATGGAAGTCACACCGCAGGTCGGATCAGGGTGATCCGACTTGCGGTGCGACCTGCACTGTGAGAATCTTGAGGGGGAACTCCACGCCAAAATGGGGAAAAAAACGGCGTGGGGTTCCCCCCCAGGTTCCAAACCAGGCCCTTCGGATCTGGTATGGAATTTGAGGGTAGCCCCGCGCCGAAAAAACGGCGTGGGGTCCCCCCCAAAATCCATACCAGACCCTTATCCGAGCATGCAGTCCGGCATGCCAGGAAAGGGGAGGGGACGAGCGAGCGGCCCCACCCCCCCTGGATCATACCAGGCCACACGCCCTCAACATGGGGGGGGGTGTGGGTGCTTTGGGGCAGGGGGGCTCTGCACCCCGCACCTCAAAGCACCTTGCCCCCATGTTGATGAGGACAAGGGCCTCATCCCCACAACCCTGGCCGGTGGTTGTGGGGGTCTGCGGGCAGGGGGCTCATCGGAATCTGGAGGCCCCCTTTAACAAGGGGGCCCCCGATCCCGGACCCCCTCCCTATGTGAATGGGTATGGGGTACACTGTACCCCTACTCATTCACCCCATAAAATGCAGTGTATGGAAATGACGACAGGAGACGTTTTGGAAAATTTATTAAAAATCTTCATCCGGCTCTTGTCCTCTCCGGGGGTCTTCTCCTCTCCGAGGGTCTTCTGCTCTTTTGCTGTCCGCCCTTCTTGTCTTCTCCTCTCCGGGGTCTTCTGCTGTCTTCTCCTCTCCGGGGGTCTTCTGCTCTTTTGCTGTCCGCCCTTCTTGTCTTCTCCTCTCCGGGGGTCTTCTGCTGTCTTCTCCTCTCCGAGGGTCTTCTGCTGTCCGCCCTTCTGCTGTCCAATCTTCTTGTCTTCTCCTCTCCGGTCTTCTGCTCTTTTGCTGTCGGCTGTCGGCTGTCCTTCTTCCTCCGGTCCTCCTCCGACGACGTCTTCAGCGATTATGCCGGCCTCTGGTCTCCGCAGCTTATTATATAGCCATTAGGGGCGTGGCCGCCAGATGACGTCATCGGGATACCACGCCCCCTTGTGTCGCAGGTGACGTCATCTTCATCGACAAGAGCCGGATGAAGATTTTTAATAAATTTTCCAAAACGTCTCCTGTCGTCATTTCCATACACTGCATTTTATGGGGTGAATGAGTAGGGGTACAGTGTACCCCATACCCATTCACATAGGGAGGGGGTCCGGGATCGGGGGCCCCCTTGTTAAAGGGGGCCTCCAGATTCCGATGAGCCCCCTGCCCGCAGACCCCCACAACCACCGGCCAGGGTTGTGGGGATGAGGCCCTTGTCCTCATCAACATGGGGGCAAGGTGCTTTGAGGTGCGGGGTGCAGAGCCCCCCCTGCCCCAAAGCACCCACACCCCCCCCATGTTGAGGGCGTGTGGCCTGGTATGATCCAGGGGGGGGTGGGGCCGCTCGCTCGTCCCCTCCCCTTTCCTGGCATGCCGGACTGCATGCTCGGATAAGGGTCTGGTATGGATTTTGGGGGGGACCCCACGCCGTTTTTTCGGCGCGGGGCTACCCTCAAATTCCATACCAGATCCGAAGGGCCTGGTTTGGAACCTGGGGGGGAACCCCACGCCGTTTTTTTCCCCATTTTGGCGTGGAGTTCCCCCTTAAGATTCTCACAGTGCAGGTCGCACCGCAAGTCGGATCACCCTGATCCGACCTGCGGTGTGACTTCCATTCAAATCAATAGGCTCCCATAGGGAACCATTGATTTTGAATGGAGGCAGAAAAAAACGCTGCTAACAGCTACTGTGGCCAAACGTGCAATAACGCTAGTAGGAAAAGCTACTGAAAGCACGTTTTTACAGCTGCTGTTTCCCGGCGTTATGTAAACAGCTTTGGAGCACGTTTTTATGACGCCCTGTGTGCATGGAGCCTTAGTGTTAGATAACACCAAGCATGATTCCTAAAGTATGCATAATCAGTTTATAAATACTTACCTAAATAATTTATAATTCTAACATCCTTATTTGAATCGCCTTGTGTGAAAGACATGATAATAGATCGCAGCTCCATGGGTATAACTTCAGTTGCTATATGTGGCTGACCGGTCCTGCAGTCCTGACTTGACCTATTAGATGCCTGGCTGGGCTCTTGGAATATGATTGTTGCCACCCATTGGCCGGCACTCATTAATGCCTTCGCTGTAGTCTCACATTCTGCCCCCTATTCTCTTGCTGATTACATGCCAAGCTGTCACACTGCTTTCGTGGAAAATTCCCGTCTGCTACTGTGCATTTTTTATTACATTTGCTTATTTACGAGTGAGAGGTATTATAAAACGTGGCTAAAATAAACAACATGCTGACTGCACTGTTAGCAAATGTGTATGTGCTTCAAAAATGAAGCACTGCACCTAAAATTGGCGGCAACTGCAGCAATAGCATGATGAGCCATAGTTCAATAAAAGGCCAACCTCAGCCGTAACTTGTTGTGGAGCTGACTGGCTCTGCCATGTCCATTTTAATGACTTCCTATAGTGGGATAATGAGAGTCAGTTTGTGTGAAGGCATCATATTCCCGGGTCTTGTGTGACGGGTTCATCAGTGGTGTATTCAGCTCTAAGAGAAGAGGCTGAGGGCAGAGGAGTAGCTTTGACTTTTTTTTGGACTCCTGTTTTGGCATATTTTCCAGTAATATCAGAGTAACTAAAACAATTAAATACTTGATTATTCTTGAATTGTTATACACAAGACAGCCTTATGTCTCAGGGATTGCTACTTGTCCAGTGTTCTCTTCTCTAAGCAGATGTGTCCCATCATTGCCCATCTCACAGTCTGCATTATCTCTTGCCTCAGTTCACCATGGTTCACAGGCAATAATCAGTTGTTATCTCAGGATTGTAATAATAAAAAGGCTTTGTAAACTGACAGGTATACTTTCCTTTAGCCAAGCAGAAAGTATGTCTTCTGCACTGGGCTCTAGCTAGGGAGGGGACAACCTCTATGGAGGTCTACAGCCAAAAACTGAGCCTACACTACTCTGCTTTGGAATGGCAAACAAGACAATCTATTACCAGAACACACAGTTTTTTTTTGGGAAGAAAGACTGCAATATTATTATAACAAATGTGGAGATGCCATCTACAAGGCCTAATGCACACTGGACGTTTTAAAAACGCCAGTAGCGTAAGCTGTAGCTTTAGAATGAGTTTTGCAGCGTTTTTACATACTGTAGTTGTTTGGCTGAAAAAAAGACACAAGTCCACCTAGTTCAACCAACAGAGGAATTGCAAAAGTATTCGGCCCCCTTGAACTTTTCAACCTTTTGCCACATTTCAGGCTTCAAACATAAAGATATAAAACTGTAATTTTTTGTGAAGAATCAACAACAAGTGGGACACAATCATGAAGTGGAACGAAATTTATTTCAAACTTTGTTAACAAATAAAAAACTGAAAAATTGGGCTTGCAAAATTATTCAGCCCCTTTACTTTCAGTGCAGCAAACTCTCTCCAGAAGTTCAGTGAGGATCTCTGAATGATCCAATGTTGACCTAAATGACTAATGATGATAAATAGAATCCACCTGTGTGTAATCAAGTCTCCGCATAAATGCACCTGCACTGTGATAGTCTCAGAGGTCCGTTTAAAGTGCAGAGAGCATCATGAAGAACAAGGAACACACCAGGCAGGTCCAATATACTGTTGTGGAGAAGTTTAAAGTCTGATTTGCTTATAAAAAGATTTCCCAAGCTTTAAACATCCAAGGAGCACTGTGCAAGCGATAATATTGAAATGGAAGGAGTATCAGACCACTGCAAATCTACGAAGACCTGGCCATCCCTCTAAACTTTCAGCTCATACAAGGAGAAGACTGATCAGAGATGCAGCCAAAAGGCCCATGATCACTCTGGATGAACTGCAGAGAGCTACAGCTGAGGTGGGAGACTCTGTCCATAGGACAACAATCAGTTTTATACTGCACAAATCTGGCCTTTATGAGTGGCAAGAAGAAAGCCATTTCTTAAAGATATCCATAAAAAGTGTCACCTGGGAGACACACCAAACATGTGGAAGAAGGTGCTCTGGTCAGATGAAACCAAAATCGCACTGATATGTGGCACTGATAAGTAGCACTAATATGCAGCATTGATGGGCACTGATAGACAGCACTGATGGGCACTGATAGGTGGCACTGATGGGCACTTTTAGGCGGCACTAATAGGCGGCAATGATGGGCACCGGTGGGCTGCACTGATGGATGGCAATGATGGACAGCACTGATGAGGAGGGCACTGACAGGCTCCCTGAGCACTGATTGGCATCCCTGGTGGCATGGGTGGGCATCCCTGGTGGCCATGGGTGGGCAATCCCTGGTGGCTCTAGTGGCATCCCCCAAGGGTCTGCACTGGTAATCAATGCTCTGATTACCAGCACAGACCCCCTCGTCAGGAGAGCCGCCGATCGCCTCTCCTCTACTCACGCCTGGCAGGTGCGAACTGAGGAAAGCCGATCAACGGCGCTTCCTATTTACTATTTGACCAGCTGTGATTGGACACAGCTGGTCACATGGTAAAGAGCCTACGTCATTAGGCTATTTACTGGGATCGGAGATGCGATGTGTCAGAGTGACACACCGCACCACGGATCGCCGCTCTGCGCGTCCCCCCCATCATATGACTCCCAGTCAGAATAGAACAACCACTTTGCAGACGTCATTTTGCTATATCACGGGCGAGAAGTGGTTAAAGGATAAGTCCACCCTAAAACTAAAATCCCTGCATCTATAGATCTCCACGTTCTAACACTAACCTATCTAGCCCTGTAAGGAAGAAATCAGTATACATACCTTTTTTGAAGCCGATCCGGTCTCCAGCGGTGGAAGCTCAATATAGGACACAGGCGACAACGGCTGTGAAATGAATGGGAAGTGACGTCACCCATAGACCTACTATGGGGCTTTCGTTGTCAGCTGTGTCCTCTGCGCCCGCCTTCACAACGAAGCCGCCACTGACAGCTCAGCGTGGGATTGGACGGGAGCAGCTTTCAAAAAAGGTATGTATACTGAGTTCTTCTTTACAGGGCTAGATAGGTTAGTGTTAGATTGTGGATGTCTGTAGATGCAGGGATTTTAGTCTTAGGGTGGAATTATCCTTTAAGGGTTTTAATAAAGATATTTTTTTTTATAAAAGCACCCTGTGCAGCTTTGTGTAATGTGAAAGTTTTATAAAAAAGGAAGCAAAGTTAACAATAAAACAAATTTAAAGCACAAGGGGACTGATACTAAACACACACCTGTTAATTGACATTGTCCCTTCTATTTCTGTATATGGATGATAGCACTGTAATTATTTTAATTTAACCACTTTGCCACTGAGTACCGTAGTACTACTGCGGCAAAGTGGCTCGTTATCGTCTGACGACGTAGACCTACGTCGTCAGACACTCCCCCTTGTGGGCGGCGCTCGCACGCCGCCGGAGGCTCGCTCCCACTGTATTCAGTCACAGCGGGAGTCGGGCCAGGGGAGGAGCAGCGGCGATCGCCGCTGCTCTGCTCCGATCGTCGGGGATCTAGTGTGGAGATCCGCCCGCCTGTGTAAACACAAGCAGGCAGATCTCCCAAGTGACAGGGAGTGACAGATCGGAGTGTTCAGCATAGCTGAACACTCCGATCTGTCCCTGGCTCACACAGTCACCTCCCCCCACACACGTCAGTAAGCACCAGGCATACATTAACCCCTCCCTCTCCAATAAAATTAACCCCTTCCCTGCCAGTGTCATTTTTACAGTAACAGTGCATATATATAGCACTGATTACTGCAGTAATGTCACTGGTACCCCCAAAAGTGTCAAAAATGTCAGTCAAGGGTCCGATCTGTCTGCCGCAATGTCGCAGTCCCGCAAAAATCGCAGATCGCCGCCATTACGCGTTAAAAAAAAACCACCAAAAATGACAGAAATCTTTCCAATCAAAATACGCTTATTGTGAATTTTTTTACCAAACATATGTAGCAGAAAACAAATTGGCCAAAAATTTAAAAAAATTTTGATTTTTACATTTTTTTGGGGGGAATTTCATATAAAAAAATGTGAAAAATATTGTCGTTTTTTCAAAATTTACGCTGTTTTTTTGTTTATAGCGCAAAAAGTAAAAATAGCACAGGTGATCAAATACCACCAAAAGAAAGCTCTGTTTGTGGGAAAAAAAGGACGTAAATTTCGTTTGGGTATGGCGTCGCACGACCGCGCAATTGTCAGTTAAATTCGCACAGCGCCGAATCGCAAAAAGTGGCTCAGACGTAAGACAGCAAAATGCTCTAGTGGTAAAGTGGTTAAAAAAACATCAACAAGTACCTTTTTCCTAATTGATATATAGCTGTCACATGACCCAGCTCTTTCCGAGCCTGTCTGCAGAGAAACATAAGCAGGAGGAGCTTCTAGTCCTCTGCTACTGGTCACATGTTCAAAATAAAAAAAACAGCTTTTGGGAGTAAAAGTAAATAATTAATATCAATAAACTGTTTTAAATAATCATACAAATATATATTTGAAATCAAATATTTATTATTTTTTGCAATAGCATGGTGTTGGCGGATTTCTGCCAGTCTCAAGCTGTATCATGCCCCTCCAGCCTGTGTCTTAGAATAACAGGGAGGAGAAGCCTTCATCAATTAAGATGTAATATCCTGCCCCCATTGTGTTTAGGTGGTTAGTGGGCTTGGAGGAGAGAGAGGAAGTGGGCTGTTATTTACTACTGTGTATACACCCACATGTGTGACTCTAAGGAGGAAATGCTCAGCATAAAATCTCATTGAAAACAAAATCATGTGCAGTAGCTGCCAACACTGCTCTTTAAAATCCTAAATTTCATTGGGGACACGAACAATAGGTGAAGATAGAGAACAGCAGGATCAATAAGGTTTTTTGCAGAATACAGAAAACAAATCCCCCATTGACTGTATGAGTATGAGCTGCATGTAATACAGCATTTATTTTTTATGATGTGGGTTTAGCTACACTTTAAGGTATTTATGAAGGCAGATGTATGCTCAATAATACATTTACATTTTCTTAAAATATATCTGTTAAACTTTTACATAAAACTATTTTAATGAGTTTGAACAGCAATATTTTCATATGTTTTTAGGATCTCATTAACATTTTGAGGAAGTGCCAAACAGTTTTATTTAAACACAAAGACATTTTGTGTCATGATACTTTTTTACATTAATATTTGGCTCTGTTTTACACCAATTTCAACCTACTCCACTTTTTAGTTTCCTGAGTGGGCTTTAATTAAAGCAAAGTCTATTACTGTACTCCAAAAGCTTAAGTAGTAAGTGGGCATTTACTCTCCAATGCAGGACAAAGCAACAGATTCACTTTAAGGAGATCTCCACCAACAGCTTATATTTACCTTTCCATGGAGCTTACACACTAATGAAATTACCTTTCCTTTGAGTTTTCACCATGTGGCTGGAATGAATGCCTGAATGGCCAGTCACCAATCACCAGTGCTGTCATGTGAGAGGTAAGAGTGAGTCCGATGACCCCCATGATAAGAAGCACTGGGTATATGTACTAGAGATCGACTGATTATCGGCAAAGCCGATATATCGAGGGCCTATCTGCACTTTCCCCAATATATTGGAATCGGCCACCAAGGTGACCGATATTGCCGATATTTCGGGAAAGTGCTTGTACAGGAGTGATGCCTGCAGCTAGAGGTCGGCTGTTTTGTAATGACAACCGATGCAGCTGAGAAGCCGCTCGGCTGTCATTACAAGGAGTGGGAGGGGACGTCCCCCCCCCCCTCCTGCCACCTTCCGCGGCTCGCCTGGGTCTCCCGTCCCCCCCGGGAGACCCAGGCAACCATCCTGCACAGCCGAAGACCCGATCAAAGCCGCATTTGGCTCTGATCGGGTCTCCATGTAAAAACTCAGCGCCAATGACAGCATTCAAAACAGCCAAACTTGGCGTTTTGAATGCTTTTAAGTGCAGAGGAGGGGTTTGGGGTATTTTAGACCCCAAGATCCCTCCACAAGAGTACCTGTAAAAAAAATTAATAAAAAAAAAAAAATGTTAATGTACGAAAATATCGGCCAATATCAGCCGATACCGATATGTGATGACCAAAATATCAGTATCGGCAATAAAAAAATGATATCGGTCGATCACTAATATGTACACTCCCAAATAAAGTGCCTGGAAAGAAAGAAAAAGCCAAATAAAACCTGCTAGTGGGGTTGCTTTCAAATTGAACTTGTTTGTCCTGCATAGATTAAGTTCACTTATGTTTTATGGTCAGGGAACCCCCCAGTCTTTAAATTACAATCACATTAAAATCCAATCAAATAAAAATGAACTACTTTGAATATTGTCACCAAAACTAGGTACAAACAACTATATTTGTCAGAAGCATTACGAGCTATCTATAAACACTCCTATCTACACATCTGCATTCAGCATTAGCCCCTTATTGTTCCTTACCTTCCCAAACATGAAACTATGGTGCTTGGTGCTTTTTTTTTTATTACAATGTTCTCTTTCTTTGGGGGGACAAAGTACATCTATACGTTGTCCCACCTTTCTACGTGTTGTAGAAGACTAGCTACTTGGTCAGACAGGATGGCCCACCTACACAGTCGTCCAACAATGCAACTAGCAAGGAGATGACTATATTGATAGTGGGTGCTTATCCCCAGGTCCAAGCACCTGCCCGAAACGTGCTGGCAAGAGGAATACAGAGGGAGGGGGCGTGTCAGCTTCATGTGCCACTGCATTCCTCTTGTCAGCATTTCTATAGAACACTGTAATAATAGTATTATTTTTTTTATAGTTTTAAAAATCAAACTCCTGCCCCACAACTTTCGAATCTGCTGCACAGGAGCTCTTTAGGAATTGGCATCGTATATGTTGTGTGCCCTGTGACAGCCAGTAGAAAAACGCTGTAACAAAGTTTTTTAAATCCTTTAAAGTGTATCCAAAGGCTAGAATTTCTTTTTTCAGTTTTGGATGTAGTGAGGCATTAAACCCCTGCCAAGTGTTCACTGTTTTCCCTGTTAGGGTGCTTTACCGTCTCTTTTTTTCCTGGTGATTACTGTTTCTGGGTCTGAAGTGAGAGGAAATCTACAATTTTAAACTGTCACCAGAACAGGAATAGAAGAGAAATCTTCTAGTGAGGACACTTGCTACCATGACAATTATAAAAGAGGGGGCTCCACTCACTTTGAAGAGATTTTCTCTTACTTCCTGTTGTCTGCAGGACAGGCAGTGAATGGAAATCTTTTGAATGGGACAATTCTTATAACCTTATCTATCGAAAATGTTGGCGTTATATATAGTATATGCTTATACAGTTGACATGGTTGGTTCTCATTAAAACTGAAGTATAACTTTGAATTAATTATAGCAATGCATTATCATAAGCTAGTGTTTACTGATGAACAGTGATTAAAACACACAAAAAATCCTTTAATTTCAATTTAATGAACACACTAAAACTAGAAATATAATTTTTAGTGTCATTATAATTGCCAACATTTTCACAAAAAAATGTAATATGTTCAATCATGACATGTTTATTACATTATAATTTAAATATTTTTGCATTTTAATGCAGCTGTTTAAGCCCAGAGTATTGCTCACAGATAATAAACTGACTCTACGATGCAGACTGATTTTATGGTAAAAGTTTGTCGGTATGGGCTGTAAACTATAATCTACAGGGAAGGCGCTTTATAACCTGTCATAATATAGCAATGGAACAGTATGTTTGGAATGCTTTGCTTTGCCAACTCATTTCCAAGGACAATATTAGGTTTTGGAATGTTTCAAATATTGTGTAAACTCAATAAGCACCTTCAAAAATTGTCAACAGCGGATGTTATTCAACATATACTGTATCTATCAAATTACTTCCTCTTCCAGCTGATCCATCTCATAAACCTTACATGCTCCCCATACACGTATAATGACACATGTCCACAATAAACAGCTGTGGCTCCATGGCCTACAAAAGACACAATTTCTGACCACTGGTGTTCCAGTGAGCACAGTTTGAGAAGCATTAGTCTACAATGACACAGGCTTTTGGCTTTTGAGGCATATGATGTGGAGTGCTACCTTTCTGACAACCACTGTATTGGAGGACCCCCTTCACACATTGACAAAAGACCAAAATAAATAAAACATGCTCTACCAAGCTCAGACCCTCTGGTAGTCCAGGGAGCACAGTGTGAGAACCATTAGTCTACAATGACTAGTACACACAAAAATGTTCATATCCTTAGATAGGTAGGGTAGGCAGGCAGTTGTAGGGTAGGTGAGGGATGATGGACCGGTCCTCTATGTTTCCCATTAACTCATTGGGCATCAAGTCCTGAGTCACATGAGAGGACTACCCTCCCACTCGGTGGATTCTTTGGGCCAGGGAAGTAACTATAAGGGTTGCAAGGGTCACTATCATGACCCGGCCCCGTGGTGCAGGGGGCCCGTGCAGCTCCTCTGTGTTGGTGTCAGGGGCGGAGCTGGGAGGCGGTCCTAGGTACGGATGACTACTTGTCTCTTGTCAACATTGTGGATACAGCTAGCACTAGTGTTTAAAGGTGGGCCGGAGGTGCGGCATATAGGAGAACCAAACTCCTCCATTCTTCTCCAGGCTCCTGCACTGCTTTCAGTGGGCAGGAACGCGATCAGTTCTACTATATGCCGTCCCACCAGACCTCCTATCCAGCCTGGTGCTAGCAGTCATCTGTACCTAGGATCGCCTCCCAGCTCTTTCCCCTGACTCTGGCTTCGGCTCAAGGCTGTTCCTGCCGCTAGGCACGGTAGGAGAAATGCTCCCTGCCCCGAGGCCGCTCCCACCTGCTAAGACACAAACTGCAGCAGAGTGTAAAGGAGTACACTGCCCAGCGAGTACAGTGTTCCAGGTGTCCTGCTGACTGTCACTCTGCTCCCCCTGCCCCATACTGCCCACCTCCCATTATGCCGTCCCTCCATACTGCCCTTCACTACTCCCCTCCCATCACACTGCCTCTCCCACCTCACGCTGCCCCCCTTCCATCATGCTGCCCCCTATACTGCTCCCTCCTCGCACAATGTCCCCCCATACTGCCCTTCACTGCCTCTTCGATTATGCTGTCCCCCCATACTACCCCCCTCCTGTCACACTGCTCCCATACTGCCCCCCTCCCGTTATGCTGTCACTCCATACTGCCCTCCACTACTCCCCTCCCATCACACTGTCTCTCTCCCATCACAATTCCCCCCCATACTGCCCTCCACTGCCCCCCTCCTATTATGCTTCCCCCCTTCCATCATGCTGTCCCCCCATACTGCCCCCTCCTGTCACACTGCCCCCCTCCCATCACACTACCCCCTCCCATCACACTACCTCCCTCCTGTCACTCTGTTCCCATCCCATCACACTACCCCCCCCCCATACTGCTGTTGACTGCTCCCCTCCCATCACATTGCCCCCCTTCCATCACCCTGCCCCCCCATTACATTGTCTCTCTCCCGTCACTCTACCCCCCTGACATCACACTGCCCCTCTCCCGTCACACTACCTCTCTTCTGTCACTCTGCCCCGCCACACTGTCCCATCACATTGCCCCCCTCTCGTCACACTGCTCCCTTTTTGTCACACTGCCCCGACCGCTGCCATACTGACCATGTCCACCGCTATACTGACCATGTCCACTGCCCTACTGACCATATCTACTGCCTTATTGACAATGTCCACTGCCCCACTGACCATTTCCACTGCCTTACTGACCATGTCCACTGCCATACTGACCATGTCCACTGCCATACTGACCATGTCCACTGCCATACTGACCATGTCTACTGCCATACTGACCATGTCCACTGCCAAACTGACCATGTCCACTGCCTTACTGACCATGTCTACTGCCATACTGACCATGTCTACTGCCTTACTGACCATGTATACTGCCATACTGATCATGTTCACTGCCCTACTGACCATGTCCACTGCCCTACTGACCATGTCCACTGCTCTACTGATAATGTCTACTGCCATACTGACCATGTCCACTGCCTTACTGACCATGTCTACTGCCATACCGACCATGTCCACTGCCCTACTGACCACGTCCACTGCTCTACTGATAATGTCCACTGCTACACTGACCAAGTCCACTCCCCTACTGACCATGTCCTCTACTCTAGTGACCACGTCTACTGCTATACTGACTAATTCCACTACTATACTGACCATGTCCACTGCCTTACTGACCATGTCCACTGCCATACTGACCATGTCCACTGCTCAATTGACCATGTCCACTGCCCAACTGACCATGTCCACTGCCTTACTTACTATGTCCACTGCCCTACCGACCATGTCCACTGCCATACTGACCATGTCTACTGCCCTACTAACCATGTCCACTGCCTTACTGACCATGTCTACTGCTATACTGACCATGTCCACAGCCCTACTGACCATGTCTACTGCCATACTGACCATGTCCACTGCCATACTTACCATGTCTACTGCCCTACTGACCATGTCCACTGCCTTACTGACCCTGTCTACTGCCCTACTGATCATGTCCACTGCTCTACTGACCACGTCTACTGCCATACTGACTATGTTCACTGCCATACTGACCATGTCCACTCCCCTCCTGACCATGTCCTGTGCTCTACTGACCACTATACTGACCAACTCCACTACTATACTGACCATGTCCACTGCCATACTGACCATGTCCACTGCCTTACTGACCATGTCCACTGCCATACTGACCATGTCCACTGCCCAACTGACCATGTCAACTGCCTTACTGAACTTTTGGCAGAACATGTATAACATGCAGTAACATCTTCCTAACTGAACCTAAGTTTGGCTGGCCCAGGTTACCTGCACAGGCGAAGTTTCTTAGAGGAAAGTCCAAGCTCAGTGGTGCTCTAACAGAAAAGTTCATGTTCCAGGTTTTTTCCCGCAAATTGTCTTTCCATAGTGGACCAAAGGTCCCAGCAAGTATTTAACGTAGGTTTCCCATATGTTACCCAAGTGTTCCACAGAGACCCCTAGGATCCATAGGACCCCTTTTAAAGAACACGGGAAGGAGGCTGGACCCCAGTAAAAGCCCGCCCACACCAGGTAAAAGGCAGCAAAAAACAGTGGGCGTATTTTAAGGCATGTAATGTGGAGTGCTACCTTTTTGACAACCACTGCATTGGAGGACCCCCTTCATACATTTGACACAAGTCCAAAATAAATAGCTGTGGCTCCATGATCTACCAAGCACACACCTTCTGACCACTGGTGGTCCAAGGAGCACATTTTGAGAACCACTAGTCTGCAATGACTAGCGCACACAGAAATGTTTATATCATAAACAGGCTTTTGGCATATTTTAAGACTTGTGATGTGGAGTGCTACCTTTCTGACAACCACAGTATTGGAGGACCCCCTTCACACATTGACACAAGTCCAAAATAAACTGCTGTGGCTCCATGGTCTACCAAGCACTCACCATCTGACCACTGGTGGTCCAGGGAGCACAATTTGAGAGCCACTAGTCTACGATGACAAGGGTACACAGAAATGTTTTGGCTTATTTTAGAGCATGTGATGTAGAGTGCTACTTTTCTGCTAGCACAAAATGCAAACCTTATTACTGAATTTAATATTTGTTTGGTGTTCTTTATAAAACGCTAGTAAATTATTCATGCGTGAGTACCGAAGAACAAATATTGAGGTTTACTGTTATTTGGCTAACAATACAGTGAAAACTTAAAGTGTAAATATTGGCGTGTTTAGCTTGATGACGCTAACAAAAACAGCTTGCTTGTAGCAACAGTAAAATTAGTATGCCTTTGTATCCGTGTTCTGTCCGAGGCAGCAATACAATGTCCTCTACCACACTATGCTACACTGTCATGCCATATAGTATTTCTACAAGAGCAAAGCCGTAGATCTCTGCTGAAGCCCAGAGGGCTGTAATTACACCCTTGGTGAAATATTGCTAAGCGCTCCATGGTGTCTGGATATCTGCTCTTCCTGCACACTAATGTCTGCTTCCTAAGTGCTCATTCTGCACACCTTGTTTTCCTTGCTCTCTCCCCTCTTGGTGACTCTAGCTAATTAAAGGTGAGAAGTTGTCATTTCTCAGTTTTCTATGTCTTTCTCACATTAGTATCACCGTTGTGTAACACTTTCTATACCAGGCTATGGTTCATTCATGACTGTCGTTCTCACATCATTCACTGTCACCTCTTGGAAGGAATTTTACTACTTGGTTTTTAATTTGATTTCCTTACACATGTGCTTTTTAGTGTTTTTTTTTTTATGAAAATGTAATAACTGTAGTGACATACTGCAGTGTTTAAAAAAAATGCCTATTTTTAGTTTTAATTATGTAAGTACATAGGATAGTTTGCATTTTTTCAATCCAACCTTTTTTCAGTCAATACACCCTTTAAGGCCCCTTTCACACTTATGTGACCTAAAAGTCGCACTATTTTTCCGCAATTTGTTTCCGCGATTTTGACTGGACTTGAAGCAGTGCCTATGTCTATGGACCTCAAAACGCATTAAAATCGACCCAAAGTTGTGCAGGGACTACTTTGAAGTCATTGCAACTTGATGTCGCACAGATATGAACGGTACTCATTGGAAATCATGGAGTACGACCTGTCATACGACTTTGCAGTTCCAAGCCGCAGGACAAGTCGCACAAGTGTGAAAGGGGGCTTAAAGTATGCAAAATCTTGAGTCACTCCAGTAGAAGGCCCGTAACACTGGCCTTCTACTGGAGTGACTCGAAAAGTCGCACGGTTTTTCTGCAATTTTTTTCTGCGATTTTGACTGGACTTGAAGCAGTGCCTATGTCTATGGACCTCAAAATGCATTAAAATCAACCCAAAGTAGTGCAGGGACTGCTTTGAAGTCATTGCAACTCGAAGTCGCACAGATTTGAACGGCACTCATTGGAAATCATAGAGTACGACTTGTCATACGACTTTGCAGTCCCAAGTCACTGGTCAAGTCGCACAAGTGTGAAAGGGGGCTTAAAGTATGCAAAATCTCGAGGCACTCCAGTAGAAGGCCCCTTTCACATTAGTGTTCATCCCTATGGACAGGTGAGTGTAAAAGGACTTTGTCCCAAGCCACAGGACTTGGACTAGTCCCAAGCCACAGGACAAGTCGCACAAGTGTGAAAGGGGGGCTTAAAGTATGCAAAATCTCGAGTCACTCCAGTAGAAGGCCCCTTTCACATGGGTGTTCATCCCTATGGACAGGGGAGTGTAAAAGGACTTTGTGCCCATTTACACCCGCTGACCTCCAGGTCTGATCAGGTCATCCAAACAAAAAAAAAAAAACAGAAGGGAATTCATCCTCTTCCATTTACGCGGTGCAGATTGGAGGTAGTTGGGTGTAAACAGACAATAGAGTCAGTTTACTCCCGGCCACCCATACAGCAGACCGGGCTCTGTCCATGTCCGCTCTGCTGGAACTGAATGGACACGGATGTGTCATCCGCCCGCTCTTCTCTGATAAGCATCATCATTAGTTACCTGATCCCCTACTGATCGGGACGGAATATGCCCTGCATGAAAGGGACATAAAATGGGAAAAATGTAAATGTTACTTATCAATAAGAAACCTAAGCTTATGGCATGTGCATGCAACCACCTTTAATCAATTTAACTTCATATCTGAAGTTGCATAGTTACATAGTTAATTAGGTTGAAAAAAGACACAAGTCCATCTAGTTCAACCAATAAAAGAGAAAAAAAAAAACATACAGTCCCATATTTTACAATCCTATACCCATAGTTGATCCAGAGGAAGGCGAAAAACCCCATTTTACATTAGAGTCCCCCCTTCACAGCAGAGTCCCCCATCACTACAGAGTTCCCACATAACAAAGCCCCCCAATCACACAGTTCTACTATCACAGAGCTGCCCAATCACACCCCCCCCCCCCCCCCATCACAGAGCTCCCCAATCGCACAGCCCTCTCTTAATATCAAAGCCCTACCTTTTGGCACCAGCAGTGCAGCAGAGGATGGGAGATGGAGAAGCTCTGGAGGAGGCAGACTTCCTTCTTCTCCTGAATGCTGAAGGCGATCCTGCATGCCGCATGCCCTGGATCAGAGTCATGTGTTTCCATGGTGCGGCAAACCGCCATCACCATAGCAACAAGTGACGCGACGCGTACTGGCCCTAGAAGCAGCATTGGTTGTTTTGGTGCGGGTGGCTGGCCCACCCACACCATGACAACTCATGAAGCTGATCCAAGGCAAACTGGGCCCTATGCTCAGGGCAAGCCACATGGCACCCTTGGATGCTGCGGCACCCCAGGTTGAGATACACTGGTTTACTCTATGTAAATGCTGTTAGTGCACATTGCACAGTGAAGGTGTCTTAGGACCTATATTGATGGGTTTGGGCTTGTGTAAAACATTAGTTTGATGTGCTTCTGAGATCATATAGAATTCATTGGCAGGTATATATCCACAGTCCACCTCTTCTGATCTGCATTCGACCTGCTTCAAGCGGGTTTTTATAATCGCTTAGACTTGTAAGACTTGCAAAACCAACTTGAAACAAATAAAAGCTCATCAACACAGGCCCTTACTCTCTGGGATCTATGGATGGCACAGATGTATAATGTCTCTGGGATCTATGGATGGCACAGATGTATAGTGTCTCTGGGATCTATGGATGGCACAGATGTATAGTGGCCTGTAGTGCACTTTACAGGGTCCATTGTGTGATTTTCTCACAGCAGCTGCTCAGCAAAGAAGTACACTGCAGTATCTGACTTGTGGATAGCCACCAGAGGACACACCTACAATGTTGTATTGAATTGTAAAGAACAAAAGAGTGAGTATAAACAAATGGTAAAATTAGGACATCAGTATTTGTTCATAAACATATAAAATAGTATATTCAAGCGTGTAATCTCCCTTTAAACTTTGTGCCAACTCAATTACTAAAATCTTCGATATTCATTATCTCTCTTTCTTGGTGATAAACTCTTATATAAACTGCAATACGGTTTATTATTTTCAAAGGGTATTTTTAAGATTTTTAAATCTGCTGCTTTCATTAACACATACTTGTCATAAAGGATTGCTTTAATCCTTCCATAACTGTCCTTGTTTGGGCACGTCCTGTTATACGGGTGACAACATACAGTCCCTGTCTCCCAATTATGCTCCTGCATTGTCACCCTTTCACACAGTACTTTGATGCAGACTACAGCAATATTATGCAGGAATGGTCCACAGTTGTTTGTTACACAGTAAGTATAACAACCATGCTTTACTGCATATACAGAATAATTTTGCTGTTGTGGGTTTAGTAACACTTTAACTAGGGGATATGGAGGTAAATATGCAGCTCAACATCGTGTTAATTCACATGGAAACCAGCCCTAACACTTTAAAAAAATAAAGCTAGATCACAAATTTACTTTTTATGTAGATTGATTGCATAGCTCTGTTAAAAGACCAATATTCAGGTGGGCTTTAAGGGACAAGTTTAAAAAGCATTTTGGCCTGTTTATGTATTCCGGTTCCTTATGCCCCTTTAGTACTCTTTGCTTGTGCCAGGCCTGATGTCCTTGTTATTGCTGTGTAAGTGGCATATGGCAGCTCAGATTAGGGGCAGAATGCCACTGCTCTAGGCTGTGTCACCCAAGCAGACAGAGCCTGGTGACATGTGTCCTGAATGGTCTGCTGGGTCACCCCTACAGGGAAAGCCTCTTCTGTACTCCCGCCATCATTTATCATCATCTGTGCTATTTACCTCACTTGTATAAAACATTTTTTTCTTGTGTCTCTCCAGCCAAATGTCATTTTCCTTTGTCTAAACCCCTATTTTTATTATCAGCGTATTTATCAACACCTTTCTCACTAATCCCCGTCTCTGTGTCTGTATAAAAGCTGTACCTTTCCCTCTGTGACTTCCTTCCAGTCTCCGCTACCCTCCCTTCTCTTTGGCTTCTCCCTCGTCTCCCTCCTCCTCTCATCATGCTGTAATTACACAGATCAGTCAGTAATCTGTGATACGCTGTGATTACACATTAGACTGTGTGACTATCAAGACATTCCTTAGCATTGCCAGTCCAAAAGGTCTGTGCACTCCTCTACTGTCTGCAGCTCTAGCGTATTTTTCATCCTTCTCTGCAAATAAGAAGATTAGTACTGTTAACTATCTGAATTATGTATCAAGCTGAATCACTGGTGTTAAAACAATTTCAAGTTTCCTTGTTAAATGGAATGTGAGCCGTAAAAAGGAGTTGCTATCTCTTACATTGGAATAGTGGGCAGCTTCATACAGTACCATAATTATTTTAGAGGAACAAACTGCGCTGAAGAAGAAGGAATAAAAAAAAAAAGAAGCAAGTCAGCCATTTTGTTTCTCGGCAAGCATTTATTGAGGGTTTTTACTTGTTTCGAAATAATCAATTACATATTGTTTTGCTAATTCTTTCTGTTTGTATAACTCTTGAAGTAAAGCCAAGGAAATGACTCAGTATATTAATGTGAAAGAATGCTGCATATGCAAACTAGTGACAGGAATTCAATACAAGACACACAGGGTGCTACAAATATGCATCCATACACATGCACACGCTATCTAGCCTTTTCTAGCAAAGGCGCTAGTGTGTATGCAAATAGGACAAACTAAAAGTCACTTAGCTTCTGTTATAGCTGGTCCCTGAATTCTATAGCAAACAGGACTCCAGTTATTTCAAGCAATTGCTGGAAAACTAGTTTATTAGTCTTGGCAGTCTCTCCTGCTCTCTTTCATAGTCTTGTTCCTTGGAAGAGTCCGTCTTTCAGCTTGTAGTGCTGGCTTTTTATTTGGGACAGTTTGGTAGTGGTTCTTACATAGGGGTAGCCCTTTAAAATTGGGTTCCCACATTGGTTTCTTTGAGGGGATGCATTTCTGTCTACAAACTCTAGATAGCAACGTAGTAACATAAATTCCATAGGTCAAACGTGCCAAAAGGTTAGGCTATTGTTGCTTATTATTTACAGCATTATAATTAAAGTGGCATTAAACCCAAAAGCAAACATTATTTATTATTTATTTATTTCACTTACTGATCCAGCAGGTAATTCTGTTGTTCAATGGAACAAGCTGTCCTGTAAATGTATCACTTAGAGCATTGGTCTCCAAACTTTCTTAACATAGGGACAGTTTACTGGTCTTCAGACATTAGGTGGGCCAGACTGTGACCAGTGGGAGTGGAAAATGCTGCAGAAATAGTTCCCATCATTGGTGTCAGTGGAAGGATTAGTACCGTACTAGGCAGCGGGTATGCCGATCCACGGGGCCGGCGGCCGCGATTGCCTCTGGGCACCCGCCATTGCTCCCCGCTGAGAGAGAACAACGGTCAGCTGTCGTAAACACAGTAGACCGTTGTTTTCTCTGAAATGATCACAGAGTGCCTGTGATCCTCTTGTATGAGATCACAGGTCCCTGTGTTCATTTCACAAGTCCTTCCTCCATACAGTTAGAAAACACTCCCCTAGGCTCACACTTAACCCTTTGATCACCCCTGGGTTAACCCCTTCCTTGCCAGTGTCATTATTACAGTAACAGTGCATATTTTTAGCACTGATTACTGTAGTAATGACACTGGTCCCCCCAAAAGTGTCAAAAATGTCAGTTTGGCGTCTGATCTGTCTACAACAATGTCGCAGCCCCGCTAAAAATCTTACTTACCAGCTTGAATTCTAATCTTCACTGCTGTTTTTTTCCTGCACTGCCACCTTGGATTCAAGAACAGGCTGCGATTTCCTGATCACTTCCAGCTGGCCTCCTGCTGCGCATACATGAGATTGGCTGACTTGGGGAGACTGTACTGTAGCCTCCTGGGATGTTTGACGTGATCTAAGAAGGCTGCAGGTGGGGTTGGACCAAGGGCTATGTCATCGTTACCTAGACGAGAAATTGGGAGCAAGTACCTTTTGAAAAATAAACACATTTCAAATATGTAAAATGGAAGGGTTAAAGCGGAGTTCCACTGGCTTATGTGTTTATTAAAAGTCAGCAGCTACAAAAAAGTGTAGCTGCTGATTTTTAATAAACACACACTCACCTGTCTCATGGTCCAGCGATGTGGCCGGGAGGAGCCTCGGTTCTCTCCATCTTCTCTCTGTGGCGATGTGATCGCTAGTGTGGGCAACATGTGCGAGTCGCGCTGCGTGTCCTGAATGGACGGCCAATCATCTGGGCCGTGTGACGTGTCCCAGAAGATTGCAAGGAGGGAGGGGGAGAGGAGAACTTCCACCCAAGCGGAAGTGGTAGCAGGTACCTGTCAAAGCTAGGTACCCGCTCCCCCCCCCCCTAAAAAAATGACATGCCAAATGTGGCATGTCAGGGGGTCAGGATCACTTAAAGCGGAAGTTCCACTTTTGAGTGGAACTCCGCTTTAAGGATTATGTAATGTCTAAAATGTGAGTGAAGGTCCACTTTAAAGGAGCAGAGAGTCCCATGATGGTGAGAGTCAGTCATGTGACTTTGGCAGGTCAAGTTTTGAAAGCGTGCTTGCCTGCGCTATTTTTAACTTGCAAATTTAGAATGTTTGCATTAAAGAAAAAAATTGTTCTGCTTAAATGTAATTGAGCCTAATGTGCAGAGTCTGCTTTCCTTAGCGGTGTGATGCTCCATATAAGGCATGCCATTCCTTCATAAATCAGTGCACTCTCTGGCAACTTTTATAAGGATCTGTAAAGTTAACTTGGTTTTCTGTTTTGTTTTGACATTTAAACAATCTGCATAATAGCCTTTTATTCATATGCATGAAATTATATTTTCATGAGTCATCCTTTTTCTAATTTACTATGAAATTTAATGAAACTGTCGCTACAGCTTAGTATTCTGCTAGCATTCTAGTATCAAAGGACACAGAAGAGAAAAATAAAAACGGGCAATTATGGAGAAGACATTTTACATGAAGTAGAGTGTCCCCATAATGATTAAAGCACGACAGGTAAATTGCTGTCAATTAAGATTTTGTCATTTTATTTTTTATTTTTTTGAAATGGATGGTATTGTTATGTATACTGAATGGATTTTAAACATTTATAATACTTCAAAGTACATGCCAGTCAAACATGAAAAGCTGTTGCTTTCCAAATGACCCGAAAGAGAGAGAGCCTACCTGCTGCATGTATCTCTTTTTCATACCTGGATGATCTTGTAGCTAAATCCATATTTTTTTGTATGGTAATCTTGCCTGCTAAATAACCATTAATCAAAGGTGCGAAATTGTGTTCACTGGTTCAAGCCCTGTCCTCTTTAAAGCTGCCCATACATGGATTCAATTTCACACGATTCAACAGGAAATTTGTTCCATGGGTGGCCCTGTCAGCACCAACAGGTTTGACAAAAATAGATTTATTTATTTATTTATTTTTTGTTGAAGGAGCTAGGTGGGGAATTTTTTGTTGGATAGCAACTGTATTCAATCAGATGCAGCCACTGATCAGGTATTCTGACAGCCTCAGGTGTCGGCTGTCAGAATACAATAGCCAGCACTGCAGATCTATTCATTCATGCTGCTTAAGTGGGGTACACACTAGTAGAAAATCTGCCGAAAATTCCCGTCCGAGGTAAAATTGTACGATTTTTGGCTAGTGTGTACACAACTTTCAGCAGCCGATGCCGACAGTTTCATAGAAAAAAACGGAGGGACAAACACCAAAATTTTTATCGTCTGTCCCCAGATGACCAATTTTCGTCTAATGTGTATGCAGTACGTCCGTGAAAAATCGGATACGAAAGACCGCGCATTATCTGTAGTTGCTGACAACCCGAAAGTCTGGGAACAAATGTCCCAAAAAAAGAAAAAATCGGACAAGAAATTTCGTGAACATTATGCACTGTCAACTAAAAAACGGTAATGAATGCTGAGCAAGAGAGAGAAAAATCTGAGAATATTTCGTCTGATTTCCATCAAGTGTGTACGGACGGGCCTTAAGTGTGAAAGGAGGTATAGTAACGTATATGACCAAGAGAAAACTACTGCTTACCTACATAAATTCTGCAGCCTTAGAGGGTACATGTCACAACATCATGTATTTCCAGTAACCTTTGGGTAACCTTTCTGATCTGATTTTGACATTTCCTGGAAATCATTAGCATCTCCTTATTTGATTTCACTTTTTGCCTGGAGTTTAAACAAGGTAGCTGGATTCAAACCAGTAGTGAAATACTCTTATGGGCTGATTTACTAAAGACAAATAGACTGTTCAATTTGCAAGAGAAGTTGTACTTTGCAAGAGAATTTTCCCAGAGCTTAGTGAATGTATTTTTTTTTCCTTGCACATGATTGAGTATTTTTTGTAAAGTGAAATTTCACCACATTCACTAAGCTCTGTGAAAAATTCCCTTACAAAGTGAACAGCCTATTTGATTTTAATAAATCAACCCCTTAGATCTTATGCTTGCAAGTGGCTACTTAGCAAATCGCAGACCTTAGACTTCATATATGCCAGTAAGGAGTCCGGACTTCATTGGTTACATACTTGCTTCATAGTGGTATCCAACCTTTTGACCTTCCTGGGCCACATTGGAAGAACAGGAATAGTCTTGGGCCACATCAAAAATATACTAACAATAAGGATAGCTGATAATTGTGAAAAGAAAGGGGTGTGCTAACCTTCCAAATTTGCGGCAGCACTAGAGTTAAAAATGGTGAAAATAGAAAATAGTGTAGTACGCTCAACAAGAATAAGAAATGAAAATAAATTCACATCTAAATAATCCAAATTGTTGGTGATTCCCACACAAAATGAAAAAAAAAAAAGGGGCTACTCCCTCTACTTCACATATAAGGATATATTGATTCATTAACCACTTGCCGACTGCCAACGACTATTTACGTCGGCAGTCAGCCCCTCACAGGCAAAGCGACGTAGTACTACCTAGTAGCCTGTGAGGCTCTAGGGAGCGAGCGCGCGCCACCGGGGGCGCTCTTCCGCTCCCGCTCGCTCACGGACCCCCCTCGCGCGTGTGAGCGGCTGACCCGATGTCCGCCGCTCACTCGCGATCGTCGGTTACACTGGGAGAAATGCTAATATAAACAAAGCCGCCTGTCATTCTCCCTTGTGTAACAGCAGAGATCATACGGTCCTGCTATGTAGGACCGTAGATCTCTGCTGTTACATGAAAAGCCACATCCAATCACAGTTAGAAGCACGCCCCTAGGGACACACTTAACCCTCCTACTCCAATAAAGTTAACCCCTTCCCTGCCAGTGTCATTTTTACAGTAACAGTGCATATGTATAGCACTGATTACTGTAGAAATGTCACTGGTACCCCCAAAAGTGTCAAAAATGTCAGTCAAGAGTCCAATCTGTCCGCCGCAATGTCGCAGTCCCGCAAAAAAAATCGCAGATCGCCGCCATTGCTCATTAGAGAAAAAAAAACCCAATAAAAATGAAAAAAAATCTTTCCCTTAGTTAGTAAATGCAATAACTTTTGCGCAAACCAATCAAAATATGCTTTTTGCAATTTTTTTGTTTACCAAACATATGTAGCAAAAACAAATTGGCCTAAAACGTTAAAAAATTTTGATTTTTACTTTTTTTGGGGGGGGAATTTCATATAAAAAAAAATGTGAAAAATATTGTTTTTTTTTTGCAAAATTGTCGCTCTTTTTTTGTTTATAGCGCATGATCAAAAAACAAAAAATCGCACAGGTGATCAAATACCACCAAAAGAAAGCTCTGTTTGTGGGAAAAAAGGACGTCAATTTCATTTGGGTACAGCATCGCACGACCGTGCAATTGTCCATTAAAGTCACGCATTGCCGAATCGCAAAATAGGCCCTGGTCAGGAAGGGGGTAAAATCTTCCGGGGCTTAAGTGGTTAATGACTGGATTGAAGATCTCCTGATTCATTGAAGTTCACTCTTTGGCTGTTTTGGGATCAGTGTGAATGATCTGAGGAATTTACTCATCCTATATGTGTTATGGATAACATGCCTGTTTATATGTTTATTTGTACACTATTTTTTCATTACACCTTTGTTTAAAGGTTTTTCATTTTGTGTGGGAATCACCAACAATTTGGATTATTTAGATGTGAATTTATTTTCATTTCTTATTCTTTTTAAGGATAGCTGATAGGCAGAAAAAGTCAGGCAGATCACAAGCTAACAATCACTGATATATATAATGTACCTATCTGAGTATAACAACTTTTTTTTGTAATATTTTTTATTATAAACATAAGAAAGAGCAACATTAAACTAGTGCGATATTTGTTTTTGATAAACTAACACATCAAAATCTGGTTCAGTGGATGTAGTAGCCAATCTCAATGAATTCTCAAGGTGCTCATATTTTGGTTCTAATTTTGCCCTTCCTTTGCTTCATCCTTGAAAATAGTTGCTCACAAATTTAGGTGCTGCAGAAAATTGATGACATGAATAAGGTGTGATTGTGAAGAATGGCATATTTTCTTTGGGAAGAAAGAACATATAAAATTAAAGTAAAGAGACACTGTCAAATTTTTCTTTGTCCGCAAGTGTTCGCTAAGTGTACAGTATCTCACAAAAGTGAGTACACCCCTCACATTTTTATAGCCCTGCAGACCAGTTTG
This sequence comes from Pelophylax lessonae, assembly GCF_965119305.1. NCBI lineage: Eukaryota > Metazoa > Chordata > Amphibia > Anura > Ranidae > Pelophylax > Pelophylax lessonae. Next base: position 129,883,002 of record NC_138771.1, read on the forward strand.
ATGTAGTGTGCGGCGTATGGTCTGAGCACTGACAGGCTTACCCCCCACCCCTTCAACCTCTGCAGTAATGCTGGCAGTATCCATAAGTCTATTTCCCAAAGACAACTTCTGGATATGACGCTGAGCACGTGCACTCAACTTCTTTGGTCGACCATGGCGAGGCCTGTTCTGAGTGGATCCTGTCCGGTTAAACCACTGTATAGTCTTGGCCACCATGCTGCAGCTCAGTTTCAGGGTCTAGGCAATCTTCCTATAGCCTAGGCCATCTTTATGTAAAGCAACAATTATTTTTTTCAGATCCTCAGAGATTTCTTTGCCATGAGGGACCATGTTGACCTTCCAGTGACCAGTATGAAAGAGTGAGAACGATAACACTAATGAGTCACATGACAATTGGGCCCAATTTGGACATTTTCAATTAGGGGTGTACACACTTTTGTTGCTAGCAGTTTAGACATTAATGGCTGTGTGTTGAGTTATTTTGAGGGGACAGCAAATTTACACTGTTATACAAGCTGTACATTCACTACTTTACATTGTAGCAAAGTGTCATTTCTTCAGTGTTGTCACATGAAAAGATATAATAAAATATTTACAAAAATGTGAGGGGTGTACTCATTTTTGTGAGATACTGTAAATGCATTTTTTTTTTTTATTTAGAGGTATGAGACTGATCATAATAGTACGACATGGCATCACATTCTTGATGACAACCAGCAGCAGAAAACATGCAAAATGCATACAAATAGGAATGGTAAATAAACAAACAATGTATTATACCATGTAAAACCACACTGATGTGATACAACCAAAGTCTATGGGCCGAAATACCCCCAAAAAAAAAATACACTGCATCGTGGTGGAAAACTTGTAGGACAGGACTAACATGTTTAGACCAAAAGATAGTACAACCTATAGGCACAGTACCAGGTAGGGGTGGGACAAGGACCTCCTATAGTAAGGGACATCATTCCCTGGACTCAGAGCAGTCATACCACGTGGCCAGTGCATCCCGGATAATATTTTCCAACAATTTTAGAGTAGAAAAGTAGACACCCAGGGCGTCCAAAATAAACAAATTTTTACAAAAAATTCCAAAGAAAAATCAACATTTTTAAGTAAGTTTACAATTTTGTGTTGGGCCGCATTCAAAGCCATCCTGGGCTGCATGTGGCCCTGACGTATGCAATATCTATTTCCATGTTTCCTACATTTTTGATTTGTACAGTGGGTTAATGTACATTATGTATGCGTGCATATATGTGAGAGTCTGAAAGAACTGTGTGTTGCTAATATCAGTTTGCTTCATTGTTCCACTTCTGCACCAAGGAAAAAGAAATGCAGAATCTAATTGGTTTCTGCAGGATTCACACTGTTCCATATGCATGCAGCGCACATGGTAATGTACATGTGCAGGTGTAATTAGGCCCATATAGTCTCCTTTTGTCTTTCAAACATAGATGTAGACCAGCCACATAAAAGAGAATGGGATTTCTACTTGTCATACAGCAAAATGTATGGGTTTGGCTGCATGAAAATGAACAAATGTAAATAGGCCCTAAAATGAATGGGGTACTTTGATGTAGTGGTGGGCTTGAGCACGATATGGCCATATGGTGGGACCAAATCCCCATTTTTATTTATGGATTGTCTCCATATTTGATAGTCATTTCTTTTGCATGTGTGCGCTATTCTTTTTTAATAAAAATGTATGGGTTTGGCTGCATGAAAATGAACAAATGTAAATAGGCCCTAACATTTTTCATACACAAGGTCTAATAAATACAACCCTAGAAGCATTTAATGAAAGCTAATATAACCCATGCTGTAATCTAGCTTACATTTGTGTATGTTGTAATAGATTGAAAATGGCAGTTGATGATGGTTAAATGTACTAAAATCGATGAATTGACCTAAATAGAGCCTATTTGTTCCATTGTGTGGATCACGCCTAAAAATGGCTCCCCCCTGCAGTCATATTTCATTGTCTTTGCTAACAGCATCCAGTAACTACACACATAAAGCCAACATGATCAGCTGCGTTTGACTATTTCTCTCCTCTCGCTGTAAGAAAATGCTGGAAACAGAGCATGAAGAACATGGATGTTGTTGCATGCTGCAGATACCTTAGTACAGGCTGCTTTAGTATTATAAAAATAGAAACCATAAAATGAACGGCATGGTGGTTAGTACTGTATGCACAGATGGCTGTTCATCAGTATTTCAGCAAGTTAACTGTGCAAAAAAAAAAAGGTGTTTCTGCTCGACAGGAAAGGCTTGTGACATGAGAATCTTCATACTAATAATCTCTACAAACATCGCCTGTCCACAGAGTGCAGGAATTAACATGAAACAGTCCATCCTCAGCGTCACTTGATTAAGCAAAATTTTCACCCCCTCCCTTTCCCTCTTTGCCAACTGTTTAGTTGTTAGAGGTGCTAGGGGCTGCTTGCCATTTTATCTTATACCCAGAGCACTGTCAGCACATTGTGTTACGTATTTCTTCATCGGATAATATTTGGGACTCCAGCTTTGAAGCTGTATACAGGGTGCCAGAACCTAACTACCTCTGTGTGGTCTTCAGTTCCTTAGCTGTGTTTATTGCTTGCCGTGACTGTCTAATTGGCTCAGATTGGCAATCTGGTAACTCTGCCATTATTATTAGATTACTCAAGACCCAGCGTGAGCTCTCACCGGCTGCTCAGTCTCTGTAAGCCCATTTAGGTAAAACAGAACATTCTGCAGTGTAGAGAATTCTTCTCCTACATATGGTATTATTCAGTAGAAGAGTTTGAAGAACAATGATAATGTATAAATGCAATAACCCATAGTAACCGGCTAGGTTGCACATTCATAACAATAAAAAAAAAAACAGTTTCTAATTGCCAGTTCTTTATTACCACACATTTTTTTTAAATATCTCTTATTGAGATGCCAGTGGTAGTTCTATAAAGACAAATGTGGACTGCTGTGCTTTATTTGTCAGGAGTGAATTCTGCCACTGGGGGGTTTTAAAGGCTCTGTAACATATGAGAGCATTGCAATTGTTCATAATTGTTCTCTTTAAAATAGATAGTTTGGGCTTTATTCTGCCCCTTTTATAATTCATTACTCCCCCTCACTCCTAATCTTAACCACTTACCGCAAAGTGACGTAGCCCTACGTCGGCAAACTTTGCAGGGGTATACCGGGATGATGCCTCTAGCTAGAGACACCATCCCGGTACCGTGGTTTAGAGCCAACGGTCGGCTTTCCGTCGGTAACGACCGATGCAGCTCGGGAGCCGCTCGATCGTTACCCGTCCCCTCCCGCCGCCTTCCGTGACTTTGCTCGGGGCTCCTGTCCCACCGGGAGCCCCGAGCACCCAGCCGGCACGTCCGCTGGCTGGATGGAGTCCCGATCAAAGCCAGAAACGGCTTCGATCGGGTCTCCGATGACGTAACCCGGAGGCGGCGTCCATGGCGTCACTTCCGGGTTACTGTGCTGCAAAAGGCGGCAAATTTAAAAAACGGCTGTATGCAAAAACGCAGTTTTCGGTGTTTTGCATACATGGAAGTGTAGTGGAGGGGTCTAGGGTCTTTTAGACCCTCGATCCCTCCATAAAGAGTACCTGTCACTACATATTGGTGTCACAAGGGGATGTTTACATTGCTTGTGACAGCAATAAAAGTGATCATATTTTTTTTTTTTTAAAACCTGTAATAAAGTTAAAAAAAAAAATAAAATAAATAGGAAAAAAAATATTTAGCCGCCCCCGTCACCGTTAGCGCGCGCACAAAAAAAAACGTATACGGAAGTCGAGCCGCGAATGAAATCGCTGTTCAAACCACACATGTGAGGTATCGCCGAGATCGCCAGAGCGTGGGCAATGATTAAAAAAAAAAAGAGCTACACTCTAACTCTAAACTGGTAACCGTTAAAAAAATTTAAAGCGTCGCCTATTGAGATCTCTATTGACTGTAGTTTGTCGCCATCCCACGGGGGGGGGGCGCAATTTTAAACCGTAACATGTTGGGTATCTATTTACTCGGCATGACATCATCTTTCACAATATACAGAAAATGGGCTAACTTTACTGTTTAGTATTTTTTAAATGCAGTGAAATGTGATTTTTCAAAATTTTTCCCAAAAAAATGGCGTTTTAAAGACCGCTGCGCAAATACCGCGTGACAAAAAATATTGCAATGACCGACATTTTATTCTCCAGAGTCTTTGCTAAAAATATATATATAATGTTTGGGGGTTCTAAGTAGTTTTCTAGGAAAAAATACTGGTTTTAACTTGTAAACAAAAAGTGTCCGAAATAGGGCTGGGGCTTAAGTGGTTAAAGCAGAAGTAAACCCATCAATTTAATAGTTTCAAAAGACAGTTTCAATCCCGGCATGCCGGAAATGCTAACTGTCACATTGGTTGTGCTCTCAACCAAACTGTCAAACCATCCAATGGCTGGTGTCATAAAGCCCCGTACACACGTACCGATGGTCGGCTTACAAATGTTCCTCTTTTCTCCCCGGGATGTCGGTGTCTGCTGAAAAGTGCAAAGACAGCACAAGGACAGCACAAGAATTTTGTCCGCCGACTGCAGAAGTGATGTCATGTAATGGTTAACTTTCCCTGTGTTTTCTATTTTCTGAGCATGCCCAGTCTTGCAAATCTGCGGTCTGTCGGCCGAATTCTGTACTGACAGGCGAACAATCGTCCGTTCTGGTGTCGGCATACAAATATTTTCATGTTTGCACGAAAGACTTTTGTCCGCGGATTGTGCGCAGACATCTGTCGGAGGCACCATACTAACACGCGTACAATCGGCAGATCTTTCGTCCACCGACGTTTGTATGCCGACGATCGGTACGTGTGTACGGGCCTTAACTGATCACATGTGCAGCATCATGGAAGTTGAAGATTATACAGAGGCCAAGATGGCAGCTTCCTTGGCTGAAAACGATAGGAGGGGTTACTTACACTTTAGGACAGCAATAGATGTGATAGGGAGGGGAGACACATGGGCTCAACATAATTGTTGAAATGGTAAGTCCTCCTTGAGCAAAAAAATAATAAATGTGCATTTTGGAGAGAATATAGCATCAAGTCAATTAAACTCCTGGGATATTGGTTTGGTCAATTAAGTAGCAGAGGAGGTTGTTATTCAGTTTCAACTGCTATGGTGTTAATTAAATTAACAACAGATGCATTAGATGGGCAACAATGAGATGACCTCCAAAACAGGAATGATTTTACAGGTGGAGGTCACTGACATTTTTTTTCCCTACTCATTTTTTCTGACTGTTTTTCACTAGTTTTGCATTTGGCTAAGGTCAGTGTCACTACTGATAGCATGAGGTGATACCTGGACCCTATAGAGGTTGCACAGGAAAACCAACTCCTCCAGGATGGAACATCAATACATGCCATTGCCAGAAGGTTTGCTGTGTCTCCCAGAATAGTCTCAAGAGCATAGAGGAGATTCCAGGAGACAGGCAGTTACTCTAGGAGAGCAGGACAGGGCTGTAGAAGGTCCTTAACCCATCAGCAGTACCGTTATCTGCTCCTTTGTGCAAGGAGGAACAGAATGAGCACTACTAGAGTTGTACGAAATGGCTTTCAGCAGGTCACTGGTGTGATGTCTCTGATCAGACAATAAGAAACAGACTTAATGAGGGTGTTAGGGAGAAAAACCTCTGCATGCTTTCATGGGGGTAGGCAGTTTGGGGGATGGGCAGGGGTGGCCATTTGCACTATGTTACACCCTAAATACGTGTGTAACATGGCACAAAATGTGGAGTTAGCCTTTAAAATATCTTTATTTAAAGATATTCTGTCCACATAACTTCTTATAGGGCTATATATGCATTTAAAGGGGAACTTTACCCATAACAACATGATAAATAATAATGTTCTCTAGCAAGAAACATTAATTCTACATTAATAATTATGCTACCAAAATTAGTGTGTGCTGTATATTGCATCCAGCATTGCTTCTGTTTCTACTAGCTGGAGGATGCCATTTTGTTGAAGCTCAGAGCCCTGAGTAGCATTAAATCTTCAGGCTGTCAGCAGATTGGCCTCTACAAATTTAGCAGTGCCTAAAAATAGACAGCAACTGAGCATGTGTAGACCAGAGTGATCCAGTGTATTACTGGATTTTAAACAGTATAGGCACTTGTTTTTACCTGCAACAGGGACCAGCCTGCAGAGATCTAGCAGGACTTCATTTTCTGACTAAAGCTCCACTTTACTCATAAGATAATGACCTAGCCAATCATGTCAGCACCACATCCCAAGGTATGAAGGGATGAAAGGACATAAATGTAACTTTCACAGTGTTAACTTCCCTTTTCAGTAAGGTTCAAAATACACAATTCATAAAAACTATTGCTTTATTCCTTTTCAATATTAAAAGTTGATTTTTTCATAAATCACAAATAAAATCAGTTCCAAGAAATAGTATTACACAAACAATTAAAAAATAACACCACCCTCAAACTAAGTTCACCCCCCTCCCCCACAGATCTGCTGTATAGTGTATGTAAAGAAGGTTGGTTAACTCCTTCCAACGCGTTTCGCCTTTCTGGCTTCCTCAGAGGTATTTGGTAAAGAGGGTTCGGGTCGGTGAAAAATCAAATTGTGATCTCAGAGAGATTTATGGACACTCGCTTCAACCAGTCAGGGGGTCTCTCAATGTCCCAAAGGGGCAGGGTAGTGTCTATCCACGCCCAAAAAAAGGGAAGACCCGCCCATAAACCAGGCATCCGACCCAGACAGGGCAGGAAAGGGAGACGGGTGGTCCAACCTTGCACAAATAGACTAGGTTCCAAAGATGCTTATCACCATCATTTGGGGACAGAGTTGAATTGCTTATGCCCACACCAAAGGCAATGATAGGTCTAATGGGTACCTTCAAACACTTTAACCTGATCCGGATACCGCAACACAAATCCCCTCTTTAACATATTTTATGCATGTTAGTTACCTGAAAAAGCCTCCCTTGTGTAGACATCTAAAACCCATGAGACTGCTGCTGGGTGCCGCCATCTTTGATGTGATGTCAGCAGCCCAACAGTCTCAAATTATACTCTGTAATATTTCCCTTCATTTTCCCCCAGCAGCTACATAAAAGGTTATTTAGAGAAGTGAGAGGAAGAGGCGCTGGGACAGCACAAGGGAGTTAAGCTTGTCATACATTATACAATTTCCTTTAGATTTACCTTCAACTATGTAGTGCAAGGGCCTGCCTGATTGCATATAAATTGAAAGTGATTAGATTTGACCTCATATTATATGGTTTTGGCAAATCTAAAAGAAAATTGAAGGAAAATTGCCATAAATGTGCAAGGAGGGAAGAGGCTGTGCTAGGGAATTAACACTCCTGCAGTAGTCAAATTTTCTACCAAGTACAAAGACTCATTGCAAATGAATACAGAAATCATTAATGGAAAGAGGAAAAAAAGCAAACTATATTATATTTGATTTTTCAATGCTTTTATCTGCAATTTTTTTGAGCTTGGGTTTTTGAGTCTCTTTCAGCATATATGCATGGACTACCCAAGCCTACATGTTTGTCAGTGCAGGCGCCAAAGGAATAAAAACCTGACACCTCCAGTGCTGACTTATCATGGTATGTCAATAATAATCAACGAAAAAACTCCAACACAACCATTTATTACCCCCACTTCCCTTGCTGAGGGTATATCTGGGGCATTCTGATGCATCCAGTAATGAGGCTGGTTGTGGTTCCCCAGTCCAGCCAAACATGGACCATGCAGTGATTTTTCCTCAGTCTATTAAACTGTCACAAACTAGATGTATCCAGTCCTAGAGGGCTGTCCCACTTCTCTCTGGTAACAGTTAATTATGGCTCCATTGTGTGTAATGAGATAAGTAAAAGGTCAGTAATAAAAGGGTGATTGTGAGGGGAAGGGAGTAGAGAAGGATAGAGGAAATTGGATGGGAGAAGATAATGGAGGCAGAACATGAGGAAAATAAAATGCTGTGTGAGGAGTTAAAGGAATAGAGAAAAGAGATTGGAGTGTGGCTAAAAGTGGCAGAGGAGTTGATAAGAATATACAATAGAGAAAAATAATAATTGAGTAGTGGGAAACGAAAGCAAACTATAGAAAGGCATACAAATTATCTCTTGTGAAATTTAACTGTGCTTCGGAATTTTTTGTTGTTTGCAAATGTCTTGCAGGCTGAGGGCTCCTCCATATTGGACATATAATTAAATTGGGGTGGGGTATTCCATGGTCTCGGCTGTGAGTATAAGAATTGGCAAACCTAATGTGTTAGGTATTGATTTTTTTTAAAGGACAATTGATTTAGTTAATAAGACCATTCATATGTATAAAGAAACATTATTATCTATGTGTTTCAGGCAAGATCACCCACCAGTTTCAATATTTGTATCAGATGCATTATCCATACAGTAAATGTCATCTGTGCATATTGTTTATAGATAGTAATTCTCATGTTAGCTTTCTGGGGATAAAAAATGTCATTTTGTGCTTTAAGGATCTGGCTGTCGAGAGTGGGGATCCACACGTGTTGGTGAAATATAAAAGTAAGCTTTAAAAAGTTAGGATTTTTGATCTGATGTATGCAGTTCATACATACCACCCCCAGGCTCGCACAACACAACAGCAGCCATATATAGTATAGAGTCCCCATTCCACATCACTTCAAGGCATAAATAAAAACCAAAATTGATTATAACATTAAAACAAATAGTCTGAATATCTAGCAATATATATTTTCTCTCATATCTATACATATACTGGGGATAATATCATATCATAATTCCCTGGATGAGAATTAGACCCCAACAACAATGGAACATCTGTACCTTAATGTATATATAGTATCTCACAAAAGTGAGTACACCCCTCACATTTTTGTAAATATTTTATTATATCTTTTCATGTGACAACACTGAGCGCCGGTTCACACTACCGCAACGCTACTTCCCGGGGCGACCTCCGAGATCGCGGTGCGAGCAGCGCGCCGCGAACTCAGAGCGGCCACCACGGACTTCATAACATTGAAGTCTATGGCGGTCGCCTCCTGGTCGCCCCAAAGAAGCTCCGGACCCTTTTTCTAGGTCGGAGCGACTTGTGTCGCTCCTATTAGAACGGGTCCGCAGCTTCCCTATGGGAGGCGACCTGCGGCGACCTGTGAGGCGACCAGGTCGCCTCACAGGTCGCCCTAGTGTGAACCGAGGCTGAAGAAATTACACTTTGCTACAATGTAAAGTAGTGAGTGTACAGCTTGTATAACAGTGTAAATTTGCTGTCCTCTCAAAATAAATCAACACACAGCCATTAATATCTAAACCGCTGGCAACAAAAGTGAGTACACCCCTAAGTCAAAATGTCCAAAATGGGCCCAAAGTGTCAATATTGTGTGTGGCCACCATTATTTTCCAGCATATCCTTAGCCCTCTTAGGCATGGAGTTCACCAGAGCTTTACAGGTTGTCTTTGGAGTCCTCTTCCACTCCTCCATGATGACATCACTGAGCTGGGGGATGTTAGAGACCTTGCGCTCCTCCACCCTCCGTTTGAGGTTGCCCCACAGATACTCAATAGGGTTTAGGTCTGGAGACATGCTTGGCCAGTCCATCACCTTTACCCTCAGCTTCTATAGCAAGGCAGTTGTCGTCCTGGAGGTGAGTTTGGGGTCATTATCATTTTCACTTAGGGGTGTACTCACTTTTGTTGCCAGCGGTTTAGACATTAATGGTTGTGTTGAGTTATTTTGAGGTGACAGCAAATTTACACTGTTATACAAGCTGTACACTCACTACTTTATATTGTAGCAAAGTGTCATTTCTTTAGTGTTGTCACAGGAAAAGATATAAAATATTTACAAAAAAGTGAGGGGTGTACTCACTTTTGTGAGATACTGTACCTAATACGTTTTGAGTTTCTGCTTCTTTAGGGTAAAAACTGAACACCATTGATGAGATATATACAGTACACAATCAGTCTATGTCAAATTTTAAAAACAGCCCAGCCTGTGCACTCTAATGGTGGTCAGATCTCGAGGGGAAGGGGGCGGGGAAGCATGCAGAGGACCAACAAGGACATGAAAGAATGCATTTGTTGAGGTCCATCCACAGGTACGACCGGCACACAGAGGTCCATTGACCAGGGACATCAGAGGCGGTATATACTGTTATATAGACAGAATAAATATATAGATCATACTGTTCATAACCCCTCCTTCACAGAAGCCATATGTTTGCCTCTCCTAAAGGGAAACCATTACAGACATATAAACAGTTGTTATAACCCCCATTCGAAATTTGCAATGTATATACAGTGATCAGCAATAACATTATTACCACGGACAGGTAAAGGGAATATCTCATTACAATGGCATTTGAAAATTAGTGGGATATTTTAAGCAGCAAGTGAACATGTTGTCCATAAAGTTGATGTTGCGAAAGCAGAAAAAATGGGCATTGCCGTTTGTTGTGTATGGGACTGTGAAGCCCATGGTGACCCATGTCCACAGCCAAAAGCTTCTACAATGGTCACATGAACATCAGAACTGGACTAAGGAGCAATGGAAGAAGGTGGCCTGGTCTGATAAATCACTTTTTTTTTTACATCATGTGGATGGCCAGGTGCGTGTGCATCACTTACCTGGGGAAAAGAGGTTGGTCTCTTTTTCCTAACACTGTGCAGAGATATGCCTGGCCAACTCAGAGGTCTGAGTGAAGGAGTTTAAGGGTAGAATGTCTTAGGCTCCATTCACCCTACCGCGGCTTGTCAGGCGACTTGTCAGCCTAACAAGTCGCGGTCCCTCGCGGTCCATGCAGTGCTACAGGACCCGTTCTAATAGGAGCGACACAAGTCGCTCCGACGTAGAAAAAGGGTCCTGTACTACTTTGGGGCGCCCTCGGAGCGACTTGCATAGACATTCATTATATGAAGTCCGTACAAGTCACGCCGAAGTCGTGGTGCACGGGACTTCACAGGTCGCCCCAGAAGTCATGCAGAAGTCGTGCCGCTGCAGTGTGAATGCGGTCTTAATCACCAGGGCATTTTTCCAATCACCATGGTGACTTAGCGACCTACATTTCGTAATCCCCACCTTCCTCCTCAAAGAACAGTAGGACAGAATGCTTCAAGTATTACTCCCAATGGTATAAATATAATACATGACAATTATTTTAACTATTGAAATGTAATAGTTTTGTAATCCTAACTCCTTGTTGGTTTGCCATATTTTTTCTATGTATATTCCCTAGTGGGGTATACCTGCACTAGAGGTCTTCAACTTTCTTTACTGCAGTCATCTCTCTGTGAATCTTCAGAACTTTCTCTAAAATCAAAGTGTTACTAAACCCACAGTAGTAAAATTAGTCTGTATATGCAGTAAAGCATGGGTGCTCAACCTGTGGTCCTCCAGCTGTTGCAGAACTACAAGTCCCATGAGGCATTGCAAGGCTGACAGTTACAAGCAGGACTCCCAAAGGCTGAGGCATGATGGGACTTGTAGTTCCGCAACAGCTGGAGGGCCACAGGTTGAGCACCCATGCAGTAAAACATGCTTGTTATACTCCCTGTGGAACCTAAGGGGTTTATCCTCTGCATTGTGTAAAAATGGTGTTTGATTCCATCTTGACTAATCCTCCCCTTCTTTTGCTGTCCCCAATCCATCTGCTGATAGAACAGAGCCTTGGAGGCACTCTGCATATGCTCAGTTTGGTAAATATTGCTAGAGATTTTTTTGGGGTGGGTACATTTGATCAGCACAGGGCCAATCAGCACTGTCCGGACAGAAAGTCAGGGGTCATGCAGCCTCATAAGACAGTCAGAGAATGAAAACTCCTCCTACAAGCTTTAATCAGACACTGATAGAAATTACAAGACTGCTATAATCTGCCGATGAGAAAAGGTATTGAGCAGTTTATATTTACTAAAATATTAGCTTTTTCTATGTTGTGTGTACTGTGGGAGACCAGATATAGTGAATGCAGGGTCCTGGGTTTAGTAACACTTTAAATATTTTATAGTTTTAAAATTGTAGTCTATGATTGCACATTGCAGGAAACACAACCCCCCCCCCCTACAGAATGCACAAGCAAACAAATGCACTAATGCTGCTACAGCATGGGATAGTACAGACGTCTAGCTCATTTGTAATTCCATCTGATCTAGACTGCTCATTTATAAAATTTAGTGGAGGTTGTTGCAGCAGGTAGTGTTTGATCTTGTTGAATTGCATGAGTGTTATCAAAGGTATTCTTCATTTGAAACAGGTAAAGGATTAGCTGGAGAGGAATACAAAAATGGATGCATTGTGATTTAAATCTGACCAATCTCTATAACCCTGTTTCTAGAAATAGGTCTATGACCTGGTACATTGTTCTCTGGTCCACTGCCAGTGGCCATCTATAGACTTAGCAGAATACTGGAAAAGCTGGAGGACTGGCACAGTCGGAGAACTGCATAAGTGATAGTGTGGACATTTAAATGAGCTTCAATTTTAATGGGGACCTTAAGGTCAGGTTTTGTGCCTTTGAACACCATCACCGATTGAATATTCCCATCTACTCATGAATGTTCCCTGCTTTGGTCTTGCTTTGATGCTCTTCAGTTTTCTTAGTCTTTGAAAAGATCATTTTGCTCCTGTCAGATCTGTCACTTTTATTAGGTGACTTTTTCTCATACAAAGGGCTAGCCCTTTAACCCCTTAAACATGTCATTGTCATTTAGCCACTGTGTTATTGTCCCTCTGGCAGAGAAGTTATTACTCTTCCCCTCAGAACAAAAAAAGAAATATATAGGGCAAGATAAAACATCCCAATGGTGGTGGAGCCGAGGATTCTGGAGTTAAGAGAACTGAGAAAATCTGATACCAGTGAAGGACAGGAAACTTGTTATCCTAAACATGCTTCCAACTTTAAATATTCGTTTCATAGAACCTACCATTTTCATTCTGTTAGCATAAAATTATGTTCATCTATCTAAACATCTATCTGTCTTGTATCTCTGATGTTTAAAACAGACTCCCACACATTATTTCATTAACTGTGTCCCTGTGTGCTGCTATTTATCTCTATTTACAATGGGTTGGATTTTAAAGATGCATTCATCAAACTTGTTTGCTTTTGAGATCATTGTAGAAAACATTCAAATATTTCGAGGCTTCCTCGATATGTTGTAAATTCAGGCAAAGGCCTAATTCCGTCTTTTTCAATCTCACTGTCTTTGCTGGCCTTTATTCCTCCTCCCCTCCTGCTTTATCTGTCATCGCATTTTTATCCCTGAGTTTCTCATTAATTAATTTTTTAATTAGAAGTATCACATATGGCAGTGGGGGTTTGTTAGGAGCCTGGCCAAATCTTTCACTAGCACTCCTGCATCCTTCATTACTCCTCTGGCACTGCACCCTCTTGTCCTGCGCGACTACACCCCAGTTCTTCTTCATGCCAGCCATGGTTAGAAGGAAGCTGGCAGGTAGAGGGTGAAAAAAAAAAAAGAGAGAGGGAATATGGAGCCCTGAAGATAAGGAAATATGAATAGAGAAGAAAAAAAAAGCTAAGGGGGAGGGAGGCAAAAGAAGGAGAGACAGATCGATTAAAACAGCAGCTTGAATCCTTGGCAGTTCCTGTCTTATACATGGCTTCTTGACCTGGATTATAGGCATGTGCACTGTATCTTTGTGCGTCTGGCATTATATACACGGCGCACGATTTGTGCATTTTACTCTCACCTACATGATCTTACGCAAAGCCCTACAGCCCTGTTACTAATTATTAATAGCTGTGTGTTCTGTGTCCATTTTTGTACTGAGTCTGAGCTGTACAACTCCACCGAAGAGGCCAGCTCTGCAGAATTAATCTGAATAAATGTCTCTATTGCCCGACACAGTTCAGCACCATGGATAGCAGCATCTTTTACTGCTGCAGCTCACTCGGCCATATCTTTTTCAAATGTTGGCTTGCGTCTCCCATTTTGTTCTCTATCTCATCTTCTTTTCTACTCCATCCAATCCTTTATCTCACATATCATCATCTCTCATTATTTCTGTAATCCTCAGTCTCTCATTACTCCCTTTCTATTCCTCCTTCCTGCGTCAGTTTCCCCTTCCTTATACTGTATCTCTTCGCTTCCCCGTCTTTGCTATCTTTTAGTCTGTGCCGTTTTCCTTCAGCTCCCCCCCCCCACCCCCCTCCCTACTCTTCCCCATCTCCCCAGTGCTCTGTATTTAACAGGACAGCCCAAGCGGATGGCTGGATGCTCTCAGCGCTTCGTTGATTCCTATTATCTGTGCAAAAACAAAACCCAAAAACCCTCCTCCCAATGAGAATCCTCCTTCCGTCTTTCCGCCCCTTCTCCTGTCTGTCTCTTTTATCCTTTTCTCCATTCCTAGCTTCTCCAGCAAACTGCACCTTTCCTTCTCCAGCAAGATCCTTCTCTATCAGCCTTTCCATCCTTTATAGGCTGCACAAAGATGTAACACCTTCCCTGCCAGATGAGATGTGCACAGTATAGCTTTATAAAGAATGTGAATATATTTTAACTCTTCCCTGCCACATTAAGCATTCACATTCGCCCTTCGTTCTCTATCTTTATGATTCACATTGCTCGCTGTACAAACCAGTTGTTGCCGTTCCTTAAAAAGATGTAAAGGAAACATGACAGCCAAAGACTAAACAAAGCACTTCTTTCAGTATCCTGTTTTATGTATGAAGTGCCTGAGCAGAATTATAGTTTACTGCTGAGAATGTGAAGGTGAGTAATGTTAGAGGTCTAGTTGAAGGTTAATGACATTTTGAATGGTTATCCTCCTAAAATATGTTAATATACTGTGTTATGACTGCTGGTGCTTTGTACATCGCTGTTTAATCATCAGCCTCTGCCACGAAAAAAGGTCAAGGAAGATTTCCTCGTAATTCTGTTGAGATACATATCAGGAATACATTTCTCCAGGATGTCTTGAAGTATTCAATCATATTGACCATTTCATATTGTAGCCAGCTTGGACCTGTGACCATAATGTACACTGATTTGTGACATCCCGGAAAACGTAGCAAATTACTAAAGAGCTAGCATGGTAATCGATGAAGAGCAGAGACATGCATGGATGTATAGCTGTTTGCCAATGTAAACACTAAATAAAGTTGCATTTACAATTCAAATCCTTCCCTGTACTGGAAGTAGAATTTTATGTCCAACTGCTGAATAATTTCACATTAAAAGAAAAATTCAGAGAAGGGATTTTTTTTTTTTTTGAAGCTGTCTTATTATAAACTCTCATTTAGTTTTGGAGAAAAATAGCCCTCGCTCTATGAAAACAGTAATGGGTCTATTTTTAAAGAACTAAATCAGCATTGTAGGGCTGTTTGCATGATTTTACCTCAGGAAATTGCACATTGCTGCTCTCCAATTTAACAAAACTGTTAGCAAGGTATGTGCAGTTTTGCATACTGTGCAAAATATCAAACTGTGAAGTTAAGCTTTTCACTTTTTTTTTTCACATTCGCACTTCAAGATTTTTCTATGAGACATAATTAATTACTACATGGTCCTCTTCTATTTAAGACTGTAATGGTGCTTAAAGCAGAGTTCCGGCCTCAAATACTTTTTTTAACTAAAAATACCCCTATAATACTAATCCATCGCCCTTTACAGAACCGCTATTCTCATACTTACAAGGTATACAGTATTGGATTTTAGTCAAAATCTTACTTTTAAAAACGCTGTCTGGGCTCGGCCATCTTGGATGTGGGCATCTGAAGCCACAGTGTACTCTGCTGTGTCCTTCTTCCTGATTCCAGGGAGTGTTCTGGGAGTTCTTCCTGATTCCAGCCTCCTGGGAGTGATGACAAACAGCTCCCAGGATGCAATGCAAAGGCGGAAGTGATGTCGGTGGCCGTGGCCACAGAGGGGGGAGAAGGAGGAAGTACAATCAAAAATGTCCTGAAAATAAGATAAGGGACCCCCAAAAAAATTAGAAAATGCCCAATTGTTGATCAGCATAGAGAGCACTCCAGGAATCAATAAAGTTGCAAAATAGGCTGGAACTCCACTTTAAGTCACTTCCGTTCCTTGATTTTAGATACAGCAGTCTAGATACAGGACTGTAAATTGTAACTTTGAATTCAGAAGTAGTAGAACCTTGCTTTAGTGCTTGTGTTTTGGAGCTAGCAGTGAAACAGGATTCATCTATCGTTTTTTCAGTACCCCATTGACTATAAAACAACATTTCTGATTAGTTGTTGTGGGCTGAAAGAAATTCCCTGGTTATCACACTTTTTACACAGAAGGGCCTAAGGGACAACACATAGGTCTTCTGGGGAGGAGAGAGGTGTGACACATTATGCACAACTTTAAACATCAAACGTACAACTATAACGCTTGAACCATACGGCTTTTTTCACAGCTTTTTGCATTTCATAGCTAAATTAACGACCTTTAATAAATAACTGATAATTTTTACAGGAAAAAAAGAATAAAGAGAAGAAGCGTAAGTCAAGTGGGAGGCAATAAATACTTGAGATTTTTAAAGCCACTTACTATTTTGGGGGGTCAGCATGGCTCCGGCAGTTAGTTAAATAAAGAAGACACAAAAAAAGGGGGGAAAGATGGCATCCTTTGCCTTTCCAGTGTGACTAAAAGAACAGGAACTAAATAGTGTTGTGCATATGGTAAGTGAAAGACCTTGTAACAGGCATGATGGGGGTGCCAGAATGTACTCAACACATTTCTTTTTCCTTTCCTGAAGGAATTATTGTGGTTGCCAGTCTTACAGAGGAGCTTATTTGCACATTTAGGAATTAGGCAGCTCTCAGTAGGTTCAAAGATTTTTATATCAATATATTTTCACATATTTATAGCATGGTCCCACAAATACATACTCCTTTTTAACAGTGGATATGTGTAAAAAAATGCCTACATTTACATATTGTAACAGTCCAAAACATATTGTTTTATAATGATCAGCTTCAAATTACCTTTAATCAATGTTAATATTAAATTCCAAAAAAAAACTTGTCAAACTGTCAAACTAGCAGCCTCTGGACTAAAATAAGAGAGAAAGTTGAAAAATGGATTTTATGACACCTTCTCGCTCTACCCATTTCTTGGATAAGTTAGCTGTTGCTCTTAGAGCAGAGCTCTAATAGCATCTGAAGAAAGTGGAATAAATGCTTACTAAGACCACATTCAGATTTGGATGATTTAACCTGCAATAACTTGTAATTAGTTTCATTTTTTAATAAAAACATAGACTACAGATGTGTGTCAAAAGGCATGACCGGGACTGCATAAAGAGAAAAGTAAAACTGAAATAAATTCCTGTTGCCAAAATACGGATTCATTGAAATTGCAAATGAACAACAATGTAATTTGTCTCAGTAGAGCAATTAATGGGTAGATATGCAAACATTTTTGTAGCCTGGCTTATGAACTTATGCAGGGCATTTTATTTGAATATATTTACTGCATACTGATAAGAATACTCGTCTATCATCTGACCATAAAACACTGCCTAAATAGCAGAGGTTCTACAATTGTCTGAAGCCCACCCTCCAGTGCATGGTCTCCAAACTATGGACAAATATTTCAGCTAAGCGCTCACTCCAAAGGGGAAGACTGACGTGCTCCCCTCCATAGGCCGGGAACTCCAAAACGGGTGCATAAAAGAAAGGAAAAGGAGGCGCAAACACCTAGTGCATTACCCGTGGTACTGTATAAAATATTTTAATAAAATGCTGAATGCATACTCACAAACATGAAGAATTGAAATCGTATTGCAAATTCCCATCACACGTGTGTTGGAACATGTCCTGGAAAGGTGGAGGAACATTGAGCTACTCTCTATATATATATTTCAATCTGCTATGTCATGACCAGCTCTGAAGAAGGGAGCTTGACTCCGGAAACACGTAAGCGGTCGCATTTTCCAGGACATGTTCCAACACACGTGTGATGGGAATTTGCAATAAGATTTTAACCACTTTACCACTAGAGCATTTTGCTGTCTTACGTCTGGGCCACTTTTTGCGATTCGGCACTGTGCGACTTTAACTGACAATTGCGCGGTCGTGCGACGCCGTACCCAAACGAATTTGACGTCCTTTTTTTCCCACAAACAGAGCTTTCTTTTGGTGGTATTTGATCACCTGTGCGATTTTTACTTTTTGCGCTATAAACAAAAAAAGAGCGTTTATTTTGAAAAAATAACAATATTTTTAACATTTTTTATATGAAATTCCCCCCAAAAAAGATGTAAAAAACAATTTTTTTTTTAATTTTTGGCCAACTTGTTTTCTGCTACCCATGTTTGGTAAAAAAAATCGCAATAAGCGTATTTTGATTGGTTTGCGCAAAAGTTATTGCGTTTATTAACAAAGGGAAAGATTTATGTCATTTTTGGTGTTTTTTTTTTTAATGGCGGCGATCTGCGATTTTTTTTGCGGGACTGCGACATTGCGGTGGACAGATCGAACCCTTGACTGACATTTTTGACACTTTTGGGGGTACCAGTGACATTACTGCAGTAATCAGTGCTATAAATATGCACTGTTACTGTAAAAATGACACTGGCAGGGAAGGGGTTAATTTTATTGGAGAGGGAGGGGTTAATGTATGCCTGGTGCTTACTGACGTGTGGGGGGGGAGGTGACTGTGTGAGACAGGGACAGATCGGATGTCCAGCTATGCTGAACACTCCGATCTGTCACTCCCTGTCACTGAGGAGATCCGCCCGCTTGTGTTTACACAGGCGGGCGAATCTCCACACTAGATCCCCGACGATCGGGGCAGAGCAGCGGCGATCGCCGCTGCTTCTCCCCTGGCCCGACTCCCGCTGTGAATGAAAACAGCGGGAGCGCCGCCTACAGAGGAGGAGTCTGGCGACGTAGGTCTACTTCGTCAGACGGGATCGTGCCACTTTGCCGCAGTACTATTCCAATACTCAGTGGTAAAGTGGTTAATTCTTCATGTTTGTGAGTATGCATTCAGCATTTTATTAAAACATTTTATACAGTACCACGGGTAATGCACTAGGTGTTTGCGCCTCCTTTTCCTTTCTTTTATGCTCCAAACTATGGCCTGCAGGGCAAATCCAGCACACTGCAAGATTTTATCCTGCCCTCAGCTAAGGTCAGTGGTATATCCTTAATGCGTACAGATTGAGGATTAAGGCCGGCCATAGATTGAGTGAATTCCTTTTCTGCAACCATGGATCAACACAGACTGTGTTTCTGCTGAACCAGTTGAGATTGGAATTGTCTATGGCTGGCTTAAGGTCAGTAGAGGCTGACTATGGTCTCAGCTTTAACCCACCCTATGTAACAGCAGACTCTAATGTAAGGGCTACTCTAATGTAAGGGGGACTCAGATGGGGACCTTGATGCACTTGTACTAAAATATTTGGACCCTTGCTCTAGTGCAAGGAACACAAACACACAGATTGTGCAGGTATTCCTGTATAGACTTTGAAGGAGTTAGAGGTGCAGCTTACCTGTGGGGGAAAGTGTACATGGTTTTACAACCTATCCAGTGGCAATATTCCCTATGAATTTCTGTGCAAGACTATGTGAGGTTGCACCAATAACTCTGGCTCATCACCTGAGCTGTATGAAAGCAGCTGCATCTGGAGACACTCCTCCAATGCTTATTGATACTATTATTGAAAATAAGTACTTTTTATTTATGTACATAGGCACAAGGGCAGGGCTATCCATTTTAAATTGGGCTCCATTTATTAGGTGCCATCAGTATGTTCATCGAATTGGCTCCTCCATAGGCTTCCCCGTGTTTCACTGTAATACCTTTGGGTATTATCATTTTTTATCATTTTTGATTAAGCTGTAGATGAATACCCAGAATGAATTAAAATGCCATGTTGAAGGCTTGGGAAAACCACATACTGTACACAGGAAAGCGTGCTGAATTCTGCTAAAGATTGATAGTTAGTTAATTGTCTTCCCTTTGTGTCCATGGGATATGGATATTAGCCAAAATGGCATGAGTGAGATTGCAAATGGTTCCTCATCATAGTATATAACTATTTAAAGCAACCCATGTCGATGACTATCTCAGACTCCTTCTGATTTCTCAGGACTAATGTTTGGCCAGCCTAAATGGAGATGTGTATCTTTAGAAAATGGCAATTAGTGGGCTTTACACAGATCTAAGATAGATGAGAGTAAATAGACATATATACCAAACAACAAGCAATAAATCAAGTATCTCAGGAAACAGCAGATTACATATATATTACAAATATCCAAAAGAAACATTGAAGTACTTACAAAATGTACCATTTAGAAAAAGTCGGTAATGGCTGTCCCCCATAAAGAACAGGATAGAAAACAAACCCCCCACATCCACTTGCCTTGGAACATATCCAAAGTAGGTGGTATTTCTGCAGAGAGGATAAAAGGCAAAGATTCTTTATATCATGTAGGTGTTTTACTAAACTGGTAAAGCTATGTAAATCTCAGTAAAACAGCTCCTTTGTATGTATTTTATTTGTGTATTTAGCCATTTGTCTGGAATTCCATCTTAAAGCAATAATAACATAGCTGCCTACATAGCTCTGTAGCTAGAGATGCTAGCTAAGGTGGCTACATTAGTGCCTCTGGGAGTCTTCAATGGGACTGAAAAGAGATTCCACTGCAGGTACACATTTATTCAAGGCACCGCCTAAGATTTTCTAAAAAAAAAAAAAATACATGGATACAGTGGAAGAAAAGCCTAACTATAAATGTTCTGAAAAATGGTTCCTCCTACCTATCCTGACTAACCTGTAAAAAAAAATTGTATACCTACACAAGTCCAGTCACCTGATCCTGCAGCTCGGTGTAAGGGAGCGCTCAACAATGATAGTGAATTCCATGGGCTGTAGTGTCACTCATGGGCTCCCATGTCTCCCATTGTCAGCGCTCCCTCCTCTCACCTGCAGCAGCTGCTCACTAACACAGGGGAGCTGGAGCAGGATCATATGACTGGAGTGGATAAAAAATAGGTAAGTACACAGATTTTTTTTATACAGGTAGGTAGGATAGGTAGGAAGAGGGGGAGAGAACAGAAATTGATATTAAAGTAATTTAAAAAAAATAACAAACATATTATACTTACCTGCTCTGTGCATGGTTTTGCACAGAGCAGCCCCGATCCTCCTCTTCTGGGGTCCCCCGCTAGCGCTCCTGGCCCCTCCCTCCTGCCAAGTGCCCTCAGAGCAAGCAGCCTGCAATGGGGGCACCCAAGCAGGCTTGCATGTCCATTCACATACAGAGCCGAGGCTCAACTCCGCCCCCCTCTCTCCTTATTGGCTCACTGGTTGCGATTGACAGCCAATGGCTTCCACTGCTGTCTTAGCCAATAAGGAGGGAGAGTCTAGAGGAAGATCGGGCTCAGGTAAGTATTAGAGGGGGGCTGGGGGGGGACTGCCAGACAAAGGAGGTTTTTTACCTTTGTGCATTGTAAAATCTTTAGCCTTTACAAACACTTTAGGAATAGTTGTAGTTAGACTTTCGGTGAAAGGAAGTTTGCTGCTTCCATACCTTCAGTTTGATCAACAGACTAAAAATGATAATGATGATGGCAATGCTAAAATGAAGATGATGCAAGTGTAACTATATCAAATCCTTTTTTTCTTTTTAGAGTACATGATTGGGCATTGGAAGACCAAACCACTCAAAATCTGTTTGTCGTGGCCAGTCAGTGTCCTTGTGAACGACTCATCAAGGTAACAGTAATCTAGATATTGCAATAAAGTAAATAAAAATGATTTAAGTACCACCATGTAATGAAAAGCAGGCTATAGGTACATTTACATTGCAAGAAATAAGTGAAATACTACAAACAACTTTCTAAGGCCTGCAGTGGTGACATCCACTTACATTTTACCTCTCTAACTAGAACAGCCAGTGATTGGGGCTTTCTACTGTGCCAGCCTTTTTTGTGGTCTTTAGCATTTTACACATCAAGAGATAATTGTGTGTATCACTGATCAGCTGTTTCTCAGACATATAATTATATATATATATATATATATATATATATATATATATATATATATATTTACACACAGTATCTCATAAAAGTGAGTACACCCCTCACATTTTTGTAAATATTTTATTATATCTTTTCATGTGACAACACTAAAGGAATGACACTTTGCTACAATGTAAAGTAGTAAGCGTACAGCTTGTATAACAGTGTAAATTTGCTGTCCCCTCAAAATAACTCTGCACACAGCCATTAATGTCTAAACCGCTGGCAACAAAAGTGAGTACACCCCTAAGTGAAAATGTCCAAATTGGGCCCAAAGTGTCAATATTTTGTGTGGCCACCATTATTTTCCATCACTGCCTTAACACTCTTAGGCATGGAGTTCTCCAGAGCTTACAGGTTGCCACTGGAGTCCTCTTCCACTCCTCCACGATGACATCATGGAACTGGTGGATGTTAGAGACCTTGCGCTCCTCCATCTTCAGTTTGAGGATGCCCCACAGATGCTCAATAGGGTTTAGGTCTAGAGACATGCTTGGCCAGTCCATCGCCTTTACCCTCAGCTTCTTTAGCAAGGCTGTGGTCATCTTGGAGGTGTGTTTGGGGTCATTATCATGTTGGAATACTGCCCTATGGCCCAGTATCTGAAGGGAGGGGGATCATGCTCTGCTTCAGTATATCACATTACATGTTAGAATTCATGGTTCCTTCAGTTAACTGTAGCACCCCAGTGCGGGCAGCTCTCATGCAGCCCCAAACCATGACACTCCCACCACCATGCTTGACTGTAGGCAAGACACACTTGTCTTTGTACTCCTCACCTGTTTGCCGCCACACACCCTTTACACCATCTGAACCAAATAAGTTTATTTTGGTTTTATCAGACCACAGGACATGGTTACAGTAATCCATGCCCTTAGTTTGCTTGTTTTCAGAGAACTGTTTGCAGGCTTTCTTGTGCATTATCTTTAGAAGAGGCTTCCTTCTGGGACGATAGCTATGCAGTCCAATTTGATGCAGTGTGCGGCGTATGGTCTGAGCACTGACAGGCTGACCCCCCACCCCTTCAACCTCTGCAGCAATGCTGGCAGCACTCATACGTCTATTTCCTAAAGACAACCTCTGGCTATGACGCTGAGCACGTGCACTCAACTTCTTTGGTTGACCATGTTTAACATGTTTTCAAATTAACACACCTGCTCCCCATTCACATCTGAGACCTTGTAACACTAACGAGTCACATGACACCGGGGAGGGAAAATGGCTAATTGGGCCCAATTTGGACATTGTCACTGGGTGTACTCACTTTTTTTGCCAGCGGTTTAGACATTAATGGCTGTGTGTTGAGTTATTTTGAGGGGACAGCAAATTTACAAGCTGTACACTCACTACTTTACATTTTAGCAAAGTGTAATTTCTTCCGTGTTGTCACATGAAAAGATATAATAAAATATTTACAAAAATGTGAGGGGTGTACTCACTTTTCTGAGATACTGTGTATATATATATATATATATATATATGTGTGTGTGTGTGTGTATACTGTATATACAGTGGATAACGTAAGTATATCAACCCATGCAATCCATATATACAAAGAAACCAAAACTAATAAGTTTAGAAATGTTAAGTCATGTGTAATAAAATGGAATAATGCAGGTAAAAAGTATTGAACACACTAACTAAAATGTATTTAATACTTTGTACAAAATCTTTTGTTGGTAATGACAGCTTCACGATGCCTCCTGTATGGCGAACTTGTCACATGCATTGCTCAGGTGTGATTTTGGCCCATTCTTCCACACAGTCTTCAATTCTTGAAGTTTCCATGGACCTCTTCTATGAACTCAGATCTTCAATTCTTTCCAAAGATTTTCTGTTGGATTCAAGTCAGTTGATTGGCTGGGCCAAGCTAGCAGCTATATTTTATTTCTGTGAAACCAATTGAGAGTTTCCTTGTGTTTGGGATCATTGTCTTGCTGAAATGTATACACTCATTTCATCTTAATCATCTTGGTAGATTTTTAAAAAGAATGTCTTGGTACATTTTTCCATTCATCCATCCTTCAACGGTTTGAAGTTTGCCAGTACCGTATGCTGAAAAACAGCCTCACACCATGATGTTCCCACCACAGAACTTTACTGTTGGTATGGTGTTTTGGGGTGATGTGCAGTGCCATTTGACCTCCAAACGTGGTGTGTATTATGGCATCCAAAGAGTTACATTTTGTTCATCTGACCAGACTATATTCTCCCAGTACTTCACAGGCTTATCTAAATATTGTGCAGCAAACTTTAAACTAGCTTCAACATGCTTTTTCGTCAGCAATGGAGTCTTAGGTGGTGAACGTGCATACAGGCCATGGCGGTGGCGGTTGAGTGCATTACTTTTTGTTTTCTTTAAAAAAAATTGTACATGCTATTTCCATGTCTTTCTTAAATTCTCCACAAATGGTCCTTGGACAACTCTTCTGATAATTCTTTTCAATCCTTTGTCCGAAATCTTGCCAGGAGTGCCTGGTGGTGGCCGGATAATGGTGAAATTATGTTCTTCCCACTTCTGGATTATGGCCCCAACAGTGCTCCCTGGAACATTCAGAAGTTTAGAAATCCTTCTGTAATCAATGCCTTCAGTATATTTTGCAACAATAAGGTTGCAAAGATCTTGAAAGAGCTCTTCTTTACTTTTACTCATCATGAGATGTTTCTTGTGTGACACCTTGGTAATGAGACACCTTTTTTATAGGCCATCAGATGAGACTGAACCAGCTGATATTAATTTGCACTGACAATGGGCAGGATTGCTTTCTAATTACTGATAGATTTCAGGTGGTGGCTTTCCATGCCTTTTTGCACCTCCCTTATTTTCAGGAGGTTTCCAAAATTTTTCGTTTCATATGCAATGTTCCGATTTGTTATGTTTCCTATCCCGCATCCCTTTCGTACTTAGTTGCCTCCGAGTTGTTGACGGCCGTGTCCCGACATCATTCCGCACAGGCGTAGTAGATTCATAGGTTCCCTCTGCCTAGCTATTCATCCTATCCACAAACATACGATTCGTTCGTAGATCCAAGCCTCCGAGTTGCTGTCGGTCATTGTCCGATATCTCTCGACACAGGCTTCACTGGTTATAGGATTCACTGTCTATGGGGTTGCCGCCTCATCCATTTGGAGATTAGTATGTATTGTTTGTACGGATTCTGTGGCTGATTGAAGTGGTAATTAGACCCACCTCATGCCTTGTCTGCACTTTGATTAGCCTGGGGGGCTGGGTGGTTGTTATGTGTTCTGTTTTGGAGGAGGGGTGGCACCCTAACACTCTACGATGGCCCGATTTACATCCTGGTCACGTTGGCGATATAGTGTTTCATATCCTTGGCCCGACACAAGTCGATTCCATTTGTCACACACATGAAAGCTTCCTGCAGCTTGGTCTGTCTCGCGAGGCTCCTTCCACAAGCAACCAGTCGTTACTCAGACCATTCATACGGTTGCACTTACTCAAAAACATACGATACTCTAGCTTCATAACTCCAGCCAGAGTCGGCATGATTTGTCCTTGTTTTCGTCTCCTTGTTGAGGCTACTTTCTTGCAATCGTTGCGCATGATCAGAGCACTCATTGTCTCCAGTGGCACACAATTCGGCTACTCAAGTTTTCTTGTCTGTCGTTTCATTCATCCTTAGGTCAGTCGTGTTCAGGTTGTTCCATCCTGCACTAGGTAGAACGTGCTTTCTACAAAAAAATATAATTATATATATATATATATATATATATATATATATATATATATATATATATATATATAAACTTAATACATTTTTCCAACAGGCACCGTGCTTCCGCAAACACGGCCTCCCCCATGAGGTTCCTGCCACAAGCTCTCAGTTACTGCTCATACCACTCATTATCTGTTTACAGGCACCATGAGCTTCTGCTACACGGCCTCCTTCTGGAGGTTCTTTGCCACAAGCTCTCGTCACTCATACTACTCATTATCCATGTACAGGCACTTTGAGCTTCTGCAAAATGACCTCCCCCACGAGGTTCCCGCCACAAGCTCTCAGTTACAACTCATACTACTCATTACTCATGTACAGGCACCACAAGCTTCTGCTACAAGGCCTCCTTCTCGAGGCTCTTTGCCACAAGCTCTCAGTCACCACTCATACTACTCGTTACCCATTTTCAGGCACCACAAGCTTCTGCAGCACGGCCTCCTCCTTGAGGTTCCTGACACAAGCTCTCAGTCGCCACTCATTTGCCCGTTCACACTTACAACTCATGCGACTTCTTAGGTCGCAAACGCCGACATGCTTCAGCAGGCCTCTTTCAGAGTGAGCTAATTTATTTATGTCACTCGGTCGGCATGGCCTTGGTTATCCCCATACATCTTCCACTTTTCTCTACTGCTTGTTTTTGCCTCCCTTTGAGGCTACTTTCTTGCAACACCCGTTGCAAGCATGTCTCCAGTGGCACTCAACCCGGCCACTCACGTTTTCTTGTCTGTGTTTCTCTATAGGTCAGTGAAGTCAGGTTGTTCCATCCTGCATAAGGTTGGACGTTTTTCTTGCAGGTAATATGACATACATACACACATGCAGGGCTTCACATGATTTTACCCAGGGGGTGTTTTTTCACGGTTTAGGGGGAGGGGGCAGACTTAGGGCTCTCCTTCACACCAGGTTGAACCTGGACCTCCATGTTACCTTTTTCAGGTTCCCGGTTGCCAGATTAGTCTCGGCCACAACCAGGACCTCTATTCTATCAGGGCATGAGTCAGGTGGGTAGAACACGGGATACTCTCCCACATCAACCTGCAGCACCCTTTATTCATCTCGATAACTCACATTGGGCTGTCAGTCTGGTGCTTAGCTGCTGTCACATTTTCTTTCTTACCTATTTTCTGAAAGACATTACCTTCATACTACGCAGACGCGGTTGCTAAACAGTTGCTTGCTAACAGTGCAGGCGTTAGCAGGCCATCCATACGTCACCTACTAGAGAACGCAACATTCCTACTTAGGCCACAACCAGACTGCAGCTTCCCACCCCAGTACGCCCTGGGACTCTGGTTCACAGGTCCATGCATGACACTGACCAGCCATTCGAGCTATTGGTTATTTGGCCAGTCACCTCCTGGCTAAACTCGGTTGCCCCGCACTTGTAGAGTTTTCAAAGTTTACACTCTTCAGCGTTTGCCGGAACGCATCGTGTTCTTAACTACTCCTGTCATTCCTTTTTCTGTTAGTCCTCCCCCTTGGTTCTTACTTTTTCTTATGTACTCCGTCTCTCCTCCGCTGTTCTCATGAACTACATAATAATATAATTAGTGCACAGGGGTTGGCTGAAAAGGGTACTTTTCTAGGTCTTGAACAAAGGTCTGCAAAACATTTGCCCTTCTGAAAGAACCTTCTATGTTGCCTACAGCTAAGAATGACATCCAGCCTTTGATATGTCAGTGAGACCCTAAAGTCTCACTATGATTGGTAGCTGCAAGCAGCATTGAATGTTCCTATTTAGGACATTTAAAAATGTGATAGACAGTCAAAGCAGAAGAATTAGCAAGCCAGTTCATACATGTGGTTGTCTGTACCTGGGGAATGACTAAATATCAAATTTCATCACTGAATTGGGCAACCTGTTGATCTTTAAATTGGTATTTATTATGCTTGTTGTTTTTTCCTGGCTTTCACAATGCTTTGTAACAAACTTCACATAAAATTCTAAATTAACAATATAATCATAACGGCCAAAAAGCAATTATGCAATTTAGATGAAACTTTGGCAGTAAGGTCAAGTGTTGCCACGGTTAAATGTAAATTTTACAACAATGCATACAAATAAAAGAAAATGTAAGTCATGCTTTAGGAATTTCCTAGTATTTGCACGAATGGCACTTAAAATGCCATCTGATCATACAAAGACTGTGTATGCCCTCTGTACTATACGTGTACATACTACATAGTATATCTTTTCACTTCTCAGTACATCTGCACTATTTATATTTGTATGTATCTTTATCATTTCGGTACATTCTGCCCAACATTTCACACTCATCTGTGTATGTAGTGTATGCGTATGTGTATGTGTATATGTGTATGTGTATATATATATATATATGTATATGTATGTATGTATATGTATATATGTGTGTATATGATGTGTATATATATTTTTTAATTTGTAAATATGCTAGATGGTTATCTGCACTCTTGTACGACTGCTACATTTTGCATTTCTGGTAGATGCTAAACGGCATTTCGTTGCTGTGTACCTGTACTATGCAATGACAATAAAGTTGTATCTATCTATCTATCTATCTATCTATCTATCTATCTTTTAAACAATAATAATAATTAAAGACAGTTTTACCTAAAGCCCACCTACGGAAAATGTGAAAATCATCAATCGTAGTGGGGTTTAAGTGCTCGTTTAGTCTGGGGTAGAGGAGAAGCACTTCTACTTACTTGATCCTCTGCACCCTGGCAGATGGCACTCCCCCATGCTTAGGCGTTGGACTATCCCTCGCTGTCATCACATCCAATGCAGGTTTATGGACCCTATGCTGGTCTTGATGACGTCAGGACCTTAGACCTCTGGAGTGTAAGAGAGAAGACCCTGCCGGGACTGGCTTAGCAGCACAGAGGATCAGGAAAGTAAATCTACTTTACCAAGTCCCCTAGACCTAAATTAAGCCTTGAAGCGTGAGCGCAGCCCCACTGTAGAGGATACATTTAAAGTTTCCTGGGGTTGGGCTTTAAAGCAAAGCCCCCAGTTGCAGCTTCTCACCCTTGTGACATGCTGCAAAGTTACAATGCTGCAATCACATCACTTGGGGAGAGGAGACTGAGGACTCCTTCCTGTGACAGATTGATTACATCATCTCAGCCAAGGTAAAATCACTTGACTGAAGCTCAAGGATGACTTTCTAATAATACAATGTGCTGTTTTTGTGAAAAAAATACTGTTGTTGTATAATGAAATATGTCAGTAATCTTTTCATGCGGATGTGTAAAGTTACTTAAAGCAGAACTTTAGGCAAAACTTTTTTTCTCATTTTGGATAGAGCAAGGGAGGGTTATAACTCCTGTCAGATTTTTTTTCGCCATCTGTGTCCCATTGGGGAGATTTCCCTTCAATTCATGTCTCATAGCTGAGCAAGAAGTGAGAGAAAATCACTGCAAATTAAAGAAATTCCTTAAGGACCTCCAGGTCACTAGAACCAGTGTCCCCATTGGAAGTTTTTCCCTCTACTACCTTTCTATGGACAAACCAAAATTTGGGATTTTCTTTTACATTCACTTTCAATGATAATGGTAAACAGGAAAAATGGAAAGGGCGAATCTCCTTAACGGGGGCACAGACAGCAATACAAACTGACAGGTGTTCTAATCCCTCTCCACTCTATCCAAACATGAAAAAAAAGTTTTACTTTAAGAGCCCATTCTAGCGCGACACGACTTTGGGGGGCGACCTGTGAAGTCGCGTGCACCGCTGTGCACCGCGACTTCGGCGCGACTTTCAGAGACTTCACATAATGGAAGTCTATGCAAGTCGCTCCAAGGTCGCCCCAAAGTAGTACAGGACCCTTTTTCTAAGTCGGAGCGACTTGTGTCGCTCCTATTAGAACGGGTCCTGTGCTAATCAATGAACCGCGACCGAGCGCGACTTGTCAGGCTGACAAGTCGCCTGACAAGTCGCGCTAATGGGAATGGGCTCTTAAGGGCCACATTATCAGACATCACATGCAACATTTACATTATCTTATCTTTGATAAACAAATATTGTAAGACACAAAATTTCTTGACTGAAAACTCTCCAAGTTCGCACCAGATTTTCCACCACACTTCTTCAGTGGATGGAAGTCACAAAGGGTGAACTCTGGTAGAAGTGGGCAATGCAAAGGCACCACACACCAAACGCTTAACCCAACTGTGAAGCCGCGTGGAGGAAACATCATGGTTTGTTGCTGCCTAGGTGACACAGGTATTAAAAAACCTGGTATCACTATGGGCTGAAACACACTTTTCCATTGTGGTGTCTTGTGTTTTTGCGCACAGTGCATATTTACACAACTTACCTGCATTAGTCAGTTGCAGTGCAATTCATTGTGAAGAGCACCTCTATTTCTTAGGGCAACACAGCTCCAAAGTATAAGCATTTCAGTGCACACAATTGCACTGTGCATTGTGGTGGTCTGCATTGGTAAAAACAAAATGTATAAGATTACATTTAGATGCATTGCCAGCCCATTCATTTGATTGTGCTATCTTTGGGCTTGTTCCCACTGGTGACCTGTATTATTCTGCACTGGAAAAACCCAGGTCGCTGCTACGGCACGCAGAAAGCAATAGTTTTTGATGTGCCCTGCTCTCACCACAAAGCTGGTGAGATGTGCAATGCATCAAAAATTAAATTGAAGAAAGTCAACACTGGCAGTAGATAGTGTCGAGTGATAGTCCATGAAAGGAGGCTCTGTGCAACTTATATATTCAAGCTGGTTTAATCAGACATTGCGGTGAGTGGGGAACCATAAGGGGTCACCATCACCTTGGAGCACCTTTATATATAATATTCTGCACTGGAGCACTTTATTTGGATATTTCACCAATTTTAAAAGGACTATTTATTTAGTAATTTATTTCACATTATTATGTTGATAATTTTACATGGAATATTTTGATGGTTATATGCTAGCGCTGGTTTAATTTTGGTTTTATATTTTCTCCTAAGATTTCTTAGAGTCACAGCAGCTGCATTTTATATTTGTACACGTTTTATACATATATATTTATTCTTTTAAGAATTGTGTATATATATCTGTTATTCATTGTTTATTTATATATTTATTGTACTTTTTTTGCACGATTTAATACACTTATAGCGCGGGGTGTAATTTTGGTTTATAGATCAACACTGGCAGTAGCCTGCCCGGAAAAACACTGCATTTTACCATGCAGGCTGGTGTGAACCTAGCTTAAATGCAACACATGTTGACAAGTAAAAAAAATGCTAGTTAATGCAAATCACCAGGATGCCAAGTTCTAAATGGGCCCTAAGGATCCATTCACACCTGAGCGCACTGGAATCGATGAACAGAATCACGCAATTCCAGAATCGTGGCAAAACACAAGATGCATTTGCGATGCCATTATTTCTGAATTGCTCCTTAAACGTGGAGCGATTTTGTGATTTTTCGAGCGCCAAAACACATGGCAAAAATCGCAACGCCCAACGCGCCTGGCTCTGTACCAAAATTTGGTACATGAGCGGAGGGAGGTCCATTCAAATTAATTGTTCAGTTCCAAAAACACACAAAAAAAGCTATAAAAAAACAATAACAAAAAATAACACGGTGCAGCAGGTGTCACTGCAGTATGCTTGATGATTGCAAAATTGTATCAACAATCCTGAACATAGGACTAAATTAACAGAACATTGCGGCAGTTTCCAAAACACGGCTGTTATGAACAAGTTCTTGGCCAATTACACGGGCAAAGCCTCAGACCTTCTGATAGTGACAAAGCTCTTCCCTGCCTCCTGCACAAATCTGTTGACCATTGAGACATCATGGTGATGTGCCAGAAGGAATGTGTAGGGGGCGAGAAGTAGCTACACTACCTGGAAGTGTCTAAATTTTGCCTATCAGAATTTCAATGAGTTTGGCGATAATGTACAAGGTTGTAGAGGCTGCGGCAAGTATGCTCAGGCACTTGTGAAAGTTTTTTTTTTTTTTTTCTAACAACATAGTACTTTCAAACAATAGAGAATGTATTTTCTAGAATGGCAGAGAAAGAATTCAGACCTTATCCCAGCTGAGATGCTATGTATGACATGACCTAAAGAGAACTGTCCATGCAAGGAACCCTAGGAATACCAATGAACTGTGTTGTAAGGAAAACTAGTTTAAAATTCCTGCAGACCATCCTGGAAGTCTGATCAATGAAATATTGCTGCTAAAGGAGGGTACCAATTACTAAATATAAAGGTTCGCATAGGTTTTCCTACCTGGAGTGAACATGTTTAAGCTTATCTAAACCCAAGAACAAAAATGTAATGCATTGCAGCTTACCAATCTTTAGATTAATTAATTTTTTAAATTTTAATTAAGGCTTTTTTCTCCTTTATTTTCACTTGGTGATTTGCCAGTAAATCAGGCTATACATTAGTAGATTTTTGAACAAACGTGTACAAACATTCTGATGAAAATTCCCAGAGTACAGGTACATTTGAATGTCTTTTTATAGTACTTACATTTTTTTATTTTCTTTTAAACCCATTACGTCCGTCTAACACATACGCACGGTGGCAAAAGAGTAGACTTCAGTGCCCACACAGTGCACATATGCGTCGGCCGATGTACTGAAAGCAAGCCCACTGTGCTTTTTCTGCACAGAGACTGAACTAATGATCAGTAGCTGGCGAGACTGCCTCCCGATCATGTGACCACTGTGACAGTCAATCACAGTGGTCAAGTAATCAGCTGATCGTTCCTACGCCGCCCACCTCCAGTATTTAGAACTGAATGTAATTTTACAAACAAAAATCTCATTCACTGTTAGAGATTTGTTTTGCAAAAAAAATGTCCACCCTGAACGTCTTAAAAAAGAAAATTTTCTTATGAAGTTCTTCGAGTGCAGCCTTTCTCAACCAAGGGGTGCCTTGGCAAAATGCCTAAAAATTGCCAAAAATTTGTATACAATGCGGCGTGTGGATGAAGGCTGCTTTTTAATTACACAAAGCCACAGGTTTTCTTTGTGCACCATTACAAGCTTCTAGCTGCCGGCATCCTAATGACCAACGGCATCAGCAGTTGATACAGAGTATGTCAGTCGCCTGTACAGCATTCTTGTTTGTCCCTCCCCTGCCCCTCTCCATCAGTGTTGGGTCATATTGGGTGAGT
This sequence comes from Pelophylax lessonae, assembly GCF_965119305.1. Classification (NCBI taxonomy): domain Eukaryota; kingdom Metazoa; phylum Chordata; class Amphibia; order Anura; family Ranidae; genus Pelophylax; species Pelophylax lessonae. The sequence goes on from NC_138771.1 coordinate 129,915,884, forward strand.
GATGGAGAAAAACTGAGGGAGAAGAGAAACATTGGAATACTAGTCAGTACTAGTGTGCAAAAGTATATTTGCTTTGGAAGAATTACTCACCCATCACGTTGGGTGTCCTATGTGTGTGGATGGATGTTGCTGCATTATGTAAAACTCCCAGAATAGTTTTTACATTTTAGAATGTAAGCCTCAAGACTGTCTATATTTTTTAAAGGGTGCCTCCAGATTCTCCATAATTTTTAAAGGGTGCCTTGGCTGAAAAAAGGTTGAAAAACACTGTTGCAGTGTATGGCCAACTTTACGCAGTTCTGTCCTAGAGTGACAGCACTCACTCTATATTATTATTATTATTATACAGCAGGGGTATTAAATTAAAATTCTCGGAGGTCCGGCCATTAAAATTGTTATCCAGCAGAGGTTCGAGTCTCATGTTTGTGCTATGACTCAGTTTCATCACATTACAGCCCCTCCCCATTAAATTACAGTTTCCCTTCTTATATCAGTGTCATCAGGCCTTCCCTTTACACCAAAGCCCCCCTCCCTTTACACTACAGAGCCCCTTTTACATTGCAAAACTCCTGCTTTACATCACAGAACCCCCCTTTACAATACAGCCCCCATTTACATTACAGTGTCAGTTTTCTTCACCGTACCCCACTTTACAATATAGCACCCCCTTTACATCAGAGCACCCCTTTACAACAAAGCCCCTCTTTACAATACAGTCATTTTACATTACAGTGCCTGCTTTACATCACAGCCCCCCGTTGCATCCAAGTCCACCCATTTTACATCACAGGCCCACTTTACATCACAGTGCTTCCTTTACTTAAATGTTCTCTGTCCCCCTTCACATCACAGCATCCCCACCTTACATCAGATACCTACTCCCTTTACATCAGCCCCCCTTCCTTGCACCTCATTCTTCTTAGCAGCCCCCCCTACTTGCATCCCAGTCCACTTCACAGACCCCCTTCCTTGCACCACCCCAGTCCATATCATAGCCCCCCTTCCTTGCACCTCACTCTCCTTTACAGCACCCTCTTACTTGCAGCTCAGTCCCCTTCACAGCCCCCTCCTTGTATCCCAGTTCCCTTCACAGCCCCCCTTTTAACACCTCAGTCCCTTTTAAAGCCAACCTTAACTTGCATTTCAGCCCCCCCCCCCTTACTTGCATCTCAGGCCCCCTCACAGCCCCCTACTTTTATCCCACCCCTCCTTGTATCCCCGTCCCCTTCACAGCCCCCTCCTAGCACCCCAGTCCTCTTTACAGCCCCTTACTGTCAACTCAGTCTCCTCCACAAACCCTCCCTCCTTGTATCTATGTCCCCTTCACAGCACCACCACCCCCCTTTTTTTTTATACTGGTCCTCTTTACAGCCTCTTTTCCGTCCCTGTAATTCTCCTGCTACCTTACACAGCAGATAGAAGGCAGAAGGCACGGCATGGCCTTACAGAGGGCGGGACATGCTTTTCATATTAACAGGCAGGGGATTGGCTGCTAGGACTGCCCCGCATCCTAGCAATAAATCACTGGCTTGTTAACTTGAAAAGGATGTCCCGCCCTCTGTCTGGACATGCCGTTCCTTCTGCATGCTGCGGACGAATGCCCTGGCAGCAGCAGAAGAAGGAAGCTGTCAGCCGGGAGAGGATACCCTGGCTGCTAAGTGGTCCCGGTAGAATTGCTTTGCGGTCCGCTTTTGGCCCGCAGTCCGTCATTTAGTGATGCCAGTCATACAGGATCTATATAGCGCCAACAGTTTGTGCCGCGCTTTACAAATCTGTAGAGCAGCAGCATAGTCACCCTAGGAAAGGGCTATAAAGCACCTCCCCCTCTTCTTTATACCATAGAAGAGAAGTGTTCTGTAGTTCACAGAGGAAACTGGAGCTGGAAACAATGCTCACAAGATTTATGGTAGGATCAACAGCTATTGCACTTATCGAACAGATAGAACAAAGCACTTTCAATAGTATATTGAAAGGAGCAAATTTGTTCAGTGAACACTTTAGAAAGTACAACTGTTTGCATGTTCTTTCTATAGACAGATTTAGTTTATCTTTTATTGCGCCATAGCTAAAGATCAGACCACATTTTAGGCATGATTCATGCAAAAACCCAGGTAATTGCAAAAGGATTCATAATCTTTTTTTCCGGCTATACTTATAAATGGGATATAATGACACGGCATTTCCCCTGTGCTTTGTTCATAATGTTATCAATAGATTATCAGGACTGGGAAAAGCTGAAGCTCTCTGCAGTGAAATCAGTTGGCCAAGCACTGAGCATCTGATTCTGAACATCAATGCTTTGATTGCAGGCCAAAAGGTTCACATTTAACTGCTTATAAAGTGTCTGCAGGGCTGTTTGCATTGCACCTAGGAAGCAGCATGCTTCTCACTTTCATTTTGTAATGTAGCCCATTGTGTCTGCCCTGTATTATTTATGCAACAATTGTACTATTAAATCTGATCTGCTTAGAAATGTTAGTATTCTGACTGCATCGTATCTATTCTTACATTTTTATTTACCGTAACTGTGGCCAAAGTATCATGAAGCATTATAGGGTACAAGAAATGTCCCTTGAAGGTATTTTCAAATGTTTTTGTTGTTTTAACTATTAGGCTACATATACACTAGCCCACCCTAACCGTGGCCGCATTTTTGCCTCCTTCTGCGTTTTCCCGCAGCCAGTGATCAAAATGTTCCTATCCTGAACACGATTTTTCCATGTTCAGGAGAGGGAGGTTTAACCTCACTTAACCACTTGCCGACCGAGTACGGTAATAGTACTGCGGCAAAGTGGTTCGTTATCGTCTGACGACGTAGTATTAACGTCGTCAGACACTCCCCCTTCTGGGCGGCGCTTGCGCGCCGTCGGAGGCTCGCTCCCGCTGTTTTCATTCACAGCGGGAGTCGGGCCAGGGGAGGAGCAGCGGCGATCGCCGCTGCTCTGCCCCGATCGCCGGGGATCTAGTGTGGATCTCCATAGTGACAGGGAGTGACAGATCGGACTGTTCAGCATAGCTGGACATCCGATCTGTCCATGACTCACTCAGTCACCTCCCCCCCTACACGTCAGTAAGCACCAGGCATACATTAACCCCTCCCTCTCCAATAAAATTAACCCCTTCCCTGCCAGTGTCATTTTTACAGTAACAGTGCATATATATAGCACTGATTACTGCAGTAATGTCACTGGTAACCCCAAAAGTGTCAAAAATGTCAGTCAAGGGTCCGATCTGTCCGCCGCAATGTCGCAGTCCCACAAAAAAAATCGCAGATCGCCGCCATTACGCGTTAAAAAAAAAAACACCAAAAATGACAGAAATCTTTCCCTTTGTTAGTAAACGCAATAACTTTTGCGCAAACCAATCAAAATACGCTTATTGTGATTTTTTTTACCAAACATAGGTAGCAGAAAACAAATTGGCCAAAAATTTTTTAAAAAATTGGTTTTTACATCTTTTTTGGGGGGAATTTCATATAAAAAAATGTTAAAAATATTGTTATTTTTTCAAAATAAACGCTCTTTTTTTGTTTATAGCGCAAAAAGTAAAAATCGCACAGGTGATCAAATACCACCAAAAGAAAGCTCTGTTTGTGGGAAAAAAAGTACGTAAATTTCGTTTGGGTACGGCGTCGCACGACCGCGCAATTGTCAGTTGAAGTCGCACAGCGCCGAATCGCAAAAAGTGGCCTGGACGGAAGACAGCAAAATCCTCCGGTGGTAAAGTGGTTAAACACGGCACCTCCCAAATTCTGCTAAAAGCCTGGAATTTAAGTATGGAGTTGAGTTTGGGAGCTTTGGCAAAATAACGCCAAAAGCTCCTAAACTCAAGTTTAGCAGCTGCCAGTGTACATGAAACTTTAGTGTAGTTATATTCACTCTGTTGCTTGTTTGCCTTACCGTGTAATAATAGGCTCACATTTTGTGGCTGCAGTTTGTAGTGCCATGGTTATTCCCATTTCCCTATGTCCATGTATTCATTCAGAAAGCTTGTCCCTATTCACTAAACGGACAGGCAACTTCTTGTTCTGGGTCACACAGCATCCATTTCATGTCTTGCCATTTCCTTTGTGTTTCAGTACAGATGTGGAAGTACTAATGTGATAAAACATGTCTGTTCCCTTCATTGCTCTCTCTTTTTGTGTCTGTGCCAGATCTAATTACTATGTAGCTCTCACTTGCACAAGCACTAGACTCAGAGACTGGGGATAGTTTCTTTACAGTAAGTGTCAGTTCTTAGACTACACATAGGTTTCATGCATTAACCCATGCATTTCTAGGCTGCATGCCTCATATTTAAATGCAAACAGAATACAGGAATGTGACTGTGTGAATGTCCTGACATCTTCTGGGACCTATGTGTCCCCTAGAAGGCAGCAGGGGGGGGAGTGGCCGGAAATGTTCAGAGATCGCTACGGCGATCTTACCCGGAAGTGGGAGCGGGTACCTGTCAAAACAAGGTACCTGCTCCTCCCTCCTCCCCCAAAAAGTGCCAAATGTGGCAGTGGATGGGGGGAGGGAGCAAACAAGTGGAGCTTCCCCTTTTGGGTGGAGCTCCACTCTAACTATTGGGTTCTCCCTTTAAAATTATATTAAAGGTTGTTTTTTTTTAATACAAACACGTCATTATTGCCTGCTCTTTGCAATGGTTTTGCACAGAGCAGCCCTGATCCTCTTCTTCCACCGACGCTCCTGGCTCCTCCCCCTTGACCAGTGCCCCCACAAGCAAGCTGCTTGCTATTGGGCACTGGTGCATGCTCGCTCCCAAGCCCCACTCTATGCGTTCATAAGACACATAGAGCCGTGGCTCAGCCCCACCCCCCACTCTCTCCTCATTGGCTCCCTGGCTGTGATTGACAGCAGTGGGAGCCAATGACTCCCGCTGCTGTATCTCAGCCAATAAGGAGAGAGAGACTCAAGACAGCTGAGGCTCCCATGCACATAACTGGATCGAGTGGGGACTCAGGTGAACAGAAAGATTTTTACCTTTGTGCATAGAATGCACGAAGGTAAAAAAACCTTCAGCCTTTACAACCACTTTAATCATTAGTAATAATATAATTGACAAAAACAAACGTTCCCTTTTCATCTCTGAGCTTGGTAACAGATCATACCCACATAACCCTTTTTTGTACCACATACTAAATACAAACTAGGAACTGAACTATGCACCTTAAGGTGCTGCCTTAAATAGACAATAAGCAGGAAGGCTGGTAGGCATCTTAAACACATATGTTAGCCCCCTTTCACATGGGCAGTGCCCCCGATGGACTTCGTTTTGCTCAGTGGGGATCAATTTGTGGATCCCCGCTGAGCAAGCGGATGACAGCTCCGTCTCTTCTTACCTTGCAGAGACGGACCTGTCAGAGCCCCGCTCTCCTCTATGGGGGATCAGATGAAAATGGACCGACTGTCCGTTTTTATCCGATCTTATCCGATCCTCCAGACAGATGGAAAATAAGGTTTCCATCCGTCCAGATTTCACAGACAGGATCGGAAAGCAGCAGTTGTCAGTGGACGTGTCTCCACTGACATCCGCTGCTCCATAGGGCTGCATGGATCATCCAATCAGGTCTGCCTGAAAAACTGACAGGCGGACCGGATCAGAAAGCCTGTGAGAAAGGGGCCTTAAAGATTAGGTTTTCTTTTTCTTTTGGGGATGCAACACCACTCACATTAGCTAATTAGGTATGTGCAGTGGTGTGTATTTCATTTTCTGCTGGTGGCTGCTTCTGAGCTGCCAGGTACTGCCTTGAGAAACTGTCTTATGGCGCTTTTAGATTTAACTGCAGCCACTGCTACAGAGCAAAGCTGTGTCGCTGGCACCCTTGCACGCACGCACGCACACACACACACACACTTATGCCCTCTTCATTATTGATAGAACTCATATTACTACATTTCCACAATGCGTCATGTTGTGTGAATGGGCAGGGAAGATCCTGTCATTCTACTACTACACCAACCATTCATACAATTGCATTTCAGGAGTGTAGTAATATGAGTTCTGTGATCTGTGAAGAGGGCAAAAAGGGCCAATTTTTCATGGCAGGTAATGCAGTGCCGGAAGGTAGCCGCTCAAGGCAGTATGCAGGGGCTATGAAGGAGGCACAGGAGGGAGGATACTTATTTGAAGTAGCCACCTACACGTAATAGGTTGCACAGCTTTACACATAACTAATGTTTAAGGTGCTGTTAACCCCCCCCCCCCCCCCAAAAAAAAACTTTGACTTTAAATCCTTTAAAAAAAAACAGAGCATGCAAGAGCAATAAGATTTTACGATTTTACTTTGTATTTTGTTCACAGTAAGATTGCCATTCTAATATGAATCTACAGCACTGCAGTGACGTGCTGGCCTAGTGGTCAGAGCAGTTGTTTTTACCCTGGGTTCCTCCAGAGGTTATTGGGGAATCATTGAGCAATTTCTCCTTCTTAGATTAGTAATCACTGACACCAACAATCTTTTTAGATATCTGTAAGGGGTGGATTTGTCTAACTGAATACAGACATAATGAACATTCCTCTCATTGATCATCATACTAATGTGCCATAAGCTGTAGCTATAGTAATTATTACTAGAGGTTCCCTCAGACCTGAATGTTATTTTAAAGTAATTGTAAAGACAATTTAAGACAATTTAAAAAAAAATTGACTTATTATGTAGGTTAATACTTTATACTTACCTGCCCTGTGTAATGGTTTTGCACAGATCATCGTCAATCGTCCTCTTCTCTGGGCCCCTACCAGAGCTCCTGGTTCCTCCTCTTTTCTGTGTACCACTATAGGATGGCGCTTCCTATTGTGTCACACCTGAGGGTTTAATCCCGAGCCGCACTGCATGTGTCTGTAGACACAGACAGCGAGGCCCGGCCATACCCCCTTCTCTCTTCTCACAGGCTGTGATTAAAGAAGTTGTAAACTCCGTTAAATTTTTTATTTTTTTTTACAACCTGTAAGAGAAACACATAATGAGCTAGTATGCATTGCATACTAGCTCATTATGAAATACTTACCTTAGAACGAGCCCCCGCCGTTCCGTCCGCTTACCTGTATGACGGGCATCTGATTGGCCGGAGCCGCGGTGACGTCACTCCCGCGCACGCGCGCGGGAGCCGACAGTCACGGCACGGGTCTCTGAAGAAACGGCACCAGCGGCCATTCCTTCAGAGTGCATGCGCCAGTGACGTCACTGGCTGCATGTAAGGTAAATATCTCCTAAACGGTACATGTTTAGGAGATATTTACAATACCTATAGGTAAGCCTTATCATAGGCTTACCTATAGGTAAAAGTGTCAGAGGAGGGTTTACTTCCTCTTTAAGAGCATACAAATATAAAGAAAACAGAGCTGCACTTTTTTTTGAATATACATTCAGTGAAAAATAATAAAGTGTATGAATGAGTCCACGTGAGTAAGTGAAGTAAATAGAAATTCTTCTTTAAAATTAGATTAAAAGAAATCCAACACCAGCAGCAATGTAAAACTTCTTGTGTGAAACCTCCACCTCTGATAATAAGAGCGTTTACCAGATCTCATCGACCCTCTATTGCTAAGGAGGTCAATTGGGCAATGATCAAGACCATCAATGAGATTTTGCAGATAGGGATGCACTCCTGTAGATAGTTAAACCAGTGGTTTTCTCCAGACGGGCTTTGCCAGACACCGTAAACAGAGGTATGGAAGAAATATTGCTCCAATAATGTAAAATCTTCAGATTATTTTATTAAAATAATTAAAATTGCTCTTACACCAGTAAATGAATAAAACACCAAACTGAACAGTATGTTTGCCGGCAACCAATTAAACCTGCGCTTCCAGGATCGATAGGTACGTGATGACATAGAAACAGAAGATTAGGGCCCAAGGAGCTTTAACGAGACATACACATAATTGTAAAATTACATTACCGGTAGTTTATTGTATGAAATAGTAAAAAATACATAGTGTTACACACAACAAAGATGATCATCAACAAAAAACATTAAACATTTCCATTGCATATATGTACTTGTTAGTCTGTACATCAACAATATCAATGGCCTGTGCTAGATGAATCTCAACGCGTTTCGCAATGACACAATTTTGCTTCATCAGGAGAAAAGCACAGATATCTATAAGCAAAAACATCATAACATGAAGCAAAGGCACAGACAGCAAAAAAAAAAAAAAAAAAAGGGGGGGGGGAATAAACCTTAAGATGTAGCAGTAGCCTGTAAATTTCGAGGTACTCAAGGTCCACTTGTCAGGACCCTACAGTTTTCACATGTCCACATATCCAGACTATTAAATAAAAGTGCATAGAAGCGGAAGAAACCGCTATACCCCTCATGAAAAATGTAAGAATTGTGCTGTTCAGTCTCTCCAGGAGGTGGGGGGAGATGGATACCGGGCAAGCAGGACACACAGAGCATGCATCCTTCCAGATGGCAAGGCCAAAAGATGGAGAAGGCCTAAACCTGCAACAATATGTGTATATACTACTGTTGAAAAAAGGACCTCACAAAAATAAAGTCATAGAAAGAAAAAAGAAAAAAATAGACATATACCAGGTGACCAAAATAGAGTGCCAAACCACCTTCTATATAGATGATAAGGATAGAGGTAGACTATAAAAGAATACTAAGTGAGAATGGGCAAGCAGGGGTGAAAAAAGTTACACGGGTGGTGCATGGGATAAAAATAGGAAACAATTTGAGTGCAAATAGAGCCAATCCACAAGTGCTGAGATAAAACAAAAACCAAAATGTGAACTGATAATTAAAAAACCCAAATGTGAAGAAAGTTGAAGGTACATGATGACATCAGAAAGCAGCACCGCCCTACATTTTTCATAATAAATGACATCTTCCGGGGCGCCAATAACTGCCGCTGCTAACTTTGAGCCAGTGAGGAGAGAGAGGCAAAAAGTTTTATTTACCTTAATACAGAGAATGCATTAAGTTAAAAAAACCTCTAGCCTTTACAACTACTTTAAAGGAGAAGTATGGCCAAAGCTGATTTGGCTATACTTCTCCTGCGGATCACAGGAGTACAGTTCATTCTTCATTCCTCCGACCCTTTTTCAGCCAAAAGCGGCCTATATTCCACTATCGGCTGATGTCACTCAGCCAGTCCAGGCACTAGATCGATCCTGACATTATAGTTGGGATCCACCCAGAAGCCTGGAACAGCAGCTGGCACAGCCTCTCAGAATGCTGGGAGACTCACCCAGCTTCTCTCGGCCCCCTCCACAGCCCAGAGCTCCAGTGAGCCCTGGAGGGGCAGAGTAGAGAGACTGACAGTCACCGTTCTCTGCTCAGAGAAGAGGGAAGAACTGAGCAGTCATCTTTGACCACTTAATTCTCAGCGTAGAGGCGGCAGTGGACAGATGCTGCATTCACCTAGGTGAGTATGGTAGATCGATCCTGACTTTATAGTTGGGATCCACCCAGAAGCCTGGAACAGCAGCTGGCACAGCCTCTCAGCATGCTGGGAGACTTAGCCAGCTTCTCCCGGCCCCCTTCACAGGCCAGCGCTCCCGTGAGCCCTTGAGGGGCAGAGCGGAGAGACTGACAGTCATTGTTCTCTGCTCAGAGCAGAGGGAAGAACTGAGCAATCATGTTTGACCAATTAATTCTCAGCGTAGAGGCGGCAGTGGACAGATGCTGCATTCACCTAGGTGAGTATGGTAGATCGATCCTGACTTTATAGTTGGGATCCACCCAATAGCCTGGAACAGCAGCTGGCACAGCCTCTCAGCATGCTGGGAGACTTAGCCAGCTTCTCCCGGCCCCCTTCACAGGCCAGCGCTCCAGTGAGCCCTGGAGGGGCAGAGCGGAGAGACTGACAGTCACCGTTCTCTGCTCAAAGAAGAGGGAAGAACTGAGCAATCATGTTTGACCACTTAATTCTCAGTGTAGAAGCGGCAGTGGACAGATGCTGCATTCACCTAGGTGAGTACGTTTTTTTTCCGGGGGGGAGTGGGGAGAAGCTTCTTCTGTTGGGATTCTTTGGTTTTAAAAGATTGTGAAAGGCTGGTTTAGAGTAAAAAAAAGCCAGTGCGGTACTTGGCTTTACTGGGTCGTAGTAACTATGGACAATACTTATTTCTTTCAGCAAAAGTACAAAGCATAGTCAGTTGGAAAACTGAAAGGCATATTACTATGTCTCCACCATTTCAATACATTTATTGTTTTATGATTTCTTGACAGCCGCCAGACTCCTCCCTCTGACATGTTTAATTCTGAAAAAGAGCCTAATTGAAGAGATGAGTTACAAAGCAGATAGAATTGAGATAAATAGATAATGCTTTCAGTTTAGTTAGCTTCCAATTAAGAAACAAATGGGACGAACTGCACTGAGCACATAACAGCTAGTATTTAGTCATTGATTGTTATTATTTAAATAAACAGGGTCATGCTGAGAAACCAAAATTTGAAAGGCCATGTAATAACAACAATGGTTCCTGATTATCAGGGGTGGTGCTAAATTAGGCATTTCATTCTTTTACTTTCTGTATTCAATTTTTTTTCTTAACCTGCTCCTAATGTTACTATCCTGTGTAATCCTTGCACGCCTACTTTCTTATTCTCTACCTCATCCTTGCTGCACCCTCTCTAGCTCTCTTCGTCTTTTTGCCCTCAGGCTGAGTGATACATACTGTGACAGCTCTGGCTGGACACAGTCATATAATTTACATCACACTGTTGCTCTTCTATCTCCCCCTCCTTCATTCTTTATAGACCAGATGGGGTGGTCAGTCTGTTTCCCTCACATCTATCCTTTACATCCTGCACATCGTGTTTTTCAGTCATGTCCCATATCGTGTTTGAAGAAGAATCCGGCTCTGATTAAAAATCAGGGTATGTTGTTTTATAATTAGGAACTGCAGAAATCATTTTATATTGAGTGATGTATGCAATCCCACTAACCAACACCACCAAAAACTAGGTGCCTGCATCAGCTCCTCGTAACAGGATAAGGTGTTCCTTTGCATTTTAGTCAAAGTATGCATAATTATTATGCATCTGCAGCACTTCAGTGATGTACTGGTCTTGCATTTAGAGCAGTCACTCTTAACCACTTAAGCGCTGGAAGATTTTACCCCCTTCCTGACCAGGGGGTTTTTTGCGATTTTTTTACTGCGTGACTTTAATGGACAATTGCACGGTCGTGCGACGATGTACCTAAATGAATTTGACGTCCTTTTTTTCCCACAAACAGAGCTTTCTTTTGGTGGTATTTGATCACCTGTGCGATTTTTTGATCATGCACTATAAACAAAAAAAGAGCGTAAATTTTGCAAAAATAACAATATTTTTCACATTTTTTTATATGAAATTCCCCAAAAAAATGTAAAAATCAAAATTTTTTAACATTTTCGGCCAATTTGTTTTATGCTACATATGTTTGGTAAAAAAAATCGCAAAAAGAGTATTTTGATTGGTTTGCGCAAAAGTTATCGCGTTTACTAACAAAGGGAAAGATTTTTGTCACTTTTGGTGTTTTTTTTTTTAACGAGTAATGGCGGCGATCTGCGATTTTTTTTGCGGGACTGCGACATTGCGGCGGACAGATCGGACCCTTGACTGACATTTTTGACACTTTTGGGGTTACCAGTGACATTACTGCAGTAATCAGTGCTATACATATGCACTGTTACTGTAAAAATGACACTGGCATGGAAGGGGTTAACTGTATTGGAGAGGGAGGGGTTAAGTGTGTCCTAGGGGCGTGTTTCTAACTGTGATGGGACATGTCTACTATTGTAAAAACAAAGATCAACGGTCCTACATAGTAGAACCGTCTGATCTCCATTTTTACACAGGGGAGAATGACAGGCGGCTTGTTTACATTAGCCGCCTGCCTTTCTCCCTTCCCGGCGAACGGTCGCGAGTGACCGGCGGACATCGGGTCCGCCGATCACACGCACTGACTTGTTAGGGAACGAGCCGGGGCGGGCGCGCGCGCCCCGCTATTGGCTCACAAGCCAGTGACAGGCTAGTGACGTACCGATATGTCACTTTGCCTGGCCGGGGCTAACCGCCGCAGTATATGTACTTCGGCAAGTGGTTAACCAGGCTTCTGTGCAACCATAGAGGTTCCTCTAGAGTAGGGGTCTCCAGACTACAACCCTCAGACCACACCCTATACAAGATTGAATCTGGCCTGCAGCTATGATCAATGGTGTATCCTCAATGTGCACAGATTCAGGATTAAGGTAAACTCCCCCAAACTGAACCCAGACTTTATAAACAAGGATGTTGATGGGGACCCTGATGTACAGGGAACTCTGATGGCAACCCTGATTTAAAAGGGAATCTAACAGCAACCCTAATGTAAGGATGGAACTCTTTTTTTGGCCCGCAAATATTTGTAGTCAATACAATGTGGGCCTCATACTGAAAAGTTTGGAGACCCATTCTCTAGAGCAGTGTTTCTCCACTCCGGTCCTCAGGGCACACTAACAGGCCAGATTTTAAGTATTACCTTGGGGGCATGCAGACTAGAATACTGCAATTACTGAGCAGCAAATTATATCACCTAAGATGTATTTCAGGTTTCTTGCAAACATGGCATGTTAGGGTCCTTTCACATGAACCGCCTTCCGATGAGCTCCGTTCTTTGCTCAGCGGGGGATTGATCTGCCAATCCCTGCTGAGCAGGCAGATGACAGCTCCGTCTCCGCACTGTGTGCAGAGAGGGAGGTGTCAGAGCCCCGCTGCTCTCTAGGGGGAATCAAATGAGAGCGGACCGCCTGTCCGCTCTCATCCAATCCCATCCGATCCCCTGGACGGATGGAAAATAGGGTTTCCATCCGTCTGGATTTCACAGACAGGATCGGATGCGGATGGCAGCGGGTGTCAGAGGACATGTCTCCGGTGACATCCGCTGCTCCATAGGGATGCATGGAGGATCCGATCAGATCCGCCTAAAAAACTGACAGGTGGATCTGATCGGGAGTGTTCGTGTGAAAGGACCCTAATGGCACGTTTCCACTGAGCTTTCTGGTAAGGTTCGGTTCGGTACGGTACGCTATTTATGCCGTTTCCATTATGAATGGTACCCTAATTCCGAACCGTACCGTACCACTTTTTGGTACCCTTTAGTTGGGGTACCAAGCACATTAGACCCGTACCAACTGGGTGGAGCTACACTCTGCAGAACTTTGATTGGTTGACAGAGAATCGTCTATCACAGCTTTTCTGCTGTGACCAGCTACACCACGCCTATCATGAAAAGGGTACTATTGGCAGTGGAAACGCAATGTGTACCGTACTGAACCGTACCATACTGAACCGAACCGTACCGTACCACTCAGTGGATACGAGGCATTAGTGTGCCCTGAGGACCGGAGTTGAGAAACACTGCTCTAGAGGTTACTAGGGTTCCTTGAGAAATGTGAAAATTCTGCCTTTCAGATATGTAACCCCTGATGCCAATGAACTTTTTTGGTATCTGGGGGGATTCATCGAATTGACCACGAGAAACTGCAAAAATTAGGAACTAAAGAAACCATTTAATATAGTTTGATTTAGTGGCTAATATGCAATCCCAGTACCCAACACCCCCAGCAGCTAGGTACTTGTGACTGCTACTCTGTTACATTGCCCTGATGGACAACATATCACCATGAAAATTAAACTGGTAGTAAAGGTTAATTCTAAAAAGATCTGTATAATATAATCTGGTCCGGTCATGTGATTCAGCAGCTCCGGGTCCCGTGTCAGGGAGCACTTGACAATGACTGTGAATTCCCGGAGTGATGACTTCACCAATAGGGTGCCATGGTCCAGCCATTGTCAGCATTCCCTCCTCCCCCTGCAGCAGCCACTCACTGACATATGGGAGCGAAAGCCGCAAGATCTCATGACCGGACCAGATAAATGCCTAATTAGCACCTGTGCATCCCAGGAACGCACATTACTGGAATGCCCAAAAAGCAAACCAAAATGTGTGATGCACTTGCGGTGCCATTATTTCCTAATGGTCCCCAAATGTGGCTAACAGATGCGTATTTTGTTATGCAACAAGATGTGTAAAGAAATGCACCAAAAAGCATGATTAAAAAAGCGTGCAGCTCACCGCCCAAAAAGGTGCAGTAGCTCCTTTGGTGCATTTATTATTATGTGTCGGCTGCCCTATGCGTGTCACACAAAAACTCACGAAAAAAGCAGGTGCAAACCCAAGTTCTCATAACGCCTAGGGTGAATGAGGCCTAAAAAAGGGTAAGTACCCAGATCTTTTATATACAAGGTATGCAGGATAAGTAGGAGGAGGGGGAAAAGAACATTTTTAAGAATAGTTAGATTTAGCCTTTTATATTTGTATTATGCTATATGATTAGATACAAATGGTACTTGAGTTTAGTATCTCTCACTAGCTATTCATTTTACCCTATGCTGTGTTTATCTTGTTACCTGGTGTTTGTTTGTTTGTTTTTTTTTTTTTTCTTTAGCTCAAAAGCCTCCAATCTCCAGACACCATTAGCCTCCAAGCTTTAAAATAGCTAAATAGACAAGAAAGATGGTGTAAATAGATTTGTTCTCAAATTCCATGCATACATAAAGCTGCATCGAACACATTGCTATCAGATATAAATGAAAGTAAGATTACAGGGGAAAGTCACAAACAAATGACGGCAATGAAACAGAAGGAGATCATAATTATATATTTATGAGCTGTTGAAGTAAGGTAGTTTCAAACATGACAAGCCCAAAAACTAGCAAAGGAAACAAAACTATTACTTTAGGGGAAAAAGGAGTTGTGTGTCTTTCATCGTTGTGTGTCTGTCGTTTTTTGCAAATATTTTTCAGGATTGCTAGGTTCAAAACTGACAGTAAAAAGTGTTGTTTCATGTTCTTTATTATATATAGGAAAAAGCAATGTGCCACAGCTAAAATGTTAGCTTTAAAGTGATTCTATTTCCTTATTTTTTTAAATAATACATCTGTCATACTTACCTGCTCTGTGCAGTGGTTTTGCACAGAGCAGCCCTGATCCTCTTCTCCTGGGGTCCCGCTTGCTATAGGGCCACTCGTATGGGCTTGATTCTGAGCCATGCAACCTGCGTCTATATACACACACAGCGTGGTTCAGCCCAGGCACCCGTTCCCTCAACACATGATTTAATTGACAGAAGCAGGAGCCAATGGCTCCTGCTGCTGCCTCTCTGTTTTGTGAGGAGAAAGCAGAGAGGGCCGCTGCTCTCGGGCACAGCGCTTGATTGAGAATGGCTCAGGTAAATATTTAGTGGGGACTGAGGGGGATCCTGTACACAGAAGGGTTTTTACCCTAAAGCAATTGTAAAAGTCACTATGTATCCCCTCCAGGTATTCTGCCATTAACAGCAGTGTTTTTGTTTGTTTGTTTTTTAAATGAAAAGGCTAAATACCTTTTCCCACACCGTCACTGCACAGTCACGTGATCCCCCTGTGCTGGTCGGCCCCAAAGTATGTAGAGAAGCGGGAGGGGCCGAGATTCCCCTGTGACTTCAGCCGGCCAGCACAGCTCATTTAAAAAATAACAAATACACTGTTGTTAATGGCAGAATAATCAGGAGGGAATACTTGTATATTTGCTATATTGTGCAGCTGAAAAGTGGCGGGAGGGGCGGGGAGGAGAGCCACTCTCATGCTGACAGGGAGGGAGAGGGAGAGACTGTCAGAGTAGAGCAGCTGATGACGGAGGCACATAAACTGACCACGGTAATTATGGATCAACAGCCATGATTACCATGGTCAGCATAAAGAGGGAGACACAGAAACTGGCAGGATCAACCAGGTTTTTTACAAGATAGTAAGGGAAAAATTACAAAGCATGAGCACTGCGCTCTGCAGCATGCTTTAAAGCAACAGGATCTTAGTTTTTGTTTTCTTTTTTAAGTTTACAACCACTTTAATTCAGAGAATGCATTAAAGTAAAAATGTAAGCCTTTACAAGCACTTTAATTGTAAATACCTGTTTGATACAATGTATAGTTAATAATTATCAGCTGTATTTATTTTCATGGATCCCAGAAGATTGGTAATCAGAGCAGGGCCCTCTAAATCTGTATTGAATTGTATTGTAACTGTATTGTCTTCCCTCATATTGTAAAGCGCTGCGCAAACTGTTGGCGCTATATAAATCCTGTATAATAATAATAATCAGATTAACCTACATGATAAGTCAACTTCTATTCTTAGCATCTTCCACTTTATATACATTAGCCTTATTCAAGGCATTGCTAGTTGGATTGGTATAATACATGCCATTTTCTGTTGTGGCTGGCTCATACCCTCACTTGTTTCTGGTTTTCACAATATTTTCCCTTTGCTATCTCTGTGCCTTTTTCACTCTATATCTCTTTTCCCATTTAGCTACATTCTTTGTCTTGCAGCCTCTCCTTTTTGAACCTCTCATTTAACTTAGTTTTCCTGTATCTCCAGTGTCAATACCAGCAGACATTAGATCCTCTCAGACTGATCCATTCTCTATTAATCCTCTGATCAATAGCAGCATCAATCACCTTCTATATCCCAGTGGTTCCTTCCTTCATGGGATATTTAACTTGTTCCTCACTGGACCTTCAAGCATAGTTGTAAGGATCAATTGTCTGCAGGTAATAGGACTTTGCTGCATACAATATTTACTTCTAGAGTTAGTAGGCTTGTTTCATCAGTTAGATGACAAAACTGGTATACAGAACCAGGTCTGTGTTCAATGTACAGGTTTCAGAAGCTTTGCTTTTATGGATTCTACTGCGTGATAAACAATGAACTAAATTATGTTGTGAACTGTTGTGGAACTAATATTAAATGTTGCATACAAGATTACATCATGTGTTGGGTTTTATGGCCCCATATGAATTATTGCTGCAGAGTTGGATAAATGACAATAGCTAATTAGCCAACCTTTCTAAGAAAAAACTAACTTTTGAGAGGCTTCTCTCTGGTTACCTGTCTCCTAAAGCTATAGATGAGAGTTGCCCATTTTGACACTATCTAGATTTTACAAACATTAAATTATAGTGGGGGCATAACAACATCTTAATGTGCTTACATTTAGTGGGATATCTGGCTAACGTTTTTACAAGTTGTGATGGTACCAACCGTCATTATGTGTGACGGATCACCCTGTCCCTGGATTGTAAACCCCTTCGTGTCATTTTCCTATGAGTTTGCATTTTATGTTCCCTTTATTCATCTTCTGAACAACTGAAGATGGCATGACTCATGGCATTGAGTTAATGTAATGTAATGCTACAGCCCTTCTCCCCCCTCCCCCCCCCTTCCTGTTTCTGTGTCTAATTGTGTGGATTCATGACACATAGACAATGGTCTGGACTGGAGACATCTCTCCGCAGGGGGTGTGTATTGAGCGACTGCCTGTCTACCATAAGCTCATTAGGTTATCTGTAGCCTGTTTCAATGTACAAATGTTCAGTTTCCATTGGTTGTTCCTTGTCCCCTTCCCCCCTTTGGCAAGGCTAAGGGGAGTGTCAAATAACTGTGTGTAAAACTGTATGTCTTGGAATTTAATAAACACTTCTTGCTTACTCACAGCATAGAGTTTCATCTCATGTTTATGGGAGAAGGCTATACCAGCTCTATCCCTCTTCTGCTTGGATTGCTCAATCACTAGCTCTGGTAAGAGCTGTTCCTGCTCTACTCTACAGCATCCCTCACACTAGGGGGGAAGAGAAGATCTCTGGCAGTGAAACCCCTCTTTCCATCGGGCGTCCGCTACAACTGGCGTTCTCAGCATAGCATAGCCGGGGTTGTGGGCCGAGAGAAAGAACCAAAATGTAATTTTCAGTGAGGTCATAATCGGGCCCTAGACTACAAAGAAGCAGTTGGGCTGGCCTTGATTGGGCCAATGTTAGAGGAGCCAGCCTCTTCCTCCAGGCTTGTACTTCTACAGCAGAGATGCCAGCTAGACAGAGATAGTGACAATGCTGTGACTAATTCCACAGGCACTTTACAGTATTGTCACCTTAATGCAGGAAGTGAATCATCAGTACTTTGCCTGGCAGGATCAACAGGTATGAATACTAATAAAGAAAAGTACATGAGAGATACAGAGCTCCCTAATGATACAGTGATTTGATGTATGAAAAAAATTGGATTTTGTCTATATTTACACTTTAATCTACAA
Organism: Pelophylax lessonae; assembly: GCF_965119305.1. Classification (NCBI taxonomy): domain Eukaryota; kingdom Metazoa; phylum Chordata; class Amphibia; order Anura; family Ranidae; genus Pelophylax; species Pelophylax lessonae. The sequence goes on from NC_138771.1 coordinate 129,934,001, forward strand.
TATCATGTGTATGGAGACCATTTTCAAAGTGACTTTTGATTACACCAGTGATAAAAACCTGTCCTGAGTGTTATGGTTCCCTCCCTTGATAGCAGCCCTGTCACCATCTCTTTGCACCTTCCCATCCTTTTCCATACCTCTGCATAGGAATAAACAAGAGCATGCAGCCTGAAGTAGAGTGTAGTTTTCATGTTTATAGACCATGGGAAGATACTGGAGCCTGGAGGGGGCAGGCAAGATCCAGCAGAAAAAAATTATTGGTTTCCTAAGCCTTTGGGCAATTATTAGAAGTGCTGTCTTTCCTCGAGGTTTGTTAAAATGGCTCCTGGATTCTACATGGATTTGTTCATCCCTATATTAAAGATTTATATAGCGACAATTACTATTGCATGCCACCATCTTCTGCAGTAATGTTATGCATATTATATACTCTACTGCTGTGTACAGTGTGCATAATAGTGAAGCATTTTTAAATTATTAGTATAGGTTTTGTGTGCTTGGTCATATCTTAAGCACCCATGTGTTTGCCATATACCTTGTCATTAGGGGGTACTGAATTTTTTACAATGAGCTGGCTTTTCAACCTTCAAGTATAACTAAAGGCAATTTATTTTTTTAGGTTTGGATAGTAGAGAGGGATTAGAACACTTGCCAGTTTTGATTGCTGTCTATGCTCCCGTTAGGGGGATTCATTCTCTCTATTTGTCCTATTTACTGATATTATTGGAAGTGAAAGTAAAATAAAATTCCAAATTTTGGGTTGTCCCCAGAAAAGTAATAGAAAGGAAATCTTCCAATGGGGGCACTAGTTTTGGTGACCTGGGGGTCCTCAAGGAATTGCCTAAGTTTGCAAGGACAGAAAGTGAAGGGAAATCTCTGAAATGGTACACAGATGGGACAAGGGTTATAACCCTCCCTTACTCTATCCAAAATGAAAGAAAAAAAGTTTCTCCTATAGTTCTACTTACATATAATATTAGGGCTGGTACTGTCCTTAAAATTGGATTGTATTATATTCATTGCATTGCCACAATACTGTACCAGATGACTTGACATATATTAGCCTTAACATTTAAAGCTTATTCATACTGAAAGCTTTGCTTAGACATCATAAAAAACACTGCTTCTATTTATGTACTATTTTACATTCAGATGGTAAGGTGGCCTTGGTTAATCTAAGGTTTTGTTAATGAACAATTATGATGATTATTATTATTATTAATCTTTTAAATATTTGAAATGACTAAATGATTCTTAGATGATTGGATAATTTATGTTTATTATAGTCAGAAAATCATCCTTTTCAGGTTTGCCGATGATTCACTATAGAAGTATTTTCCACTTAGCCTAGTGAACCTCTGTTCACTTCAAGCACCCAAACCTGAAATGGATTTTAAAAATAGGAATATCCTCTGAATATTAGTGGATGTTTTAAGATATATAGACATTAGTGGAGAAAACAAAATACTCCTTTACCAAGTCAACTTCTGTAGTGAAAAACCTTGCTGGCCTACAGCTGCCCCAAAACACTTACACACACAGTAGTATAAAGGAAAAATGGTCTTTTTGGGGGAAAAAAAGGCCAAATACAGCGCTTGCTAGCTAAAAAATACACTGGATGTTATATAAATTCCTAAAATTGATAATACCAATTGCATAAAAACTATTATAAAATCCACAATAAACAGCAATAAAAGATATAAAGGTGATGTAGTGCTCACATTATTCCTTAGTGCATAGGTGACTGTGATATAAAATATAATATAATTTCCGAATACAGTATTAGAGTAAAAAACACTCCCTGGTGGCTAGCGGTGCGGGCTGCGCGTCCTCCTCATGGAAACAACGGGCTACTTCCGGCTTGCGTTCCACCCAGGGGTAGCGTAATGACGCGTAAACTGACGCGTTTCGTCACATCCGTTGACATCCTCAGAGTCACTGGATGTGACGAAACACGTCAGTTTGGACCGCATTACGTCATTACGCTACCCCTAGGTGGAACGCAAGCCGGAAGAAGCCCGTTGTTTCCGTGAGGAGGACGCGCAGCCCGCACCGCTAGCCACCAGGGAGTGTTTTTTACTCTAATACTGTATTCGGAACCCGATGTACGGGTAATAAACTTTATCAAACTTTATTACGCTATCTGGAGCTTTCTTTCCTCTTCCCACAACATATTGGGCTGACTATACCCCGGAGCCCAGAGGAGTCATATTAACCCATAGGACCGCTTAAAGGATGAACCTTTTGGCCCAGGAGGCCACCAAAGCCTGAATGGTCCCAATGTCATACGACATATGAGACCCACTGCATCTGGTAAGTGATCCATTTCTTTCATTCACCTGGGAGAAGGAATCAACACCATAATCAATCAAGCCAACAGCATTTGCACATTTTTTATTGTGAAGAATCACTCACACTAAGGACATTTTTTTGAGCACTTTTTTGAGCACAAAGTCACTTTTAACATTGGACTGTTTTTTCTATTTTATATTGTATTTAAACTACGTGTATATGAGCTGGTAATCTATACCAATTATATTATATTTTATATCACAGTCACCTATGCACTAAGGAATAATGTGAGCACTACATCACCTTTATATCTTTTATTGGTGTTTATTGTGGATTTTATAATAGTTTTTTATGCAATTGGTATTATCAATTTTAGGAATTTATATAACATCCAGTGTATTTTTTAGCTAGCAAGCGCTGTATTTGGCCTTTTTTTTCCAAAAAAGACCATTTTTCCTTTATACTACATTTTATTGTACAGCAGCTGCTCTCTATTTATTAGAAATTCCCCTATATATTTATATATTTATTTGAAATCCGTATTTATTTAAATAATTATTCATTTGGAAACTCATCCATGGCGCGTGGTATATACTCTGTATATTTTCTTTACACACACAGTAGTGGCAATAAAATAACAGACATCCACTCTTTCAGATTCATTTTGCAAAATGTATTGTCTAAGCATCCAGGGGAGAGAGGTTTATGGTTACAGGATATCAAAAAATACCACCAAAAATCCCTCCACTCAGTAGTATATTTTCCTTTGTCATAGGCTAATGTAGAACTGGGTAGACCAGATGGACAACTACTTTGAAATATTTTCTCATAAGCCCTTTAAGTTAGGACCAGTAATCTGTAATATTTTTTTTTTCCATAATATTTTATTTAGATTGTAAGAAGGGCAATACAGGTACATCGTACTCATACAAACGTCTAGTCCAGTTCACATTTTTGGAAAGTAAAAAACATAGTAGAATTAAAATATGTAGGAGTCAAATCTAAAAGTAATATTTAACTTTTATTGACGATACCAGAAATAGAACCAGCAGAACTCTTCTGAAAGTGCTTCTCCTTAGCAACCATCTTCCTGAATTTCCAGGCCCTAGCATGGGCCAACTTTCAGTCCTCTGACCTTCGCTCTGGAACTGTATCCTCTCCAGGTAGCAGGCCTTGGAGGTAAAGGACCTCTTGATTCTATTCCCTCTCCCCAGACAGCAGACTTGGGAGTCAGTGGCTGGATTCCTTATACACACACACACATCCTCTCCAGGCAAAGCCTGTGAAGAAAGGACCCTTCTTGAAGATCTCCCTAAAGCCTCACTACTATTTTTTTTTCTTTTAACCCAGGGGGTTGAACGAATAAAAAAACGTACATCTTAGGTCATAGGCGCTGTACTAATAATCTGATGTTGGTACAGCAATCTCCCTTGCTGTGCTATTGTGTTCTGACAGGGGGATGCCTCCCCGACACAACACTCCGGGCGCTGGAGAAGGCAGATCTTTTTCAGTCATGACCCTTCAACAGAAGCCGGCCAGCTTCTGTCAGACTGGCTGCCGTACACACGGACCAAATGTCTCGGCAATCAGCCTCTGTGTATTAGGCTTTAATCGTTATCCTCTTCCCCAACTCACATCACTGGCATAACACTCTTAATGATTAACCAGGTTGAAATAAAAATTACAACATTATATCTTCTCACTCTATTAACCACTTGCCGACCGCCGCATGACTATTTACGTCGGCAGTCAGCCCCTCACAGGCAGAGTGACGTAGGGCTACGTCGCTAGCCTGTGAGGGTCTAGGGAACGAGCGCGCGCGGCCGGAGGCGCGCTCCCGTGTGGTCACGGACCCCCCCCCCGTGCGTGTGACCGGTGGACCCGATCGTCCGCCGGTCACTCGCGATCGTTGGTGGAGAGGGAGAAAGGCAGGCGGCTGATGTAAACAAGCCGCCTGTCCTTCTCCCCTGTGTAGGAATGGTGATCACACGGTTCTACTATGTAGGACCGTTGATCACTGTTCCTACACCTCAAGCCACAGCCAATCACAGTTAGAATCACGCCCCTAGGGACACACATAACCCCTCCCTCTCAAAAAAAGTTAACCCCTTCACTCCTAATTTTACAGTAACAGTGCATATGCATATGTCACTGGTAACCCCAAAAGTGTCAAAAAGGTCAATCAAGGGTCCGATCTGTCCGCCGCAATGTCGCAGTCCCGCAACAAAAGAATCACAGATCGCTGCCAAAAAACAATAAAAACGACAAAAACCTTTCCCTTTGTTAGTAAACGCAATCATTTTTGCGATTTTTTTTACCAAACATATGGTAAAAAAAAAATTGGCCCAAAATGTTAAAAAATTTGGTTTTTACTTTTTTTTTGGGGGGGGGGGGGAATTTCATATAAAAAAAATGTGAAAAATATTGTCATTTTTGCAAAATTGACGCTGTTTTTTTGTTTATAGCGCAAAAAGTAAAAATCGCACAGGTGATCAAATACCACCAAAAGAAAGCTCTGTTGTGGAAAAAAAAAGGACGTCAAATTAGTTTAGGTACAACGTCGCACGACTGCGCAATTGTCCGTTAAACTAACGCAGTGCCGAATCGCAAAATAGGCCCTGGTCAGGAAGGGGGTAAAATCTTCCGGGGCTTAAGTGGTTAAAGAACACTCCTCAGCAGTAGGCTGAAGCAAACAAAAGCCTGGGCTTAGGAAAAACCAAACAAACCCAGATAATAACATTTAGAGCTCAGGCTGGGTACAGCCTAGCTGAAAACATGCCATTTTGGGACACACCATCTTATGGCAGGGCCATACACCAGTAATTAATAAAAATGTATGCATTAGAGATTATATTAGTACAGGTATGCTTGGTTAACTACGGATATGTAATGAAAGGGACAGGCAAAGGGCCCATGAGTGGCCATACCAAGACACGACTTAATGCTAGTTCAACAGGAAGGGTCATGATTCATGAAGCCACCTTAGAGCAACTGCAGATATAGGATAAACACGGTAAATCAATGTCTTCATTTGGAAAAGGTAAGTGGTTACTCCTGCACTGTTTTCATGATAAAAATGTTTCTAATTGTTACCAGTTTTGTCACAGCTGCCATATCTCACTTGTTAGAGTACCAAATATTCTGTGGAAACAACTGTATGAGTGGTGTCAGAGGTGTTGTACATAGAGGCAGCAGTAAAGTAAAAACACCTGGCAATTTGTAAGCATATGCTAATTGCAAAAAAATAAAAACAGCACAATAGAAAGCAAGAGCACTTAGTGATGTATCCATATATGATAAAAGCCAACCTGAGCACTTTACGGATTTGTTATACAGTATATTTACAATCTACTCTTTGAAAGCTTTGTGCTAGCAGTCATGGGTTAATATCTGGTCATCAGCAGGTAAAGGGTTAATGTTGGTAAATTGTTTTACTGAAGCTGCTCGGTGAAGCAGAATATTACAGAAGAAATCAATACCGCTGTGTGTGAGTGGTGTATAGATATGTCTGTGTGGTCTATAGACATATCTGTTGTTATGTGGCATATAGAAAAATGTCTGGCAATGAGACATTGCATATTTTTAGAATCTATAAGAAAATAGCAGCAGGATCTTAGGCCCCCATCAGCATTCACAAATAGAAATGGAGGGTCAAGTACACCGTGGTGCGCTGTAAACAGTAAGAATATATTGTGTAAATAATGTGGAGAAAGCCATGTGTAGTTGTGAATTGTTATATCCTGGATAAAAAAAGGAAATGCAATTCTAAGTTGACATTGTTTAATAAGGCAAAGAACAGTGTGCAACACATAGCAACCAGTATCTTGGATTTTTCTGTCTACCGAAATAAAATAAAAAGTGAGATTTACTTGCTATGGGTGCTTTGGCACCATCCATCCCACTGTTCAAGGAAACTTCCATAGTAGCCAACAGAAGCACTTTTACTGGACTGGTGAATTGCAGTTTTTGCATCCTAATGCTAATATCTAGAACACAAATTAATACAAGTATATATTATTGCTTGCATTATTAAATTATTCTTTTTTTTATTGCAACTTCCTGAATTTGGCTTGGTATCAGAATTTGGCAGTCCCCGTAAAGCAGAGTTCTGAGTGGAAGAGAAATATGCAGCAAAAGGAGCCAATTAGTTTATGTGACAATGAGATTGCTGATAGAAGGTAAAAGCAGAGTGAGAGATGAGCTCTTCACTGTGCTGCTTCTCCTTCACTGCCTAGTCACAGACTATGGGTGGGTCCATGACAGCCGCACAGTGCATCAAATTGGTCTGCATGGATGTCATCCCAGAAGGAAGCCTCTTCTAAAGATAAAGCACAAGAAAGCTCGCAAACAGTTTTCTGAAGACAAGCAGACTAAGGACATGGATTACTGGAACCATGTCCTGTGGTCTGATGAGACCAAGATGAACTTTTTTGGTTCAGATGGTGTCAAGGGTGTGTGGCGGCAACCATGTGAGGAGTACAAAGACAAGTGTGTCTTGCCTACAGTCAAGCATGGTGGTGGGAGTGTCATGGTCTGGGGTTGCATGAGTGTTACCGGCACTGGGGAGCTACAGTTCATTGAGGGAACCATGAATGCCAACATGTACTGCGACATACTGAAGAAAAGCATGATCCCCTCCCTTCGGAGACTGGGCCGCAGGGCAGTATTCCAACATGATAAGGACCCCAAACACACCTCCAAGACGACCACTGCCTTGCTAAAGAAGTTGAGGGTAAAGATGATGGACTGGCCAAGCATGTCTCCAGACCTAAACCCTATTGAGCATCTGTGGGGCATCCTCAAACGGAAGGTGTAGGAGCGCAAGGTCTCTAACATCCACCAGCTCCGTGATGTCATCATGAAGAAGTGGAAGAGGACTCCAGTGGCAACCTGTGAAGCTCTGGTGAACTCCATGCCCAAGAGGGTTAAGCCAGTGCTGGAAAATAATGGTGGCCACACAAAATATTGACACTTTCGGCCCAATTTGGACATTTTAATTTAGAGGTGTACTCACTTTTGTTGCCAGCAGTTTAGACATTAATAGCTGTGTGTTGAGTTATTTTGAGGGGACAGCAAATTTACACTCTTATACAAATTGCACGCTCACTACTTTACAGTTTTTTTTTTTTTTTTTACTTTTGTAGCAAATTTCTTCAGTGTTGTCACATGAAAAGATATAATAAAATATTTACAAAAATGCGAGGGGTGTACTCACTTTTGTAATATACTGTATATCAGAGAGGGACAGGATCACCAAACATGACAGTAAATAATTGCTGAGGGCTAACACAGTTAAAGAGTTTGTAATAGACCTTGTACAGGGCCGGCCTTTGGGGTGTACGAGCTGTGCTGCTGCACAGGGCACCATTGCAACAAGGGCGCCATGCGGACATCACAGCTCGCAAAAGATCAGGCCGCACAGCGGGAGGTAAGTGGCGACCGCGGCCTGGACAAGGTCAACACAGGCCGCGGCCGCCGCTTACCTCCCGCTGTGCAGCTGTGCCTCCGTCTCCTACTGCTGCAGTCTGAGGCGAACTGTGTATCACACACAGCTCAGCCTCCGATCCACGCTGACACATCCCTCCTCCCTGCAGGGACGCCAGAGGAGAGATCGTCAGCTCCTCCTCCTCCCACCCCGCCCCACACTCCCCGGGGATGTGTGGGCCGAAAGTTTAAAGAAAAAAAAAATGTGTGGGGGTCTGTGATGTAAGGGGGGCTCTCTGATGTGGGGGGCTCTGTGTGGGGGGGCTCTGATGTAAGGGGGCTTTGTGTGGGGGGTCTGTGATATAAGGGGGGCTCTCTGATGTGGGGGGCTCTGTGTGGGGGGGGGCTCTGATGTAAGGGGGCTTTGGGTGGGGGGTTTGTGATGTAAGGGGGGCTCTCTGATGTGGGGGGCTCTGTGTGGGGGGCTCTGATGTAAGGGGGCTTTGTGTGGGGGCCTGTGATGTAAGGGGGGCTCTCTGATGTAAGGGGGCTCTGTGTGTGGGGTCTCTGATGTGAGGGGGGCTTTGTGTGGGGGGTCTCTGATGTGAGGGGGGCTTTGTGTGGAGGGGTCTCTGATGTGGGGGTCTCTGATGTGAGAGGGGCTTTGTGAGGGGGGCTCTGTGTGGGGGTCTCTGATGTGAGGGGGGTCTCTGATGTGAGGGCTGGCTCTGTGTGGGGGGGGTCTCTGATGTAAGGGGGGCTGTGTGGAGGGGGCTCTCTGATGTAGGGGGGCTCTAAATTAAGGGGGGCTTTGTGTGTGGGGTCTCTGATGTAAGGGGGGCTCTGTGTGGGGGGTCTCTGATGTAAGGGGGGCTAAGTTATTAGTGATCATAAAAAAGAAAAGTCAAATAAAGTTCAAAAAAGGTGCAAGAAAATGTGCATGCGCGGGGGTTGGGGGGGGTTGGCGCCAGCTCGCACAGGGCGCCTGAACACCTAAGGCCGGCCCTGACCTTGTAATTATTGGTCAAATTGCTGGCTTCCATAAGAAAAGGATCCATTTGCTCACAAAAATTGTGGGTTTCCACTGTACAGCACTAAAATTCAACAAAATAAGCCCAACCTGTTTTTTCAACATTTAGAAAAAATGTCTTTTTTTTACATCTGCACCTGCAAATTCCCAACATTTAATTGACTGATGTCTTGTTTATCCAAACTATTGTCCAATGTTCATAGGCTGATATAGTTCTATTATCACTGTTTTGGGTTTCACAGGTGGCATTTCCAGTCTTTAAGAATACAGTATTGTATATGCGTTTAACTTTGGCTGCTTAGTGATGACTATCGCTTCCAACATCCCAAATAGCTAGAGATACAAAGTTAATTGATGGTTTTGTTTTATATTATATATATAAAATGAGAGTAGACTTGACAAAAATATAGGCCTTCCATTCAGGTCCCAAAGGTGGTCTTAATGTGTGCTTTTTCTGGGAATCAATTTGCATTGCTAACAGCACAATGGATACATGAAACATTCACAAGACAAATATAATTTACTTTGCCATTATGTGCCACAGTTCTTTAATAATAAAATGTGAAAGAATTAAGCAGTTAAATTCCTGATCTTTCTTGAAGCTACAGTAATACATTCCGATTATAAAACAGCATTAAGGTTCTTCATCCCAGATGATAAGATAACGAACCATTGTGCTCAATTTGTTTGGACCCTACCTGGTAACCTCTGCTCATTTTGGTATCCTGACCTGATTTTGAATAGGCTAAGGGTTAATATTTTACTGATTGTGTGCCAGCTGTATTTATTTTGCCATCCGCCTTTCCCCACAAGTGCTCATTTTGAGTTTAGTGATGAATAATTGTAGCACAGATTGCATATTTGCTAGTAGATGGCTGACCAGAAGAGAGACACCTTGGCGTGGTTGGTCAGTTTATCCTATATTGTGTCTCAATACATTAGGAATTGGTGCCAAAAAAAAGTTCCTTGTGTGTTGTTTGGGCTTCTAGTGTGTTGCTATAACTTTGAGGAGGAAAAGGGGCTGCCCCGGGTACGTCTTTCACATTATGCATTGCTAATGTCCCTCAGTTGGCACCACACTTTGTAAAGGTGCCTTGACACCACAGTGGTAATTGTATGATGCACCAACCTCTGTTTTTACCATATACATTAAAACAGTTTAGTTTGGTTTTTTGTACTGGCTAGGGAAAGTGTGCTGGGACAATGTTGCTATTGCATCGTAATAATGGACACATCTATTAAGCTGTGGTATAACCATGGACCTTCACCACGGGGGATTCACTGATCTTCCTGAATTTGTAATATAGACTATGTCACACAAGGCCCCCTGCTTTACTTTACCATGACCACTTGCTACTGGCTCACATGCTTCTGAACTGGACATTGTTATTCTAGTCTACAGTTGATGAGAGTTTTCCCAATAATCTACGTAGGCATAGACTGCAGCTGTTTTCCACAAGCTTACTACATGCATAAGGAAGTTATTAGCATGCATCAATTTGCAGCACTACTTACAGTATACCATGGCAACCGGTACCTAGCAGCCCCAAGAGCTTGGGGTTTTGCCATATGCTTTTTGGTATATGGTATTAAAGGACAGCTGTAATTTATTGTAGCACTATAGTGAATAAATCCTGATTGTTCTGTGAATGACTGATGCTAGAACCCCTCTTAGTCTATTAAAATAATTGAAGTTTCTGATTACCCACCAAGGTCCTAGGTGGACAGCGGTGCTCCTCAATAAATACATACCGTGACTCAGGGGCCTAACTACAGGGGTTGCAGGGGTTGCAATTGCAACTGGGCCCCATACTCCAGAGGGCCTGTGCGGCTCCCCTGTACACCTGGATAGGAAGGGCGGTGGGTGCAGCATGTAGAGAAATCACTGTCCTCCTTTTTCCTCCTGTAGCTGCATGAGGAAAATGAAGGACATTGGTTCCTCTGTATGCTGCCCCCGCCACTTCTCCTATCCAGTTCACTTGTGTTCTGCTGTCTCTGGGCCCCTGTGTGCTCCCCTGGTTCCCCCTCCCCCCCCACTGTGCTCCCTCCCCTCTCCTGCCGGCGGCTGCAGGGGATATGTCACAATAGAGAACCAGGAAGGGGTCTGTAAATATGTAATTGACCAGCTCCTTCCTTTTCTGAATGGACAGAGTCATAGTCAGTGACATTGTAAAAAAATAAAATAAAATGATAAAAAATAATACAATTAAAATACCAAAAAATAAAAACTACTGACACCAGTGGGTGAACTTCCAGGATCGCAAAGGTAAAACTTGCGACCGGGCCTTGGCATTCCACTACCGTGGGGAGGCCCCAAGATGACAGGAAGGGGGCCCACTGCAGAACTTGTGAAAGGGTCCCGCTGCAGGACCATAATAAAGGACCCCGCAACAAGAGTAAAAGGCCCCAGTATCAGTGGGAAGAGCCCCAGGCTTGAAGGTAAGGGTTTCTTGCACCAGGGCCCTGAAGGTTCTAGTTATGCCTCTACCATGACTGAACATTGTTATCATAGCACATGTAGGACAGGAAGTACGTTATTGGTTCTCTAGGTACACGTGAAAAAAATCCTACAAAAAAAGAAAACAAATGTAGCCACCACACGTAAGAACGGCTGGTAAGCTGCAATCTGTTTAATTTTTGTTATTGCATTTTACATAGAGCCTAAATACTGAATAGAAGCAAGTACCTTAAAAGAAGCTGTACCATTTCTTGGGCCCCTCTGGTCTGCTGTGTCCAGCCGTGCTGTCTCTGTGTAAACATCAGTATTTTGTTGCAACAGGATGGCACAGTCTGTGTACAGAAAGTCTCCTTAGAAGATAATTGGTCTGCCTGGCACATGCACCAGAGGGAGTACTGTACTGGCGTTATCTACTATGGAGATTCCCCGTGCAGCAGCTTATTTTAGTAAAAAAAACCTCACTGGACAGTGCAGGGCAATGCGGGTCAAGTGATGGCACAGCTGCTTTCAAGTTACTTGCTTCTATTTAAATATTGAATTTTCATAAGGTTAGAATAAAGTTCATTCAAAACATAACTACAGTTGTGATAGAGATTTGGAAACCAAGCCAGCCAGCTAAAAAAGATAAATGTGGGGCCCAAAATGGAGGCATTCAGCAAGTGTTATTTTTCCAGCAAGTAGTAATCCTGAAATGTTCATGTTTGCCTGGAATGTGTTTTCAACTGCCATAGCAATCTGTATTAAAATTAAAAGTTTCAACATAAGAAATATAGATCACGCTAAGAGTGGCCTTTCAAAGTTTCTAGTGGTAATGACGCAAAGTTACTGTCTGAGAGAAAACCAGAAATTGTGAATTTTACTTAAGTATAGCAAGCTGCAAGTTTTCTAATTGCTATAAGCACAAATGACAGGAAAACCATGTTCACAGAAAATTGGATTTTTGGAATATGTTTGCTGTCAGTTCACACTTCATCAACTTGTGTGCATGTTTATGCTGTGGTGTATTGTGTGTGTGTGTGTGTATATAAATATATATATATATATATATATATACACTATCTCTCAAAAGTGAGTACACCCCTCACATTTTTTTAAATATTTTATTATAGCTTTTCATGTGACAACACTGAAGAAATTAGTGAGTGTACAGCTTGTATAACAGTGTAAATTTGCTGTCCTCTCAAAAAAAACTCAACACACAGCCATTAATGTCTAAACCGCTGGCAACGAAGGTGAGTACACCCCTAAGTGAAAACATCTAAATTGGGCCCAAAGTGTCAATATTTTGTGTGGCAACCATTATTTCCATGCACTGCCTTAACCCCCTTGGGCGTGGAGTTCACCAGAACTTCACAGGTTACCATTGGAGTCCTCTTCCACTTCTTCATGATGACATCACGGAGCTGGTGGATTTTAAAGACCTTGCGCTCCTACACCTTCCGTTTGAGGATGCCCCACAGATGCTCAATAGGGTTTAGGTCTGGAGACATGCTTGGCCAGTCCATCATCTTTACCCTCAACTTCTTTAGCAAGGCAGTGGTCGTCTTGGAGGTGTGTTTGGAGTCGTTATCATGTTGGAATATTGCCCTGCGGCCCAGTCCCTGAAGGGAGGGGATCATGCTCTGCTTCAGTATGTTACAGTACATTTTGGCATTCATTATTCCCTCAATAAAATGTAGCTCCCCAGTGCCGGCAGCACTCATGCAGCCACAGACCATGACACTCCCACCACCATGCATGACTGTAGGCAAGACACACTTGTCTTTTACTGCTCACCTGGTTACCGCCACACACGCTTAATATCATCTGAACCAAATAAGTTTATCTTGGTCTCATCAGACCATAGAACATGGTTCCAGTAATCCATGTTCTTAGTCTGCTTGTCTTCAGTAAACTGCGGGCTTTCTTGTGCATCATCTTTAGAAGAGGCTTCCTTCTGGGACCACAGCCATGCAGACCAATTTGATGCACTGAGTGGCGTATAGTCTGAGCACGGACAGGCTGACCCCCCACCCCTTCAACCTCTGCAGCAATGCTGGCAGCACTCATAAGTATGTTTCCCAAAGAAAACCTCTGGATATCTCTGAATATCTGCATTATCTTTAAAACTCCATTTGATTTGAGGAGAGCCACACCGTCACTATCCTTTGCATGGTCCGCACTGCAGGCGGCCATGCCGGCTTGAATCCATGCTTGTTTTTTTCGTCTCTATGTAAGTGCATTTTCAAGAGACGGAGCTGAGACGGAGCTATCAGATCCCCGCTCTCCTCTATGGGAGATTGGATGATAACGGACCGCCTGTCTGTTTTCATCTGATCTTATCCGATCCTCCAGATGGATGGAAAATAGAGTTTCCATCCGTCCGGATTTCACGGGCAGGACCGGATAGCAGCGGGTGTCAGCAGGGATGTCTCCGCTGACATCTGCCACTCCATAGGGCTGCATGGGGCATCCGATCCGGTCCGCCTGAAAAACTGACAGGTGGACCGGATCGGAAAGCCCGTGTGAAAGGGACCAAAGGCATACAGTGCCTTGCGAAAGTATTCGGCCCCCTTGAATTTTGCGACCTTTTTCTCACATTTCAGGCTTCAAACATAAAGATATAAAACTGTAATTTTTTGTGAAGAATCAACAACAAGTGGGACACAATCATGAAGTGGAACGAAATTTATTGGATATTTCAAACTTTGTTAACAAATAAAAAACTGAAAAATTGGGCGTGCAAAATTATTCAGCCCCTTTACTTTCAGTGCAGCAAACTCTCTCCAGAAGTTCAGTGAGGATCTCTGAATGATCCAATGTTGACCTAAATGACTAATGATGATAAATAGAATCCACCTGTGTGTAATCAAGTCTCCGTATAAATGCACCTGCACTGTGATAGTCTCAGGCCCCGTTCACACTGGGGCGATCCGATTTCCCGGGGCGACATCCGAGGTCGCGGTGCGAGCAGCGCGCCGCGACCTCGGAGCTGCCGGCAAGGACTTCATAACATTGAAGTCTATGACGGTCGCTCCGGGTCGCCCCAAAGAAGCTCCGGACCCTTTTTCTAAGTCGGAGCGACTTGTGTCGCTCCTATTAGAACGGGTCCGCAGCTTCCCTATGGAAGGCGACCTACGGCGACCTGTGAGGTGACCAGGTCGCTTCACAGGTCGCCCCAGTGTGAATGGGGACTCAGAGGTCCGTTTAAAGTGCAGAGAGCATCATGAAGAACAAGGAACACACCAGGCATGTCCGTGATACTGTTGTGGAGAGGTTTAAAGCCGGATTTGGATACAAAAAGATTCCCCAAGCTTTAAACATCCCAAGGAGCACTGTGCAAGCGATAATATTGAAATGGAAGGAGTATCAGACCACTGCAAATCTACGAAGACCTGGCCATCCCTCTAAACTTTCAGCTCATACAAGGAGAAGACTGATCAGAGATGCAGCCAAGAGGACCATGATCACTCTGGATGAACTGCAGAGATCTACAGCTGGAGGTGGGAAACTCTGTCCATAGGACAACAATCAGTCGTATACTGCACAAATCTGGCCTTTATGGAAGAGTGGCAAGAAGAAAGCCATTTCTTAAAGATATCCATAAAAAGTGTAGTTTAAAGTTTGCCGCAAGCCACCTGGGAGACACACCAAACATGTGGAAGAAGGTGCTCTGGTCAGATGAAACCAAAATCAAACTTTTTGGCAACAATGCAAAACGTTATGTTTGGCGTAAAAGCAACACAGCTCATCACCCTGAACACACCATCCCCACTGTCAAACATGGTGGTGGCAGCACCATGGTTTGGGCCTACTTTTCTTCAGCAGGGACAGGGGAGATGGTTAAAATTGATGGGAAGATGGATGGAGCCAAATACATGACCATTCTGGAAGAAAACCTGATGGAGTCTGCAAAAGACCTGAGACTGGGACGGAGATTTGTCTTCCAACAAGACAATGATCCAAAACATAAAGCAAAATCTACAATGGAATGGTTCACAAATAAACATATCCAGGTGTTAGAATGGCCAAGTTAAAGTCCAGACCTGAATCCAATCGAGAATCTGTGGAAAGAACTGAAAACTGCTGTTCAAAAACGCTCTCCGTCCAACCTCACTGAGCTCGAGCTGTTTTGCAAGGAGGAGTGGGAAAAAATTTCAGTCTCTCGATGTGAAAAACTGATAGAGACATACCCCAAGCGACTTACAGCTGTAATCGCAGCAAAAGGTGGCGCTACAAAGTATTAACTTAAGGGGGCTGAATAATTTTGCACGCCCAATTTTTCAGTTTTTTATTTGTTAAAAAAGTTTGAAATATCCAATAAATTTCGTTCCACTTCATGATTGTGTCCCACTTGTTGTTGATTCTTCACAAAAAATTACAGTTTTATATCTTTATGTTTGAAGCCTGAAATGTGGAAAAAGGTCGAAAAGTTCAAGGGGGCCGAATACTTTCGCAAAGCACTGTATCTCTTTTGGTCCCCTTGTTTCTTTCTCTCTCTTTCTCCTCTGTCTCTTTTTATTTCATTCCTCTTTCTCCCTCTCTATTTCTCCTCTCTCTATCTCTCGCCCCTCCCTTCATTCATTCTTCCTTCTCTCTTTCACTTGTTCTTTTTTTTCTCCCCCCCATCCCTTTCTCTCTTTCTATCTGTCTCTTTATATCGCTTTATTTCCATCTCTCTGTTTCTTTCTCATCTCTCTCTCTCTTCCTACCTCTCTTTCCTTCCCCCCTCTCTCTCTCTTTCTAATCTCTTTCCTTCCCTTCTCTCTCTCTCTCTGTCTCTCTCTCTCCTTCCCTCATCTCTCTCTCTCTCTCTCTCTGTCTCTCTCATCTCTCTCTGTCTCTTGCTCTCCTTCCCGCATCTCTCTCTATCTCTGTCTCTCTACCTCTCCTTCCCTCCTCTCTCTCTCTCCTTCCCTCCTCTCTCTCTCTCCTTCCCTCATCTCTCTCTCTCTGTCTCTCTACCTCTCCTTCCCTCCTCTTTCTCTCTTTTACCTCCCTCTCATCTGCAGAGCCGATTTTTCCCGTATGGCTCCTGTGCCCTGTCACAGGCGGAGTACATTTGATACCACTCTGCCTGTGACAGGAGCTGACGCTATACAGGAAGCATTGGCTCTGCTTTCTGTAGTGCAGCGCGGCTCCTTTCCTCACAGTGATGCTCGGGGAGGGCGGGTCGGGAACCCACAATCTGGGCTTACCGACCCACCATCCCAGAGCAGGAGGTGGCTCTGGGATTGTGTCCGGGCTCGGAGGGAACGGGAACGGTGTTCCTATTGTAGAATAAGTACAGGAACGCCGTTCCCATGCGTTCCCGCAGAAATCGAGCTCTGTATATATCTATATATATATCGGGTAAAATAAGTGTTGAACACGTCACAATTTTTCTAGGTAAATATATTTCTAAAGGTTCTATTGACATTCACCACATGTTGGTAACAATCCATACATACAAAGAAACCAAAACAAATAAGTTCAGAAATTAAGTTATGTGTAAAAAAAATGGAATGACACAGGGAAAAAGTATTGAAGACATGAAGAAAGGGAGGTCCAAAAAGGCTTGGATAGCCAAGACACCAGCTATAATTAGCAGGGATTAGAAAGCAATCCTGCCCCTTGTCAGAGCAAATTAAAAGAGATGTATGTTTTGTTTTTTTAATTCATACTTACCTAGGTGGATGTAGAATTGGTTTGATGCTGCATCTGTCCCCTGGCAACTCTACACTGAGAACTGAGCAATTGAACACCGGCAATCGCTTGGTTCTCACTGTTCCGTGAGCAGAGAGCTGCTGTGCTGACTGTCAGTCATCCACTACCGCCAGCCGCCAGCAATCCACTAGCCTCCAGCAAAAATCCACTAGCTGCCAGCAATCCACTACCACTCTGATTGGACACAGCGGGAGCCAATCAGCAGGGCCAGTAGACGTGATGTCCACCGGGACCTGCCGATCATTCAGGAGAAAGGCAGAACGGCAGACTGTGAGAGGGGAATGTACTGATCCTGTGTTGCTGCTAAGCAGGAACACAGATCTTTACATTCTCCCAGTCAAATCACCTCCCGCACAGTTAGTAAGCACTCCCAGGGAACACATTTAACCCTTTGATCGCCTCTGATGTGAACCCCTTTCCTGCCAGTGTCATTAGTACAGTGACAGTGCATATTTTTTTATCACTGATCACTGTATAGTTGTCACTGGTCCCCAAAACGTGTCAAAAGTGTCAATTAGGTGTCCAATTTGTCTGCCGCAACATCACAGTCCCGCTATAAGTTGCTGATCGCCACCATTACTAAAAAAATAAATAAAAATATCCCATAGTTTGTAGACGTTATAGCTTTTGCGTAATTCAATCAATTTACACGTATTAGGATTTTTTTTTTATACCAAAAATAGGTAGCAAAATACACATTGGCCTAAATTGATGAAGAAATTAGATTTTTTACATTTTTTAATAGGTATGTTTTATAGCAGAAAGTAAAAAATATTGTTTTTGTTTTTTTTTTGTTTATAGCGCAAAAAATAAAAATCGAAGAGGTGATCATATACCACCAAAAGAAATCTCTATTTGTGGGAAAAAAAGGACATACATTTTATTTGGGTACAGCGTGGCACGACCGCACAACTGTCAGTTAAAATAATGCTGTACCGTATCGCAAAAAATGGACTGGTCATGAGGGGGGGTAAACTTCCGGAGCTGAAGTGGTTAATTTGCACTAACAAGGGGCAGGATTGCTATATAATCAGGGATAGATTTCTGCTCATGTTTTGGCCTTCTATGCCTTTTTCACCTACCATTCTTCATATATTCAATACTTTTCATGGTGAAACTTTCATGTCAATAGAAATATATTTACTTAGAAAACAATATATATATATATATATATATATACATATTAATAGGAGCATGCAGTTGAGGCCGGCTTCTTTTGTTTTTATTAACTCAAATTAGCTCCTTTCCCTGAGTGTCTTTATGAAACTGGTTTCTGTCCGTTACTAGGACTCTGATTCACAGAAAAAGCCCTACTCACTCATCATCTCCTTGTCCAACACGGGCATCCTTACTGGCCCCCCAGTGCGTTCTTAGTTGGTATGGGGATGGCAGGTGGGTAGGGTCTAGTTCCAAACACAGGGAAGGCAAGTTTGTTTTTCCAAAGTAAAACCAAGATAAAAGAATGCCTAAAAAGGCACCCAGTGACTTCAGCATTGTCCAGTGCAAGCCAATGCTTTGTTTGAGCACTGCAGGTCTCACACCGCCATCTTCTTCTCTGGTATAATCAGGAGGTCAACTGTCTCTTCCTGTTCCTGCAGTTGACCCCTGATGATGTACTGCAGTGGAAATGACCCCTTGTTCAAGAGAGAATGATGTGTCGAACCATCCCCACCAGCACTCTGCTCAAATTCTCCTGGGATACTAACATAACACACCCCATGAGGCTTTGGGCAGAGTGGTGGTGGGGGTCGTTTGACATGTCATTCTCACTTGAACAAGAAAGTCGTAAGTGCAGGGCCAGGCATAGGCGTGCGCACAGGGTGTGCCAGGTGTGCCCAGGCACACCCTAATTGCCCTGTGCAGCACAGATTCCCCCTACTGACCTGGCTCCCCTCCCCTTTACCCCCGCTGCTCTGTTGGCTTCCCTCCTCTCCTGCAAGTTGTTGCTGCGGGGATGCTTTAGGATGAGTGTGGAAAGGGGCAGGTAAATATATAATTTACCGGCCCCTTCTGTTTCTGAATGAACATTGTGAGTGATTGGTAGTGTATGTTTGAGCTTTGGTGTGCACACCCTAATGCATTAGGCTGCGCACACCTATGGGGCCAGGTCCTTCTGAAAAGGTGCTTAATCCCCCCCCCCCCCCACAAAACAAAATGAATATCCACTTGTGTAAGAGAGGAGGGGAGGGGAAGAAACTTATAGAAAGTTATAGATTAGGGTGAAGGTTTGCTTAAAATAGCTGACAGGTTTGCTTTAATGACAAGAGCACCAGAGCATAATAACTAGTAGAAGTGTCAATTCACATAACCAGGGCAGGCAGAACCTTTATTTTCAAGAGCTCAATAAAAGAGTTCAAATTGTCTCAAAGGTTTGTTTAAACAAATCACAAAGTAGAAATGTGCATTGTGTTGTAGCTGGAATATGGTTAGCATGTGTTGTCAGTATCTAAATTAGTGGAAAACTATAGAAGGTTCATTTGAAGTAACCTGAAGCCCGAAACACTACTAGAATTCAGGTTAGTCTTTCATGTAATTTTTGTTGTACGACTAATGAAAATGCCTGTGTTGTGGTGCTGTAAGATCATTAGAGAACCGTTTCCTGTAAATAATGATGTATTTACTAATCCAAAGACAGAAAAGCCATTATGAGCTAAAAGAACATAGGCATCCTTTGTTTTTGTTTTTTGTTTTTTTGGGGGGTTGTTTCTTTTTTTAGCCTGTTTGGAGACTGTTTTTGAGCTTCAGTAATTACCCATGTCTTCCTTACTTCAGAAGTTGTCTTCTG
Source organism: Pelophylax lessonae (assembly GCF_965119305.1). NCBI lineage: Eukaryota > Metazoa > Chordata > Amphibia > Anura > Ranidae > Pelophylax > Pelophylax lessonae. Next base: position 129,953,675 of record NC_138771.1, read on the forward strand.
TAGATTATAAGATAGATGGCATTAGTTAAACCAACAGCCAAGACTTTGGAAAAGTCTGAACTGACCTCTAATAGAACAGTATTGTGAGTAGTTATGTATTTCAAAGTCCAAGAAGGTTCTTCAAAGGCAGTCATTTTGAAGAACTTAAACTGTATGAATACCCAAAACTTTTTTTGTATTGGATAGAGTAGGAATGGATTAGAAGCCCTGTAACTTTATTATTTTCTCTGTCCCCTTTTTCTATTTCTCTTGGTGACCATTGTCACAGACAGAAAGTGATAGCAAAATCCAGAATTTTAAAGTTGTCACCAGAACAAGAGGTAGGGGAAATAATCCATTGGGAACACATTTTCTGTCGACTTTTTCTGTTGACTACAGTCAAAGAGGGAAATGTCCTTTACATTGGAGAGATTTATTCTCATGTCCTGGTGTGCCTCTATAACAGGAAGTGGAGGTTAATCTCCCCAGTGGGACAGACAAAAAAATAAAACAAAGAGAAAAATATTCTAACGGGGGTTTAAAACCCTCTCGATCAAAAAGCTAAGAGAAAAAAGTTTTTGTTATGCATAGGGGTTGATTTACTAAAACTGGAGAGTGCAAAATCTGGTGCAGTTATGCATGGCAGCCAATTGAGCTTTGACAAAAAAAAAAAAACTGGATGCTGATTGGCTATCATGCATAGCTGCACCAGATTTTGCACTCTCCAGTTTTAGTAAATCAACCTCATTCATTTTGAAGCATATTGCTTAAATTGGATTAAGTTTGACTTTGGTCATCCTCAAACTATTGTCACCAGATGTGTTTACATAGATTGTTTGACAATCTTTACCATTTCACATCCTTTCACAGCATCCTGAGATGAGTGTGGCAACTGGAGATCACAGGGAGGGCTTTCAACCATGTGGAACGTGCAAAACCTTGTGCAGATCTGCATAGAAACCAATCAGCTTCCAGGTTTTATTGTCAAAGCTTTATTCACCAAGCTGAAGTTAGACGTTGATTGGCTACCAAGCACAGTGCTTCAGTTTTCAATTCCAACCTAAGCACCAGATTTCATTTCATATATAAACCACTACATTTATCAATCAAGTTCTGGTCACTTGATCTTTGGATTCTTTATCTTGCAAGTAATTAGACTTTACTCACATAAATAAACTATCAAACAATTAGCAGTTCCAAGGATAATCTAATGCCTCATCATTTTCTTAATACAGATGGTAGTTCAAGACTTTCCTCTTACGGCAGGGTATTCCCAGATCACCCATTAATCTCAACCCTTCACTATTCCAGAATAAGCTGCAGTAATAAGGCCTCGAATTTCACGTTCTATTCATTTTAACCTTACCCTATATTCAGCTGAGATAGTGAATTCTTATAGGCAAGGTCCTCATAACCTCTTTCTGTTAGTTTGTACATTAAATATTGCTTTGGCATTTGTATACGTGTCATTGTTAGTGCTGTAGTTTTTCAAAGGTAACATACTGTATTTGTAGTTACTAATACATTACAAACTTTAAAAAAATCAGTCTGAAATGTAGTTTTCCTAATCCAAAACCAATATACCCATCAAGCCCAAAGTTCATTAAAAAAAATCTCAAATTTATTCAACTGTTGTCCTGTTATAACATTATAACTAGATTTGTAATCCATTTCAACGTATTTGAATATATTCAAAGGGCAGCTCCTCCCAAAACCCTTCCTTGGCTTTTGGTAAATGCTAAAAATCACTTTACAGTTTCTTAAAACTCTCAGGACACTGTTGGTTAAATGCCCATTTTTTAGTAACTGAGCAGTGGCTTTTATGAGTGAATTCCACTCTCTCTTTTGAATTTGGTATTATTTGTATGGTATGGAGAGTGCAACAGGTGCTGGAACTCAAAAAATATTTGGGAACATCCAAACGTAATGCTTATTTAATCTAGGAGGATCTAATATAGAGGAAAACTTACCGTATTGCATCTGGTTTTCTTTTCTCTTGCCCCGGATTGTGGGCAGGTGCTCAACATTATCAAATATAATACAGGACCACCAGTAACTGCTAGCCCTGCATTTTAAGTAGTAATGTTGGCAAGAGGGTCAGCGAAACAACTGGAGTGGCTTTCAGGAACTGGTCATCAATATCAGAAGTGGGAGAAAAGGTAGAGTAAGGTAAGTAATACCTCTACTAGACCCCCCCCCCCCCAGACAAAGCTTTAATTATATTTTACGTGTCATTGAAACAGCTGTTTCTTTTTGGTAAAGGCATCATATCTATTAACATTGGTAACCTCTCCATGGCTTCCTTGGAGATCAGACATTGTTGTTCATTATGATAGTTGTCATTTATATGGCTTATTATACAGTATTTTGTGTCAAAGCAATAATAAGATTTAGTATAGGCAGATTAAATTCTATTTAATACATTATCATTGATAAAGTCCGTGTAAAAAAGGAGCAAGTAAAAACAAAGGCACAACGGACTTACACACCTGCTCACCCGGCGCTAAAATAAATATGAAATGCAATGTGAAAATCACATATAAAAGTAAGCTGCTGCTATAACATCAAATAACATAAATAAAGGTGCATATAAAGCTTGCAATCATCAAATGTAGCAGACTAAAACGCACTAGCAGCGCTCAAATACAGTGCAATCCACTGGGATAGGGAATAAAGTCAATACAGTTCATGCACAGTGCCCAAATGGTGTCCACTGACGGCAGTCCTACACGAACAGGAAATGCTTTTGATGTTCACCACACCGGACCCTCCACCTCACCAAGGTGCTCACCCTCAAGGAAATGCACTCACCAGAAATCTGGTCAAAACGAGCCCACAACATAAGCCAATCTCCGGCTGAAAATCGATCGTCCGATCTCCACAGGAAAGCGACATCCACCAGACAAAACACCTGATAGATCTCGGTCAGATCAATATGTAAAGCGGACCCAGAGTGCATTCCCAGGATTCAGAGGCGGTACCTCCCACAGCTCCATACGTCCCCAGCTGGATGGCTCCCCTCCTCCTCCTGAGCTCAGCTCGATGCCAGCCTGCAGCCCGTCAGCGGATCCGCCGCAGACTACAACTCCCAGATAAAGTCCACCTAGCCAGCGAAGACAAAAGCTGTCTTCATGTTTTAAATGGTTTATTGTCATTAGCTGTTATTTGCTGGCTGGGCTAGACATTTCATCAGCCAAATAAAAATGCATTTAGAGTGCAAGCTTCTATGGTGAGCAGGTTTTTCAGAATTAGAAGAGGCTGTGGTCCAGCTAAGCCAAGCCAGCTGAGACTAGCACATTGGACTGGAATATATGAACTGGATTAGAGGTTAGCAGATAAATAGGCAGTGCAGAAATAACAAGAGATGAAGGCTACAGGAAGCCCAATGTGACTGAGGCAATAGAGTGAACAGATGAGGATCTATAGTTTGTCAATGTGGATGAACCTATGGGGCCTACTTGCTGTTAGAGGAACTGTGTTAGGAAGAGCAGCACAAGAGGGGACCATGAGGGAGCGAAACTGCAACATTAGGGCTAGTACAGTAAAAGATGGTGCTATGGCAGAGCAATAGCTACGCCTTCATAACTGAGGCTGAATGACAAAGGCACTGCTCCATTCACACCTGGGCGTTTTTGTTTCAGGCGTTTTTTCAGGCATTTTTTTCAGGCGTTTTTATGGGCGTTTTTGCAGGCGTTTTTTGTGCAGGCGTTTTTAGATTGACTAGACACCAATGGAAAACGAATGTAATCTGCCCAAAAAGAAGCTCATGTACTTTTTTGAGCGTTGGGCGTTTTGCTTCAGGCGTTAAAACGCTCAGATGTGAACAGGGGCCACTTAAATGAATGGGGTTTTACTTGTTGGGCGTTTTGGAAACGTTTTTTTTAGCGTTTTTGGAGCTGAAAACGCCCAGGTGTGAATGGAGCCTTAGGGACACCACAACTTCGGTAGCAGGGATACCATTGCTTAAACCAGATGGACCTTTGGGTGGCGATTCATTCTGGGAGAAGTGGGCCTAAAAAGTGAAATTGTCTAAACATTTATGCCAGCTTCCTCTATTTGTGGCTGTGGACAACTATGTCTGCTTGCCAGATTTGTTTAATTAAAATGTTTGCATAATGAGACAGATTTGAGTTAATGATGATAACATCTTTGCATAAGTAATACCTTTCCAACCCAGCAGCTATAATGTAGTTTATATAAAATATGTTTTATTTTCGTGCACCAAATCTTGCTTGTTTAATACCTCTGGTTAACCCCTTAAATAGTGTTCTGTCCTTTTTTTTTATAGTAATTTATAATAATGACAATTATACTTTGCATGAGCGGAAGACAGAAATTCACCTTGTGTTAGTAAGATTTAGTAGCACTGTAGCTTTTCTTCCTTATTTATATGTGGAGATGAATAAAGTTGGCACGAAGAAGCGTGTTTTATTTTAGAAGGTGATTGGCATTGGCATTAAAATAAGCATCAACAGATTATTTCTGAGCTCTGTACAGTTGGTTGATTGGAGTTGTGTTGGAATGGATTTGAAGCATATCTAAATCCAAGAAAAAGAATGTAATAAAATTGCAGAGTACCAGTGCTTAAATGTGGTGGCTGCATTTGTTTTCTTTTTTCAGGATTTTTCCCACGAATTGTTACCTAGTGATCCATCCTACCAGTAACACCCTTCCTGTCCTAGGGTGACAACGCACTCTCGTTGTACTGTATCAATAGGGTTAGATGGGACAGAGGTTAGAGGGACACTGTTTTCATCAAAGGACATGACTACAGCCCTCTCTTCTTTTCCGTATATTATTTTGGGGAGATGTTTTCTAATCCACTGAAAGAACAAGGAACAATGTAAATGATAACAATCAGCACAAGACACTATAGCAGAACACAATAGGGTTTATATACTAAAACTGGAGAGTGCAAAATCTGGAGTATTGGACCTCAGTGACCTCCACTATAAACAGGGTTCTGGGCTTGGCGATTCCTTTGGATCCCAAGCACTGCCTCTTGGGTATACTGGATCACATTATAGATGACTGCTACTTACGGGAGGCAGCGGCACGAGCTCTGTTTCAAGCCCGACTACTTATTCTGAGACGCTGGATTGATAAGGAACCTCCTACATATAGACTCTGGCTGGAGCAACTGGGCAACACTCTTCGCATGGAGAAATACATTTACTTGCATAGGGGTGCCCCGGCCAAATTCCAGAAAGTCTGGGGAGTCTGGTTGAGCTGTCCGGGGATGGCTCCCACGGATCTGATCCTAGATCGCCTGTTACTTTAATTGCTGGGGGTGGGGTAGACCACTGGAGGTTAGATTGGGGGGAATTATTTTGATCTGGGTTATGGGACTGTTGCCTTGCGTTATGTTTTTGGTTCAGGCTGTTCTTTGATTCATGCTGTATACTGGCTATGTTGCTGAGATCTGTCTACGATTCTGTGCCTTTATTTGTAGATGTGCTTTTGATCCAATCTGCTTGTTGCAATCTTTGTTTCTATGTGCGATTTCTCAATAAACTTTTTTATCTTGATTTAAAAAAAAAAAAATCTGGAGTAGCTCTGCATAGTAACCAATCAGCTTCCATGTTTTTTTGTCAAAGCTTAATTGAACAAGCTGAAGTTAGAAGCTGATTTGCTACCATGCACAGTTGCAACAGATTTTGTACAATTTTAGTAAATCAACCCCAATATGTTATGGGGTGGCAGGCAGTAATTCATTAATGTATAATACCGCATATCACCATATACAAAATACAGACAAATAAATACAACCAGGCATTGGGTTGAAATAAATAAGGCCGCGGCCGTTTATTATTGGTTTTAAATAATAATTAAATAACTTTGATAATAAAATTAACCATAAGACTCAAACAACCTAGCCACTACGGCTCAGGTTGCATAAATAACAAAATGATCCAAAAATATTTTTCCAACATTACATAAACGCAATTAAACAACCATATATTGTAAAGAAATGTTAGTCCCCCTATGCAATAAGCAAAGGTGACAATACCACATAATAATTTGGCCGCGACAAACAAGGGGAGGGAGGGGAACACCACAGTTCCGTTTCTGAAGCGATTAGATTCCTCTGCTGAGGTGCCCTTTAACCACTTCAATACCGGCCACTTTTTCCCCTTCCCGCCCAGGCCAATTTATAGCTTTTAGCGCTGTTGCATTTTGAATGACAATTGTGCGGTCATGCAACACTGTGCCTAAACCAAATTTATGTAATTTTTTTCCCACAAATAGAGTTTTCTTTTGGTGGTATTTGATCACTGCAAGGTTTTTTATTTTTTGCTAAACAAATAAAAAAGCAAAGTTTGTAAAAACAAAAAGTTTTTTTGTTTATGTTATAAAATTTTGTAAATAGATATGTTTTTTCCTGCACTGATGAGCACTGATGAGGAGGCATGGGTGGGGTGGCACTGATGGGGTGGCACTAATACGCGGCACTGATAGGCAGAACTGATGGTCACTGATATGTGGCACTGATAGGTAGCATTGATATGCAGTATTGGTGGGCACTGATAGGCAGCATTGGTGGGCACTGATAGGCGGCACTGGTGGGCAATAATGGGCACTGGTGGGCGGCACTGATAGATGGCAATGATGGGCACTGGTGGGCAGCACTGATGGGGAGGGCACTGGCAGGCTCCCTGAGCCCTGATTGCCATCCCTGGTGGCCATGGTGGGCATTCCTGGGGTCATGGGTGGGCATCCCTGGGGTCATGGGTGGGCATCCCTGGTGGTTCTAGTAGCACCCCCCCCCAAGGGTCTGCACTGGTAATCAATGCTCTGATTACCAGTGCAGACCCCCCCCCTGTCAGGAGAGCCGCAGATCGGCTCTCCTCTACTCATGCCTGAGGAAAGCCGATCAACGGCACTTCCTATTTACTATGTGACCAGCTGTGATTGGACACAGCTGGTCACATGGTAAAGAGCCTACGTCAGTAGGGTCTTTACCGAGATCAGAGATGCGGTGACACACCACAGCACCGATCGCTGCTTTGCGAGCCCCCATATGACATCCGGTCAGTATAATGTAACCACCTTCCCGCCGTCATTTGCCGAAAGGGTGAGTGGAAAGTGGTTAAATACCCCAGAAAGGGGTTCTTGGTGGGCTATTCGGGCGGGATAAATGAGCGGGAAGAGCTACTTGACCCCAGGGAGAAGGTCAAATAGCCAATTCTCCCTGGATACAGGGAAGCTTTAAGCGGGAATTATAAGCGGGAAGGAGGACATTTGACCTCATAAGGAAAAGGTCAAATAACCCTCACCTCAGAGTCAAATATCCTACTCCCTCACAGCTAAATGAATGCTTTAACATACTTTAGAATTATCTCTGACGCCAACCCATGAGAAAAGGGGTGCAATACTGCTCCCCCTTTCCCCCGTGACCTTCTAAGATTTCTAAGAGGATTAACAGGAATTTGAAAAACAATCATTTCTGAGAATAAATAAGCCCTTTGTTTCATTATTCAGTTTTTCTTACTTTTGACCAGAATATCAAATGTGGCTGTTGATAAAGCAGATTTCACATCATCCTTGGATTTTTATTTTTTATTTTTTTTGGCACATGCTGAACATTTTTTCGCTTTTAGGAGGCTGAATTTGAAGCCAAAATGAATAACTCATGCCACCCAGATAAACAAAAAAATGCTGTATAATGGGATTATTATAGGGAATAAAAACATATGACCTTTTAGAGAAAAGAGTAAAGATACTCCAACAAAAATGAGATAAACAAACCCTGGATCAAAGGGCCCCTATGTAACATATTTTAAGGTAGATATAGAAAACTATGATGTTGCTTTTATATTTTCATCGTAGTCTTGTTATATTCAGCTAAAGAAAACAGGCTGCCTGCATAGTCTTTCATGAGGCAGCTAACAGGAAGATTGTTGTGTGCAGAAAAATATTTCCCTTTGGGATTAGAGCTTTATGTGCAATATATTCAGCTTCTATAATCCCATAAAAATGTTTCGATACATATTTGTGAATCTTCTCAAAGCCATTTTAACTTTTTTTTTAATGTATCTTCAAAGGTGAGCTCCTTTAAAGAACATGAAAACATGCATACCATAGAAGTGCCCCATTCACATTTTTGTATCGCACTCCTGATAATGTCAGCATCAAATGGGTAATGGGCATAAGCAATGATAACAAAACATAGCATGATGCAGACTAAATAGTAATCCGGGATTACACTGGCATACTAGGATAATGTCAAGTAAGATTATATCAATTGTGAAGGTATTTTCAAGGTGTTTTCACCTCGGAATTTTCCAGCAGGGACCAGCGTAGATGCTGGGGGCAGTGAAGGCCTCTGGTGTCAACCACTGTGTCCTAGTAAATGTTTCTGTTTTTATGTGTCAATGTGTTTTTTTTTTTACTGATACTAAGAGTATAAACTGGAACAAATAAATGGTCACCCTGCAGCAGTGTATCACAATTAACTATTGCCTACAAAGACGCCTGGATGCTTTAACATGTAATTAGCGCTGCATCTGCATTCTGACGTCTGACCAATAAAGCTAGCTATACATGCATCAGTTAGAGGAATATTGAGAGAATGACAGTGTACTTTGTTCAGCGAAATTATGCTTTATGCATAAATTGTCGTACACCTGTGTCTGTTGACTTGCCCAGTTTTCTGTCAGTTATCCAGCTCAGGCACTTTCCCCGCATAGACACATTTACAGTTGCTATAAAGTCACTGATGTTTAGCTTCGTTTTCATTTAATTTTATTCATGTATGCAATGCCAACATATTCTGCAATTAAACCAGAGACCAAAGGCAACACAGCTAACTGCTAATCCACCACGCGGTTTGAATATTTTACCAATATTCAACCAGATTTTTAACAGTTATTGCTGACAATTATTTTTTTGCGGTTAATTTTTTGTTTTTTAGAAATGTAAATTGTTTTTCCTATTGATGTGTTATGAAGCATAATTTAGAGTGAAAATCATGTAGAATTACATGCACGTATGTAACTTTTTATTGTAAAATATAAAACCTATAAGGAAACATTACAGCGGGGGTTGGCAACCCGTCAATCGCGATTTACTTTTCAACCTCGGGCTGGTGATAGGTAGATCACCATTGAATTCGTGCCGACCTGCAAGTGCTTCCCCCCCCCCCAACATCTATTGCCTGAGCTGTCTTACCACCTGAGCTCTCAAGCTGGAAGCACAGCCAGTTCTAGGCAGAATCAATAAAAGGAGTAGAAACTGCGCTAATAATTTAAATAATTTATCAATTTTTAGATTAATTTATTATTTATATATAAAAAAAAATATATATATATATAGATAGATAGATAGATTATTTTTACAAATTTTCAAAGCAGCAACTCTTCTGTGAGATACAAACACAGTCCCAAATGTTGTAAACAATTACAGAGTTGCGCCGTTAAAGTGAAAATAAATTTCTCGCTTACCAGCTCGCACAGGCCTCCTATTACAGAAGGTCAGTGACACTTGTGGCTATATACCCAGCCTGGGTCTTCGGTACCATCTGAGGATCCTCTCAGAGCATCTGACCAATCGTCTGGAGAGTGATGTCATAAATAAAACACAGAAGGCTCCACATAGTGTAAAATCCTTAAAACTTTATTACCAAAGCTTTAAAATTGCGCTTACATCAACAGTAGTAAATAATAATTGCTTTTTAAAATAATTTTGCCGGACAGAAAATCAGCAACAACTCGTCCTTCCGGGAATCAATGCTCCGCCCTTCACGTTTTGTCATAAAGTGAATTTGTCCGGGGCCACCATCACTGATGGTTTAATCACTTTAATAGCACAACTCTGTAATTGTTTACAAAGGTGTGGGCAAAGGTTCCCCATCCCGCAGCACGCCCCTTTCCCCTGCGGATTAGCTGTTGGCTAGTTTGGACTCTTGCAGCCCTGAATGCAGAGTGCTGATCTATGCCGACCCTCCTCTCCAGTTCCAGAACAAGTAGCTGTATTACAGCAGCCCTCCTGTTCCTCCAGACCCCCCTGTACCACACCCTCCTCTACCATGCCCTCCACACCCACCTGCTCTGTGCCTTCAAGACCCTCCTGTACCAGGCCCTCCTGACCCCTCTGTACTGTGCCTTCCTGACCCCCCCTCTTTACACTGCCAGGTCGACCCCCTGTCCTGCTGACCCCTTGTCTTTTGCCTTGTAGACATCCTGTGTTCTGCCGTGCTAGTCTCTCTCCTGCTCACCCCTGCCATCTGCCCTACTGATCTCTGTAAACTGCCCTACATCCTACTGACCTCTGTACACTGCCCTACATTTTACTGACCTCTGTACACTGCCCTACATTTTACTGACCTTTGTACACTGCCCTGCCTACTACTGACCTCTGTAAACTGCTCTACCAACTACTGACCTCTGTACACTGCCCTATGTCCCACTGACCTCTGTACACTGCCCTACATCCTACTAACCTCTGTACACTGCCCTACCCACTACTGACCTTTGGGGGCTTGATAGTTATCTAAAAAAGCAAAAAAAGTTTGCCTACCCCTGCACTAGAAGAACAAAAAGAGGTTGATTTACTAAAGGTAAATGGACTGATCACTTTGCAAGTGCAGTTGCTCCAGTGCTTAGTAAATGAGGGGAAGCTCTGAAGCTCTGCTGATTTCCATCATCCAATTATGTTCAAGCCTAAATGCTGTTTTTTTTTTTTTTTTTTTTATTCTTTGCATATGATAGGGTATTCTTTGCAAAGTGAAACATAAGCGCATTTACTAAGATCTGGACCAACTGCACATTAGAGTGCAACTGAGTTTGTAAAATGGACAGTCTATTGGCCTTTAGTAAATCAACCCCATGATTTATCTTAACACAAATGCAAAAAAATAAAAAAAATTGCAGCTTACCAACCCTTTATTGTGTGGCAGTTTAAATTTTCTTTTTTAGGATTTTTTTCCTTTATTTTTTCCGGGTTATCCCACCAGTAACACAAAGCCTGTAACGGGGGGTTCTATTCTATGGAGGAGCAATTGCACTGGTGCAAGGTAGATGTGGATCAGATGCGATATAGGTTCAATAAAATACAGGGTTGGTATAGGTGCAGTCTAGGTATGGAATCCGTTTAGTATAGAGTGCAGTATAGTTGTGGTATGGTGTCCTGCTCTTACTGGCTCAGTCCCTGCTAGCAGTATCAGCAATTGATGAATAGCCCTCTCACCAGTCCCTGAGATGATGCAATGACCTCTCTCTGTTGAAAGGGGCCCCCTCTGTCTCTCCCTAAAGGCCTCTGTTGATCAGCGATGGAATGCAGAGGGTGAGTGGATGCTCCAGTCTCCCTGCTGCAGCAGTGCAGGTGCTGTGATGCCCCTGTATGTTCTCACTCCCAATCTTAGGCTCAGATCTCCTTTGGCAGGAAAAAATATTCAGACAGAGGTGCTCTCTTTAACTACCTTGTTTCCAAGAGGAGGAGCTTTTCCAGGCAGTTTAATAAAAATCATCCACTCCTCCTACTGCACAGTGCTTATTGGGATATGTATTGTAAGGAGCCCATACTTCCCTATATATGGCTGCATCACAAACTACAACTCTCAGGATTCTCAGTGCTCTGCATAGAGCCAATTTCCTTGGCTTTAGCTCTCCCCCTGCTGGCCGGAGGAGAACGGTGCATCATAACATAAATATCTCAGGCGAAGGAGAGAAGTACAAAAGGCAATGTCTCCTTCTCCATATTGCTGTAGCCCAGCACCTGGCTACAATTCTGTAATAAGCATGTTTAATACCTGGCCAATTAGCAGGGTTGGGGCCTGCTGTGCATACTAGGAGTTGTATTAAATATCTGAGGCACTTCCTGGCACATGGACTTCTCTCCAGGGCTTTTGCCTTGAGGAGATACATCAGTGATATGCAAGGATCTCCCTTTCCTGGAAGAAAAACCTTGAAGATACCAGCTGCCATGGTGTGCTACTCTTAAGTGGGGTACACACTAGTAGAAAATCTGCCGAAAATTCCCGTCCGAGGTAAAATCGTACAATTTTCGGCTAGTGTGTACACAACTTTCAGCAGCCGATGCTGACATTTTCAACGAAAAAAAACGAAGGGACAAACACCAAAATCTTAATGTGTATGCAGTACGTCCGTGAAAAATCGGATACGAAAGACTGCGCATGATCTGAAGTTGCTGACGACCTGGAAGTCTAGGAACAAATGTCCCAAAAAAAAAAAAAATCAAGCGAGAAATTTCGTGAACATTTATGCACTGTCAACTAAAAACGGTTATGAACGCTAAAAAGAGAGAGAAAGATCGGAGTGTGTACGGGCCTTTAGGTCTAGAGAAAGTAAACTTGCTTTTCCCCACATGGAGGTGGTGAGTGACTGGCTGAGTGTGAAAGCAACACAGGAACTTCTCGATTGCAGTCTTGTTTTGAATTCTAATACAAAGTTATGACTTGAACCTTAGTTTTCAATGAGCCCTGCAAGAGAGGAAACCCAAAGGTTAGAAAGACATGCAGAAGACTGAGGAATGCATTACAAGTGCAACCTACAGATATGCTATGCTCCCACCACCCTCTTTCATATTCCTATTTGTGCTAAAACATTGAGTGCTATTGTTAGGCCTAGAGGAAGCAGACTGCTGTTGTCCCTCACATGGACGTGACCAACTGGGTGGGAAAGTAACACAAGAACCTCTCCAATGTAATCCTGCCTTGAATTCTAATTATATTACACATTTTTAGTAGAGTTAGAAAAGGTTAGAACCTCTATTGAATTTTTATTGTTATCTCTGTCCCCATTGGAAAGATTCCTTTCCTTTCCTGTCCTAGTAACAGTGGACATAGAAACATGTTATAAAGAAGCTTTTCTCAGCAAGCACAAAGGTGGCAATAAAAGCTCATAGAAGTGGTAACCATTTCCCAATTTACCAAAATTTTAAAAATTGTTTATGAGATCATCTGCCCACAAATGGTTAATTTTGGAATAGTTTATAAAAACATAGAGTACAAATACATACCCCACATTCTTTGTTCTAGATGCATTTAGAAAATTAAATCTGATTGGTTGTGGCCAGCAACCTTGTTCTTGTCGTCAATTTCATGACAGTTGCCTGCCGACAAACATTTTGAGACATACAATAGGAAGCTTTGCTTGCTTTCAGGTAGTTGCGTTATTGGCATGCTGTGATAAGTTCAGACATAATACTTTATCTAGCTGTATATTAGGTGCTGATCCTGCATACGTTTTCACATTTCGGTGGTTATTCCCTGACTCTCCTTGTATTTCCCTGGGCTTAAATTTCCTTTCTTCTTCCCATCTTTTTTCTCCACTTCTGTTTCCATTTTTCTACCTCCTCTCTTTGTTTTCCTTCTGCTCTCTGTTTCCCCCTCCTTCTTTCTCTTTCATTCTTCACACACTCCTTTCACATTATTGATCGATTGTTTTATCAAGTCTCCCTGACTTTGTCCTCAGGGTGGAAAAGAGAGAAGGGATTTTGCTTATGATAGAGATCTGCAGACATTTCTTACAGAATCTCCACATGTATCACATGTACAAAGTTTTCGTATCACCTCTGTGTCTCTCTCTTTGTTTTACATGCAATGCAAGGAAGATCTGTTTACAAAAACTTTATTTAGCATGCCATGCATTTTTGGTCACATGCACACTGGCAGAGAAAACGGCCACTTGGGGTACAATTTGATAGTCAAATAACAGTGATTTGAAACCCTAACTCTGGGTGGTGCTCGAAAAAATCCTGATCCCACATTAAGGCTGAAGTGAGACAGAGAAAAATGCCACTTGGGGTACAATTTGATAGTCAAATAACAGTGATTTGAAACCCTAACTCTGGGTAGTGCTCAAAACAATCCTGAACCCACATTGAGGTTGAAGTAAATATTGCTCATGTTTCAATTGGATGATATAACACAGAGAAATACTCAATCTATGGTCTCGTGGTCTATTTTTCTGTTTGTTCTGGTTGTAGAGACCAGTCCAAAACCACTCCTTTTGCCGTCCTCTTACTGGTCTTGTTACTGCCCATTTTACTGATTTCATTACATACAGTGCCTTGAAAAATAATTATACCCCTTAAAATTTTCCACATTTTGTCATGTTACAACCAAAAATTTAAATGTATTTTATTGGGATTTTATGTGATTGACCAACACAAAGTGGCACATAAGTGTGAAATGGAAGGAAGATGATAAATGGTTTATAGATTTTTTTACAAATAAATATCTGAAAAGTGTGGCGTACTTTGTAGAATCATCTTTCGCTGCAATTACAGCTGTGAGTCTTTTTGGGGATGTCTCTACCAGGTTTGCACATCTAGAGAGTGAAATCTTTGCCCATTCTTCTTTGCAAAATAGCTCAAGTTCTGTCAGATTGGATGAAGGGCGTCTGTGAACAGCAATTTTCAAGACTTGCCACAGATTCTCAATTAGATTTAGGTCTGGACTTTGACTGGTCTATTCTAACACATGAATATGCTTTGATCTAAACCATTCCATTGTGGCTCTGGCTCTATGTTTAGGGTCGTTGTCCTGCTGGAAGGTGAACCTCTGCTCCAGTCTCAAGTCTTTTGCAGACGCTAATAGGTTGTCTTCTAAGAATTCTCTGTATTCGGCTCCATCTTCCCATCAATTCTGACCAGCTTCCCTGTCCCTGCTGAAGAAAAGCATCCCCACAACATGATACCGCCACCACCATGTTTCATGGTGGGGGTGGGGTGTTCATGGTGATGTGTAGTGTTCGTTTTCCTCCACACATAGCATTTTGCTTTTCGGCGAAAAAGTTCAATTTTGATCTCATCTGACCAGAGCACCTTCTTCCACATGTTTGCTGTGTCCCCTACACGGGGTCTTGCAAACAGGACTTCTTATGGCTTTCTTTCAACAATGGCTTTCTTCTTGCCACTTGTCCATAAAGGCCAGATTTGTGGAGTGCATGACTAATAGTTGTCCTGTGGACAGATTCTTCCACCTGAGCTGTGGATCTCTGCAGTTCCCCCAGAGTTACCATGGGCCTCTTGGCTGCTTCTCTGATTAATCCTTGCCCAGCCTGTCAGTTTAGGTGGACGGCCATGTCTTGGTAGGTTTGAAGTTGTGCCATACTCATTCCATTTTCAGATGATGGATTGAACAGTGCTCCGTGAGATGTGCAAAGCTTGGGATATTTTTTCTTAAAACCTAACCCTGCTTTAAACGTCTCCACAACTTTGTCCCTGACCTGTCTGGTGTGTTCATTGGCCTTCATGATGCTGTTTTTTCACTAAGGTTCTCTAACAATCCTCAGAGGGCTTCACAGAACAGCTGTATTTATACTTATACTGAGATTAAATTAAACACAGGTGGACTCTATTTACTAATGAGGAGACTTTTGAAGGCAATTGGTTCCACTAGATTTTAGTTAGGGGTATCATAGTAAATGAGGCTGAATACAAATGCACGCCACACTTTTCAGATATTTATTTGTAAGCAATTTTGAAAACCATTTGTCATTTTCCTTCCACTTCACAATTATGTGCCACTTTGTGTTGGTCTATGTCCCAATAAAATATATTTAAGTTTTGGGTTGTAACATGACAAAATGTGGAAAATGTCAAGGGGTATGAATACTTTTTTAAGGCACATACTGTGGTCATAGGATTGCATGTAGGATCAGTGGCTAATGGTCCTTCTTTGTATGTGATGGCATAGCAGTGATTGTGGAAGGGAAGTGGATTGGAACATGGAGTATGGTAAGGAATACTCCCTTAGAAAAAAAGTAGTGTTGTGTGTGTATATATATATATATATATATATATATATATATATATATACACAGTGGTGCAGCATATCAGTGCCCACCATCAGTGCTGCCTTATCAGCGCAGCCCCATCAATGCAGCTTATTTGTGCCACCTCATCAGTGGCCATCAGTGCAGCCTTATCAGTGCCCATTAATACAGCCTCATGTCATGGGATTAGTAAGATTACTCATTTCTTTTAAGATATTTGGACTTGTGTTTGCTGCCTCTCATTGTATAATGACTAGGAAGTCCATAGTCATTATATAAAAAAGTGAAATAATCAGTGGCAGCAAACACAAGTCCAAATATCTTATAAGATAGGAGTAATCTTACTAATCCAGTGACATATTGCGATTGCACATATGGAGGTGAGCAGGTCCAAAATATTATTGCCATCATATACAATTAAAAGTCTTAATTGTATATGATGCAATTCAGTATGCTCGCTCAAGGACAAGGATGTTTAAAGAAACAAAATGATATTATTGACATGATGCCTGCCATACCTGGGGGCGGAGGAGGGTAGGCGGAGCATTAGGCTGCAGTGCCACACTTATTAGCATTGGCGGCCGTCGGGCCAGTTGTATTAAGTGTGTTTGGCGGCCTGTGGTCTGTCTGAATGTCCTCATCGGCCAGTATTATCATACCGGCAATTAGCAGCGTGACCGCTTTATGGGGGTGCCAGACTGATCTGCCTCCTGGACCCTGCCCTCCGGCCCAATTCGCCCCATTAGACTGGCACTATACTAAAAGCAAAGCGCAAGCTGGCGGGGGACCCTTTTCGTGCGGGAGCCAGGAGGAGGCTGTTTTTTTTTTGTGTGCGGGTTGCAGCTTTTTTGCTGCCCCCCTGCAAAGTGCCACCCTAGGCCAAGATAGAGCACTATATGATATATGAGATGTGTGTGTGTGTGTATATATATATATATATATATATATATATACACACACACACAAATGTCAGACAGATTGCCTTAAAACCTTCCCAATGTGGAATTATTATGATATTTACAAATAATAAATGATGTTAACACTAAAAGAAATCCCCATCAGATAGAACAACCTTGAGTTTTTTTGAATGCATATGTCTAGATGACCCTCATTTCCCAAAGCTAATCTCTTTATTGTACAACTTACTGCTTGGTGGTCCTTCTTTACCACTTAATTTTCATATTAATAAAAAGGGCTAAAGATCTTAATATCACTATTGAACAGGAACAATGGTTATAATTTGGGAGACTACTTGCTACTTGTTCTCAATGCTACCAATGCTACCAATGAAACCAATGCTAACGTCATGTACCGCTGGTATTTTGTCCCTCCTCTGATGGCCTAATTAATCTCAGGAAGTATGGGGTGTTGTTTCCAGGGCTGTCCTGACCAAAGTACATGACTTCATATTGGATGTGCCCAGTAGTCCAACCTCTTTGTCAGCGAGTTATGATCTATTGATGCCATTATTAGGATTGGGTCTGTTATACCTGAAGGGTTTCACATGTACTGTCACTTTAAGGCTGGCTCCACCCAGGAGTGATGACAAGGGTCAAGGGGCAGAGTGGCCATCTTTAGACACATGTAGAGATGTATTGATATGCAGAGCTGTCCTGTAATGCTGTACAGTGAGTCCTGAATAAACAACCGTTGTTCCAGACCAGAGTCCTGTGTCTCTCACAACACGGAGAATATAACAGTGGCGACGAGGATGGGATTTACAAGGTTACTATCCGTGTGAGAAAGGAAAGGAAGAAAAAAAACTCTGGATTGTCAGGAATACAAAACCCACAGAGCCCAGCAGGAAAATGTCATTGATCGGGACATTAAGTGAATTTGATGGAGAACAGACAACGTGGATTTCTTGGATTGAAAGATTAGAACAATATTTCTGTGCAAATGCCATCCCAGGCGACAGGCAAGTAGCAGTTTTTCTGACACTGGTTGGTGCTAGGACATATGACACTCTTAGGGATCTCCTTTTCCCTGAAAAACCAGCAACTAAGACTTTGGCAGAGCTCCTGACACTGTTAGGGAATCACTTCCAGCCTAAACCACTAGAGATTGCAGAAAGATTCAGGTTCTATCAGCGGCAGCAGCCGGGTGAAGATATTAAGGCTTATGTGCTCGCCCTTCGCAGACTAGCCTCAACCTGTTCTTTTGGGGAGTATTTACCAACTGCACTGAGGGATAAGTTTGTCATGGGACTGAATAGTGAGTCTAGCCAAAAGAGACTGTTAACAGAGAAAGACCTTACCCTTACAAAGGCAATTGAGATAGCTTCAGTGATGGAAATGGCTGTGAAAGATACAGAAGCTTTGAACCCCCAGAGCAGAAGGGAAGAGGTTAAAGAGGAAGTTTTCAGAACAGCAGTCAAGCAAACTGCAGCTAACTGTAAATATAGAACCTCACCAACCAGGACGTCAGCTTGCTACCGTTGTGGGAATACAGACCATGATCACAAAGTCTGCCGGTTTAAGGATCAGCTCTGTCATAATTGTGGAAAGGCAGGCCATCTGAAACGAGTCTGCCGTAGTAAGAAGGTGCGAAATAAACAACCTCTGAACCCCAGGACAAAGGCATATATGGTGGGAAGATATACATCGTCATCTGAATCAGAGGATGAGGAAGTGCTCCACAGATTGGACATACATCATATGCATTCAGCACCCTCAGCAATGACTGTAGAGGTAACCGTGGAAGGAAAGAAACTCAAGATGGATGTAGACACAGGAGCAGCAGTTTCAGTTATCACCCAGAAACAATGGAGAAAACTTCTGATCCGAACAACTGTCCGTCCAACACCAATCAAACTGCAGACATATTCAAAGCAGATACTCCACCCACTGGGGTACGTGAAAGTACAGGTATCCTACAAGGGTCAGACAAAGAGAATGCCATTATATATCCTAGAACATGGGGGACCCCCTCTTTTTGGGAGAGACTGGATTGCTCACTTTGGCATGCCAGACATCGCCATTAACCCCTGCAACAGCGTGACCATCCCATCAGGGGATGAAGAGGGATGGGTGAAGTCCCTGAAACAGCGATTCCCGCAAGTCTTTGATAACCATTTGGGAAAAATAAAGCATGACTGTGTGAGACTCAGGCTGAAACCCAATGCCCAGCCTAGGTTCTTCAAAGCTCGGACGGTACCTTTCGCACTCCGAGCAGGTGTGGAAGCTGAACTAAGCCGGCTGGAGGAACAAGGTGTCATCTCAAAGGTAGAGCACAGCGAGTGGGCATCACCAGTTGTACCAGTAAAGAAAGCGAATGGGGACTTACGCATTTGTGGCGATTTCCGCATGGCACTAAATTCTCAACTGGAGATAGACCAGTATCCCCTACCCAGAGTAGATGACATTTTTGCCTCTCTTGCAGGAGGTCAAAAGTTCACCAAGCTTGATCTCAGGCAAGCTTATTTACAGTTTGAGGTCCACCCTTCGTCCCGCAAGTTTCTAACAATCAACACTCACAAGGGACTGTATGAATACAATCGGATGGTGTTTGGGGTAGCCTCCGCCCCAGCCATTTGGCAACGCAAAATGGATGAGATTTTGGCGGACATTCCTTTCACACAGTGCCTGTTAGATGACATGCTCATCACGGGCCTGACGGACCAGGAACACAAGCATAATGTGGAGCTTGTGTTGGCGAGACTGCAAGAACAGGGTCTAAAAGTGAACTTGGCGAAATGCCAATTCATGGTACCTAAATTGGTGTTTTGTGGCCACCTTGTGGATGCAGAGGGTATACACACCACGGAAGCCAAAGTTGATGCTTTAGTAAAAGCTCCAGCCCCGACCAACGTCCAGCAGCTGCGATCATACCTGGGCTTGCTGAACTATTACCACAAATTCCTGCCGGATCTAGCACACACTTTGTTTCCATTAAACAAGCTTTTGGAGAAACACTCCAGATGGAACTGGTCGGCTGCATGCCAACGTGCTTTTGAAGTTTCTAAGCGAAAGCTGTTGGCGTCACGCATGCTCGTGCACTATGACCTCCAAAGGCCTCTCACCTTGGCTTGTGATGCCTCACCCTATGGTCTAGGGGCTGTACTATCTCACGTTTTACCAGATGGGTCAGAGAAACCTGTGGCATTCGCCTCCAGGTCCTTGACAAAAGCAGAAAGCAATTACTCTCACATTGACAAAGAGGCTCTGGCGCTCATATGGGCAATTAAGAAGTTTCATCTTTACCTGTATGGTAGGGAATTCACCATACTGACTGATCATAAACCACTCCTTCAGATCTTTAGCCCTGACAAAGGCATCTCCCAGACGACTGCAGCCCGTCTTCAACGCTATGCCCTATTCTTGGGAGCATATAGCTACAAAATCCAGTATCGCAGCCATGATGCCAACGCTAATGCAGACGCCATGTCCCGTCTGACAAGGACATTAACAGACTCTTCTCCACCTGTCAAGAGTTGTCGTTACACCAGCCTGTCCTTTCTGTCTTCCGGGGAAGTAGCAGCCCATACAGCCAAGGATACCTTCCTTAAGACAATACTCTCCTGGGTACGGTACGGTTGGCCTGCAACTGTCACACAGGATTATGAGCCTTACTTCCGTAGGCGTCTGGAATTAACTGTGTCTGGCAACTGTGTTTTATGGGGAGACCGAGTGATCGTTCCACAGACCCTCCGGAGACACATTCTGGAATTGCTACATACTGGTCATCCCGGGGGCACACGTATGAAACAAAAGGCCCGAGGCTATGTGTGGTGGCCGAACCTCGACTCCGATATCACGACATATGTGAATGCGTGTTCTGGATGTGCACAAACTGCGAGAGACCCTCCTCGAGGGTGCGTCCAGCCCTGGACTTGGCCCACGGTTCCCTGGTTTCGCCTACACTTGGACTTTGCAGGCCCGATCAGAGGACACACCTTTTTGATCATTATTGATGCCCATTCAAAGTGGCCTGAGGTTGTTCCTGTTACTCAGCCAACGACTAAGGCGACGATTTCCATACTGTTACATCTCGCTGCTACGTTTGGATACCCCAGAGAAATTGTCACAGACAACGGTGCACAATTCACAAGCCAGGAGTTTCAGGGTTTCCTGACTGCCCACAACATCAAACACAAGTTGACCGCACCTTACCACCCGGCTACAAATGGTCAAGCAGAAAGGTTTGTACAGACCTTCAAACGCTATTTCAAAGCTACTGTGGCTACAAGTAAACAACAGTCCCTGTCACCCCAGCAGCTGGACTCCTTCCTTTCTGCTTACAGAACCACACCACATGCAACCACTGGGAAAACTCCAGCTGAACTTCTTTTGGGTCGGCAGCCATGGACTGTTTTGGATATGCTCCGCCCTCAAACGGTCCAGGAACATGTACGGCAGTCCCAAGACAAGAGGGTCGAACACGACGAGATTCCCCGGTTTACAGCCCAGCAAAAGGTATGGGCCCGATCTTATGGCGCTTCCAACACTCGTTGGCTTCCTGCTATCGTCGCAGAGACTTTGGGACCCAAAATGTATAGGGTCTGCCTGGAAGATGGTTCCATTTGCAGAAGGCATGCGGACCAATTGCGTCCTCGTTCTCAGCTGCCCGAATCCCTGACATCGGCTGCACCTCCAGTGTCTCAAGGATCTGCTCCTACCGGATCAGGAGGCATTGAGACTGATGCTTGGGGAGACTCTGAACTTTTGAACTCAGCTCCAACAGAGCCCTCCAGCCCTGGTCCAGAGGTCTGCTCACCCTCTGAGCTAGGGAATCCCCTCTTGGCCCCGCCGGTGTCCATTCCGGCCAGCCCTGCTTCCTCCAGCCCCGAGTCGCTGGGTGCCCGTCCTCAACGACACTGTCGCCCTCCTGACCGGTTTCAAATGCAAGACCGGTTACGAGACTTTCGACGGGTCTGCCGAAAGTGATCCGCTGCCATTTTCTCCCCGGAGCTTCCCTGGAAGTTGTTCTCACATCCGGACATGGAAGAAACCATGTAAATCTCCTGAGTTGGAGGACTGTATTGGACAATTATGAGTTACTGTTTTATGCCTGTTCTCGTTTTGTTGTTTTTTTTTTTTTTTGTTTTTTGTTTTTTTTTTAGGTATGGATGGAAGGTGTTATACCTGAAGGGTTTCACATGTACTGTCACTTTAAGGCTGGCTCCACCCAGGAGTGATGACAAGGGTCAAGGGGCAGAGTGGCCATCTTTAGACACATGTAGAGATGTATTGATATGCAGAGCTGTCCTGTAATGCTGTACAGTGAGTCCTGAATAAACAACCGTTGTTCCAGACCAGAGTCCTGTGTCTCTCACAACACGGAGAATATAACAGGGTCGACCAATTTCCTTTCATCTAGTGAAAGCCTTACTTTATCTGAAGCTGGACATGCTTTGAAAACACCAATTTAAATTGATGACGCATCTCCTGATGGCAGCTAAGCAAATGACAGCAAAAGTTTGGCTGTCCACAACTTTCTCACTAAGAATAGAATGCACAACACGGCTAAACTTACTGACTCCATGCCTAAATCTAAGAAAATCTGAGATCCATGGGTCTCCCATTTCATACTGGCAGACTTTGACCAACAACTGATGAATCTCTGAAGATAACATTATTTTTGCTGCCAAAGCTGACACATGTTCTGGATAACCCTAGGGCATTCAACCCCCTACCCCCCCCCTATTTTTTTTCTTCCCTTCTTATGCCTTCCCACACCTGTTCCCAATTTTGAAATTTGTTGATTCCCAATCATGTAGTCGGAAAGGTGTTTCATTACACAACTCTGATTTAATGCTGAGTTTACACACAGGCTTCTACTTTGCATATTGTCACAACAGACCGTTTGTAATCCTTTGTTTGACTGTATCACTCGATATTGTTATATTAGCCAAATGTGTGGTGTATACATGTACAATAAATCCTTTGTTCAATAAATATATTTTAAAAAAATAATGTAGGGCAAGCTTACTGTGCTCACATCTGTGTGAGCCCTACCCACATCCGCTAAAGCAAGCCAGTATTTTCTATAGCCTCCACCTCTTTGTCTGACTGATCCTCCAAAACAGGGATAGTCAGAAGGTGTTTTAGTACTTGACAAAAGAAAAGACCCAATTATCTGATCCTATTTTCACCAGAGATAAGCACATCGATCCATGAATCTCATTTTTTTCTTATTTTTCATTCACTGAGTATGTGCATCTGTGGATAATTGCGCAGTTCATGAATCAAGGCAATCAAGTTCCATGAATTTTATGATACTCTGCAGATCAGGAACATTTGTAAGTACATATTCAGGTGAATTGAAAATTTGTGATTTGCCAGTGAAGATTAAATTTGTTGAATTTGCCTAGTTCACAAACTGATTTGCTTAGCTCTTGTTTTAAATCATAGTTTTACCAAGAATATATAAACATCCTAAAGAGACACGGTCACCTTGCCCAAGCAGGCATTACAAATTGTTGTTACCCTAACATGTTTCAAGCACCTGGGAGAAAAGAAAGATGACGTCACAAGTGTAATAATTCATCAATTATTGAGCAGGCTTTCTGGCAGTATTGTATACAAATGTAAGAATTTCAGGAGTGGCTGAACAGAATTACTAATATTTTACTATTATTTAGGTAAAATGTTCACATGTGTTTTGAACCCTGTATGGATGCCTAAGTATTCTGCAATTTTACAATCCTACTTGGCAGAGGGCTGAGCAACAGTTTCATTGTCCAGTTTAGTATCACTAGAGCCAATTAGTACAAATGTAACATCAAGGTCTATAAGACATCTTAATGTCTGTCATCTTTCAGCCTCATTTACCAGCATCACCAGTAATTATTCCATTGATTCGAATACAATCATTACCAAGCATTCTGACCATTTTGGAGCCAACTGCCCACTGTTGACGAGTGTCTCTAAAACATCAGTTACTTTGCTATTAATGTGTTTTCTTCTCAGCTGTGGGCTCTTAATTATGTTGTTTTTAACTACCGTAAAAGCTTCGGATTTTTCTCAGTGTGCAGAGAAAAAAGCAATACGTGTTCTCCATTTGGTGCTTACAAAACTTTGTAAGGGCTCATAAACACAAGGTTTTGTGTTTATCTCAGCTGCTTTCTTCCCCACACAAGTCCATCTAAAAAAGTTGAGAAGAAGAATATGTTACCCCAATATTTCATTCCTGATGTGTGCCTGTTGTACCATATACTTGTGTTCCCCTTGGAACATGTTACATGTTCCACCCATTTCTAGGTTCACCCCAGCTCATGCTCTGAAAAGCAATATCCTGTGAATTGCTTTTAGAACATGGCAAAGCAGCTGCTGTCAGATGCTCAGGAGGCAATCCTGCTGCTTCCTGAATGTCTTTTTTTCCAAGCAGGGCCATATGTTTGTTACTTTTTTTTTTTCAAGCAGCAATTTATAATGGAGCTAATACACTGCAACTGCAAGCCAAGTGCTTGGCTCAAGGTTGCAGCACAGACTTGAATGGCGTTCGACAGGTGGTGCTACTTGTCATCTAGACATGGCATTGCATTGGTGTGGTATTTAAATGCCATGACATTGCGGCCATGGCAGGTAAATAGCTTTCTACAGCAGTATTTTAGCTTTTTGGTGGGCATGCTTATTACAAGAACATGACTCCAGGTATTATCAGCTCAGATGGGTGGGATGAAAGATCTGGTCTTATATGTATGACAGTATTTTCTTTATAAAAGTTTTACGGTGGGCTAAAACATTTGACCATGGGCATATATTGATATCTTAACCACCAAAATTCAAGCCAGATTGGGTGGAGTAGATCTAAACCCAATAAATACTGTTAATTACATTTTTTTTAACTTGCACTTAATGTGGTTGTAAACCCCCCTCCAATGTTTGCACCTATAGGTAAGCCTATAATAAGGCTTACCTATAGGTACTGTAAGTATCTCCACTGTTTAAGAGATATTTACTGTATACTGTGCTGATGACGTCATTGGCGCATGCGCTCTGAAGGAACGGCCGCTCGTGCCGTTTCTTCAGAGCCCTGTGTCGTGACGGCCGGCTCCGGCTAGTAGCACAGACGGAGTCCGTGGACCTTGAAGGAAGACGGCCGAAGATGGATGCGGCCTCCAGCGAGGACAAGGAGGGCTTCGTTTTGAGGTAAGTGTCACATAGTATGCAATGCATACTAGTACATTATGTCTTTACTTTCCAGGTAAGAAAAAAGAAAAAAAAAACAGCAGACTTTAATTCCTCTTTAAGGGGTTTGAAAACCCTTGCACCCAAAGAGTTCCATGCAATCATAAATGTACCATAGTTACATAGTTACATAGTAGTTGAGGTTGAATAAAGACAATAGTCCATCCAGTTCAACCTGTGTAGGCGCACGTGGCCGTAATCATCTCTCATACTCCTTAATGTTCTGATTCTTGAGATGTACGTCCAAGAGTCTTTTGAAAGTAGCCATACTTCCCGCAGAAACCACCTCTTATGGTAGAGAATTACACACTCTTGTAGCCCTAACAGTAGAGAACCCCCTGCGTTGCCTGAGGTCAAAACGTTTCTCCTCTAATCGCATTGTATGTCCTCGAGTCCTCATGCAATCCTTGCCACTGAATAGCTTTTTTTCTATGCTGAGATCACCATTGAGGTATTTATAAATTGCTATCATGTCCCCTCTCAGGCGTCTCTTCTACAAGGAGAATTAATTAAGCGATTGTAGACGCTCTTCATAATTAAGGTTCTCCAATCCCTTAATTAGTTTAGTTGCCCTTCTCTGGACTTTCTCCAGCTCCAACACATCCCTCCTGAGGACTGGCGACCAGAACTGGACAGAATACTCCAGATGCGGTCGGACCAGAGTTTTATAAAGTGGTAGGATTATAGTTTTATCTCTGGAATACATCCTTTTCTTTATGCATGCTAATATTCTGCCGGCTTTGGCAGCTGCCGCTTGACATTACATGCTATTGCTTAGTCTATCATCTACCAAGACTCCCAGATCTTTCTCCATTTTTGATTCCTCCAAAGGTTCCCCCCCTAAAGTGTATTGTGCTTTTATGTTTTTAGTCCCCAAGTGCAAAACCTTAAACTTCTCCACATTAAACCTCATTTGCCATGTCGTTGCCCACTCTGTTATTTTGTTCAGGTCATTCTGTAGGATATCTGCCTCATGCTGTGCAGTTATTGCCCTGCCCAATTTTGTGTCATCTGCAAAAACTGATATAGAACTACTGATCCCGTCCTCAATGCTGTTTATGAATAAATTGAACAGGGTTGGTCCCAGGACTGAACCTTGGGGGACCCCACTTACCACCCCAGACCAGTCTGAGTATGCGCTATTTATTACCACCCTTTGGACACGCCCTTTTAGCCAGTTCCGTATCCAAGAGCAAACCTTGTGGTCGATGCCTGCAGACCTTATTTTATAAATTAAGGGCTTGTGGGGAACTGTATCAAACACCTTAGTGAAATCCAGGTACACCACATCCACTGGTCTCCCCCTATCTAGCTCACAGCTCACCTCCTCGTAGAATGTTAAGAGATTGGTTTGACAAGAACGTCCTTTAGTACACCCGTGCTGATTACTGCTGATGATGTTGTTGTCTTTAGCAAACTCTACGATATAGTCCCTTATCATCCCCTCCAGAAGTTTACATACTATTGATGTCAGACTGACCGGCCTATAATTTCCCAGGGCATGCACCTGCCCTTTTTTGAATATCGGTATCACGTTAGCTTTCCTCCAATCCCCCAGTACATTTCCTGTCATAATACTGTCAGCAAAGATCAGGAACAGTGGTCGTCTAGATATAGTTTTACTAAGTTCTTTGAGTACTATTG
Source organism: Pelophylax lessonae (assembly GCF_965119305.1). Classification (NCBI taxonomy): domain Eukaryota; kingdom Metazoa; phylum Chordata; class Amphibia; order Anura; family Ranidae; genus Pelophylax; species Pelophylax lessonae. Next base: position 129,980,169 of record NC_138771.1, read on the forward strand.
GATGTACGCCATCCGGGCCTGGTGATTTATTTGTGTTAATTTTATCCAGCCTTTCCCTGATATCACCCTCTGTTAGCCATATCGGCAAGTCCTGTGAATTACTGCTAACCATACAGTCATGGTCAGTGTACCCCTCCTTTTCCTGTGTAAAGACTGAGGAGAAAAAAAGCATTAAGCACAGTTGCCTTTTCAGTGTCCTCTGTTACCATCCTCCACTCATCCTTAATTATGTGTGCAACATGCTCTGCCCTTGTTTTTTTGCTGTTGATATATTTAAAGAATTTCTTAGGGTTCTTTTTACTATCCTCCGCTATTTGTCTCTCGAAGTTGATTTTAGCCATTTTGATTTCGTATTTACTTTTCTTATTTGCCTCCTTGTATTGCTGGAAAGTCGACAATGTTCCCTCTGATTTATATTTCTTGAAGGTCGTAATGTTAAAAAACGTATTAGGGGACAATTCATTTTTTAACATTACAGTTTAGCCAGCCAGGTTTGGCTTTGTCTCTTCGAAATTTATTTCCCATAGGAATGCACTGCGAGATGCATTTGTTTAATATGTTCCTAAAGCATTCCCATTTTTCCTCCGTGGTCAGTGTTCCTAGGGTTTGGTCCCAGTTTACCCTTTCCATCATTGAGCACAATTTGGGAAAGTTTGCCCTTCGGAAGTTTAGCGTTCTTATGTTCCCCTCTTGTCTTGTTATATTCTTATTTATGCTAAATGTGATCATCCTGTGACCGCTAGAGCCCAGGTTTCCTGGACTCCTACCTCCGAGATTAGGTCTGGGTCATTAGTGATCAATAGATCCAGCACTGCATTATCTCTAGTAGGAGAATCCACCAACTGAGACATGTAGTTTTCCTGTAAGGTTTTCATGAAGAGACGGGCCTTCTGGGAGTGTGTATTCCCCTCTTCCCAGTCAATGTCGGCATAATTGAAGTCCCCTAATATGATGACTGATACCAGCTTTGCTGCTTTACCCAACAGTGATATAAATTCCAGCTCCACCTCCTCCCTTTGGTTGGTTGGCCTATAACAAACCCCCACAATTAATTTTCCGTTTACTTCTTCCCTATGGAGTTCTACCCATTCTAACTCAGTAATCATCCATTCCATAATATCATTCCTCTCTATCACCCTTACATTATTCTTGACATAGACATACCCGTCCCCCTCTTTTTTCTACCCTGTCCTTCCGGTACACAGAAGGGATAACCATAAAGTGATTGATGTGCCCTAAATTACAAAAATCACCATTTTCTACCTTTATTTTGGGCAATTTATTTCCTGCCCGTGACCACAATCCTCCATTGGTTGTGTACCACTTACAGCTCTCCATCAATCCCAAAAGCCAAAGCAAGGCTAGAATGATTGGAGGAGTTGCTTCCCCTATTGGGGACGCTCGTGTGTCATGGCAGTGATGGGTCAGGGCTGGAGGAATAATGGTATGAGAAGTGCTTGTGTGCAGTCATATTTGGCTGCGCAAGGTAAATGTTGTCAGTGGAAGTGAAGAGGGTTGCTGAATGTCTGAGTTGTTTGCAATTAGGTATTCAGCAATCCAAAACGTGGTTTATATAAAAGTTTTATTATATTGCTCAAATAAACAAAGAGGAGATTTCTACTTTTGACTGGAAGTCCACCTCTTTTTAAATCTGCAGCATATAAATGTAAAAATTTAAAAATTACCTATTTAAATAAAACATAAAAATCAAAATAACCATAATAATAATAATAATAAATCTGCATCTTTCATATGGCTGAATGGTACCCTAAATAGAAAGTGTCTAAAACACATCACAAGACTACTGAATGAAAAATGTGGAAGTGTTAGGACCACTGTAGTGGAAAGTATTGTATTCATGTAACTGTATGGGCTTTATAGCTGTAATGATAGTATTCAGTTTATACATTATTTTTTATAATTTCACATTCCTTTTTCCTCCAATCTTTTTTTTTATTATTTAGTTTGATTTGAAATATGGCAGAGCCATATATTCAACAAGGTCATACATGGTAAAGTTAAGTGGTTAATGCTTGAATATATGACTACAATACAAAAGAACAATGGTTTGTGACATCAGTCTTTCTATACTATACTACAAAAAAGAGAAATAGAAAAATGTTTCTTTAACTGTAACAAATGTAAAAATATGAAAATGTACCCCTGAGTGGTCAGAATAATAGTAGGTGAGTAGGGGGATAATACTTCCAACATTGTTAACATAATTGCTATAATATTTTTTCACTGTACGTAGTATGATGGCAACAATGCATCAGATAGACGGATGGAGAAAAGGTAGGAGGGAAAGGAAAGAAAGGGAAAGAAAAGCAAGATTATGGTTGAAAAAAGGGGAGAAAGGAAAGGGGAAAGGGGGGGGGAGAATGGAGGAGATAGGAAGAAGGGTTTGCTAGCACTCCGCATCCTGGCCAGGACCAAATTGCAACAAAAGATACATTAATTGGCCAGTAAATCTTGGAACTCTTGGGAATGATGAAAGATTGTCTATCCAAATTATTGTATTTTGAGTTAACTAAAAGTTCAAGATGCATGCTAGTATTTAATTCAGTAACCCATTCAGTGTTTGGGGATGACCGCTTTTACAGCAGTGAGAAAGTGGTGTAAAATGTCTTTCTTAATAGACCTAATCGCACCAGGTATATTGAACAGCAAAGTCATTTTTGGGGGTATTTATTATCACAGTATCTGTCACTCTAGCATAAATCTGTAGGATGCAGGCCCAATGTTTTTTGATAGGGGTACATTCCAACCATATGTGGGTCATATTACCAACCCAGGTACTAAAGAATAGAAAGTGTTAAAGAAAACTGGGCACCTATACCAATGGATGAGTATTTAAGAGCTTTTTTCTTGCGCTTTGGTAGATATAGACAAATTATGGGAAAGAATAAGGGCTTTTTTTCCCCAATTTTTCGAAGTCTATTGAGGTCCTGATTTCTTTTTCTCAGGTCATAGTGTATTTAGATTTAGGTTGAGGTAGGTCAGTCGAATCAGAATGTTAGATAGTTGCGAGACCAGTCAAGGAGTCATGTACAAGAATATTTTCAAAGGGAGTAAGAGAAGAAGTTAGTTTAGTTTCTATGTAAGAATGATGTGAACTGTTGCACTTATACCAGTGCATTATACTATAGTGCTTCGACCACTCGGTGATGGGATAGTTTGGCCAAACCCTAAACTTAGATCTATGTGTTGCTGGGTGTAACGCTGGTTTATCAACAGGTGTAGTCTCTGGGCAAATGTAGAATTAAATATTTGAAAAGGAGACAATACAGTCCCAAACAGCCAGTGGGTATTCTGTAAGGGGTAAGAGGGTTAGCAGATCTTTCCATAATTTGGATCGATCCATGGCAAGGCCCATAATTTCTTATGGTTAGGGGGTTTGTTGGACGTACCCAGAGTTTAGTACTATGGTGAATTCTATCTACTATTCTGATACTGAGGCCTTATACCGTATATACTCGAGTATAAGCCGAGTTTTTCAGCACATTTTTTTGAGCTGAAAACGTCCCCCTCGGCTTATACTCGAGTCAACAAAAAAAGAAAAAGTTCCCGGCCGCTCCGACGTGTTTAAGACTTAAAAATGGCGCCGCCCAGTGTATAGATGTCACCACGCATGCGCCGCTACCACTCGGGACAGGCCGGGAATAGCCGAACGTATACCAGCTTTCCCGAGCGGCGGCGGCGCATGCGCAATGACGTGTCGGCGCCATTTTTAAAATGAAGGCGCCTCTGGAATAGGTAAGTGAAACTTAGCCGCACTAGTATGCCCGCAACCCCGCATCCTCTTGTACCATGCTTGCCACCCTGCATTCTCCTGTACCATGTTAGCCACACTGCATTCTCCTGTACCATGCCAGCCACACTGCATTCTCCTGTACCATGCCTGCCACCCTGCATTCTCCTGTACCATGCCAGCCACACTGCACTCTCCTGTACCATGCCAGTCACCCTGCATTCTCCTGTACCATGCCAGTCACCCTGCATTCTCCTGTACCATGCCAGCCACACTGCATTCTCCTGTACCATGCCAGTCACCCTGCATTCTCCTGTACCATGCCAGTCACCCTGAATTCTCCTGTACCATGCCCGCCACCCTGCATTCTCCTGTACCATGCTTGCCACCCTGCATTCTCCTGTACCATGCCCGCCACCCTGCATTCTCCTGTACCATGCCTGCCACCCTGCATTCTCCTGTACCATGCCAGCCACACTGCATTCTCCTGTACCATGCCAGTCACCCTGCATTCTCCTGTACCATGCCAGTCACCCTGCATTCTCCTGTACCATGCCAGCCACCCTGCATTCTCCTGTACCATGCTAGCCACACTGCATTCTCCTGTACCATGCCAGTCACCCTGCATTCTCCTGTACCATGCCAGTCACCCTGAATTCTCCTGTACCATGCCCGCCACCCTGCATTCTCCTGTACCATGCTTGCCACCCTGCATTCTCCTGTACCATGCAAGCCACCCTGCATTCTCCTGTACCATGCTAGCCACACTGCATTCTCCTGTACCATGCCAGTCACCCTGCATTCTCCTGTACCATGCCAGTCACCCTGAATTCTCCTGTACCATGCCCGCCACCCTGCATTCTCCTGTACCATGCCTGCCACCCTGCATTCTCCTGTACCATGCCCGCCACCCTGCACTCTCACCCTAGGCTTATACTCGAGTCAATAATTTTTTCCATCTTTTTGTGGTAAAAGTAGGGGCCTTGGCTTATACTCGGGTCGGCTTATACTCGAGTATATACGGTAATATAGGGCTGTGTTTGGGGTTTGAAAGGGAAAGAACTTTATGTTGCAATCCTAGGAGATTTGATTCCTAGAAGAATTTCCTATAGATGCTTTTCAGTTTTTGAAGGAACAAGGGAGAGATTAAAATAGGGGGAGTCTGAAATAAGGACAGAAACACTGACTATAAAGGGCATAGAAATATGTGCATTTGTGACATACAATAGCAAGTAATCAGCAAAGAGAGATCTTTCACATGTGTTGTGTCTATTTGAAAATCTTGAATATTAGGGTTTTTACACAAGGCTAATGCAAAATGTTCCATAATTAAAATGTACAAAAGGGAAGACAAAAGGCAACTCTGCCTAGTTCACTTCCCAAATTAGGGGATAGAGAACCATTCACACGTACCCTAGCTGATAGAGATCCATAAGGGGCTAGAATATTTTAAATTATTCACATTCCTTTCTTATTTTTTGTTCCCTGCTTACATGCAGACCAAACTGTCCTACAAAAGTTAATTAGATGGGCTGGGTCAAATTGTATGGGTAGATGTATAGATGCGCTAAACCCGGATGATAAAAGCAGCACCTGAATTCCTGAACCTTTGGAATAGAAAATAAAACTGATATATGAAGGTGTGCTAATAAAAAAGGTGATCAAATACATAGACTATATAGTGACACAAAAATTAGTCATCAATTGCTAATTACTAATTTTTGTGTCACTATATAGTCCATGGGTCAAATTGTATAAAACTGTCATGTGTATTTACAATGGCGAGCTTTTATCCATATTGTTTAACCACTTCCTGACCTCCCGTCGCAGTTGTGCGGCCCTCCTGCGCGAACCGACGTAGGTAAACATCAGTTACATGCCTTTAGCTAGGCGCACTCCCGCCCCCACTCGCCAGCGGGGACTCTGATGCACGGGGCAGGCGGCTCGGATTGCTGTCTGATACCCGCGATCGCGCCCCGCTGAGAGAGAAGAACGGTCAGCTGTTGTAAACACAGCTGACTGTTCTTCTCTCTGAAATGATCACAGAGTGCCTGTGATCCGTCTATATAGGATCACAGGTCTCTGTGGTCATTTCACAAGCCCCGTCCCCCCACAGTTAGAAACATGCCCCTAGGTACACATTAACCCCTTTATCACTTACTGTGTTAACCCCTTCCCTGCCAGTGTCATTTTTACAGTAACAGTGCATATTTTTAGAACTGATTACTGTAGTAATGTCACTGGTCCCCCCAAAAGTGTCAAAAATGTCAGTTAGGGGGTCCGATCTGTCCGCCGCAATGTCGCAGTCCTGCAAAAAATCGCAGATCACCGCCATTACTAGTAAAACAAAAAAAAAAACAAAAAAATTACATAAATCTTCTCCTTAGTTAGTAGACGCGATAACTTATGTGCAAACCGATCAAAATACGCTTATTGTGATTTTTTTTTACCAAAAATATATAGCAGAAAACAAATTTGCCTAAAATATTAAAAAATGTGATTGATACATTTTTTTATTTTGGGAATGTTATACAGTATAGCAGAATGTGAAAAATAATGTTTTTTTTTTTTTTTTTTTCAGAATTTTCGCTCTTTTTTTGTTTCTAGCATAAAAACTAAAAAATGTACAAGTGATCAAATACCACCAAAAGAAAGCTCTATTTGTGGAAAAAAAAAAAAAAAACATTCATTTTTATTTGGGTACAGCGTCGCACAACCGTGCAATTGTCCGTTAAATTAACGCAGTGCCGAATTGCAAAATATGGCCTGGTCATTAACCACTTGCCGACTGCCTAACGCCGACCTACGTCGGCAGTCAGCCCCTCACAGGCAAAGTGACGTAGGGCTACGTCACTAGCTTGTGAGGGTCTAGGGAGCGAGCGTGCGCCCCCGGAGGCGCGATCCCGCGCGGTCACGGACCCCCCCGCGCGTGTGACCGGCGGACCCGATGTCCGCCGATCACTCTGCGATCGGCGGGGGAGAGGGAGAAAGTCAGGCGGCTTGTGTAAACAAGCTGCCTGTCATTCTCCCCTGTGTATGAAGGATGATCATACGGTTCTACTATGTAGAACCGTTGATCACTCTTCATACATCTGAAGCCACAGCCAATCACAGTAGAAAGCACGCCCCTAGGGACACACATAGCCCCTCCCTTTCTAAAAAAGTTAACCCCTTCACTGCCAGTGTATTTTTACAGTAACAGTGCATATGTATAGCACTGATTACTGTAGAAATGTCACTGGTAACCCCAAAAGTGTCAAAAATGTCAGTCAAGGGTCCGATCTGTCCGCAGCAATGTCGCAGTACCGCAAAAAAATCGCAGATCGCCGCCATTACGCGTTAAAAAAAACAACAAAAATGACAAAAATCTTTCCCTTTGTTAGTAAACGCGATAACTTTTGCGCAAACCAATCAAAATATGCTTTTTGCGATTTTTTTTACCAAACATAGGTAGCATAAAACAAATTGGCCGAAAATGTTAAAAAATTTTGATTTTTACTTTTTTTTTGGGGGGAATTTCATATAAAAAAATGTGAAAAATATTGCTATTTTTGCAAAATTTACGCTCTTTTTTTGTTTATAGCGCGTGATCAAAAAATCACACAGGTGATCAAATACCACCAAAAGAAAGCTCTGTTTGTGGGAAAAAAAGGACGCCAAATTCGTTTAGATACAGCGTCGCACGACCGCGCAATTGTCCGTTAAATTCACGCAGTGCCGAATCGCAAAATACCCCCTGGTCAGGAAGGGGGTAAAACTTCCGGGGCTTAAGTGGTTAAGGGGGAAAATCTTCCGGTCTAGAAGTGGTTAAACTATAAAAGAAAAAAAATTTGTTGCTGTAAAAGCTCAAAATTTTTCAGATGGAGTTAGTTGTTAGTTGTGGCTTACCTAAAGGGACACTAAACTTGAGATTAAATTAGAAAAATTCTATTTAAGTATGTATTCTTAACCAACTCCTGAAAGAACATTTTATTACTCTCAGCCTCCTCCAAATATCCAAATAGCTTCTTTTTTGTTTTTCTGCAATGATCTGACTTGCTGTTAGAAGGTGGCTAAGGTCGTTCTCCATGGTCCCACTGTATGTAGCGGATGTGTATGAATTATTTTTGGAGAATAAGTTTATTGTCACTTTAAAGTAAATCTGAAACTGCATGGCTCTCTAAATCTGCCCACAGGGCAACAATGCTGTTATTTTTAACAGTTTTTTTTCTGCAGGTTTTGAATGTGTTATTTACTTTAATATTTTTCCTATCTGAAAAATATCAGTCAGCTAATGAATTATTCACACGCTGCAAGATATCTGCACCCCACAAATGACAATAACACTGTAACCGTTGCCAAACACAGATATTTATACTATTTAAACACTAAAAAATTAGATTACACAAAAAAATGCATTACCTAAAAAGACACTTTAAAGCTGAGTTCCGCCCAAAAGTGGAACTTTCACTGATGTGCCTCCTCCTCCGGTGCTACATTTGGCGCCTTTCAGGGGGGAATGGGTACCTGTTTTTGACAGCTATCCCTCCCCACTTCTGGGAGAAAGCGCCGCTGGAAGTTCGGCCCCCCTCCTTCTTCCCCACGGCACTGGGCAAATTAGAAAGTTCAGCGCGCTTCGCATATGCGCAGTAGGGAACCATATGTGAAGCCGAAAGGCTTACCTGCCAGATTCCCTCACAACGAATGGCGGCGGAGGCACCCGGCGGCCGATCTGAAAATCGGCTGGAGTGCCGACATTGCGGGCTCCCTGAACAGGTAAATGTCTATGTATAAAAAGCTGGAGCACTGCTTTAGGGACATGTTTTGAAGCAAAAATCATAGTAATCAGAGTAACCAGTGCTTAAAGCAGAACTTCACTTAAAAAAGGAAGTCCCTCCTATTCTCCCCTCTACTCTGTTGGCCCGTATATCCGAAAATCGTGCGAAAAATACCGCTTTCGAAGCGATCATACGATAATCTGATCGTTAGTACACAGCTTTCGATAGCCGATCTGGGCAGTTCATCTGATATTATCCGATCGGACAAGCACAAATTTTCCTTGTATGATACCAGATCGTACGATTTTCATTTAATCAGTACAGTTGTTATCTGAAAATACAATACAAATACACTACGACACCCTACATCACTTCCAAATTTTTATTCAGTCTTACGAGAATTTTTGTCACTTTAGTAACCTATTCAATCTCTACTTGCAATTAGCATGCGAAGAAAGTCAGACGATCTGTCCGACTTTCATTTTAATTCTAAGTGGAGAGTAGGATACAAATTGGAGAGTCATTGGTTAACAGTCTGGTTTGAAACCATTGGGTATATTGAAAACATTGTACTATGGTAGCCGCGGATTTTACATTTTTCTTCAAACACCTGGAGATTCTCTTTAACCACTTTGCCGCTGCTCACTAGAGCTGTACTGCGGCAAAGTGGCTCTTGTGGGTCTGACGACGTAGACCTACGTCGGCAGACCCTTCCCCTTCTAGGCAGCGCGCGCGCACCGCAGGAGGCACGCTCCCGCTGTTTTCAGTCACAGCGGGAGTCGGGCCAGGGGAGGAACGGCGGCGATCGCCGCTGCTCTTGCACGATCGTCGGGGAATCGAGTGTGGAGATCTGCCCGCCCGCCACTCTGAAGTGACAAGCAGGGTCAGATTGCAGGGTTCAGCATAGCTGAACCCTGGATCTGTCCTTGTGTCACTCAGTCACCTCCCCCCACACACGTCAGTAAGCACCAGGCATACATTAACCCCTCCCTCTCCAATAAAATGAACCCCTTCCCTGCCAGTGTCATTTTTACAGTAACAGTGCATATTTATAGCACTGATTACTGCAGTAATGTCACTGGTACCCCCAAAAGTGTCAAAAATGTCAGTCAGGGGTCCGATCTGTCCGCCGCAATGTCGCAGTCCCGCAAAAAAAATCGCAGATCGCCGCCATTACTTGTTAAAAAAAAAAAATGACATAAATCTTTCCCTTAGTTAGTAAACGCAATAACTTTTGCGCAAACCAATCAAAATACGCTTATTGTGATTTTTTTTACCAAACATAGGTAGCATAAAACAAATTGGCCAAAAATTTAAAAAAATTTTGATTTTTACATTTTTTTGGGGGGGAATTTCATATAAAAAAATGTGAAAAATATTGTTATTTTTTCAAAATTTACGCTCTTTTTTTGTTTATAGCGCAAAAAGTAAAAATCGCACAGGTGATCAAATACCACCAAAAGAAAGCTCTGTTTGTGGGAAAAAAAGGACATCAATTTCATTTGGGTACGGCGTCGCACAACCGCGCAATTGTCAGTTAAATTCGCACAGTGCCGAATCACAAAAAGTGGCCCAGACGTAAGACAGCAAAATCCTCCGGTGGTAAAGTGGTTAAAGCACCACTGCAATGTGCCTAATGTAACTGTAACAAATGGTGTTTAAGCCAACCAATACATTTGCATGAAATATTAGTTATGTGCTTGCATTTAACTAACATTTGATACCTTGGAATTCTTACGAGAGCTTAAATGGACTCCATGAAACAGGTAACCTGATGGATCTCTGTTAGACACGGATCTGTCTGGTTACCTGTTTCAGTCCACTTAAGCCCTCATAATGATTCCAAGGTACACCTTTATTTTCTCTATACAATGACAAAACTAAGATTGTTTTATCTTCTACTCATAATAACTTCTCTATATGCAAGCACATAACTAGAATAACAAATGTATCTGTTGGCTTAAGCACGTTTTGCTACAGGGTTGCATTAAGCACATTTGCAATGCTTCTTCAAGCATAGTAGCTGTTTCGGTTCTCATTTGGATACCATTCGTTATTCTGTTGGTCTTATGTTTATTAGTTTATGTGATAATCAATTTTAATAAATTAAATGTTTTTATGCATTGTTTTTTTTTTTTTTCTAATCTCTGCCATTATCATTTGCCATTACCCAAGAACAACAATTGTACAGTATTGCAGCCTACCAATCCTTGGATCTGATGGCTGCATTGGTTTTCTTTTTAACACTTTATTTTAACTTGCCAATGTGCAGAGTTCACCGTAGGAAGAGGAGTATGTTAGAACTACATAACACTCTCCTTTCGTCTCCATGACAGGGGGAGGTGTTTTGCAGTCCATGGTAATGCAAGGGAACAATCTTAACAGATAACAGTTCAGAGTCAGAGAACACAGGAAGCTCACAGGATTTCTAGCGGTAAAAACAATCTATATTTTCCTTCCCTATTCTTATGGACTCCAGCAACCTTACTGATCCTAATCCCATTCCAGGATAGTCTCCTATTGAAATATTGTTAGGAGCATGAGATGTGCACCTATTGCCTCTCCATGCAGCTGCTCCTCCTTTCTGCAGCTGCTGCCCAGTGCAGGGCCCTTGCCGGGCAACTGCCAACACTCAATGCAGACAGAAGGAGTGGCTGTGAAAAGAGAGAGGAGGTCCCTAACGCTCAGACCATGTATCGTAAGATTTAGTCCACCCATTACTTGTTACCCTGCAGGTCTGGTACTCCTGTTTTATCTCAGCTGTCCCTTGATTTTGTGCTGTTGGGAATGCAATTTATGAGGCAATATGAGCCACCGCATTCCTTGCAGGAGTGATGTCACTCAGTGTATCTTTCAGGTAGGGGGCAGTCTAGGGGACTGGGAAGAAAGCCTGCAGTGAAAATTGCTGAGCCATTACTGCAGGAGGCTAGCCATGCTCCCTGGGCTGAGTACATTGGGGATGTAGAGGGAGCTCTGCTTTTAGGGTCCGTCAACCAGCAGCAATGCACAGCATTCCACCGAACACCTGCAATACAGCACAATAATTTCATCTGGTCACTGAACTGTAACTTGTGGATGTACAGAAATGTACAATTCATCTTCACTGTGATGTTCTGTGCTAGCACTGATATATTGGTGTGTCACCTGTGCTGCCTATTCATTGTGATTACTTATGGTTTTATCACACCGCATCACCTTAAAAAGTGGGCTATTAGCTAGTCTATTATTGTGACACAGAATCTTCACTTAGAAGAAATAGTATTTTTATGATCTAGAGTCTGCTACATTGTCTATGTTCAACCTACACATCAGGCAGCACAGGTATATTGTGGAAAACCTAAGGGAGGCAACATGGGGAGATACATGTAAACAGATCCATAGACCTGTTGTTCTGGACAAAACTTGGATCGTTCATTGTAGGGAACAAATCCTATGTATGGCCTTTTAAACTTTCCAATGCAGGTAAAATATATGCTCATCATATTTAATTATTTATTTAAAAAAAAAATTGTATTATTGGTCACATGCAGTGGGGTAGCGTGGGTTGTCAGTGCCCAGGGCAAGGCAAGTAATTTGTGCCACCTAACCTGTGAACTTTTTAGCTACCCCTACCCTGATTACACCCCCAGATACCCCCACTTCAATCACACCCTCCAGATACCCCCACCCTGATTACACCCCCTCTCTCTGATCACACCCTCCAGGAACCCCCACCCAATCATACCCCCAAGATACCCCCCCCCACTCTGATCAAACACCACAGCCTTGCTTTACATTACAGCACACCCCTTTACAGTATATTGCAGTATGCCTTCACAGTGCAATGGACACATACATGTTAGAAGACGAGCTGCGTCTAGTTTGTGTGCAGCCACAACACCAACCCTCTATGTCCAGGGCTGCTCAGATGCCCTGTTCACATGTAAGCGCTGAGATGAGCTGTGTAACTGGCCACTGATGTGTATAGGGTACATGTCTGGCCCTGGCTGTGCGCACACGGGGTGTGCACGGCACTTTTTTTGGCAGATTCTTGCAGGTAAATGGGCCCAACAGCAGCAGACTCCTGAAAACCTGTTCACACCAGAATTTGTTTTGGTTTCTTTGTATGTATGGCTTGCATGGGTTGTTACCGTCATGTCGTGAAAATTTCATATCAATAGCACCTTAAGAAATATATTTAATTATTATTATTTTCATTATGTTCATTATTATTGTACCTGGTGTATATACAGTATATTATTTTATTTTATTTTTTTGCCCGTAGTTACATTATAATGGCTTATAATTACTACAGCAAAAGCATAGAGGAAAATTATAATTTTTAGGAATCGTAAATATCTTCACTCTGATTCATACTTATTTTGGTTGTCTGTTGTCTAACTGTGCATCCATGGTGTTACTCCTTGGCCCTCAATGTATATATTTTTCCTCTCTTTTCCATCTCTTCAAAATCCCCCCATGGCCTCCTGTCTTTCACTGACAGCCGTTAAAATGTATGAAATCTGTCTAATCCTATAATAGCATTACAGGCCTGAGGGGGCATAGAGGGTCCTGTAGTATAGGTTAACCCCTCATCACCAGGGAATAATGGCACACGGCATAAAACCTCAAGGACATGGAAAATAACTTGAGTTAAAACAAACTAGTTAAGAACAAGTGCACCTCTGGCTGTGTTGTTGAAGAACAATTCTACTAAGCGCTGTTTTTGTCTAAAATGGTCCCGTAATGGCAATTCATTATTAAGAAGAAAAAACGTTAAGCCTCTCTATGCTCAAATTCATGTGTACAAATTCAGATTTTAGATCCTGTATGCATTTCTTAGCTGCATAGGTATAAATAATGGAAAAGATAGACTCCCATTGTGCAACAGGAGCTTGCTCTGATACTGCAAAAGCCACAGAAGGGGATGACAACATTGCAGTACCTTCATTTGACAAGCTGTTTCTAGCCCTGAACTGTGTAAGCCGTGCTTTCAGTTAGGAAGATGTATTGGATGGTTTGTACACAACCACATACTGTGGAATGCAAAACCTGAACAGAATCCTGTTCCAACTTTTATACGTTAGCTAAATGAAAAAAAAAAAAAAACATTGGTTGCTTTTGGGAAAATAATGCAATTTTGTGTTCTTCAGCATGTATGAATAGGCTCAGAGGTTTTAGATTTTTTCAGATTTTTAACATCTTAATTAAATCAAAAATGCTTCACCATAAATTAAGTTATGGGGTAAGAGGCTAAAATGAGCACACAGTACCTTCACTTCAATACTTATATGTTGACCTATTGAATTGCCTTCTTAGAAATGAAAGTCATCACTTCCATTTCCACCCCCCAAAAAACAAAGTTTTAACCTGATGTGATCTCAAATTTTTACTGTTATAAAATCTTTCATTTACAAATAAATATGTAATAAAGGGTACATCCATGACTCTGGTATTGGAGAGGATTCTGGGTTTTCTAAAAAGAAGGCACAACAATGGCTTCTCCTCCTCTCTCTTTGCATACAAAACTGTATGCTCTAAAGAACTGGGAAGGGAGGGAAATGACAGTCTCTGGTTCATTGAAGGAGAAGTAGACTCAAAGCTCGTTTGGCTGTACTTCTCCTGTGGATCACAGGAGTAGCTGAAGCCCGCTGTCGGCTGACATCACATAGCCAGTCCAGGCTTGGGAAAGAAAGTGACCATATGGTCAGGATCTGTCCACATGCCTGGACCAGCACCTGGCTCGGCCTATCAGCAAGCTGATGAGAGCCGGAGCCAGCTGCTGCGGCCCCTTCCGCCCCCTCCACAGCCCAGCGCTTCAGTGAGTGCGGGGGGAGGAGAGCAGAGCAGAGAGCCACTGGCTGACAGTCACCAGCTCTTTGCTTAGAGAGCTCTGAAAATCGAGCGATCAACGATGTTTGATCAGCGATGTTGCATCTACCTAGGTAAGTAGGATTCCAAAAAATAAAGAAAACCCCATTCTTCTCTTTTAAGCTGTGTTTTGAGCTTCAAGGCTAAGTTCACCTTTTTTGTTTTTTTTCTAAATTCCAGCTTCTGTATGTACCAGTATATCATTGGTGTACCTCTGTTTCAGAAAAGAAAAAGGGTTTTCTGTATTCAAGATTAGGCCTTACCTCCTTAAGATGTTAAAACGGTTTGAGCATGAAAGGACTTTAGCAACTGACCTAATTAAAACACACCCTGCCCCTGCCCTCCCCCTCCAGGAGATTGCTCCAGTCCACCTCTAGTTACATGCTTTTCCAATGCAGACATTGTCAGCAAGCACCGTTCTCCCTAATTACATAACCAGTGTCTACCTCTGCTTATTTATTATTTTATACCTTACATTTGGCAGAGTGTGCAGTAGCTGAGCAATCACAAAACAGCCTATGTGGAGCAGAGCTGAAGTATTAAAAACAGAAGAAGCGTGCCTGTAAAGCTCCCCATACACTATTAGGGATGATCGAATGGTTTGTGTCGCCCATCGGTTCGACCCGAACATTGACTGTTCGAAATTCGTCCGAATTCCGAACTTTTTGCGGTAAAAGTTCGGAATTCGGCAACCAGAACCGACCAAAATGCAATGGGACAGGAACTAGGCTTTAAAAGCCCGTGATTGGACCAGAAACATCAGTAAAAGCCAATTGAGGGGGCAGGAGGATGCTAGGAATGTGATTGGAGTGACTAAGGGTCCAGAGGCCAATCAGTAGTGAATACGCCCCCCAGTATATAACATAGCCCCGCCAAATCTCTAGCACTGTAATACAGGGGCTGTGGAAGAGAGTGGAAGCAGTTCTGTTACTCCTGCTGCAAAAGTGTCATTTAGCAATTATTAGTGTGAGGAAAGGGATATCTAGTGTAGTTATGGTACTATATACCACTATAGTTAGATTCAATAGTCTAGTTTCTGTAGGGAAAGTGTTAAGTGTCAGGGTGACCGTAGTGTAGTTTAGGGTGAACTGACTCTGACTGCTATGCCAGGGTGACAGAACTCATCCATGTGAGGGTGACCGCCATAAGAAAAAGATAATTTTTCTTAGAATTTTTAGTAGAGCGGGGATGGGGCTCCACTCCTTGTATGCCAGGGTGACCGAATTCATCCATGTCAGGGTGACCTCCATAATAAAAAAGATCGTTTGTCTTAGAATTGCAGTAGAGAAGGGATGGGGCTCCGCTCCTGTCACACCTAGGCATTTTTGTTTCAGGCATTTATTGGGCTTTTTTGTGGACGTCTTTGGAGGCAAGCATGACATTTGAACTTCTGTGTAGGGGTATATATACACACACATATATGTATATATACACATACACACATATGATATAATTGGCTCTCTATCAAAAACGACAATTTTTAAGAACTTTTTTTTGTGTGATTAATAGTCCCTGGAGCATGACCCGGCACTTTTTAGGGGCATTTATTGGGTTTTAGGACTTCAAAATGGTGTTTTTTGATTACCGAAGTTCGGGAAGTTCGGGTGTTCTGGTCGAACCAAACTTTTCAAAAGTTTGATCATCCCTATACGCTATACAATCTGATTGTACAATCTCCTTTAGATTAACTATCAACTATGTATTGCAAGGGCCTGCCTGATTAAATACAGAGTGATTGGATACATAGGTGTGTCCTCCTATTATATAGTTTTAGTAAATCTAAAGAAGAATGTACAACCAAATTGTATAGTGTATGGCTACCTTTATACACCTAAAATGAACTAGTTGCACTATCAGTGCTATTAATTGTTAACTGCATCCAAAACACGGAAGCAAACATGCATTTTGCTGTATGCAAACACGTGCGGCAAAACATGTGCTAAAGAGCGGGCAAACATGCCAAAATGTCCCATGAGCTACTTTGCCACAATTGTCATGCATAGAGAAGCTTAATGAAATCAATTGGCTGCCATATGTGAGTCGTGGGAAAAATATGCCAAAAAATGTGTGTTCCCACTATGCTAGTGAATGGGCCTAGAAAGTGAAATTGACAGCTGAGTGTCTCCACCCAATCCTCATGTACTTGTATAAAGCTGGCCATACCCTATGCAATCTGAGTTCAGGACCCACCTGAACAATCCATTCAGTTTGTATCAAATCAGGCATGCCCTTGCACTACATAGTTGATGGTTGATCTAAAGGAAATTGCACAAGCAGATTGTGCAGTGCATGGCCACCTTAACAGAAGAAGTAGGAAAGTTGGTGGTAAAAAAAAAAGAGGTGGTATAGTAATGAGGGAGGTGTGGTCCAGAGATGTAAACATCATTCTGTGATGTTGTAAGACATGGTGGGATATGAAGTTTCCTGGATGGTCGTGTGATGTCACAAGAAGTGATGGGATCAGAATACATTTTAGGAAATGTCTGACCGCACAGAGAGGTGCAGATTCAAAGCTGCCATGGACTACGTAATAGTGAGATATGTACACTGGGATAGCATAGATAGATGGATGGATGGATGGATGGATGGATGGATGGATGGATGGATGGATGGATGGATAGATAGATAGATAGATAGATAGATAGATAGATAGATAGATAGATAGATAGATAGATAGATAGATAGATAGATAGATAGATAGAACAAATAAGTTCAGAAATGAAGTTATGTGTAATTAAATGGAATGACACAGGGAATAAGAATTGAACACATGAAGAAAGGGAGGTGCAAAAAGGCATGGAAAGCCAAGACACCAGCTGAAATCTATCAGTATGCGATGCATACTAGCTCATTATGCCTTTGTCCTGCAGGGTTTGTGTTTTTTGGGGTTTTTTCCGGTGAAGATACAACTGCTTTATTTCACTTTGCGAAGAATGGCCAATCAGGTCCATGCAAACAAAACAAAAAAACAACTTATTTTTGCTTGCACATGATTGCCTTCTTCACAAAGATAAGGGAAAAATCCCCCACAAAGTGAGCAGCTTATTTGCCCTTTGTAATTCAATCACATGGCAATAAACACTTTACTCAATACTAGAAGTTGTCATCCTGCACATGTTAACAATGGGATCCCTAAAGTATTATTTAATAGATTTGCAGAAATTTCTCCCATTTAAGTGGTTTTTAATTGGGAGGCCAAGCAATAAGAGAGGTTTTGTCATCAAAGCAGTGAATTAAGTCTGTAAATATGCGAGAAACAAGTAACAAGGAATTCTTTTCTTGGATAAAACGAAAGAATTAACAAATAACTTCTTAGATTTTTCCATGTACTATAAATTAGAGTTCACTGGGACCAAAAAGATTGCCCAGCCATATGCACCAATTTTGTACAATGATCTTATTTGTTCCTAAATGTAAGGCAAGTGCTATTTGTCTCATAGTTCAGGCAATTAGTTGTATTTTTGTCTCATAGTTCAGGCAATTAGTTGTATTTTTGTCTCATAGTTCAGAATAAGAATATCACTAAAATGTTCTCACTACAGAGGTGTTGTTTTTTTTTTTTTTGTTGTTGTTTTTCTTTTCTCTATGCTTTTTTGCATCCATTAAAAGTAAATGTGTTTGGATGTTTTATGAGTGAACAAAAGGTGTAAAAGTGGGTTTTTAGGGGCAAAATTGAGACCGTTTAGTTTCACCTGCGGATTTGATATTTTAGCTGCTGACGGGTGAGATAAAGACTTTCTGAGAGTTTATGAAAATTTCAGTGGCCATGAAAGTGATAATTTTCTGTCGCCAGTTTTCTGTTATTTAACCACTTGCCGACCGCCGCAAGTACATATACTGTGGCGGTCAGCCCCTCACAGGCAAAGTGACGTAGGGGTACATCGCTAGCCTGTGAGGCTCTGGGGAGCAAGCGCGCGCCGCCCCGCTCCCGCTCGGTCACGGACCCCCCCCGCGCGTGTCCCGCCAGGCACTCGCAATCGTCCGTTACACCGAGAGAAAGGCAGGCGGCTAATGTAAACAAAGCCGCCTGTCATTCTCCCCTGTGTAAGAATAGTGATCATACGGTTCTGCTATGTAGGACCGTTGATCACTGTTCTTACAGCTCAAGCCACAGCCAATCGCAGTTAGAAACACGCCCCTAGGGACACACTTAACCCCTCCCTCTCAAAAAAAAGTTAACCCCTTCACTGCCAGTGTAATTTTTACAGTAAAAGTGCATATGTATAGCACCGATTACTGTAGTAATGTCACTGGTAACCCCAAAAGTGTCAAAAATGTCAGTCAAGGGTCCGATCTGTCCGCCGCAATGTCGCAGTCCCGCAAAACAAAATCGCAGATCGCTGCCATTACGCGTTAAAAAAAAAAAAACACAAAAATGACAAAAATCTTTCCCTTAGTTAGTAAACGCAATAACTTTTGCGCAAACCAATCAAAATACGATTTTTTTGCGATTTTTTTTTTTTACCAAAAATATGTAGCATAAAACAAATTGGCCTAAAATGTTTAAAAATTTTGATTTTTACATTTTTTTTGTATCCCATCCAACAAGTTGTTAATTGCATAGTTTGTTGATTGTTTGTTGACGTGTCATGAATGTGGAATTCAGTACGTTGGAAGAGGTCTATATGATCGATTAGGAGATAATTTATATGACATGAAAGAAAAATAAGATACTGATGTTGCTAATCATTTTAAGGAAAAACATGCCTCCCATGCTGGCTCCTTGCTGGTACAGATCATAGAAAGGCTTAGTAGATCTATTAGTGGAGGAGAGAGGTTCTGCCTTCTTTGTGGAAGCAAGGATGTTGGTATTTTTAGTTTGAATTC
The DNA here is from genome assembly GCF_965119305.1 of Pelophylax lessonae. Classification (NCBI taxonomy): domain Eukaryota; kingdom Metazoa; phylum Chordata; class Amphibia; order Anura; family Ranidae; genus Pelophylax; species Pelophylax lessonae. The sequence continues at coordinate 129,999,354 of NC_138771.1, forward strand.
TAGGCAAACTTCTGGTTTTAGTTTTGAATGGGATTATTCCTATTATTATGATGATTGGTTTTGTTCTAATAAATATATACAGTATACCTGCAAGACTTTATGACCATATTCTTTTGTTTTAAAACACCTCTGCCACTTTAAAGCCTATCTAAATTTAAAATCACATCATTTATTTTTACCTTTCCACAGTTTCTAGTCCACTACTACCGGTATTAATCTGAATTATCTTTATCTTTAAAAACGTACTTTTTGAGGAATCCCGCACATTTACTTCCTAGAATTCTGTAACATGTCACTATGCCCTGTGGGTAGGCACTAGGGATCGACCGATTACATCGTAGGCCGATCTGCACTTTCCCCGCTATATCGGAATCGGCCCCTGAGGTTACCAAATTCGACGATATTTCAGGAAAGTGCTTGTACTGGGGTGATGCCTGCAGCTAGAGGCATCACCCCGGTACCGGCGTCCATAGCCGATGGTCAGCTGTCTTGTAATGACAACCGATGCGGCTGAGAAGCCTCTCAGCTGTCATTACAAGGAGCGGGAGAGAACGTCTCCCCCTCCTGCCGCCTTTCGCTGCTCGCCCAAGAGAAGACCCGATCAAAGCCGCATTCGGCTCTGATTGGGTCTCCATGTAAAAACCTGGAAGTGATGTCATGACATCACTTCCAGGTACTCAGTGCCAAATTCAAAAAAAGGACAGCATTCAAAACAGCCAAACTTGGCGTTTTGAATGCTTTTAAATGCAGAGGAGGGGTTTAGGGGTCTTTTAGACACCTGGATCCTTCCACAAGAGTACCTGTAAAAAAAAAAAAAAAATTTTAAATGTCCAGAAATATCAGCAGATATTGGCCAATACCGATATGTGATGACCAAAATATCTGTATCGGCAATAAAAAACCGATATCGGTTGAACACTAGTAGGCACCACTGTGTCACACGATTCACAGAGCCTGAACTACAACGATGCTGCGAGGAAGAGTTTCAGGAGAATGAGCCAGTACAGGTATCACTGCTTGCAGAATGGATGTTGTGACCATATAGTTCCTTTAATTACTGCCATTGCTTTCAACATATTGTTTATTGCACAATGCTAGGTATTGGCAGGGTACATTATTGGGTTTATAACTGCATTTAATTAAAAAAAAAAGTTTTGGGGGATTTTTTTAAAAACATTTATTAGTTAATGCAGGCTGACCAGTTTATGGCATCTGGTTATTCAACACATTAGTATGTACACTCACTGGCCACTTTATTAGGTACACCTTGCTAGTACTGGGTTAACCCCCCTTTTTCTTTCAGAATTGCCTTATTTTTTCATGGCATAGATTCAACAAGGTGTTGGAAACATTCCTTAGAGATTTTGGTCCATATTGACATAGTTACATAGTTAGTGAGGTTGAAAAAAGACACCAGTCCATCCAGTTCAACCTATGATGAGTGTGTGTGTTTGCTAGTACATTGTATACCCCTGTATGTTGTGGTTTTTAAGGTGCCCATCTAATAGTTTTTTAAAACTATCAATGCTGATCACTAATACCACTGCTTGTGTAAGCAGTACCACTGCTCTGTTTAGACCCCTGATATTTCACCAAAGCCTGCTAATATGGCTCCTAAAAATATTGTAAAAAAATGATATTGTAAAAAATAATAAAAAAATTAAATAATAAAAATAAACAACTACTGACATCATCTACTGACACCAATATCTGGCCCACTGCTCTACTGACTGACACCATCCACTGTCCTACTGACACGTCCACTGTCCTACTGACTTACACCATCCACTGTCCGACACCATTACCCATCCTACTGACACATCCACTGTCCTACTGACACGTCCATTGTTCTGCTGACACGTCCACTGTCCTACTGACTGACACCATCCACTGTCCTATTGACACGTCCACTGTCCTACTGACTGACACCATCCACTGTCCTACTGACACCATCCACTGTCCTACTGACTGACACCATCCACTGTCCTACTGACACGTCCACTGTCCTACTGACTGACACCATCCATTGTCCTACTGACACGTCCACTGTCCTACTGACACATCCACTGTTCTTCTGACACATCCACTGTCCTACTGACTGACACCATCCACTGTCCTACTGACACGTCCACTGTCCTACTGACTGACACCATCCACTGTCCGACACCATTAACCATCCTACTGACACATCCACTGTCCTACTGACACGTCCACTGTTCTGCTGACACGTCCACTGTCCTACTGACTGACACCATCCACTGTCCTACTGACACGTCCACTGTCCTACTGACTGACACCATCCACTGTCCGACACCATTAACCGTCCTACTGACACATCCACTGTCCTACTGACACGTCCACTGTTCTGCTGACACGTCCACTGTCCTACTGACTGACACCATGCACTGTCCTACGGACAGGTCCACTGTCCTACTGACTGACACCATCCACTGTCCGACACCATTAACCGTCCTACTGACACATCCACTGTCCTACTGACACATCCACTGTCCTACTGACACGTCCACTGTCCTACTGACTGACACCATCCACTGTCCTACGGACACGTCCACTGTCCTACTGACTGACACCATCCACTGTCCTACTGACTGACACCATCCACTGTCCTACTGACACGTCCACTGTCCTACTGACTGACACCATCCACTGTCCTACTGACACATCCACTGTCCTACTGACACGTCCACTGTTCTGCTGACACGTCCACTGTCCTACTGACTGACACCATCCACTGTCCTACTGACACGTCCACTGTTCTGCTGACACTGTATACATACACATGCATGTGTGTTTGAGCTTTGGGGTGTACACCCCAATGCAATAGTCTGCATACACCTATGCTATCAACTCCAGAGTGTAAGCTGATTGTGGAGTGGAGGAGTATAAAGGAGGTAGGAGAGAAGCTGATCTTGGATCAGTATGCCTCATTTCCACTGAGCGGTACGATTCGGTTCGGTACAGTTCAGTACGGTTCGGAACGGTACACCTTGATCAGGCTTGCGTTTCCACCGCCAACAGTACCTCAGCTCAACAGTGTAGCTCCACCCTGTTGGTACGGTACTAATGTGCTTGGTACTAGGGATTGACCGATTAGCGGGAAGGCCGATATATCGAGGGCCGATATTGACTTTTGCCGATATATCTGTATCGGCCCCGGAACTGGTCGATATTGCCGATATTCCAAATATTGCTCATGTAAGGGTAAAATAATGTCACATAGCATAATTCCGTTTACAAATGTTATTGAATATGCCACTCACATATGTATAAATTAAAGATATAAGCAATGAAGTGATGTCATGACATCACTTCCGGGAACTGGCGCCAGATTCAAAAAAATGATAGCATTCAAAACAGCCAAACTTGGCATTTTGGATCCTTTTAAAGTGCAGAGGAGGGGTTTGGGGTCTTTTAGACCCCCAGATCCCTCGACAAGAGTACCTGTCAAGTAAAAAAAAATATCGACCAATATCGGCCAATACCGATATGCAATGGCCAAAATATCGGTATCGGCAACGAAAAACCGATATCGGTCAATCACTACCTGGTACCCCAACAGAAGGGTCCCAAAAAAGTGGTACGGTTCGAAATTAGGGTACCATTCACAACTTTTGACAATGGAAACGGCAAAAATCACGTACCGTACCAAACCGAACCGTACCGCTCAGTGGAAACGAGGCATTAGAGAAGAAAAGCAAACACATTATATGTTCTTCCATGAGATTTCTCCCTATGTATGCTGTGATAGGATGTCTCTTTAAGATTTTTCTGGAGCATATAAAGCAATGTACGTATCACTTGGAGAAGGGCTGCCATGGAGTAGACAGTTGATTCATATGTTTGTGCCAACAGCAGCCTCATGTACTGAGCGACTGGGTCAAATACCTAAAACATTTATAGATAGGATGAAAGATAAGAGACTTAACAGTGGGGAAGGATTAGAACATATTGACCTGTTGACAACATTTTATCAAACAGGAAATTAGGAAAAAATCTCTAACACGCAGACAGAAAAAAATATTATTTATTTTACAGAACAGCAGGGAAAAGCTGGAACCCCAGACAAGTTTTTATTGTTCTCATATCATCCATCCTGCACCTTCACCTTTCTCGACTTATCCCGGGTGCACGGCCAATACAGACACTGCACACATCAATAGGTAAAAAAATGGCCAGCACACCAATAGAAGATCTCAAATATTTACTGAGATCACAACAACGAAACATGCCATTGAGAAATCAGTAAATATTTGACAGTCTCGTTTTGGCGTGTTGGCCTTTTTTTGCCTGTAAAGTTCTTATTGTTGTCTGGATCCCTGTAGCAGATTTTTGCTTACTTCTTATTTGGTGAAACTGTAGTCAGTAAACTGTATGACAGAACATGAGGGGAAAATCTGTAACAGACAGGGATATAACCTTTCCCTTCTTTATTCAAATGTACTAAACAAAGTTCAACCACTTCTGGACCGGAAGGTTTTACCCCCTTAATCACCAGGCCATTTTTTGCGATTCGGCACTGCGTTACAATTGCGCGGTCGTGCAACGATGTACCCAAATAAAATTTATGTTCTTTTCTTCCCGCAAATAGAGCTTTCTTTTGGTGGTATTTGATCACCTGTGCAAATTTAATTTTTTTGCGCTATAACAAAAAAAAAAAAAAAAGTGACAATTCTGGAAAAAAAACAATATTTTTCACATTCTGCTATATAACATTCCCAAAAAAAATATAGAAAATTCACATTTTTTTCATCATTTTAGGCCAATTTGTATTCTGCTACGTATTTTTGGTAAATAAAATTGCAATAAGCATATTTTGATTGGTTTGCGCAAAAGTTATTGTGTCTGCAAACTAGTGGAAAGATTTATATAATTTTTATAATTTTTTTTTTTACTAGGAATGGTAGCGATCAGCAATTTTTAGCGGGACTGCGACATTGCGGCGGACAGATCGGACCACTAATTGACATTTTTGGGGGGACCAGTAACATTACTACAGTAATCAGTGCTAAAAATATGCGCTGTTACTGTAATAATGACACTAGCAGGGAAGGGATTAACTCAGGAGCGATCAAAGGGTTAAATGTATGCCTATGGGAGTGCTTGCTAACTGTAAGGTGGGTGGGCTTGTGTATTTAACACAGGGACCTGTGATCCTAAATAGGAGGATCACAGGCGCTCTGTGCTGATTCCTGAGAGAACAATGGTCTGCTGTTTTTACAACTCTCTCCACGGGGAGCGATTGCGGGTGGCCGGCGGCAATCACGTCCGTGAGTCAGCTTTCTCGCTGGCTAATCGGGGTGCGAGTGCGTCTCTGGCAGCCTGCGCACGCCCCCAGAAGCGCTCCAGGGGACCGAGCCAGCCTGCCACAGTATATCTTCTGCGGGCGGTCGGCAAGTGGCTAACCACTTTACCACCGGAGGATTTTGCTGTCCTACGTCTGGGCCACTTTTTGCAATTCGGCACTGTGCGACTTTAACCACTTGCCGACCGCCGCACGACTATCTACGGCGGCGGTCAGCCCCTCACAGGCAAAGTGACGTAGGTCTACGTCGCTCGCCTGTGAGGGTTTAGGGAGCGAGCGCGCGCCGCCGGAGGCGCGCTCCCGCTCCCGCGTGGTCACGGACCCCCCCGCGCGCGTGACCGGCGGACCCGATCGCCGCCGGCCACTCTGCGATCGGCGGGGGAGAGGGAGATAGTCAGGCAGCTTGTGTAAACAAGCTGCCTGTCATTCTCCTCTCTGTATGAGAGCTGATCACATGGATCTACTATGTAGATCCATTGATCACTCTGCATACAGTTGAAGGCACAGCCAATCACAGTTAGAATCACGCCCCTAGGGACACACACAGCCCCTCCCTCTCAAATAAAGTTAACCCCTTCACTACCAGTGCATTTTTACAGTAACAGTGCATATGTATAGCACTGATTACTGTAGAAATGTCACTGGTAACCCCAAAAGTGTCAAAAATGTCAGTCAAGGGTCCGATCTGTCCGCCGCAATGTCGCAGTACCGCAAAAAAAATCGCAGATCGCCGCCATTACGCGTTAAAAAAAAAAACAACAAAAATGACAAAAATCTTTCCCTTTGTTAGTAAACGCAATAACTTTTGCGCAAACCAATCAAAATACGCTTTTTGCGATTTTTTTTACCAAACATAGGTAGCATAAAACAAATTGGCCGAAAATATTAAAAAATTTTGATTTTTACATTTTTTTTTGGGGGAATTTCATATAAAAAAAAGGGAAAAATATTGCTATTTTTGCAAAATTTACGCTCTTTTTTTGTTTATAGCGCGTGATCAAAAAATCGCACAGGTGATCAAATACCACCAAAAGAAAGCTCTGTTTGTGGGAAAAAAAGGACGCCAAATTCGTTTCGGTACAGCGTCGCACGACCGCGCAATTGTCCGTTAAAGTCACGCAGTGCCGAATCGCAAAATGCCCTCTGGTCGTTTAGCAGCCAAATCCTCCGGGGCTTAAGTGGTTAACTGACAATTGCACGGTCGTGCGACGCCGTACCCAAACGAAATGTACGTCCTTTTTTTCCCACAAACAGAGCTTTCTTTTGGTGGTATTTGATCACCTGTGCGATTTTTACTTTTTGCGCTACAAACAAAAAAAGAGCGTAAATTTTGAAAAAAATAGCAATATTTTTCAAATTTTTTTATATGAAATTCCCCCCAAAAAAATGTAAAAATCAAAATTTTTCAAAATTTTTGGCCAATTTGTTTTCTGCTACATATGTTTGGTAAAAAAAAAAATTGCAATAAGCGTATTTTGATTGGTTTGTGCAAAAGTTATTGCGTTTACTAACTAAGGGAAAGATTTCTGTCATTTTTGGTGTTTTTTTTAACGAGTAATGGCGGCGATCTGCAATTTTTTTTGCGGGACTGCGACATTGCGGCGGACAGATCGGACCCTTGACTGACATTTTTGACACTTTTGGGGGTACCAGTGACATTTCTGCAGTAATCAGTGCTATAAATATGCACTGTTACAGTAAAAATGACACTGGCAGGGAAGGGGTTAATTTTTATTGGTGATCAAGGGGTTAATGTATGCCTGACGTGTGGGGGGAGGGGACTATGTGACACAAGGACAGATCGCAGGTTCAGCTATGCTGAACCCTGCAATCTGACCCTGCCTGTCACTTAGGAGATCCGCCCGCTTGTGTTTACACATGCAGGCGGATCTCCACACTCGATTCCCCGACGATCGGGGAAGAGCAGCGGCGATCGCCGCCGCTCCTCCCCTGGCCCGACTCCCGCTGTGACTGAAAACAGCGGGAGCGAGCCTCCGGCGGCAAGCGTGCGCCGCCGAGAGAGGGGAATGTCTGGTGACGTAGTACTACGTCGCCAGACGTTATCGAGCCACTTTGCCGCAGTACAGCTCTAGTGAGCAGTGCGGAAGTGGTTAACCTAGACTTACACTTTAAAGGGTAACTCTACTTTTGTGGGGAAAAATATAAATTAAAAAAATAATAATAACATATGCAATTGCTATACAAATCATATTGTAATTGAATGTTCGTCTTTCCTTTTTAATTTGCAGCTGTTGTAATTTTCTGTAAAATGCAATGCAATATGGCTACCTGGAGGCATTATGTACACAGATGGTATACACAACGCCCCCCAGAAATGTCATTTCCTGCCCATGTGATTAGTTTACTGATTTTCCCAGAAATCTGCTCTAAGATACAAGTTAGAGTTTCGGTATCCTCTGCAACAAAAATGTAATCTTTGGTGGGATACTTACAAAGAGAAATCAATTTTAAAGGGATCCAGACTCTGCCACTTCCTCATTAGAACCCTGCAAGTGCAGCAGCTGAGTGATACATTCACTGTGCATATGGACACAGACAAACAAACAGCTATTTCTTCAGAATAACAAAAGGTAGAACTCCGCAACAACCTTTGTTATAATCCTTGTAATGTATAAAAGATTACTCAGAGGGAAATGTTTTTTTCTCAACAAAAGTGGAGTTACCTTTTAATATTAAATGGTTAGGGTTAGTGTAACAGGTTTCTGGTTTAGGTTAAGGCAGGGGTTGGTGTTCATTGCTGGACCCTTTAGACACACAGGTGTTGGTGCCCTAAATAACATCCCTTTGTTAGGATCACCTTATTAACACATTGTGTTTCCTTTTATCTCTAGCCCTAACCTGGATTAGCATATTGTGATAATTTTTACATACTTTATTTAACCGCTTGCCGACTGCTCACAGTATATTTACTGCGGCAGTCAGCCCCTCACAGGCAAAGTGACGTTAATTAACGTCACTAGCCTGGGAGGGTCTGGGGAGCGAGCGCGCGCCGCCGGAGGCGCGCTCCCGCGCGGTCACGGACCCCCCCGCGCGTGTGACCGGCGGACCCGATGTCCGCCGGTCACTCGGCGATCGTCGGGGGAGAGGGAGAAAGTCAGGCGGCTTGTGTAAACAAGCCACCTGTCATTCTCCTCGGTGTAAAAACACTGATCACACGGTTCTACTATGTAGAACCGTTGATCGGTGTCCTTACACCTCAAGCCACAGCCAATCACAGTAGAAAGCACGCCCCTAGGGACACACACAGCCCCTCCCTCTCAAATAAAGTTAACCCCTTCGCTACCAGTGTATTTTTACAGTAACAGTGCATATTTATAGCACTGATTACTGTAGAAATGTCACTGGTAACCCCAAAAGTGTCAAAAATGTCAGTCAAGGGTCCGATCTGTCCGCCCCAATGTCACAGTACCGCAAAAAAATCGCAGATCGCCGCCATTACGCGTTAAAAAAAAAACAACAAAAATGACAAAAATCTTTCCCTTTGTTAGTAAACGCGATAACTTTTGTGCAAACCAATAAAAATACGCTTTTTGCGATTTTTTTTACCAAACATATTTAGCATAAAACAAATTGGCCGAAAATGTTAAAAAATTTTGATTTTTACATTTTTTTTTTGGGGAATTTCATATAAAAAAAATGTGAAAAATATTGTTATTTTTGCAAAATTTACGCTCTTTTTTTGTTTATAGTGCAAAAAGTAAAAAGCGCACAGGTGATCAAATACCACCAAAAGAAAGCTCTGTTTGTGGGAAAAAAAGGACGTCAAATTTGTTTAGGTACAGCGTCGCACGACCACGCAATTGTCCGTTAAAGTCACGCAGTGCCGAATCGCAAAATACCCCCTGGTCGTTTAGCAGCCAAATCCTCCGGGGCTTAAGTGGATAAAGTAAAGGAATTCATTTTGTTTAACTTAATTTATTTTAATTTTGTTTATTAATTTCCTAAGGAATTCCAAATTTTTGGATCGATTTGAAATTCGGGTCGGTCGAGAAATGATCAACCGATTCAAATTCTGTGTTAAAATTAGCTAGTTGTTAAGGAGTGGGCCCCACTGAGAGCTGAAATTCAAACAAAAGAATGCCGGTAATAGACCCATTGACATCCTTGGGTGACTCCACCCTTAGATATTTTTCTGGGTGTGGCGAGTGGCGTGATTGGCAATGGATCTACACCGGGGACATTGCTTTTTATTTTTGATTTTTTTAAAAAGAAATTGTAAATAACTTGTGTTGTGTCTTTATTCAATTTTTACGCTTTTTTGGTGAGTGGGTATGCCCCCCCCCCCCCATACTCATTCACATGGGGGGCAGGATCCTGGGGGACCCCTTATTAAAGGGGGCCCCCGGATTCCAAAAAGCTTCCTGCCCGCAGATCTGCACAACCACAGCCCGAAGGGCCTAGTATGGATTGGGACCCCACACTGTTTTTTTTTCTAAATTTCTATTGCTGTTATTCTTTTGTTTAACTTTCAACTCTCGGGGGGGGGGGGGGGAAGCCCGCTGACAGCTGATGAGTCATCGGTTGTCAAAGATGCGGCAGCCGGCTTCCCGGTTAGCTCCTTAACAAACAGTAATTCTTCACAAACAATTTGAATCGGTCGATCATTTTTCGACCAATCCGAATTCGAATCGTTCAGAAAATTTGGAATTCATTAGAAAACGAATAAAGAAAAGGAATTTCAACCAAATTTGTTACTATTTCATTCTGAGATTCGAATACATCCACAAACCAAACTAAAAACAAGTCCAAATTTACATTCAGACCAACACGAATCGCACATGTCTAACGTGGGTTTTCAACCACAGTGATAGGAAAAATCAGAGGGGCAGGGTGGAAAGGAGCGAATTTTCATTCGCTCCTTGTATGTGTATACAAGGTATACACAGTGTATGTATAGTCACAGTGTATGTGATTTTAATTTCATAAAATTCAATTCATACGGAAAAGCGAATGTTTAAAACAAATTAAATTTTGAAGTACTGTCCAAAGACATTCATCATATCTCTGTTGGCATTATCAAATGTACTGACGAGATTTTTTTGTATGAACGTTCATTTGAAAATCTACCAGTGTATGGACAGCTTTACAGCTGTAAATGGACCAAACTCAAAGCAGTCCTGGAAGCACCTCAAGCAACAGCTTACACTCTGCGAATGAACTGACGATCGACTAAACTACCCAAGCCAGTTGTTTTCTGCTGCAGCCTTTCGAGGCGTATAGCCTCAAAGCAATCACATGGATTTTGTTAGTTTATTTTATTGATGGGCTGTCCCAATAATCCAATTATATCTCAGCAGACAATATCTCCAGCCCCAAATTCAGCAGCTTGCATGCAATCTCTGGTGGTGGGGGGGTTGCCTGTGACGTGATACCCTGCAGTGTGCTTTGTCCCTCTTTGATGTTTACTTGTTGGCTGAATTAATTATTAATAAGCTACGACTGTAATTACCTGCCCCAGCAGCGACATTACTTTTCCCGAGCAACAGCTGCCCTCTTGGAGCTCAGACGCAGAGCGGCTATAAGTCAGTATTTGGTTTTTAGGAGCTTAGTTATCTCTATCATACAGAATAGAAAAGCACGCAGTATTTTCCTGTACACCACTGGGCAGCACAATTGCCACTCACCTTGTATATCTCTGACCATCACTGCTACACCACATTGTACAGCATTGGACAGAGGGGTTATGTCTCATTACACGGCACTGAACAGCTCAGTTGCCTTGCCCTGTAATGTATTGGGAAGCCTAGTTATCATTCACTCTACATTGCTGCATGGCACGGTTACTGCTCATTGTAGATGCCTAGCACAGCTCACAATACAGTTATGCATCAAGACATAGAGCCTGGCAGAATGTCCAGCTGTTGCACATACGGTAATAGGCAGAACAATTATATGGCTGTCCCAGGTATGGTAGCAGCTATACACGTACTGTGTCTGGATAGCAGAGCCATTTCATACATCACTAATAAGTATGACTACTTAGCATTATGTCATGTGGTTTACTGTACTTGTCTTAACTGCTAGCCCTTTTACCATGATATCTCCCTCTGGAGTTACCTGTTTAAAGACTATCCAAGCATAGTTCACATACATTACCCAATTAGATATAAAGAAGGGCTAATACCTTAGTGAAACCAAACAGAATTTACTCAGTACATGATAGATTCCAATAGATATAGGCTATTGGCTTGTCATATTTTAACCACTTTAAGCGGAGTTCCATTTAGAAGTGGAACTTCCGCTTATCTGTCTCCTCCCCCCCTCCGAAGCCACATTTGGCACCTTTCAGGGGGGAAGAGGGAGCATAGCTCCCAACTGTCCCTGATTTCGAGGGACTGTCCCTGATTTGGAACAATGAAGGCCACTTGACCCCATCATTTAGGGAAAGGGAGCCTTGACTGCTGGAAGCTTGGCAGCTATGTAAGCGTCGTGATAAACGGGGAGTTTAGGTGGATTTGACAGGATTGGCCACTAAGACATAAGGGGATGGGGTGGAGCCTGAATTCTAGAAAAGGGGCTACACAAGGGCACATCCCACCACTCTGAGGAGATTCTGAAGTCACAAGAGTTGCCCACCCACCTGCCCATTGAGAAGTTGTCACAGCTTTGTTGGCGGTTTTACCTTGCCAGCGATGGATATTCCTTTATGGGCCATGCTCTCAAGTTTAAGTCTGGGATCAGTTTAATGCCTGTCTTGCACTGATGGTGGAGACAGGCCTATTAGAATATCTATGTTTGTTTGATGCTCACGGTATAAACCGTGACTGGCATCGTTATGTGGTAATTTAATATTGTTACAGTTTAAAAGTTCAATAAAGCTGTGGCCTTACCCTAATTCCAACTTAAACAAGCCTGTTTGTCTTTTCTGGGGGGGCAAGGTCTTGTGTTGGTAATACCTGGTCAGGATGGGCCTAAGCTTATCATCAGTCATGTCCTTCTGTCCCGCTTTCCTCCTCATTTGTCCCTCATTTTGGTCTGATCTATATAGTTGTAGATGAAATGCAAAATTTATCTATCAAAAAGTGTTTCCAATGCTAAAGCTTTCATCCAATTTCTAAATTGCTGCATTTGTAAATTTCCAAGGCCAGTATAAAGGAAAAGTAGTGGTTAACAAAAGCACTTGTTGGTTTAACCAATTATTTTTTGTGTGTAATTCTCCTTTAAGGGGGTGTGGCAGGGGGTGTGTTCTATAACTACATACTTTTGCTAATAGGTGTCTCTCGTTTCCCATCTCAAAAAGTTGGGAGGTATGGGAGGGAGCGGGTACCTGTCCCCACTTTCGTCTGACTTTGCCGCGGCAAAGTACGTCAGTCCCCTACTCCTCTCTCTGCTTCCAGGCCAAATACCAAGCGCAGCATACTTCATGCCACAGCAGTAGGGACCTGGCTGTGATGCCGCAAGGCTTCACGGCCGGGTTCCCTTACTGGCAATAGCGGGGGCAGCACCCGACAGCCGATGGAAACATATGCTACGGTGTCGAGATCGCTGGATTCCAGGACAGGTAAGTGTCCTAACATTAAAAGTCAGCAGCTATGTGTAGCTGCTGAATTTTAATTTTTGTAGGGGGGGAGGGGGGTGGCGGAACTCCGCTTTAAGGACCAGGCCTATTTCTGACACTTGTTTACAAGGTAAAATCTGTATTTTTTTGCAAGAAAATTACTTAGAACCCCTAAACATTATATATATATATATTTTTTTAGTAGAGACCCTATAGAATAAAATGGAGATAATTGCAATATTTTATGTCACACCGTTATTTGCGCAGCGGTCTTACAAGTGCAATTTTTGGGGGGAAAAATACACTTTTTTTTTATTAAAAAAAAGGAAAATAGTAAAGATAGCCCAAAGTTTTTTTATAAAAAAAAAAAGATAATGAAAGATAATGCTTTCTGTGAAAGATAATGTTACGCCGAATGAATAGATACCCAACATGTCATGCTTCAAATATGCGCACGCTTGTGGAATGACGACAAACATTAGTACTTAAAAATCTCCATAGGCGATGTTTTAAAAATTTCTACAGGTTATCACTTTAGAGTTACAGAGGAGATCTAGGGCTCAAATTATTGCTCTCGCTCTAACTATCACGGCAATACCGCACATGTGTGGTTTGAACACCGTTTACATATGTGGGTACGTCTTGTGTATGCGTTCGCTTCTGCGCGTGAGCTCGGAGGGACGGGGCACATTACATTTTTTTTTTTATTTATTTTACCTTTTATTTTTTTATTTTTACACTGTCCCTTTAAAAAAAATAGTTTTGATCATTTTTATTCCTATTACAAGGAATGTAAACATCCCTTGTAGTAGAAATAAGAAGGACAGGTCCTCTTTAATGTGAGATCTGGGGTCAAAAAGACCTCAGATCTCACATCTACAGTAAGAAGCAAAACAAAAAAAAACAAAAAAAACAAAAAAAAATGTTATCATGAAAAAGAATGGGCCCTTTAGGGCCATTGGGAGGAAGCGTCGTATGACGTTGCTCCGGTCCTCCAAGGCCATAGAGCTGAGTGGGGGCCATCTTGCCCTCACTTGACTTCCTGCCCAGGAGGGGAAAGGAAAGGATCTTTTCCCCACTAACCAACGTAAGCTTGTAAAATGACTGGGAAGCGGCAGGGGACCTCTCCCGCCACCCATAAAAGTGATTTTGTGGCGAATCCGCCTCTGGAACCACTTTAATGTGAAAGAGGCCCGCCCGCCCTGTAAGATAATACCAGGGTTATGGCAGCTACCTGCAGCCATAACCCCGGTATTTAACATCAAAGTAGCGACCTAAAACTGCGGTGGGTGGTCCAGAAGTGGTTAATTATTGGGGCTGCCGGTCCATCCATACATTATAAAATGTCATTGTCCTTTAGATCTGCCATTAGCTATGTTGTGCAAGGGCCTGCCTGGTTTAATACTATCATAAATGGATTGTATAGGTTTATCCTTATATTACATAGTTTTGTTGAAACTAAAAGAGATTATATGGAGATTGTGCAGTCAGATTGTATAGTGTAAGGCCAGGTTAAAGCGATATTAAACCCAAAACCAGAAAGATAATATATGGCATCTTGCCAATCATTATACCTGTTGGCTGCATTTGTTTTTTTTTTTTTTTTTTCCCCCTCTGTTTTCACCTGGTGATCACTGGCGAGTAACATACCTCCTGTATTAGAGTGCCCCCACTCTGGATGAAGGAGCAAATGAGAAAGTTTTGGACAGGAGCATTGGTGGTCTGGAGGGAGGGTAGTGTTACATGGACTAGCAGATTTAAATAAACTAATAAATTGAAGCCAAACTCCATCTAATATTTTATAAGCAGAAAACTATTTTTTTTCCCTTTTGGGGATAAAAGTTTTACATATATGAAAGTGTTTATAGTCTCATCTCTGTAACTGATACATTCTGCTGGAGAGCTTCCTGTTAGAGTGCCTCCACTACGAATGAAAGAGAACCGGGCAGTAGTAGCACTGTCAGTCTAGGGGAGCTAGGGGGAGGGGGAAGTGTTTGATTTACTAACAGATTTAGATACACTAACAACCTGGAGCTGAACTCCAGCTCAAACTGTATAACCAGTTGAGACAACAGTATTTTTCCTTTTTGAGATAAAGGTTTTACAAACATAGATAAAAGAAATAAAACTTTTATTGGAAAAAAAAAAAAAAAGACATTTATTATAAGCACCCCTGTCAGTGATAAATGGTTTGTCTCATCCCTGCAATCTGATACATCTGCAAGAGCGTATCTTCTTTTGAAAAACAACAGACATATTGGCCAGATCACCAAGTTTTGCTTTGAATAGGATGGGCGAAGGTTAGAACCTCTGTTGTTTTTTTATTGCTGTCTGTGTCCCTGCTGGGGAAATTTCCCCTTCCGATCCCTAGTGACACTGGCCTAAAAGACAGGAAGCAGTGGCAGTTGGTGCTCCATGGGCCGGGGGGGTTGGGGGGCGGCAGACGGACCACAATATACCCCCCCAGACCACACCAGCTCCAGCCCATACACCCCCGCAGTTACCTGCTCACTCACCCTGGGCAGGCAGCAGCGGCGGCGGGGCCTTCCCCCTCAGTCTCCTCCGTGGGCTTCCCCTGCGTCTCCTCCCTCCTCCTCCTCGGCCAATAGCATGGCCTCTCCTTACGGCCAATTGGGAAACGGGTCTCAGGACCCGCTTCCTGATTGGCCAGGAGGAGAATCAGTGTGGCAATAACGAATATTCATTCGCTATTGTCACACAACTGGGTGGGCTCAGGGCACAGTGCTCTGCGCCCCGAGCCCACCCTTTTTTGAAGCATATTACAGCCTCTGGCTCTAATCACGTGCTTCAAAAAAAATAAAAAAACGCATTAGAATCCATGCATCCGGCGCCCTGCATGTAGATTAAGGGGCCGGATGCATGGATGGGGGGGCAGCGCCCCCAATGGACGGGCTGCCACTGACAGGAGGTAAGGAGAAATATCCACAATGAGAACACAGAAAGAAATATAAAAACTGACAGAATATGCTCCAATTCCCCAGTCTACTAAACTGTGTTTTATTGCCATTGGCTTCCAGAGACATCTTACTTCCTGTCCGCGGTGGCAGCAGTCACCAAGACAGGAAGTGAGTGGAAATCTCCCTTTGGGGGTACAGAGAGTAACTAAACTCTCACAAAGATTCTAACTCTTTATCAAAAATGAAAAAAAAAAAAAGAACCTTTTACTTTAATGCTGCCAGATGTTTTAGTGTTGTGACTACACAAAATGTTTCTAACCCGCTGGATAAGACTGGTCTGGTACATTACACAGGGGCCTAGGTGAGTGGGGGAAAGGTCTGACACACAACTCCTGATCCTTGTGAACAGGGCTCCTGCTATGTACCCCAGATGGGTCCTTTATACAGCAGTCCAGCATGTATGTTGGTACACCCATTTATCTACCATGGGATAAATGACTGGGCGGGGGTTGCTGACTTTGTTCTGGAAATATCAGTTGCCTGGCTGTCATTGTAAAGTGAATCTTCACTCCCTGCATACACTTGACATCACTGCTCTCCCCCTCCTCCTTTGCTATCTAAAATGGCAATTTTTGTTTCTTTGTTTAGTTACTTTTTTTTTTGGTCGCCCTCCTCTTTTGGTCGCCCTCCTCTGACCGCCATTCTCACCCAAGCGACAATGACGTCTCCTGTGCTGTGAAGCCTCTTTATTGATCTGGCTTCAACACCTTCTAAGTCAATGAACCATATGTATGTATCAAATCAAATATTGGAACCTTACTTGCATGCAGGTCCGTGACGTGATAATATTGGATTCAAAGAATCAGCATGATAGCCAGGCAACTAGTATTTTCAGAAGGAAGCAATGGAATTCTATTTATTTTTTCATGATGTGTTTCCTTAAAGAGTAACTCCACTTTGTTTGCGAAAAAAATATTCCCCTCTGGGTGATCTCTGTACATTACAAGGATTTTAACAAACTTTGTTGCAAATTCCTACATTTTGTTTTTCTGAAGAAATCATTGTTTTTTCCTCAGTGCCTCTGTGCTGAGTTGGTTAAATGGGAGTGGCTTCATAATTATCTATCAGCTGTGGCAGCTGCAGGGCTCTAATGAGGAAAGCTGTTGGGCCTGCATCCCTTTAGACGTGTTCCTATTGGGAGTATCTCACCAAAAATGACATTTTTGTTGCAGGGGATGTTAGAAATCTGACTTGTATCTTAGTGTAGACTTCTGGGAAAATTGGTTAGCCAATCACGCAAGCAGGAAATTATGTTTCTGGGGTGTGGTCAGTACACCTCCAGGCAGCCATTTTGTATTGCATTTTCAGAAAATGACAACAGCTGCAGATTGAAAAGGAAAGGTTTTTTTTAATAACTTTCAATTACAGTATGATTTGTATCTCAATTGTATACGCTATATTGTTTTTTATTTATTTGATGATTTTTTTTCCCCACGAAAGTGGAGTTACCCTTTAAAGTGGTTGTAAACCCACCTTTATAACTTGTACCTATAGGTAGGCCTATAATAAAGCTTACCTATAGGTACTGTAAATATCTCCTAAACTTGCATCATTTAGGAGATATTTACATTGCAAGCAGCCGATGACATCGTTGGCGCATGTGCTCTGAAGTAACGGGCATCTGTGCCGTTTCTTCAAAGCCCTGTGCCGTGACCAGGGGCACCCACATGCATGCGCGGGAGTGACGCCACGCAGCTCCGGCCAATAATACAGCCGGAGTCTGCAGACCTGGAAGGAAGATGGGCAATGATGGATGCAGCCGCCAGCGGTGACAACGCCGGCTTGGTCTGCAGGTAAGTGTCACATAATGTGGTAGTATGCGATGCATACTAGCACATTATACATTTACTTTGCAGAGAAGAAAAAAAAAGAAAAAAAAAAACGGAAGACTTTACTTCCTCTTTAAATGAATACATCTAATAAATGTGCTGCTATTACTATTATTATTAATATTTTTCAGGATTTACATGTCAACAGTTTGGCCAGCACTTTAGAAAATTAAAGGAGACAGTACAGTTACAAGAGGATTCAGAGGGCCCTTCTCATGAGAGCTTAACATCTATAGCCTGACATACATACAACCATTTCCATAGCACACCATAAGTAAATAAATATCCAGATAATTAAACTAATATACAAATTAGGGATCGACCGATTATCGGCAAAGCCGAATACCGGAGGGCCGATATTCACTTTTGCAGATATATATGTATCAGCCCCGGAACTGACTGATGTTATCGATTTTTTCAAATATTGAAATATTGCTCATGTAAGGATAAAATGATGTCCCATAGCATAAATCCATTTACAAATGTTATTGAATATGCCACTCACATATGTACAAAAGATATAAGTAATTCCACATTAGCAGATCTGCTGGCAGATCGGTATCTCTCACCCTCTTGCTGTTCGTGATACCGCTCTGTTCGGCATCCACTCAATACCACTCAATCCCTCACCCGCTACATCTCCCACCCACCCGATACCGCACCGTCTCTCACCCACTTGCTGTAAGTGACACCCAGGTGATACCGCTCCGTCTGGCATACGATCTTGGAGGTCAAGTGGTCACGACGTGACCACGTGACCTCCGAGATCGTATGCCAGACGGAGCAGTATCACCCAGGTGTCACTTACGGCAAGTGGGTGAGAGACAGAGCGGTATCGGGTGGGTGGGAGATGGAGTGGGTGAGAGATGGAGTGAGTGAGAGACGGAGCAGTATCACCCGGGTGTCACTTACGGCAAGTGGGTGAGAGACAGAGCGGTATCGGGTGGGTGGGAGATGGAACGGGTGAGAGATGGAGTGAGTGAGAGACGGAGCAGTATCACCCGGGTGTCACTTACGGCAAGTGGGTGAGAGACGGAGCGGTATCGGGTGGGTGGGTGATAGACGGAGCGGGTGAGAGACGGAGTGGGTGAGAGACAGACCGGTATCGAGTGGGTCCCGGATGGAGCGGTATTGAGTGGGTGCCGGACGGAGTGGTATCACCCAGGTATCACGTACGGCAAGTGGGTGAGAGATGCAGATCTGCTAATGTGGAATTGCTTATATCTTTTGTACATATGTGAGTGGCATATTCAATAACATTTGTAAACGTAATTATGCTATGTAATATCATTTTACCCTTACATGAGCATCACCACCTAATGGTTGGAGGAAGAGAAGACAAGTCTTGGACCCTGACATAGGATGTACAAAATATTGGCCCATATTGCCCGATACCGATATGTTGTGACCAATATATCGGTATTGGCCCTGAAAAAAAAAACATATCGGTCTATCCCTAATACAAATTATTGGATATACTGCACTGCCATCCCACCTCCCACATCCCAGATGTATGGACACCCAGTATAGAGCAGTGGACAGCACTCTGGGATAGTATAGAAATATACAGCGCTGTAATTCAGGCAATAAGATGGCTCATTAAACTAGGGACCAGGCCATCTCTCAATATATCAGCTGGACAGGATAACACAAGGCAGCTGACTCTCATTTCGCAGTGCTGGGTACACTGCAGCCTCAGTATACAATGCATTACCGATTCATTGCAAAATAGAGAAGAAGCATAGCAATCCATCAGAGGGCAGCTCAGGGTTGTAGAGTTATCTGTTAAGAGCCAGCTGTACAGTATGTCAGCATACAGAGGTGGGCAGGGTAATTATCTCTTTATTTGTAGTAGTGGGCAGCCTAGTTATCTCACTGAATACAGCAATAGCCAGAGCAGCTGTCAATCCATATGTGAGATTTTTTTTTTGTGAATATGAGGGCTTTGAAGCCCAGCAATCTTTTTGAATATTGCACCGTATTAATATATAGGTCTAAGTAGCAGAGTCATTGCTCTCAGCTGCTACTTCTCTCTAGCTTATTGTCCTCGTTCCTCCTCTCCTCTCCCTCTCCCCACTTCTCTCCATTCTCCTCCCTGTTCTCTCTGATTCTGTATCTGTTTGTCCCTCCTCTTCGCTCTCTTCTTCTCCCTTACCCTGTGTGTTTTGCCTGCTCTCTCACCCTTTTCACTGTGATTTGGTTTCCCCAGTGCCTCTCCCTCCTTCTTCTTCTTCATTTTCACCATCTCTGCTGTATAGATCTTGTAGCATGTGTGTGTGCGTGCACGGTCATATTACTGTTCTGCCTATGTGTCGTGCAGCTGCAGATCCACCTCTGGATTTTTTTCCGTATTCCTCTCTTTTCTTTCCTTGCTGAGTATCAGTGGATGTGTGTCCTTGTGCGTCTTAAACGTCTTGAGTTCCTATGTGTCCTTGCGTGGTGCTTGTGAAGCAGTTTCCCTTTTTTTTTGGTATGTGCGCTGAGTTCTGCACTGGATAACTATGCCATTGTGTCTGTGAGATTGGTCCTTTACCTGTGATTAGCCTGTGCCACGGTGCAGATCAACCTGTGTGTCATGCATGTTATCGCCTGGATGCAGAGAGAATTGTATTGAGGACTTTCAGCATTATCCTTTGGTTGGAGATGGAAAAGAGAAAAGGCGTCTCGCAGCAGCGAAAAATGAAGGCCAGGTACAGATATCATCTATCTATTCATTTGATATCGATGTCTCTGTCTACGCAGCCAGTCGTGCTAGTCTAACTAGTGCTGTCTGAAAAGGATACATGTATTTCAAGGCTTGCAAGCATCTGTATGTACAGCTTTATAGTCTGCCAGTGCTAAGAGAATTCCATCATTTCACCGCATACTGGCTTACATCTATTTATTTACGCTACTCCGTTTGACATTTCCATATGATGCTGTGGACCTCTTGCTCTGTATCTTTGCTGTTGTGTTTATTCTTATTTATTCTTTTTGTAATACACTATTGCACATTATCAGTATCCCGGTGTATCTTTAAAGCAAACATGCCCTAATACCCCATATATTCCTTCCAGCTCCTATGCCTATCACCCTCCCCATCTTCTTACTCTCCATACACCCATATTTTCCCCCACTCATGTTAGCATTCAGCAGTCGTCCAGAGAACCCGTGTAGCCTTTGTGCATCTCTGGCCTGCCGTCTGCATTCATCTCATGTAGCTACACTTCAGCTGCATTATTGACCCCCCATTCCACCGGATGACCCATGAGACCTGAATGTGCACTGAGAGTAGGTGGATGAATGATTTCTAAAGGAACATCGAACAAAAAAAAAGCTGTGTCCGAGAAAAGAGAGAGATTGGGAAAGATGGCCACACGTATTCCGGTACTATGGAAATGGGACCGGTTTAAAAATAACATCACGAATAGATGAAAAATTGATGATTTACAGTTGAATAATACCAGACTTACTGAGAAAGAACAGAATATGGAGATTGCAGCACATATCATCATGCAATGGAGCAAAAGGGAGGAATATACGCACGGTATCAAAGGAGACAGCTTTATGTATTATAGAGATAGAGTATTAGCAGCAAATTGTTATTCTGCTTATAGGTAAACAAAAATCAAACATTATTGGTATACTGATGATGCCTGCACCCTAAAGAAAATAGCGGTAGAAGCTGTAAAAATTGAACAGATTTAACACTGTTGGGAAAAGGGTCTGCATGTGCTTGAAAAGCCAGCAGACCACAGATAATCCCCAAGCTTATTTTACAAGATCACAGAGGCTTCTCACACTTCTTGTCTTGTGAACAATCATCTGTTTGAGTGCTTATATGGACTAGTAAGGTCCAGACTATGAAAGCTATTCAGGTACTCTCTACACCATATATAGTACATTGCTAACATTAGATGTGTAGTACAGCAAATAGGTGTGCTACAGTGCTAGCCTTGTCTTTGGCCTGGAAGCAATGGATGGTCACTGTTAGTTCATGTGCATATTATTTGCATAGAGGGATCATTGTAAACCTCTACCGGTAACTGTCATGTCTGTGGGCTGTTGCCAACTTCCCAAGCCAATAGTTTTCTGCATGGATATTATTTTGTTGCGTTGAAGGCGAGATTGGCGATAGAGTCAAATTAAAAGTTATCCAAAATGTTTGCGTAAAATTCACTGGGGTAATTCTTTTTTGTAGACTGATAGTGCATGAAGAGAACCTTGTATAGGTTTTTAGGTTTTAAAATATCTTGCAGGTTTATCTTGCAGGTTCTTGTAAAATTGTGGAGAAGAGGCTATTTAACAGCACTCAGTGCCAGGCAGCTGCTGCAAAGGCAAAATCCTGGGTTCCATTTATAACCATTATAAATATTTTTTTTGGTTTTTAATAGAGCTGGAGAGATCTACATAGTAAATATGATGTGAATTTGAGCTTTTTCTGATGAATTGCACTTTTAATATTTGTCCGAATATTTGTATAAAAATTTGACCAGTCTGCAGTGAATCATGCAATTCATGAATCTAGGCAGTCATTATTCAAGTGTTGTTGGACTCTCTGCAGACTACACAAATATGCACACAAATATTGAAAAAAGGTGACATTTGACATGATTGTCTGATTTCTTCAACTCTACATTTGTAATATACTAAAGCTTAGCTGACCTAAAGTCAATCTTGCACTATAGTATCGGTACCTTGAAGTACTATGCTAATAGCAGTACTGGATTAACTTCAGTACAATCAGCTTGGCCATAAATGGTTTGAAATTTGACTGGTTCCTGCTGAGCTGGCCAAATTTTGATCCATCTATGGCCAGCTTTAGTTGTCTTTTTTAGTCATACATTACAGGACACAGAATCTTAGTCTTAAACCATTGGGCGATGCAGCTCTCCTCAGGTGATCAAACACTGCCCAACAGAGTTGTAAGGACAGTCCAAACATAACCCATTCCACTCCTAGCTAACCTCAGTTTTTTGCTAGTGTCTTTATGGAAACAGACATCTCTCTGCTTTGAGCAGACAAAGTAAACCATTCTTCTGTTGTTATTTTACTTTTCCTATGTTCATTTTTTCTTCAAAACTCTTCGAGCAAGTCTACTAGCTGCTACATAGCCACTGTGGCTTTCATCTTGCAGCTTTCCAGATTGGTTGACTCTTCAGCTGCAGCTTGCGGGGACCATATCCAAACTACACCAGGAGGAAGATATGAGGCTGGGCTATATTGTTAGTATTGTTGATTGAGGTGCTAGATCCTTCATTTTCCCCTCACCTAGGCACATAATGCAATGTGATTAGTTTTCCATAGGGTGCTGAACAGGTCCAGGGCCATGGTCCATCCTGCAGTGGACCCTGTAGGAGGTATGCCCACTAAGTGGGTAAAGACCTGGATTGGGCTTGGTTCCTAACATCTGTACTCAGTAGATGGGACCACAGGACTGCCGTGGTAAGTCAGAGCTGATGCTCTATCTGGGAACACAGGGTACAGCCTGCATTGGTCCCTGAAGGAATAATAGGGAGCTTTATGTTGCAGTCCTTAGTGGCAGTAGTCTGTTGCTGCAATTAATATTTGAAATTGGTGCAATGTTTTTTGTATCCCTTGTGGTTTGGGACTAATACTGCACCTGCGTGGCCTCCATCTAATGGAGACTCATTGTGCAAGAATGCAACATTTTGTCCACACACATGCACAGCTGGCTGGTGTCTTTACTCCCTGCCTTTTCTTCTGCTACACAGCACAACAATCCTTGAATTTTCTGAGCTCCAGCTTAAATAGAGTGGCTGGTCACAGAAGGTCAAACCCTTTGCTCTGAAGTAGACGTCATGAATACGCCTAGTAAGTTAACTGTCACTACACATTGCAGATCATAAGCGCAAGAGGAATGGGTCAGCCGGCCTTACCAGCTCATGCTCAGCTAATGACTCCTGAAAAATACTTTTGTCCCTCCCAAACACTTTGCTCCGCAATACCCTATTGAGTAGGAGTTGGCAGTCCCTGTCATTGGCCCCAACATTTCCAGCCTTCACAAAACCTTACCAGTCCCTGTTGGAGATGTCCTTGTTTGAGGGATCCTGTGGATAAAAGGTTAGAAAGCTTCTTGAAGACAAGTTCTCTCTAGCTAATCCTGCTGTGCAACCTGCCATTATTATCATGTCTTAGAAGTGTAACTATAGGGGTTGCAGGGATTGCAATTGTGACCCAGCCCCATGCTTCAGAGGCCTGTGCAGTTCTCCTGTCATATTTGGTTCTACACCTGGCAGAAAATGGAGGGTATCAGTTCCTCTATATGCTGCCCCACCACCTGATCCCTCACTTCCCCGCTGCACTGCCGACTTCCCCTCTCCCGCCTGCAACTGCAGGGGATATTTTCAGGATGGGGAAGAGGGGCCAGTATATATGTCATTTACCGGCCCCTTCCTTTCCTGAATAGAAACAGTGAGTGATCGGTACCTATTGTTCTTGTGTCCATTCATAACTGAAGCATACTAAACTGTTCTTACTATAATTCAGTTTGTGAATGAACGGGAAGCTCTGTACAGAGCTATTCCTGTCCATTCATTCTGTGCAGCTGAGGCTGCAGAGATGGAGATTGAGGGCTGGGTCCTCAATCTCCTTTCTCTGTCTCAAAGGTTAAACATCAGAGGTCTGTTTAGAACCCAGGTATCTTACCAAAGACCCCCAACAGGCTCCTAAACAAAAATGTAAGAAATAATAAAAAATAACATTTAAAAAATAAATAAATAAATAAAATGATAAAAAAATAAAAAAAATAACAAAATAAAAAATACTTACCCCCTCCACTGCCCTACTGATCCCATCCACTGCCCTACTGACAAAGTCCACTGCCATACTTACCACGTCCACTGCATTACTGACAAAGTCCACTGCCATACTGAGATCATCCGCTGGTCTACTGACTGACACAATTTACAGTCCTACTGACACCAGTGGTAGAACTACCAGGGTCGCAAATGTTGCACTTGTGACCGGGCCCTGGCTTTCGCCCACCTGGGGAGGGGGGTGGGGGCAAGGCGACAGTAAGAGGGCCTGCTGCAGAAGATGTGAAAGGTCCCACAGCAGGACTGTAATAAAGGGCCCCACAATGGGAGTAAAGGGCCCTGGAATCAGTGGGAAGGGCCCTGGACCCAGAGGGAAGGGAGTTCAGTGGGGGCCTTCACAAATTCCTGCACCGGGCCCCTGAAGTTTCTAGTTACAGCTCTGCCATGTCTGTCTGTCAGTCCTTAGTTGTCTGGTCTATAAACATGACCCAGGTTCAGACTCTTCAATCCACCATTTATTTTTGCATTAGGGTCTAGGGTCTCCGAAGCTGCTTACAATGAAGTCCAGCTTGTTGGACTGTAGTGGAGCCCTTGATATGCACTCATTACAGAAGACTTGGTTATTAGCAGAAGCATGGGTTCCGATCAACATCCTGGAACTGTGTGTGATTCAGTTGTTCCTGAAAGGTATTCTGTACAGGACTCAGTAGCACTATGCCACGACAGTGGCCTACATTGTCCATCAGAGGGGCACTAAAAGTCACACAACTCAAATAGAAGCAAGCTTTTGGGCAGAAATTCACATTCCATCCCTGTCCACAGTGTACATCTCAGGCATAGACAAATGGCAGATGGGCTTTCTTATACATCAATGCCTTGTTCCAGAGGAATAATCTCTTCATCTTAAGATGTATTAATACCTCTGTGAGTCAGGTTGGGGATGCCAGACATGGATCATCTGACATGCATGTTCAGTAACAAACTGGGATCAGATTAACTTGATTTGTACCTGTCTCCCACTAAAACTTCTTCCTAGTCTGCTTTGTAGGATCGACAGGGAAGGTGTCCCAGAGATCCTAATTGCATTGGGCACTGGCCCAGGAGGATGTGGTACTCAAAAATACTCTTGATGTGTTACCTAGGGATAAAGGTATTGTTCTCATTCTATCTCAAAAAGGATGTTCTTCCCTAGCAATGTCCTGCTTTAAAACATTCCAGGGAGTTTTCTCTCCTCTGTCAGGATGTGGTACATGCTTGGTGACTTTACCTTTCAGCTACGACCTTTTTTAGACAATAAAAATTAACTTTTTGTCATTCCTGAGGGTCTTCTGTAAAAGAAAAACTTTGACAAACAAGTCATAATTTATGCCTATTGTCTGAAGGTTCCTCCTTTTCCCGTTAAGGCACACTCTACCAGATCTGTCAGTCCTTCATGGGCTGATGTTCAGGCCTCTTCTAAAGCTAGTTACGGGCTTAAGGTGCTTCAGGCTGCTAAGTGAATTTTTGAGGCCTCTGCATGTTTTCCAAGGTAAGTCTGTTGGCATCTATTTGTTATGTTGCCCACTCCTCAGTTGAATTGTGTTTAGATACCCTACGGTCTAAGACTAAGATCCTGTGTCCTGTAAAGTACAATTAGGAAAATACGATTATTGACTTACTTGTCAAATCGTTTCTATGGAATACATTACAGGATATCCCTCCCCTCTGTTCATCATTATTCCCTCCTTATTGCTTGCTATAGAACAAAAAAAGTAAAACTTGCTGGGACTGCGAAGGTTTTTGGTAGGACTGCTCTTGTAGCTTTATTTGCCAGTGTCCAGTCAACTGAGAATAGCTGTATACCAAGGTCTAGGACTAAGATGCTGTGTTCTGTAATGTACTCAAAGAAATGTTGAAATTATTATTTTTCCATAGTAAAAAAAGGCCATATTTTGTGACATTTTATTCATTTAAAAGGGTAGCTAGGTGTTGGATCCCAGGTACAGTGGGTACGGAAAGTATTCAGACCCCCTTAAATTTTTCACTCTTTGTTATATTGCAGCCATTTGCTAAAATCATTTAAGTTCATTCTTCTTCCTCATGAATGTACACATAGCACCCCATACTGACAGAAAAACACAGAATTGTTGACATTGTTGCAGATTTATTAAAAAATAAAAAATAAAATATCACATGGTTCTAAGTATTCAGACCCTTTGCTCAGTATTTAGTAGAAGCCCCCTTTTGATCTAATACAGCCAGGAGTCTTTTTGGGAAAGATGCAACAAGTCTTTCACACCTGGATTTGGGGATCCTCTGCCATTCCTCCTTGCAGATCCTCTCCAGTTCTGTCAGGTTGGATGGTAAACGTTGGTGGACAGCCATTTTTAGGTCTCTCCAGAGATGCTCAATTGGGTTTAAGTCAGGGCTCTGGCTGGGCCATTCAAGAACAGTCACGGAGTTGTTGTGAAGCCACTCCTTCGTTATTTTAGCTGTGTGCTTAGGGTCATTGTCTTGTTGAAAGGTAAACCTTCGGCCCAGTCTGAGGTCCAGAGCACTCTGGAGAAGGTTTTTGTCCAGGATATCCCTGTACTTGGCCGCATTCATCTTTCCCTCGATTGCAACCAGTCGTCCTGTCCCTGCAGCTGAAAAACACCCTAACAGCATGATGCTGCCACCACCATGCTTCACTGTTGGGACTGTATTGGACAGGTAATGAGCAGTGCCTGGTTTTCTCCACACATACCGCTTAGAATTAAGGCCAAAAAGTTCTATTTTGGTCTCATTAGACCAGAGAATCTTATTTCTCACCATCTTGGAGTCCTTCAGGTGTTTTTTAGCAAACTCCATGCGGGCTTTCATGTGTCTTACACTGAGGAGAGGCTTCCGTCGAGCCACTCTGCCATAAAGCCCCGACTGGTGGGGGGCTGCAGTGATGGTTGACTTTCTACAACTTTCTCCCATCTCCTGACTGCATCTCTGGAGCTCAGCCACAGTGATCTTTGGGTTCTTCTTTACCTCTCTCACCAAGGCTCTTCTCCCCCGATAGCTCAGTTTGGCCAGACGGCCAGCTCTGGGAAGGGTTCTGGTCATTCCAAACGTCTTCCATTTGAGGATTATGGAGGCCACTGTGCTCTTAGGAACCTTAAGTGCAGCAGAAATCTTTTTGTAACCTTGGCCAGATCTGTGCCTTGCCACAATTCTGTCTCTGAGCTCTTCAGGCAGTTCCTTTGACCTCATGATTCTCATTTGCTCTGACATGCATTGTGATCTGGAAGGTCTTATATAGACAGGGGTGTGGCTTTCCTAATCAAGTCCAATCAGTATAATCAAACACAGCTGGACTCAAATGAAGGTGTAGAACCATCTCAAGGATGATCAGAAGAAATGGAAAGCACCTGAGTTAAATATATGAGTGTCACAGCAAAGGGTCTGAATACTTAGGACCATGTGATATTTCAGTTTTTCTTTTTTAATAAATCTGCAACAATGTCAACAATTCTGTGTTTTTCTGTCAGTATGGGGTGCTATGTGTACATTCATGAGGAAGAAGAATGAACTTAAATGATTTTAGCAAATGGCTGCAATATAACAAAGAGTGAAAAATTTAAGGGGGTCTGAATACTTTCCGTACCCACTGTAGCTGCATGCACTGCCCTAAGTATTGCAGAGGGGATCCATGCCCACCAGCACACACTTTGCCAACTATCTTGAAACCTGTCTTTAAAAAAAATAATAAATAACCTCATAAAACAAAGAAACAGGTTGTGAGTCCAGCTGGTTATGTCTTCTACTTTACATAATGTTTTTTCCTTCTGGTATATGCAAGTGCAAAGAATCTCTTAGATTGTAAGCTCTAACGAGCAGGGCCCTCTGATTCCTACTGTATTAAACTGTATTGTATTTGAACTGTCTTCCCTCAAGTAGTGCTGCGTAAACTGTCAGCGCTATATAAATCCTATATAATAATAATAGTTGCAGTGCAGCCAGCTAATCAGAAACTGTGCCCTGGCCATGCTTTAAACTTTCATATGTTAATGGGAAGGTAGGTATTGGAGCTGTGAGAAAGCATCCACTTTCCTCACCTCTGACTACATAGATTAGGGGACAAGGAGATACAGTGGGGTGCATAAGGGGATGCAGAGACTTGAAGTTACATGGAAGGAGAGAGAAGTTGACCTTGTTTTCCTACAGCAAATACTGAAAAGAAGTGAAGGATGCTTGTAAGAGAGAGGACATCGATAGCTAAGGAATGAGATAGGTAGAAAGGAATACAGGACAATATAAAAAAATAAGCAAAGGTAATGAGGATAGGGAAGCTGTATATCTACAATAAATGAGATCAGCCAGGACTGGGCTGTTTTGAGTTATGATACACATCTCCAGCTCTAGAGCTTAGTGCTAACCAACCATTCTGCTGTGCTGAACGATTGTTGCATTAACAAGCACACATATGCCACATGCTTCGCAGACACCTTGAACTTATCCTTGGCCCTAGCACTCCAGACACATGTGCATGTTTATGTGCTCTGCAAACACTTTGGTCTTAATTCTAGAAAAATCTAGCTTAAATGTTGGATCTTTCCCTGGAGAATAGTCAGCCCAATGGATTCTTTAGAAGTAAGAATGTGCTAGTACACATGATACAATTTTCTGATCCCACTAGAATTTACCAGATTAGATGGCAATAATTTGATGTCAGTGGGTACCTTCACCAGCAGAGATCTAATTAGTAGCTGGTATGGATTTAGGCATTGGAGTTTGTGAAGGATTTAGGCATGGCATCTGACAGAATTGACAACAGGTCGTCTTTGACAACATGAAGTCTAAAAAAACATTGGCCAACATGCCAAAACTTCAAACATGACTTGGGTAGGTTGACACTAAGCTTTGCAGGGTGGCACTGCTAAAGTTTAATGCCTGACTTGTTGGCAGTAATGTTCTGGTATTTTAGAAATGTGTTCAGGATATTGCCATGCTACGAATATAACAGTATATTTTGCAATTACTTAAATGTGTACCTGTCGTACCTGTTGTACCCGTCGTATGTGAAGTTTTGTGCAATGGGGTGCACTATTGTAGAGAAGTAGACCACACTGTTACTAATTGATTTGGACTGTATAAAGTTAATTGACTGTGGTAGTTCAACAATTGAGCTCATGATAGCAAATACCATCTGTTCAGCATTGTCTAGTATGCATTGACTACCTATAATTGCTTTGAATGCATACTGTATATAGTATAGATATGGAAACAAACATACAGTGATTTAGTATCTGTCACTTGGAGTGCAAGTGGCCATGTGTGTATGCAGTGTGTCTGAGCTCCACATGCCACCATACTACACACTGCTTTTAGAGTTTATTGATGTCTATGAGCAGTAACCCTCAACACCCGGGGCCCAAGGTTTGTGTATTCTGAGACCTACCATTTGCTGTATTCGTTTTGTTTCCTACTTTTGTGTTCGCTCGGAATCTCTTTTGTCTTTCTTACAGTATGATGTCCAAAAGGGTATCCCATATTCAAATGTAGCCTTACAGGTGATTTATGCAAGGACAATACCGTATTTAAATAATATGATTTATCTCCCTTTTTATGCATACTAAGACATCATTTGCTATTGCAGCCATAAAGTGGAGAGGCTTAGCTTTGTACTAACGAGCATGGGAAATTTTCTTATAGTGTTACTAAACCAAGGACCCTGCATTCACTATATCTGGTCTCCCACAGTACACAAAACATGGAAATGCAATCCTTTTCATAAATAAACATTTCTGAATACCTTTTATTCATCAGCAGTTAGAACAGACTTGTGACTTCTATCAGTGTCTGGTTAAAGCTTGTAGGAGGACTTTTAATTCTCCCCTGATTTTTCTATAAGGCTTCAGGACCCCTGACCCTCTGTCTGGATAGTGCTGATGTGCCCTGTGCTTATTTCTGTTCCAAGAAAAATAGAAAAACACCAGACTTATTTTACTGTTGTGGGTTTGGTAAAACTTTAAGGTCTGTGTTGACCAACTCTATTCTGTTTAATGTAGAAGGGGCAGTTTCACTAGCATGGCCTAGGCCCTAGGTGGGTTACATTACTCTTATCAACAATAAATTATAGCCATTTTACTGCTTAAGATCCCAAGTTATCAAGATCCTTCAGAAACACATTACTATCCTGCTGATATTTTATTTTTCTACATTTCTTTGTGTCATCAGAAATAATGGCCACATTATTCTCTGTTTTATCCATTAGGTCATTAAAAAAAAGACTGGACAAAACTGGGGGCCATACGGACCCTTATGAAACACCACTAATAGCTCCGGCTTAATTAGAATATGTTCTTTTGTCAGTGAACTTTGATCTTCTGTCCACTTGCCATTTTTATTACCAATCTACATACATATCCACTTATCCTTGGATATTCAACATCCATACAAGACTATCGGGAGGAACTATGTGCAATGATTTTGTAAAATTCATATATATCACATCTACAGCATATTCCTCATCCAGATGTGAACACACCTCTTCATAAAAGCTGATCATGTTAGTAATACATTGCATACATCTATGCTGAATTTCCTTCATTAGATTATTCCTCACAATGTACTTTTGCATACTATTCCTTCATATTGTTTAAACACAGCAGACGTTATGCTTATGGATCTATAGTTTCTTATACCTAGCTTTTTCCTTGTAAAGGGAACCCAGTTTTTTGTTTTTTGAATAGATTTTATTGGAGAAGTGAACAGTACAAAAAAATAACAGTTGCATTAAGAACATTTTATATTGAGGATACAATGCAAACAGGAAGCTTACTAAGGCACAAGATGCCAAACTAAGAGTTACAGGGTGGTAGAGGGGAAAAGAAGGGTGGAGAGAAATGGGGGGGGGGGGTAGAAGGAGGGCCACATAGAGAAAGGACCCAGATGAATAAAGTAATCTTACAGGTCAATCTTTTTGGCAATACACATGAGTGGAGCAGAGGATGGATGGGTCTGAGGAGGAACAAAGTAACTAGGTGGGGGCCAACACAGTTTAGTAGGAGCAGAGTTGTATAAAGTACTCGAACCCCATACTTGAGTAAAAGTACAAGTGCTCGATCAAAAAGTGACTTGAGTAGAAGTGGAAGTGCTCGATCAAAAAGTGACTTGAGTACAAGTACTAAAGTATTCAACATTTTTTGTACTTAAGTATTGCAAGTCGTTTTTTTAAAAATGTTGCTACTCAAGTACTGAAAGTAAAAGTACCAGTAGTTTTGAAAAATAAATTGCTACTCAAGTACTGAAAGTAAAAGTACAAGTACTGTGTTACTTAGTTATTAAAGAAAGAAGTCAAAAGTTTGAACATCATATTGTTTTTTATTATTTCAAATGCAGCTTTTATTTATACATACAGTAGCATTTATTTTCGTATGCGCTGATAATACACATGTTTTGAGCCTCATGAAACCTGCCATCTACTGTTCTGTGAGTGGTAATTTTTATAATTGTAACGAGTAACTATGCAGCACAAAAAAAAATATCGGAGTAGAAGTATTGAAATCATTGAAAAAATGTAGTGAAGTAAAAGTGGAAGTAGGAGAAAAAAAATTATACTCCAGGAAAGTACAGATACCGCCTTTCAGTATTTAAGTACAGTAGTGAAGTAGTTCTACTTAGTTACTATACATCCCTGAGTAGGAGGTGAAGTGGCATTGCGGTGGAGGCCATGCGGTATAATAGCCAAGGTGATGTAGCCTCAGTCCATCGTATCCGTGTGTAGAGCTGTGTAATAGGTACATTTTTTGTTTTGGAAATCCATATCCTGAGAGGGAACCCAGTTTAAAGAGAGTCTAAAAAATATGGAGTCTAATATGAAATAGTGGCCTATAAATAATCACCCTTCCCCATTCTATCCAAAAAACAAAAAAGATTGGCTAGCAACACACTTTAACTTATTTGGAAATTGTTTTCTCATCCATATTAGTTACCTTTTAGACTTAGAATTAATGCTGCTATAGAGAATGTACCTGTAAAAATATTTTTAGAAATGTTATGGTTAGTTTGCATGTCTTTATCGAACAGTACACTTTTCCCAGTCTAAAGATTGAGTGCTTGTTTTAACTTTACTTTTCCAAAATGTATCGATTTTGAACCAGTCTGTCCAATAATTTAATGATCAGCTGCATAAATGTTATTTAAATACTGTACTATGGGACTTCCACGTTTGATAGAGTATCTGTTCTATTATAAATCATGAGATCTAGCAGTCTCCCCGCTAGTTTGTTCAGCTTACACCTGTAAACTGAGCGCAAATATGTGTCCTTCGCTAGAACCGCTAGGTCAGGTGATGTCTGGGTAGTTTAAATCACTTTTACCACTTTTTCAATTGGCAGCAGCATTTCATTTTAGCTGTGTCATTTATGTGGGATGGCTCATAACAAACCCCAGTTAGTACATTACAGCTGCTGCCTTCACCATGCATATTTAACTATAGAATCTGCAGGAGCCAATCAGCATGGACGTAGTGCACAGAATCCCTCTCATATAAAAATCATAGCATGTAGGCGTGGGTTACCATTCCATGTGTTGCGTGGGGAGGGAAAAGATGGTAGAGAGTAGTGGTTGCTTTCTGATATGGATTTTGTGCAGTTGAGCATTATTTGAGCATTATATGGTAGAAGACTCCTGTTCTGCTCAGTGTCTTTTTTTTTTTTTTTTGCAAAAATTTAGGTCACATTCTGCATCTATATCTTGGACTTAGACAAGGCACAAATGCAAAAAACCAAGACACAAACAAAAAAGGACATGATCAGGACCAATATTCCACACCATTTACCTGTTATATATAAAAAAAAAATGTATACGTAGTATATTATAAAACCTACTGTAAGGTGGACAGAACAAACCCTAACATAACTCTAAAATAATTAAATATTAAAATCCCACAAGACCAAGAATCTTCTATTATATATGGTATAAGACAGTGGTCTCTAAACTGCGACAAATGCGGCACTTTGCTTGCCTTTATTCTGCCCTTGGGGCACCATTATTCCCACTAATACCAGCAATGGGTACTATGTCTTTTTTCGTTTTTAATTCCACTGAGCACAAAGTCGGAAGCATTGCTTACTTCCACTAATGCTGGGCATTTGCTACAGCTGGGGGGGGGGGGGGCAAGGACAAGGATCTGTCCCTTTGTTTTGAAAGTTTGGAGACCCCTGGTATAGGATAACATCATGAAAGTACCCAAATGCATACTAAAATAGCCCCAGTGTCAAGCCTTCCAAAGAAAACCCCACCGGGAGAATTAGGTCAAATAACCCAAAGTGTGTAATTTATATGAAATATGACAATCCAAAAAAATACATAGCTATAGTAATAATATAAAAACTCCTACCTATTTAGTAACTTATATAAGAGTGCATTTGCTTGATAGCTTACAAAGGAAATTGGCAGGTTATGGCTGCTTTTTTTGTTTAATTGTAGAAATGCTTACGCTTTTACTTTATCATAATTTTAATAGTTTTTAATCTAAAAAAAACTTTACTAGCTACAAAAATGAACACTAGCCACTAAAGCACCATGCATCGACCAGAATGTTCACAGAAAAAACTGGTTGGCTGTGGCTGCATTTTTGTTATTGGGCATCCAATTGACAATTTTGTACAGTGTTTAACCGCTTGCCGACCGCCGCACGTCTATTTACTGCGGCGGTCAGCCCCTCACAGGCAAAGCGACGTAGGTCTATGTCGCTAGCCTGTGAGGCTCTAGGGAGTCCGCCGGGCACTCGTGATCTTCCGTTACACCGGAAGAAAGGCAGGCGGCTAATGTAAACAAAGCCGCCTGTCATTCTTCCCTGTGTAAGAATGGAGATCCCACGGTTCTACTATGTAGGACCATTGATCTCTGTTCTTACACTAGTAGCCACATCCAATCACAGTTAGAAACACGCCCCTAGGGACACACTTAACCCCTCCCTCTCCAATAAAATTAACTCCTTCACTGCCAGTGTCATTTTTCCAGTAACAGTGCATATGTATAGCACTGATTACTGCAGTAATGTCACTGGTAATCCCAAAAGTGTCAAAAATGTCAGTCAAGGGTCCGATCTGTCCGCTGCAATGTCGCAGTCCCGCAAAAGAAATCGCAGATCGCCACCATTACTAGTTAAAAAAAACAACAAAAATGACAAAAATCTTTCCCTTTGTTAGTAAACGCAATAACTTTTGCGCAAACCAATCAAAATACGCTTGTTGCGATTTTTTTTTTTACCAAACATATGTAGCATAAAACAAATTAGCCTAAAATGTTAAAAAATTTTGATTTTTACATTTTTTTTTGTTCGGAATTTCATATAAAAAAATGTGAAAAATATTGTTATTTTTGCAAAATTGACGCTATTTTTTTGTTTATAGCGCATGATCAAAAATTCACACAGGTGATCAAATACCACCAAAAGAAAGCTCTGTTTGTGGGAAAAAAAGGACGTCAAATTCGTTTAGGTACAGCATCGCACGACCGCGCAATTGTCCGTTAAAGTCACGCAGTGCCGAATCGCAAAATAGGCCCTGGTCAGGAAGGGGGTAAAATCTTCCAGGGCTAGAGTGGTTAAGCAACTGTAAAGGCCTGCATTGATGGGCTTTTGTTGTATGGATTGCAAAACCCGCTTGAAGCAGTTTAGAAGGTGATTTACTGCAAGGCCGATGTACCTGTCAATTAATTCTCAACAATCTCAAAAGGGTCTCAAACTGATGCCATTGACACACTTCTAAAGCCTGTCAACACAGACCCTAATAATGTCAAAGATGAACACTAATTACTAGAGTGTTTGTGGTTACTTGGAGACTGCCTGACAGTATGCATTTTGTTGTACTTGTCAGTAGAGATGACTTATTCTGGTTTTCCCTTGAATGGATTGTTCTCCCTTACTACCAGCTGACCATTCACAGTAAATAAACTGCGAACGGGCGGCAGGTGCAGGCACAATCATGCATGCGCCCCCTGCTGACCCGTGCTGTGATTGGACACAGCATGAGTTTGGCAGCTGATTTCAGCCAATGATTTTGATAGCTGATAGACTGTGTTCAATCACACACAGCAATCTGTATTTAAAAAAACAAAACAAAAACAAGTAACAGCCAAATGTATAAAAAAACAGGGAAGAGCGATCTGGCTATAGGCACACAGTTAACCCCTTGATTTTCCCTTGATGTTAGCCCCTTCCCAGCCAGTGTCATTAGTACAGTGTCAGGGTATAGTATTATCACTGAACACTGAAATAGTGTCACTAGCAATGTCAATGTCAGGTAGTGAACCTCCCAGGTAGTGTCTGTTAGCGCCAGATTGTCCGCCACCCTATCACAGTAACATTAAGTCGCTGATCACTGCCACTACAGTATGCCATCTATAGCTGTGTAAATTCCAGCATAAACAGTATACCATTATTTGTAGAAGCTAAAACGTTTTCACAAACCAATTAATTTATACGTATTTTATATGTTTTATAACAGAAAGTAGAAAATATAGTGAGTTTTGTTTTGTTTCATTAAAAAAATAAATAAATAAAAAACCCTGTGATGATTGAATACCACTAAAAGGAAGATCTATTTGTGTGAAAAAAAATATAAAAATGTAATTTGCGCAGAGTGTTGCATGACCACACAATTTCCAGTTAAAGTAGTACATTGCTAAATAGCAAAAAAATGCCTTGGTCATGAAAGGGGGTAAAACCTTCTGGAGGTCAAGTGGTTAACAGAGTTGGCTCCATAGGCATGCGCACAGGGTTTGCTGTGTGTGCCTGGGCACTCCCTAATCACCCTGTGCAGTGCCAAATTTCCCCTGCTTTCTGGCGCCCCCTGTCTCCCCCCTGCAGTACTGCCAGCTTCCCTCCTCTCCTCTCTCACCGGCTGCTGTGGGGGATGTTTCTAGGTGGAGGGGGGGGGGTAAACTTTTTATTCACCAGTCCCTTACGTCTAGAGGAAAAGTGATTTTGTCTCCAAATACAGAAAGGTTTCTTAACAGTAAGAGCTGTGAAAATGTAGAATAGACTCCCTCCAGAGGTGGTTCTGGCCAGCTCAGTAGATTGCTTTTAAAAAAGGCCTGGACTGCTTTAAGTATCAGGAGGCTGGGTATAAATTTCTGACCAGATGGTACTATACCCCGGTCAGGCTCCATAAAATGTTCCCCTCCTGTTTTGACCTATGTTGGAGTTGCGGAAAGGAAGTTTGTTCCCTCCTCCATATTTTTTGGTCATGCAACCGTTTACAGTCTTTTTGGTCGACGGTACTACGCATTACTCAAAAATTTACGGACCACACCCTCCCTCTGGATCCAGCCCTTTTCTTCCTACACCACCATGAGTTTCCGAGGGCGTCCTATCGGAAATCGATCCTGCCGCTTTTGCTCACAGCGGCTAGGAGTTGTGTTCCCCTGCTCTAGGAGCAGTCCCAGCCCCCCACGGTGGCTATGTGGCTATGGAAAGTGACATATATTAATGAGATGGAAGACCTTGTGGCTGCCGAACGGGGTACGAGAGAGGGGTTTTTCAAGCAATGGCATTAGTGGCATGAGTTTACGTTTTCCGCTGAATACAAAGACCTTGTTGCCTAATAGGCACTCTGTCCGGTTGGTCGGCCGTCTCTACCCTCCCCCCCCACTTTCTCCCCCACCTTCTCTTCTTTTTATCTTCCGCCCCCCCTTTTATTCTTTTCTTTCTCCACTGCCACTTGCAAACTGCTGGGAGTCTCAATACAAAGTTAATGACACCCCCAGATTGGTTCACATATTGCAGTGCGAACTGTCAATACCGACAGAAATCAGATCGCATAGATGTGAACACCCATGCAATCCGATTCTGGTGCGGACCAAAAAAAGGGTCCTGCATGACTTTGGTCTGAATGTGATGTGAATTTAGCCATACAATCTGTATGGCTGAATTCGCATCGCACAGACATCACATGTTATTTGCATAGCAGTACGGTGCAAATCAAATGCGATGTTTGTCATCGCTGAAGTGTGAACCGGCACTTAGACAGCTTGTAAAGTTTCCTCTGGAAACCCATTACTGTTAGCATTGGCCAGAATGGCTTTGCCTTCTTAAGGACCACCCAGCACTTGAGAAGAGCAACAGGGTTCCTATATTGCCAAATGACTGTCCAGAGACATCTGAATAAAAAAGCTAAGTATTCAAAAACCTTTCCAAAAAATGTATGTGCAGCCAAATTTGGGCTTTAATATTCTTAGTCAGCCATTTATTTTTGGAAAGTAATAATATTTTTATTCTACATAGACATAAGGAAAGGAGCTACCTTAAAAGTACTACAGATAGCCCCAAATTATAACTGAAATAAAATGTCAATATTTATTAATATTTCATTCCACCACTGCAATGGCTAGCAAATGAACAATATAGTAGGTACATTTCTGAGGTTGCTTCAAAGAAAAACGACAGTGTTCAACACTAGCTATCTTATACAGGGAATCATTTAGATGTGTATGTCATGACCGGTATGACCAATGAAGCATCTGTTACATTTTGCTTTAATGTACCTACCCGATGAAGCTACAAAGATATCACTTACATCTTAGGACTCGGTACTCTGCAATCTCATGCCAAATGGCCACTACTCTATTGTGTGATTTTTTATATTATTTGGCTCAGTTCCTGGACAGGCTATAATGAGCATTTTGTAGAAGGTACCTCTTCAGGGAAAGAAACCCCTTCTCATTCTGTGTACATCACACTGAAATATCTCTAGTATATGCTTACACATCTCTTTTACATTACTGCCACAGGCACCTGTCACCTGTGTTACAGTCTCTATAGTAAAATGACAGTATCTCACATAGTAGTGATTCACCTTGCTGCTTATAGAGTACATTGATATCTTTCCCTTTTTTTCCTCTGTGTTTACAACAAATATTCCTTTTTTCTATGTATCATGCTGGATATAGAGTCTAAAAACGCTTGAGGTTCGTTACACCATTGCTATCTAATTATCACTTTGCTTTCTATAATATATAACACTTCACATCCCTGATGCTGCCTTTCTTATACTGCCATCTTTAGTTGTTTAATTATACTATAAATACCACCATTATTTACTAAGTTCCCTTCTTATCCTCTTATTGATAGACCACTATTTCCCTAAACTTCCCTGACATTATCTTTGGATAGTGCCAACTTTCTATCTTCTATTATATTTTTGAAAAGCAACAATTGTATGCTATTTTTTTTTTTTTTTTATATTTATAAAGTTTATTGATTACAGCCAGGTACAGGTAATACAAAAAGTCATTAACCTTCCTAGCGGTATTCCCGAGCGTGACTCGGGGTTCGATTTTAGAGCCAAAAGCGGTAACCCCGAGCCACACTCGGGGTAGCGCTAGGAAGATCGCTGGATCCTGAAAGAGGTTTTACTTACCTTTTCTCTGGGATTCAGCGAAGAATGCGGGCGGTATGCGGCTGCTGAGCTTCCTCCCGATCGTCTGCGAGCCCCGGCTTCCGTCTCCGGCGACGTGACGTCCGCCGGGGGGTGGAACCAGCGGCAAATTCAAATGTAAAACACACCAAACACACTAATACCGTTCAAAATAAAATAAAATCACATTACATTGCCCCCCCCCCCCCGTGCCCTTTCCTGCAGTTTTACTGTACTTTTTATGTAAATATATGTATATATATACATATATATATATATATATATATATACACGTATATAATACATATATACGTAATTCTTGTGAATGAGCAGCCCAAACCAACTGTATACTCCCTACTCCCAACTGTATACATTATATATATATATATATATATATATATATATATATATATATATATATATATATATATATGTATATATATATATATATAATATATGTATACATAATATATGTATGCATACATATATATATAATATATATAATTCACCAGAATTAAATAATGGTACCGCTTTCAGCACCTAAAATCCAAAAGAATCATACCGCCAGGGAGGTTAATTATACATGTCAACATGTCAATAATTAGGGTTTGGCATCATCACATACGCAAAGGAGAGAAAAAAAAAAAAAACCCTCACTGGCGTGCAACTTTTTTTTCTTTTTTTTTTTCCCTATAGTAGGCAAACGGTCTACCATTAGGGCCAAAGTAAGAAAAGAAAGAAAAAAAAAAAAAAAAAAAGAAGGAGAAAAGAAATAGTAATAAAAAAAAAAAAAAAAAGAGAAAAGACCTATATCCCCAGGCCATATTTGACACTACCATCAGACCTTAGGTATGACTATCTGTTCTTTTGATTTAATCATTCCACCATCAGACGAGCCCCCTCTCCGGAAGTGATAAAAAGATCCCACGTCCTCCATTTTTCCGCATGTCCATCTCCCCTGTGTTGGGAAGTCGCGATCAAGTTCTCCATCCTATTAACCTCTTCAACCCTTTGTAGCCAATGGGCAATCCGCGGAGGTGTCATCTGTTTCCACATAGATGGTATACATGCCCGGGCAGCATTCAAAAGAGGACAGAGCAAGGATTTCTTAAAGGCTCCTAATGAAACATCTACCGCTTGAAGCAGAAAAAAAGCCGGGTCATCCGGGATATTCCATTCCTTGAATCTTACTAATATTCTACGGACCTCCCCCCAGAAAGGTAACAACATCGGGCATGACCAAAAAATATGTAACAGCGTGCCTTTCTCGCCTTTACATCTCCAGCACCGATCTGATGCCTCAGGAAAAAAATGATGGAGACGCTCTGGAGTGTAATACCAACGTGTCAGGAACTTAAAATTCGTCTCCTGTATCTTGGTACAGATCGAGGAGTTCAAGGCTAGATGGATCATATTTTGTTTCTGCTGCACAGTAAGCTGGCGTCCAATATCGATCTCCCACTTCTCAACCCAAGGTAGAGCAACCTGCTCAGGCTGAGGTTGAAGCAAACTGTATGACTGAGAAAGGGTACGAGGAAGTGCCTCTTTTTCCATACACAAAGCTTCAAATGGGGTCAGAGGCCTAGAATAGGCAGCGGGCGTCAGAAGAGAGGCAAGAAAATGATGAACTCTAATGGCAGACCAAAACTGAAGTACAAAGGGTCCCCCTTCTGACATCAATTTGTAGATAGTAGGCCATCGGGTCCCTTTCAAAAAGTGGGAAGCTTGGTAAATCCCTCTATCCCGTAAAGCCGCCAAAGCACGATCCGAAGTTCCCAATTGTATGCTATTAAATGAGTGGACTTGGAGAGATTTAGCATTGATTTGTGGATTGAGGATTTCAGAGGACATCAAAGTTTAGGACAATTTCTCATTTCCATGACTCCTGAGACTATGATCAAAGTGCGAGTTGATCCCCAAATAATTGTTTGTATACCAGGGAATGCCTTCTTCAGTCATTGGAGCCCTAATAATCTACTTGAAGCCCAGGGAATGCCTTCTTCAGTCCTTGAAGAATTAATAATCTACTTGAAGCCAAGGGAATGCCTTCTTCAGTCATTGGAGCCCTAATAATCTACTTGAAGCCCAGGGAAGGCCTTCTTCAGTCCTTGGAGCCCTAATAATCTACTTGAGGCCCAGGAAATACCTTCTTCAGTCCTTGGAGCCCTAATAACCTACTTGAAGCCCATGGAATACATTCTTCAGTCCTTTGAACCCTAATAATCTACTTGAAGCCCAGGGAATGCCTTCTTCAGTTGTTGGAGCTCATGGACATGGTACTGACAAATATAGAGCAAGAACCAATGCTCTTTGCACTCTTTTGGCACTACTTCTCTGTTTTTTTAAAAACATGTGATCCTGGTATTTTCCTTTATTGCTTGGTCTCCCCTGAAAGCTTCAAAAATATAATGTAAAAAAATAATGGGTGTGAAAAGTGCTGAACCATTGATCACATTGTCATTACCAGCGTTTTAAAAAGCTACCTGGAATAAACAATTCCCCAAGACACCTAATTTACCTGTCACAGGGACAAAGCTAAGGTAGTCTAGATATATTCATGAGCAAAAAAAAAAAACATATAAGAACAGACCGATACACCAAAGCATCAATCTGCAAATTAATTTCCTGCACTTGTGTAAATAACACCTTCTATTTCTTGTGGCTACTCTGCTGGTAAAGTATTTGTTAAGTCAGAAGGTTTTTTATCTTTATGCATTAGGATAAAAAGCCTTATAGAAACATAGAAACATAGAATGTGTCGGCAGATAAGAACCATTTGGCCCATCTAGTCTGCCCAATATATCTGAATCCTATGAATAGTCCCTGGCCCTATCTTATATGAAGGATAGCCTTATGCCTATCCCATGCATGCTTAAACTCCTTCACTGTATTTGCAGCTACCACTTCTGCAGGAAGGTTATTCCATGCATCCACTACTCTCTCAGTAAAGTAATACTTCCTCATATTACTTTTAAACCTTTGCCCCTCTAGTTTAAAACGGTGTCCTCTTGTGGTAGTTTTTCTTCTTTTAAATATGCTCTCCTCCTTTACCGAGTTGATTCCCTTTATGTATTTAAAAGTTTCTATCATATCCCCTCTGTCTCTTCTTTCTTCCAAGCTATACATGTTAAGGTCCTTTAACCTTTCCTGGTAAGTTTTTTCCTGCAATCCATGTACTAGTTTAGTAGCTCTTCTCTGAACTCTCTCTAGAGTATCTATATCCTTCTGGAGATATGGCCTCCAGTACTGCGCACAATACTCCAAGTGAGGTCTCACCAGTGTTCTGTACAGCGGCATAAGCACTTCTCTCTTTCTACTGCTTATACCTCTCCCTATACATCCAAGCATTCTGCTGGCATTTCGTGCTGCTCTATTACATTGTCCTCCCACCTTTAAGTCTTCTGAAATAATTACTCCTAAATCTCTTTCCTCAGATACTGAGGTCAGGACTGTGTCAAATATTCTACATTCTGCCCTTGGGTTTTTACGCCCCAGGTGCATTATCTTGCACTTATCCACATAAAATTTCAGTTGCCAGAGTTCTGACCATTCTTCTAGTTTTCCTAAATCCTTTTCCATTTGGCGTTTCCCTCCAGGAACATCAACCCTGTTACATATCTTTGTGTCATCAGCAAAAAGACAAACCTTACCATCGAGGCCTTTTGCAATATCACTTATGAAAATATTAAACAAAATTGGTCCCAGTACAGATCCCTGAGGTACCCCACTGGTAACATGACCTTGTTCTGAATGTTCTCCATTGACTACAACCCTCTGTTGTCTGTCACTCAGCCACTGCCTAATCCACTCATCAATATGGGAGTCCATGCTCAATGACTGTAGTTTATTGATAAGTCTTCTATGTGGAACAGTGTCAAAAGCCTTACTAAAATCTAGATATGCAATGTCTACTGCACCTCCACCGTCTATTATTTTAGTCACCCAGTCAAAAAAATCTATAACATTTGTTTGACATGATCTCCCTGAAGTAAACCCATGTTGTTTTTCATCTTGCAATCCATGGGATTTAAGATGTTCCACAATTCTATCCTTTAATAGGGTTTCCATTAATTTGCCTACTATTGATGTCAGACTCACTGGTCTATAGTTGCTCGATTCCTTCCTACTACCTTTCTTGTGAATGGGCACGACATTTGCCAATTTCCAATCTTCCGGGACGACTCCTGTTACTAATGATTGGTTAAATAAATCTGTTAATGGTTTTGCCAGCTCACCACTAAGCTCTTTTAATAATTTTGGGTGTATCTCATCAGGACCCTGTGACTTATTTGTCTTCACTTTAGACAGCAATCTTAGAACGTCTTCCTCTGTAAAGACACATGCATCAAACGATTCATTAGTCATCCTTTCAAGTGGAGGTCCTTTTCCTTCTTTTTCTTCTGTAAAAACTGAACAGAAGTATTCATTAAGGCAGTCGGCTAGCCCTTTATTCTCTTCTACATACCTTCCGTCCTTTGTTTTTAATTTAGTTATTCCTTGTTTTAATTTCCTTTTTTCATTTATATATCTGAAGAATGTCTTATCCCCCTTTTTCATAGACTGAGCTAGTTTTTCTTCTGCCTGCGCTTTAGAAGTTCTTATAACTTGCTTGGCCTCTTTCTGCCTAATCTTGTAGATTTCCTTATCTTCATTGCTCTGGGTTTTTTTATAATTACAAAATGCTAGCTTTTTATTTTTAATGATTTGGGCCACTTCTGCTGAGTACCACAATGGTCTCTTCCTTTTTTTACTTTTACTGACAAGTCTAATGCAATTTTCTGTTGCCTTCAATAATGCACCTTTTAAGTAGTCCCATTTCTCCTGGACTCCATGTAATCCGTTCCAGTCTGATAAGGACTCATGTATGACTAATTTCATTTTTGAAAAGTCTGTTTTTCTAAAATCTAAAACTTTTGTTTTTGTGTGGTGTGACTCTTTCACAGTTCTTATATTAAACCACACTGACTGGTGATCACTAGATCCCAAGGTTTCGCCTACAATGACATCATATACCGAATCCCCATTTGTGAATACCAAATCCAAAATGGCCTCCCTCCGGGTTGGCTCCTCAACCACTTGTTGCAGAGACAACCCCAGTAGGGAATTTAGAATATCTGTACTCCTGGTAGAACTTGCTATTTTGGTTTTCCAGTTTATATCTGGAAGATTGAAATCTCCCATAATGATAACTTCTCCTTTCATTGTCATTTTAGCTATTTCTTCAACTAGTAGATCATCTAGTTCTTTAACTTGACCAGGTG
This sequence comes from Pelophylax lessonae, assembly GCF_965119305.1. Taxonomy (NCBI): domain Eukaryota; kingdom Metazoa; phylum Chordata; class Amphibia; order Anura; family Ranidae; genus Pelophylax; species Pelophylax lessonae. The sequence continues at coordinate 130,043,397 of NC_138771.1, forward strand.
GTCTATATATCACACCTACACGAGTTACTGCATGATTAGCAAACTGCAACGTAACCCAAACTGACTCTATGTTGGCCTCACCAACTTGTATTAGGTTCGATTTAATGCTATCTTTCACATACAGGGCCACTCCTCCTCCTTGCTTGCCTTCTCTGTCTCTTCTGTATAAAGAGTACCCTGGTATGGTTATGTCCCAGTCATTTCTTTCATTAAACCATGTCTCCGTAACAGCCACTAAATCTACATTCTCAGTGTCAGGGTTACCTGATCTGAGGCCGAGGTGCTGAGAGGGCTCCCCTTGCGGCTCAGTGCGGCACAACCCTGGAGATGGTACAAGGGTGTGGCGCCCCAAGTGGCACGGGTTACCAGCTGCAGGCAGGTAGGTAGAACCAGAGCAATCCGAGAGCGAACTGGAACAGGCTGGAATCGCAGCAGGGTATGAGTCTTCAAGGCTCTGAAGCAGCCGGGCTACCTTGTGCCAAGGAATAGTCTCTAGTAGCGGAAACCGTGGTACAAGCCGAGGTCATGCACAGGAGACAACCAGAATAGCCGAGGTCTTGAAGCAAGCCAGGGTCATACACAGTAGGTAACGGAAGCAAGGTCAGTGGGAGAAGCCAAGGGTCAAACCAGGAGCAGGAGATCAAACGGAATCAGGAACAAGCCAAGTCACAACAGGAAATCCAAACAGGAAACAGGAAGCACAGGAAACACAGGAAGCTGAGAGATAATCCAGCAATGAGTCTGATCCTATGGCCACCTTTTATAGGCCATTTCCCTGACAGGCCAGCAGAGGGCTGTGTCAGTTGAGTCATGAGCATCCATTTCTATTACTGGCAATGTTGCCAGTTCTCCTATGGCCATTTCCCTGACAGGCCAGCAGAGGGCTGTGTCAGTTGAGTCAGGAGCGTCCATTTCTATTACTGGCAATGTTGCCAGTTCTCCTATGGCCATTTCCCTGACAGTGCCCCCCCCCCGAGGGGCAGCCTCCGGATGCCCAGACGGGCCAGTCTCTCTGAGTGTCTGTTGTGGAACTCCCGCATCAGTCTAGGAGCGTGTACATTATTTGCAGGCTCCCAGGAATTTTCCTCTGCAGAATACCCCTTCCACTTGATGAGGTACTGGGTTTGTCTACCCCTCTTTCTCCAGTCCATTATGGCCTCCACTTCATACTCTGCTTCACCCTCCACCAGGACTGGAGGAGGGGGTAATTCATGCCTACCAGAAAAAGGGCTGGGTACAACTGGTTTTAGCAGAGATACATGAAATACTGGGTGAATTTTGTAGGAGTTGGGTAAAACCAGTTCGAAAGCCACAGGGTTGACCTCCCTTTTGATCTCAAAGGGTCCAACGAATCTTGGACCCAGTTTTCGGGATGGGCAGGAAAGTTTCAGATTAGCTGAGGAAAGCCACACTTTGTCCCCTCTTTTAAAGGTAGGTTCATTTCTTTTCTTTTTATCATAGAACCTCTTGTAATCCGTTTGTGCTTTCTGGACGGCCTCCTGAAGGAATAAGTAGTTCGTCTGAATAGAATTAATCCGGTCTTGGACTGCAGGGACAGATGCTTCCGGAAGGGTATTGGGCAAAAAGGAGGGATGGAACCCATAATTCGCCCAAAATGGGGACTGGTTAGTGGAGGCATGTACCGAATTATTGTATGCAAACTCCGCACATGGGAGAAGGGATATCCAGTCATTTTGGGCAAAAGTACAGAAACAACGAAGATACTGTTCTAGCGTCTGGTTTGTTCTTTCTGTCTGGCCATTGCTTTGGGGATGGTAAGCGGAAGAAAGACATATTTTAATGGACAAGGTCTTACAAAGATCCTTCCAGAATCTGGAGGTGAACTGTACTCCTCTATCGGAAACAATATTATCCGGAAGCCCATGTAGTCTGATTACTTCCTTGATGAATATTTTTGCTGTTTCTGGGGCTGATGGAGTGCCGGTCATGGGCAGGAAGTGGGCCATTTTGGTCAGACGATCCACTACCACCAAGATGGTAGTAAAACCCCCAGATGAAGGTAAGTCAACAATAAAGTCCAATGAGATCATCTTCCAGGGTTGCTCAGGGATGGGTAGAGGCCTTAACAGACCCCAGGACTTGGTGTTGGACCCCTTGTTGCGCTGACAGACAACGCAGGAGCTAACATAAGACTGGCAATCCTTCCTTAAACTGGGCCACCAGAAGGAGCGTTGGATAAGCTCAAGGGTCTTTCGTACACCAAAATGTCCGGCCAGCTGATGGTCATGGAAAGTCTTTAGAACTTGGAGCCTGACTGGTTGGGGAATGAAAACTTTGTCCTGGTGCCAAAGGAACCCGTCTCGACTCTCCAAGGGGGGTATTTCTGTGTCCGCGTACTGGGTGGATGCCTGTTTAATTGAGGATTTTAATTCTGGCTGGATCAGGAAAAAATGTTGTGCTGACAGAATGGTACTTGGTTCCACAGACTCGGGGGCATCAGGGAACATTCGGGAGAGGGCGTCTGCTTTCCCGTTCTTGGAGCCTGGTCGGTAAGTTATGTGGAAATTAAATCTTGAGAAAAATAAAGCCCACCGGGCCTGTCGTGGTCTCAGACGTTTAGCGGCCCTCAGGTATTCTAAATTTTTATGATCAGTGAAGATCAAAATTGGGTGGGCGGCACCTTCCAATAAATATCTCCACTCCTCCAAGGCGGTTTTAATGGCCAACAGTTCTCGGTCACCCACATCGTAATTTCTCTCTGAGGGGCTCATCTTTTGAGAGAAAAAGGCAATAGGGTGAAGTAGGGCCTTAGGTCCTTGGCGCTGAGACAAGATGGCTCCTGTGGCTATTTCTGAGGCGTCTACCTCTAACACAAAGGGTAAAGCCGGATCTGGGTGCTGTAAGACTGGTGCAGAGGTGAACAGTCCTTTGAGTTTGTCAAATGCTGCCTGAGCTTCTGGGGACCATTTGAATCTGGTCTGCTGGCGAGTCAACTGCGTAATCGGTGAAATGATAGCTGAAAAGTCTTTTACAAATCTTCTGTAAAAATTAGCAAATCCTATGAATCGTTGAACACCCTTCTTGTCTGAAGGGGCTGGCCATTCAAGGATAGCTTTCACCTTTTGTGGGTCCATTGCGATTCCCTTGGTAGATATGATAAGACCCAGGAATTGGATGGAAGTCTTTTCAAATTCGCACTTTTCTGCTTTAATGTATAAACCGTGCTTCCTCAGAGTCGCAAGGACTTTTTTCACGTGAGCTCTGTGGAGATCCAGGGTAGCAGAGAAGATGAGGATGTCATCTAGGTAAACGATTACGAAATAGTCCAAAAAATCCCGGAAAATATCGTTTACGAAGTGCTGGAATGTGGCTGGGGCGTTACATAATCCGAATGGCATAACTAAATATTCAAAATGTCCAAACCGGGTCCTGAAAGCCGTTTTCCATTCGTCCCCCTCCCGGATACGAACAAGATTGTAAGCTCCCCGTAGATCAAGTTTAGTAAAGATCTGGGCAGTTCGGAACCTTTGGAAAAGTTCAGGGATGAGTGGAAGTGGGTATCGGTTTTTAATCGTAATTTTGTTAAGTTCCCTGTAATCCACACATGGCCTTAGTGAACCATCTTTCTTCCCGACAAAAAAAATTCCAGCTCCAGCGGGGGAGGAAGAAGGGCGGATGAATCCCTTTTCAAGGTTCTCATTAATATACAGTCGTAAAGTTTCTAGCTCAACCTCAGATAACGGAAATATACGTCCGAAAGGAATCTCGGCACCAGGAAGCAGTTCAATGGGGCAGTCGTAAGGCCGATGAGGTGGGAGAACATTGGCCGCCTTCTCATCAAAAACATCCAAAAACTCGTGATAGACTGTAGGTATAGCCTGACCGACATCTGGAATTGATTGGATGGTTGAACAACTGGCGGGACTGCTAACCCCAGGAACGAAGCAGTGTTGCAGGCAGTAGGAAGAGTTAAAGGAAATCTCCTTCTTGGCCCAGTTAATCTGTGGATTATGGGCTTGCAACCAGGGAATTCCCAGGATGATGGGGAACATGGGAGAGCAAAGGATGTCAAAACAAATGAATTCCTGGTGGCCAAAGTTTGTTATTGTGAGGATGGGCTTGGTTTCCTGGGTGACAAGTCCAGAACTGGGCAAGGAACCATCGGCCAGATGTACCTCAAGTCGCTGACGTTTATTGCAGAGGGGTACACGGAGTCTTCTTGCCAAAGTCAAGTCCATAAAACAGCTGCAAGCCCCCGAATCAACTATGGCTAGGAGCCGGACCTCCTCTTCCGCCACCTGTAGTGAGACAGGAAGAACGAGATGAGATGGAAAAGATCCGGAAACTTGGAAGTAAGGGCTTTGTGGGAGGAACTTACGGGGTCTCACGGGGCAGTTTCGTAGGAAGTGTCCAGACCCTCCGCAGTAGAGACAAAGATTGGCGTGTCGGCGGCGTTGTCTTTCATCTGCACTTAGTGAAGAACGCACTTGGCCGATCTGCATTGGTTCATCCTCTGCATGGGTAGCGGGGAAAGGTGCTGGTGTTGGAGTGAAGTGGTAAGGGGCCCTAGGCAACATCCAGGTTGGGCGAGAAGTCTGTGAGCGCTCAAACCGACGCTCCCGGAGGCGCCTATCGAGCTGGATAGTAAGTTGAATCAGTCCCTCTAGAGTAGTGGGAGTCTCTACCCTGGCCAACTCATCCTTAAGAGATTCGGATAATCCCAGACGGTATTGGTACCTGAGGGCCGCCTCATTCCAGCACGTATCAGTGGACCACTTGCGGAACTCTACTGTGTAATCTTCGGCGGGGCGTTTTCCCTGCTGGAGGGAATGCAAGGTAGCCTCAGCCGTAGCCACACGCTGAGGATCATCATAAAGTTGGGCCATTAGATCAAAGAAGGTATCAATAGAATTGAGAGCAGGGTCCTTTTGCTCCAGCAGGCCATGGGCCCAGGCCTGTGGCTCCTCCAACAGTAATGAAATCACAAACCCAACCTTTACAGTCTCTGAAGTGAAAGTCCTAGGCTGGAGGGCCAGGTATAGTTGGCATGCGTTTCTGAAGGCCCTGAATTTCTTCCGTTCACCAGAGAAGCGTTCAGGTATTGGCACCCGTGGCTCAGGGGGAGGAACCATCATAGTGTGGGAGGAAACTGGCTGTCCCGGTAGGGATGGAGCAGAAACTGTGCTGGTGGATGAAGGACTGGGATCCGCAGGAGCAGGAGAAGTTGTCAGATGTTGCAGTCGACCTTCCAGTTGGAAGTATCCCTCCTGCAGACGCTGTACTGCCTGGGTAAGGGCAGTGACCTGCTGGCATAGAGCCACGAGTGGGGAAGCACCTCTGTCGGCCTCTGACATGGCTGGATTATACTGTCAGGGTTACCTGATCTGAGGCCGAGGTGCTGAGAGGGCTCCCCTTGCGGCTCAGTGCGGCACAACCCTGGAGATGGTACAAGGGTGTGGCGCCCCAAGTGGCACGGGTTACCAGCTGCAGGCAGGTAGGTAGAACCAGAGCAATCCGAGAGCGAACTGGAACAGGCTGGAATCGCAGCAGGGTATGAGTCTTCAAGGCTCTGAAGCAGCCGGGCTACCTTGTGCCAAGGAATAGTCTCTAGTAGCGGAAACCGTGGTACAAGCCGAGGTCATGCACAGGAGACAACCAGAATAGCCGAGGTCTTGAAGCAAGCCAGGGTCATACACAGTAGGTAACGGAAGCAAGGTCAGTGGGAGAAGCCAAGGGTCAAACCAGGAGCAGGAGATCAAACGGAATCAGGAACAAGCCAAGTCACAACAGGAAATCCAAACAGGAAACAGGAAGCACAGGAAACACAGGAAGCTGAGAGATAATCCAGCAATGAGTCTGATCCTATGGCCACCTTTTATAGGCCATTTCCCTGACAGGCCAGCAGAGGGCTGTGTCAGTTGAGTCATGAGCATCCATTTCTATTACTGGCAATGTTGCCAGTTCTCCTATGGCCATTTCCCTGACAGGCCAGCAGAGGGCTGTGTCAGTTGAGTCAGGAGCGTCCATTTCTATTACTGGCAATGTTGCCAGTTCTCCTATGGCCATTTCCCTGACACTCAGATGCCATTATTGACCCAAGTTCATTGATTTTTTTACCTAAACTGCGAGCATTTGTAGACAGGACTCTGAGCTTATCATTTCTTAACCTCTGTGCTTCTGACCTGTTCTGGTATTGTTTCGGGGGGCAATTGGTCTCTTGTATTTTCACTCTTTTGCCCCCCCTTCCTAGTTTAAATACTCCTTTGCAAATTCTTGGAGTTGTTCCTTTGAGAGAAAGATGCAAACCATCTTTTTTGTACAGTTCCTTTCTATTCCAAGTAGAGCTATCATGAGAAGCAAAGCCAAATCCTTGCTCTTGACACCATTTACTAAGCCATATGTTGAACTCCTTTATGCGCCTCTGCTCACTGAAATTGATTGCCTTCTGTGTGCAGCAGCCCCCTTAATACTTGCCTGAGCCAATCTCTATCCAGTGATGTTGCAGGAGTGTATCGGCTGCCCGAAACTCTCTCTCCTCAATGGCTAAGACAGCAGTGGGACTCTTTTGGATCCCGCTGCTGTCAATCAATTTCAGTGAGCCAATGAGGAGAGAGAGACGGCGGGGCCAGGTCATGGCTCTGTGTCTGAATGGACACAGGGAGCTGCGGCTTGGCTCAGGTGCCCCCACAGCAAGCCGCTTTTTTGCGGGGGGAACTCAACAGGAGGGAGGAAGAAGAGGATCTAGGCCTCTGTGTGCAAAACCACAACACAGAGAAGGTAAGTATTACATGTTTGCAATTTTTAACTACAAAATAAAGATTAGACTACAATCACTTTAATTGTATATTTTAACTTGATGTATGCATTTTCATCCACCTTTCTTCTGCTGACCATACCTGTATTTCCAGTGTAGTGCCATGCGTTATCCTTATAACTGCATTGTATTCTGAAGGTCTTAGGCTAGCCATAGATGATTTGATTTACTTCTACCACAAAGAAAATAGCTTGGCATAAACATGTTTAGTATGGATGGAGGAATCCCTTCCACAGCACTATTGTGGTCCACCAGGGAGAGGCAGGGAACCTTCCAGGCCAGCAGAACACAATGATTACTGCTAGCAGCTATAGCAGTCAGCTGTAATTGCCTGTAAAAATCACACAGACCCAAGTCGATTGATAGATCAGCTTGGTCAAAACCATCCAGCCCATAGATGGATGGAAAAGGGGTAAAAAAACTGCGCAAATGGTGTGAAAAAATTAATTACTATAAATAAATTTATATATAAATTTGAATATAAAGTGATAAAGTGGGATTTCTCCCACGCTGTAAGCTGCTACACAAACGTGGAATCGTGATAAATAGTGAACAAATGGGGATGTAGCGCTCGACAGAAATATATAAAATAAATACAAACAAGTGAACCATATAAACCATATAGGATGATTCGTGCAATAAAGTCTCTGGTGTCCAAAGCAATTAGATAATTGACAGCCAATATGGAAGACACAGACTTGATAGGGTGGTTTCCTTAGCAAAGCCTTCACCTTCACACGATCACCCAGTGGAATAACTATATGAGCCGCTTACCAGATTTAATGGACCCCTTGATTATAGGGGGTCAAATGTGCTGTGTACTCCAGTAAGGAACTCTAATGCATCTTGCCCCATAAGTAGAGGTCATCACAGCCAGAGTCAGTGCCATAATCAGAAAGCCAAGCCATATGCAGGGATGAAAAAATAGTCTCATGGTGCAGTATCTCTTATCAATCAAGCATTTATTTAAGACAAATTGCACTTACTAGACAAAAAGCAGATAAAAGCCTTCAATAAAACGTTTGCTGGGGATGGGAGACGCCGCTCCACGCTGCGCTCCTCAGACCTCAGACCCGGATGTGTATGGTCTCTCGTTCCCGACGTTTCGTCAGTCAACGATGATGTCAGCCTTGACTGACGAAACGTCATCCCTGCATATGGCTTGGCTTTCTGATTATGGCACTGACTCTGGCTGTGATGACCTCTACTTATGGGAGCAAGATGCATTAGAGTTCCTTACTGGAGTACACAGCGCATTTGACCCCCTATAATCAAGGGGTCCATTAAATCTGGTAAGCGGCTCATATAGTTATTCCACTGGGTGATCGTGTGAAGGTGAAGGCTTTGCTAAGGAAACCACCCTATCAAGTCTGTGTCTTCCATATTGGCTGTCAATTATCTAATTGCTTTAGACACCAGAGACTTTATTGCACGAATCATCCTATATGGTTTATATGGTTCACTTGTTTGTATTTATTTTATATATTTCTGTCGAGCGCTACATCCCCATTTGTTCACCATAGATGGATGGAACCTCAGCCGGTTCAGCAGGGTCAATCCATCTATTGACGGCTTTACAACAGTCACTTCTGTGTTTGCCCTATGTGTATAAACCCAAATGCATGTTAAACTTCTATAAAGTTAATGTACACACTCCCATGGTCATAATCAAACTCCTATCATTCTGTCTTCCTCTGTTTGAGGCTCACAATTCACATTACAATCTGAACAAACAAACCACTGTACAATCAACTTTAGATCTACCAAAACTTTGTACTATATCTAACTAAACTATCCAATCAACATGTATCAGTTCAGACAGGTCCTTGCACTACAAGTTTGTTGGTAGATGCAAAAGAGATTGGGAAATCAGATTGTAATGTGTGTAAAGGCCCATACACACGATCAGAATATCGTAGAAAAAATATTGCATTTGAAGGGATCGTATAATAATATTTTCGTTAGTACACAGCTTTCATCTGAAATTTTCCAAAGGGGTAAACATGAAAATTTTTCGTATATTATCTCAGATCGTATGATTTTTGTTTAAAGAGTTTGTAAACCTTCGCTTGGAAGTAGAACCTATAGGTAAGCCTTTAATAAGGCTTACCTATAGGTACTGTAAATATCTCCTAAACTTGCACAGTTTAGGAGATATTTACTTTTAATGCAGCCGATTAAGTCATCGGCGCATGAGCTCTGAAGAGCCCTGTACCGTGAACGGCGGCTCCTGCCGGAGGACGCGAACCAGGAAGCAGGACGGCCGAACATGTCGGCCATCCTGGCGCTGTGTGGGCGGCACTGCAGGGGCTTCGTTCTAAGGTAAGTATTTCATAATGAGCTAGTATGCAATGGATACCAGCTCATTATGCCTTTGTCTTACAGGGTTTTTTTTTTCTCATTTTTTGTGCAGGGTTTACTTCCTCTTTATTGCAAATGGTTGGAAAAAACTGCGCTAACCTCTGGTGATAGAGGGCTGTGTAACCCCACTGCTTAATATACTGTAGCGTAGAATGTATTAAGGTTTAGTGCCTTAAACCCATATAAATCATATATGCTATGTGATAAAAGTGTCACAAAAAACAATTACTAATAACTTGAAAATATAAAGCAGCAGAAGTGTCACCATCAGTGATTAAGGTGAAAATAATATCTGGGTGAATGGATAACATCCATAAAGTGCAATATATGTGCTAACAGTATTATCATAAAATTATAAAATTATTAAGTATCATACATAAAGTGCAATATATAAATACAATAAAAAACCGAAGGCAGACCGCCAATGACTTATATATAGTCAGTGATAGAAATGTGCTAGAAAAAAGAAAGTGCAAATGGTGCAGTACAGTCCTTTCAGTGCAAGTACTGATACAGTAGTGGTGTGACCCTCCACTTCACCTCGGGTGCCGAATGGTAAGATGGCTCACTTACCAGATCCCATGGATTCCTGTTGGCGTATGCCAGCAGGAATTAGTCTAGGCTTGTTCTCATATGCTCCGAGTCTTTGTTGGTGTATGGGGGTCCTCTGGATACGCCTCTTGGCTCAGGATATAAAAGAAAGAAGGCTCCTCATCGTGTAGAAGGTTAAAAAATCCTTTTATTTAAAAACTCTTCACACGAACAAAAACGCTAAAAAATCACTGCAATAACCTCACTCGTAACGAAGGTAAATGTCTCTGCTGGTGCCCTTACAGACCTTTCCAGCCTCGCGGCTGTTCTCCGAGGTCTGTGTGTGAGACTCACGCCGTGCCGCCGTACCCAGAAGTGGGGACTTGGTGTGCGGTTCACAGAGGGTGCCCAGAACGAGGCAGCGTGCGTTACAGCTTGACGCGTTTCGTCAGTAAAATGACGTCATCGGAAGCTGAGTAGGAAGGTAAGTATTTCATAATGAGCTAGTATGCAATGCATACTAGCTCATTATGCCTTTGTCTTACAGGTTTTTTTTCTAATTTTTTTTGTGCAGGGTTTACTTCCTCTTTAATCAGTACAGTTTTCATCCAAAAATACAATACAAATACGGTATATTACAACACTGGACATTACTTCCAAATTTTTCTTCTGTCGTACAAGAATTTTTGTACTTTAGTAACCTCTTCATTTTCGTTCTGAAGACTAACATGCAAAAAAAAAAATGGATGATCATTTATCCGATAATCTCATCAGGTGTACTAGGCATTAGCCTCTGAAATCTCTATCCTTTCAGTGGTTACTGTAGTTTACAAAATGACACAAAATATCCATGTCAAATTGTACATTACCTTTTCTGTAAATATAATTATTTCTTAGCTCCTTGCAATTCCACTCTTATATCGTAATCTAGCCCACAACATGAGTTATACCAAGAGAGAAAGCAGCATTGGGATTCTGGTTTACAAAGGAAACAAATAAGTTCACAAAATAGGTCTTAGTAGGAAATAGGGCCATGCCAACGGAGTACTTTGCACTAGTTGCCAGCGGCCTCTACCACATCCCCAAAAATAGCGCATTTCCTTTAGTGACAGTTTATATGCCCAGAAATAACAGCCCTCTATACATTTATGATCAGTGGTTGTCTTATAGCTTCCTGAAAAATTCCCCTTTTCATTGGTGGTCAGTGGAGCCTTGTGTCTCCTAATAAAAGCACATTTAGGCCTCATGCACACTAGACATTGTCAAAATGTCAGTAGAAAGTTGTAGCTGGAGTTTTTCAGCTTTTTTGCAGTAGCGTTTTTCAGCTGTAGCGTTTTTAGGGTTTTTTTTTTAGCAAAACTATACTCCCACAAAAGTTTATGGCTCAAAAACACTGATTAACACAGAATAGCTGTGTTTTTCAGCATTTTTTGGCTATTTATTTAGCGTTTTTAAACTTTTAACAAAGTTAGAGCGTTTTTACAGCTGAAAAACTCTCAAAACCCACTAGTTCTGGGTTTTACAGCTTATATGTGCATGGACACATAGGATAACATGCTGGGGAGTTTACTGGCTGCAGAAAAAAAATGTCTGACGCCAAAAACAGGGGCTGTAAAAACATCCAGTGTGCATAAGGCGTTCAGTGGGATAATCCCTTCAATTGGATTACTGGGCACATACAAGTATCACATACTTTTTTCACTCTTATGTAAAGACTGCAGATAATAAATTACTAAACAACATTACAGAGTAACTAAAGTGTATTTGTGATTGTCTCTGAAGACTATATTAGTGTGGGAGATGTGGGAGTAGTTTGTACTTTGTTTTTATAATGATGCTCTGCATTACGGTGTAGTTAAATATGAAGTATACAGATTTACACAGATTATGGCAACTCTTTAGTAATCTGCTATCGGAAAACCTAAAGCCTGTCACCAAAGATGTGTTCTTTTACTATAATGAGTATTTGCTGTCCTTTAAAAGAATCTCATAATGCAGCCCCCAACTCTAAACCCGACTGTGAAGACTTGTAAAAAAGATTTATGGCATATGGGGCACAATCCTCCTTCAGTAGGGACAGTGGTAGAAGTGATGACAAATACAAAAATATATTTATGTTATACAGACATATACTTAACCACTTAAGCCCCGGAGGATTTGGCTGCTAAAGGACCAGGGGTTTTTTTGCGATTTTTTACTGCGTGACTTTAACGGACAATTGCGCGGTCGTGCGACGCTGTACCTAAACGAATTTGACGTCCTTTTTTTTCCCACAAACAGAGCTTTCTTTTGGTGGTATTTGATCACCTGTGCGATTTTTTGATCACGCGCTATAAACAAAAAAAAACGTAAATTTTGCAAAAATAACAATATTTTTCACATTTTTTTTATATGAAATTCCCCCCCAAAAAAATGTATGCTACCTATGTTTGGTAAAAAAAAATCGCAAAAAACGTATTTTGATTGGTTTGCGCAAAAGTTATCGCGTTTACTAACAAAGGGAAAGATTTTTGTCATTTTTGGGTTTTTTTTTTTTTAACGCGTAATGGCGGCGATCTGCGATTTTTTTTTCGGTACTGCGACATTGCGGCGGACAGATCGGACCCTTGACTGACATTTTTGACACTTTTGGGAGTACCAGTGACATTACTGCAGTAATCAGTGCTATACATATGCACTGTTACTGCAAAAATGACACTGGCAGGGAAGGGGTTAACTTTATTGGACAGGGAGGGGTTAAGTGTGTCCTAGGGGCGTGATTCTAACTGTGCAGGGACATTCCTATTGGTGTAAAAGCAAAGATCAACCGTTCTACATAGTAGAACGGACAGATCTTCACTTTTACACAGGGAGAACTGACAGGCAGCTTGTTTACACAAGCCGCTCTGTCTTTCTCCCTTCACAGGAGCGATCGCAGTGTGACTGGCGGACATCGAGTCCGCCGGTCACACGCACTGACTTGTCTGTGGGCGCCCGCCCGCGATAGGCTTGCAAGTCAGTGACAGGCGAGTGACGTACCGATACGTCACTCTGCCTGGCCGGGGCTGACCGCCGCAGTATATAGTCGTGCGGCGGTCGGCAACCGGTTAAATGTATATACTGTATACATACATATATACAGATTTTTTTGGTTGTGCCAAATCTATTACCTTTCAGTGGCGTGAACTGGAAAGCATTTGAATGGATTTAAAGTGATTGTAGAGTCTCATTTTTTTATTTTACAGGTAAGAGGTGAGTATACTCCTCTGTACAGTTGCTTTTGCACAGGGCAGCCTGGATCCTCTTCTTTGCTGCTCCTGGCCCCTCCCTCCTGTCGAGTGCCCCCCCATCAAGTAACTTGCTATGGGGGCACCCGAGCCGAGCTGAAGCTCCGTATTTCTATTCAGACAAAGAGCTGTGGTTCGGCCCTGCCCCCTCTCTCTCCTGATTGGCTATCTGACTTTGATTGACAAAGGGCTGCTGCACACAGAAGGCTATCTTATCTTTTTTTTTTTTTTTTTTTTCTAAAAGGGACAAAAAAAAAAACACACCTTTATTAATGCATAGAATGCATTAAGATAAAAAACCAACTTTGCAACTTTACACAAAAACCTTCTGACTTTAAGCCCTGGTGAAGAGGACGATGTGCGGTCGCGAAACGCGTTGGTTGCTGCACATATTGAGTTCCTGAAGTCTCCCCTATAATATGTTTTATCCCTTCAGATCTTTCACCATTTTTGTTACTCATCTCTGGACTCATTCTATCTTCCACGTAAAGATATAGATAGGATAGTGCCTATTAAACATTTTGAATAAAACCTTGTTTTGAACACTGTGACACTGGTCCAGGTCACAAGAGGAGCCCATTTATCACCTAGACACCCTACTGGGATACACCAGTATATTTTTGCCAAATATATTAATAGCACCTTAGTATATCTACGTGAGGTCCCAGCACTTTCAATCTACCACTATTCGGTGCATCCTTGTATGAGTGCTGTGATGACACATCCCCAGAACATGTATCCATGAAGCCATGGGCTCACAGGAAGTAGGTTCAATGACAATCAGCATCATTCAACTCAGTAGATGACAGGTGTTGAACCATGGAGCAGTAGGATTTTAAAGGTCATCACAGAAAAGGTATTACAGAAAAGGCTGTATTTTTTTTTTTTTTTAAATCTGGAGTGATTTAAAAACCGGAATTGCACTTTAATACTTGTCAGGCATTTTGTCCAGTAATTCCGCAAATCTGGTACTTAGACCATAGAGAGAGGGGAGGTACTTTACTAACGCTTAAGGGTTTACAACCATGATTTCCTAAGATGGTGCAGATAATGTGAAAAGTGTCACCTATAACAATCCTTCCTAGTCATGTTATTTTACTGGTATAGGCAGGGACGGCGCTACCTGTAAGGCAACCTAGGTATTCGCCCAGGGCGCAACTTAGCAGGGGGGTGTCGGCATCCTGCACCCGAAATCGGTGCTGCACTCCTCATGCTGTGCCGCCTGAGCGCTACAGAAAGCCACGCTATGTGAGGACCTCCAGCATCACCAAAATTATTCAATGCTTTCCTATGGGGAGGTCTAATGTGCATGCGCGTGCATTGCGGCGCATATACATTAGGTCTCTCCCGTCGGCTGATGTCGGCAGGGGAGGAGAGTAAGCGGAGCCTGACCCAGCGCCGAGGTAAGTCACTGAAGGGGTTTTAACCCCTTCAGCAACTTGGGATGGGGGATAGGAGAGCATATGGGGGGGGGGGGGGCGGCAATTTTTTGTTGGCCTAGGGCGGCAAAAATCCTTGCACCGGCCCTGGGTACAGCTCAGAGACTGCATGCGTAAATTTATGAAGAGCAATGGAGGAAATCTACTAAGCTTATTTTCTCTGTGCTCTAGTTTTTTTTTTAAATCAGTTGCAGAGTGCTTAGACAGAAATGTTCCAATACCATCAAATGAAAAGTGACAATGGCAAGATACGGACATAAGAGCAAACTCAAACAGCAATTTATAGAGACATAACTTTAATTATTTGCTAGATTCCCCCTCCTTAAAAAGGATTACAGGTTATGTATGAGGCTGGTGTCTACTCTAACTCTTGTAAACAGTCTTCATTGACAAAGTTTTTAATTTCTTGTGATATCGCCTTAATAACTCATGCTCAGGTCTTTAGGATTTAATCTCCCATGTGCATTGGGGAAGAAGCGTACTTTGCTTACTTCTTCCTGTTATGATGGCAGCAACTGACAGCTAGGTACACAAGGGAAACTACCAGCATGAAAGTGTCCATGTGGCATTACCCTTAGGCTCCCTCCTGTTGTTCCTTTCCCTTGACATTTATCTAGATCATGTTTCACTTCAGTTCATTTTTTTCTGTTCAAAATCCTTTTATTAAATAAAGCTCACTTTCTCTGTACATCTTCAAAATATACCTTTGTATTCTTATTTTGTCTCCCACTTCTTTTAGTTTACTTTTTACAATTTCCATGTTCATGTTATATTACCAGGACTGAAAGAAAATGTAGGTTTCCAATGATGACCTCACCTTCTGAAAAGGCTGTCTGGCTTTCATGGTAATTCAACTGTTTTAATAAGTGATAGACTGATATCATTTTTTTATTACCGATACCGATATTTTGGTCATCGCATATCGGTATCGGCCGATATTGGCTGATATTTTCGGACATTTTAAAAGAAAAATAATTTTTTTTTTCTTGACAGGTACTCTTGTGGTGGGATCTGGGCGTCTAAAAGACCCCAAACCCCTCCTCTGCATGTAAAAGCATTCAAAACGACAAGTTTGGCTGTTTTGAATGCTCTCATTTTTTTTTAATCTGGCGCCGAGTACCCGGAAATGATGTCATGACATCACTTCCGGGTTTTTGCATGGAGACCCAATCAGAGCTGAAAGTGGCTTTGATCGGGTCTTCAGCGGCCGTGCAGTCTGGTTGCCCGCGTCTCCCGGTGGGACGGGAGACCCGGGCGAGCCGCGGAAGGCGACGGGAGGGGTGGGACGTCCCCTTCCGCTCCTTGTAATGACAGCCGAGTGGCTTCTCAGCCACATCGTTTGTCATTATAAGACAGCTGACCGTCGACTATGGACACCGGTACCGGGGTGATGCCTCTAGCTGCAGGCATCACTCCAGTACAAGCACTTTCTGAAATATCTGCAATATCGGTGACCTCCGGGGCTGATTCCGATATATCGGGGAATGTGCATATCGGCGCTCGATATATAGGCTGTGCCGATAATCGGTCAATCCCTAGTTTTAATACTTTCTAAGACAATGACCAGGAAGAAGTATGGAGATCAGAATTGATAAATTCTCTTTATCTTTCCTGATCTGCATATTTGTTCCATTTCAATGACACAACCACAGGCAGCTAGATAACTAGCATTTTTTAGAGGGAGTTCAGCAATGGCATTCTCCATATTTCTCAATACAGGTTTCCTTTAAAACAAAAATGGTTCAGACCTTGCCTTCCATTGTTAATTTTTTCTCTGACTGACATATCATATGGTAACAATCAGGGTTAAGTGTTGTACACAGAAGCAGTGGAAGGAGGAAGTGCTGTAACAATGCATAAAATGAAGATGAACAAGAATGGAAAACTGATATACAAAAGAGAGGGTCAAATAATATAACGAGAACATGGCCTAAGGAAATTGTAAAAGGTAAACTAAAAGAAGTGGGAGACAAAATAAAAATACAAAGGTATATTTTGAATATCTACAGAGAAAGTGAGATTTCTTTCATTACTGGTTTCCTTTAGGAAATGACTATTTGCAGTCATTTGATGGTGGTTGGAGAATGAAAAGGGATTCCAATGTTGCAAAAACATACATTCATACCAATCATCATCGATGCTTTCTCTGCATCGTTTTCCAAAATCAGCTAGTGCTGGCGCAGCATTACCTCCTTTCTCTGGTCAAGAGGTCACAAGAAGTCACAGTTAGTCTGCCTTCCATTGGAGTGCCATGCATATCTTACAGACCCTTCTATATGAAAGTCAAGGAGATTACTGTACAACCTGGACATCCACTGTAGAAGGTGCCTGCTTATAACAGGCAGGGGAGGACTGGGCAAGGGGGCAGGGGGGCAAGTGCCCCCCGGGCCACTCTGATGCTCTGTAAAAAGGCTGCACCGCTTCTGCCACAGACATGCCTAAAGGATTCCTTGTGAAGAGAAGTAGAAAGTCCCCACTGCTGACCTACTGAGTGCGGGATGAAGACAAGGAAAGAGCACAGACCTCCCCCCGAGCATGGATGGTGTAAGCTGTGTCTGAGCAGAGGCCAGTTCCATGCCCCACTGGAGACTCTCCTCCCCCAAGCAGCCCCAACCGAGCTGTCTCAGCTCCCCCAACAGCTTTGGTCAGTAGAGAGTACCTGGAGCAAAGCTTCAGCCTGGAACAGGGGTCCGGAGGAGGCCGAGAAGAGGGAGAGTGGGAGGGGGGCCGAATCACTGTACCATGAGTCTCTAGTTTGTACTTGCCCCCTGGGCCAAAAGTTGCCAGTCAGCCCCTGATAACAGGCCTGAATAAAATGTTATATTAGTTTACTTCTTCATGAAGCTTGGAGTAAACTCCTGATATGTGGATAGAGTAAACTCTTCATAGGTAAATGGGCAGTAGGTAGCCTGCTCTATTGTCTATGTATGAAAACCTAAACTCAACAAAATGACAATTCGTACATTTGTCAATCCCAGGTTGTCTATACTCTTTCCAGAAAGCTCTATATTCTCTTATTGGTTAATGTGAGATTGCGTGTATTTAAGACTGAACGGCCACAGCATATTTGAGGAACGAGCATTAGACATAGCCTCCCTTCCAACAGAGGTTGGATTGCCAATTTATTCAAGCGCAGGAAAAGTGAAAATGTAGTAACCCATAGCAAAGGGTCAGAATTCACTTTTTACTGATATCACATACGTAATGGCTTTTTCACTGTTTAATTGTATAATAGTATTTGTGTCTCACAGTCACAGCAGTTATATTAGATGTGCATTAAATTTGCATGCACCGGTGTCTGGAACTTGCTTTATATAATAAGTACTTTATAAATGCCCCAGTCTATCTATTTTAGAAAGCACTTATTTGTTCCCTTCTTTGTTAACTGGGATCATCTTGCTATAGCCTATAATTATAAGCTTTGTCCAGAATGATTACTGTATTGTCGGCTCCAACTCTTCCAAGCACTTTGCAAATCACCACACCCTTTATGTTTCAGGCAGCGTGCTCAGTTTTCCCATGTTCATTAGTAATTTCATTGTAAGCACCCACAAGTAGGGCCCTCCCAACCTTCTTGTTTTAAATAGTCATTTACATTTATTGTCTCTCTTAATTTTGTGAAGTGCAGCAGAAAGTGTTGGGGCTACACATTATATATTCTGTATAAAGTAATCTCTGTAAATTAAATTGCCCAGTTTATTATATTTATATATTATTATAAAAGCAACTGAAATAAAATCAAACAACACTAACAGTGGTCATTCACCATATATAGTTACATAGTTAGTGAGGTTGAAAAAAGACACCAGTCCATCCAGTTCAACTTATGATGTGTGTGTGTATTTGCAGTTAACAGTACATCTTATATGTTGTGGTCGTTAAGGTGCCCATCTAATAGTTTTTTGAAACTATTGATGCTCCCTTCTGATACCACTGCTTGTGGAAGAGCATTCCACATCATTCCCGCTCTGACAGCAAAGAACCCTATACGCAGTTTAAGGTTAAAAGACTTCTCTTCTAATTTTAGTTAATGGCCGCGTGTCTTTTTAAATTCCCCTTCACTGAAAAGTTTGTTCCCTATGCTAAGGTCCCCTGTACGGTATTTGTACATTAATACCATATCCCCTCTCAAGCGTTTCTTCTCCAGAGAGAGTAAGTTCAATGCGTGTAGTCTTTCCTCATAGCTGATGTCCTCCATTCCTCTAATTATCTTTGTTGCCCTTCTCTGGACTCTCTTCAATTCCAGCACATCCTTCCTGAGGACCGGTGCCCAGAACTGGATGGCATACTCAAGATGCGGCCGAACTAGAGTCCTGTAGAGTGGGAGAATAATTGCTTTATCTCTGGAGTGAAACTCCTTTTTTATACATGCCATTATTCTGTTGGCTTTGCTTGCAGCGGCTTGGCATGGCTTGTCATTGCTGAGTTTGTTGTCTACTAGGACCTCTACTAGGACCCCCGGGTCCTTTTACATCTTAGATTCCCCCAGAGGTTCTCCCCCTAGCGAGTAACTTACGATCGTATTTCTGGCACCCAAGTGCATTACTTTCCATTTTTCAACATTAAACCTCATTTGCCATGTAGTTGCCCACCCAATTATTTTGTTCAGGTCTGCTTGTAAGGTTTCCACATCCTGTGAAGAAGATATTACCCTACACAGCTTAGTATCGTCCGCAAATACTGAGATTGTGCTGGTCATCCCATCCCCGAGATAATTTATGAATGAATTAAACAGGATTGGTCCCAGGACAGATCCTTGGGGGACCCCACTTTCCACACCCACGCAATCTGAGTACTCCCCATTTATTACCACCCCCTGAAGTCAGTTTTCAATCCAGGTACTCACGGTATGGTCCATACCTACGTACCTTAGTTTGTACAAGAAGCGCTTGTAGGGAACTGTATCAAATGCCTTTGGAAAGTCCAGATACACCACATCCACAGGCCTTCCTTTATCCAGATGGCAGCTCACTTCTTCATAGAAGGTTAATAGATTGGTCTGGCAAGAATGATTCTTCATGAATCCATTCTGAATTATATGCTTATATTTATAATGTAAATAAACTCAGGTCCCTCTAATTCCTCCTGTATTGAATTGCATTGTAAATGTACTGTCTGCCCCAACGTTGTAAAAATCTGCACAAACTGTTGGCGCTAAATAAATCCGGTATAATAAAAATAATAACTCAACATCACATTTGTTAGCTGACTCATATAGGGATACAGAACTTTGTGCACACGAGCTGGATGGCGGGGTCCGCAGCCGTGTTTGTTTGATATTATCACTGATTTTTTTCATCTTAAGTGTAAGTGCAAGCTATGTTTTAATAAACTGGAATGTTTAAAATACTAAACTATAAATTGCCTACCCCTTCTTCCACTTGATACATGCTGAGGATTGGTTTTACTTTGGTTGGAAAGTTTTAAATGGAAAATTGATCGTTTGTCACACACTGAATTACCTTGGCTGATGATGGGTTACCATACATTGTATGCTGAACCATCTTGGCTGATGATTGGTCATTTTCCTTGAATGATAGAAAGGAGTATGAAGGACAAAGCGATCTTGGTCTCTATAGTTTGAGACCCATAGTCTCTGGTAAGAGGGGAGTGTTATCTGTGGAGAGGGATCTGTCAAAGCACCCTGTCACCACATGTATTGCTGTCTTTTGTTCACTTTTTTTCACTGGGAGAACTACAGCGAATATGGACTTTTTTGATTTCTTATTTATTTATTTATGATATATTTTCACTTTTTAAGTTGTTTGTTTTAACCATTCATGTATTTGCAATGTGGTATATGCTTCATGATGAATACTGATTTGTGATTGAGAAGCGCACCTGGTCACTTTTTGCAATGCCTCATTGGCTTTCTGCCTACTGTTAGAGTGTGCGGGGTCAGGACATTTATCTGCCTCCTCTCCATAAGGAAACATGGTATCTTACAATGATATTATTACTAAATTGTTCCCTTTTGTATTTAACCCCTGATGGGTTTCATTGTGATATGTCTTTTTTTATTGGATGTTACAGTTTTGGTAACTGTTCTGTATGCTGCAAGGACGAAATAAAACTTAAAAACATAAAAATATAAAAAATATATAATAATTCATGAATTTCTGTCCAAGATATTGCCCAACATGCTGGAAAAGTAATACAACTTGTAAAGTACAGGTCCTTTACCTTATGAGAGATGTGGCTATGATGAGCATATCAGTTTTTTTTTTTTTTTAATGACATCTATATACATTACTTATTCATCAATCAGAACTTGCATTTTTTGTGATAATAAAGTAGTTTAGGCTGTTTTAAAGTTATTAAACTATGAACACAGTTCATAGTTTAATAACTTTATAAAAACCATAACAGTCATAAAAACCATTGCCGAGACTGATCTAGCTTCACCCAAATAACTCGTTAGGAATGTATAGATGCATAAATAGTATTTATTGGTTTCCAAAAAAAATCCCTTATCTTTTCAAAAAGCTGAAATTCCTGATAAGACACATAACATAATTAAATATTTGCTAAAACATTAAAATATTATAGCTCCTTAACATGTGTACATGCAGAAGTCACCCCTAAGGTATACCACAGATTATATCCTGGAGGTACAAATTACAGTAGTAGGTAGCATTGAGAAAAAATTAGAGCTATACAGATAAAATAAAGGAAAAAAAAAATCTGTCTTTATCCTGTAACAGTGATGTTCCTGGAGATTAATTAATAACATTGCAAAGAGCAATTATTTGCTGTGCTAAAACATGTTGTAGCCCTTCAGATGTTGCTTTCGTAGCTATTTAGTGCACGATTGAAATCTGATGTAGGATTTGTTGCTTTGGGCACACCATAGCTCTGTTAATAAATACAACGCCATACGTGTATCTGAAATGCAAAATTACACTGCCTACTCTGAGAGTATCGCACATAGGAAGGAGCTGTGAGCGTTATGTCAGCTTGCAGATCCCAACAAGCACACTGTGCTCCCTATGTCTGTAATGTGTTAATTTATCCTTCTTTTCCCAGACTAGATTTTCTTGCCTGTAATTATCGTTAATCGTCTAATTACCCTGTCTGCAATGAAATATCGGAGGACGTGGGGGTTGTGTCTTTGTTTATATCTCTAATGTGAAGATAAGGTGGAGCAAGTGGTTTGTACAAGACTCCTGGTGACCATGTTATAGCCATTCTATCATTTTTGTCAGATTATCTAACGCTAGACTCCAAATATTTTACAATATAAAGTAGAACTAAGACCAATCACTTAAATCTCATATAAGCCTAATGGAATAGTTTAATAGTCTTCAATCTTTTTAAATCTGCAGCTTTCATCAAAGTAATGTCTGGTAATCCTCACATGAAGGCCTTTTTAGAGGCATTTCCTGTTATAGGGTGACAACTGTCGTCCATGTGTACTCCTGCGATGTCACCCTGTTACTTGTGCCCTTTTGGAGAGTACAAGTGACTGAGCTGAAACATTGCTTATGCACGGTCCACCCTGGTCCCTGTCTGAACGATGGACCAGAGCAATGATGTCAAGCCACTGCTAGAGACTGTGCTTGTAGTCAGGAAGTGGCTGAAAAAGGCTGGAGGATATCAGTAATGCTGAGATGTAAATTAGGTTAAAAAGAAAGTACAATCCAGTAAACAGATTATTTGGTAAATTTATGTTTGAAGTACAATCACATTTATGTATGGTCCCATACCAAGATGCTGCATATAGATAAAGTAACTGCAGAACAGAGATGGTAATCTGTTTAGAAATACTGTGTTTTCTATAGCAATAGTTGGGTGTTCTTTTAAAGTGGAGTTCCACCCTAAAATTGAAGTTCCGTCCATCTTCTTGGTCCGGGTCACCTGAAACACAAATGGATAATCGCAATTTTTTTTTACTTACCTTATTTTAGAAGAAAATATACTCACCTTACCTCCTCTTCCTCCCCTCGGCGGCCACGGCCCGTTGTCACTTCCTGGCTTGCAATGATTCCTGGGAGCTGAACGTCATCGCTCCCAGGAATCAATGCGCCTGCACCGGCCCGACGTCAGTTACGGTGCAGGCGCCGTCATACCTTGCTAAATAGCTTCTGGGCATGCCCAGAAGCTGTGCAGGGATGACGCTGCAGCCCCGGAAGTGATGGCGGGGCCGGTGCAGTGCATCGTGGGACAGAAGAGGACGGAAGAGGACGCAGAAGAGGATCGCGCTGGCTTCAAGCTGCCCACACCTGAGATGGCAGCGCTGGAGAAGACATTTTCAAGGTAAGTATTTCTTCTTGCAGGTAAGTGCAACCCGGGACAGTTCAGAGGCTATCCATTGTGGAATGCACTAGCCCTGACTGTCCCGGGGGTATTTTTATGTATTTTTTTTTTTTTTTTTTTTTTTTTAGGTGGAACTCCGCTTTAAGTGTTGTTGTTGAGTAGGCTTCCCACGGCCATAGAAGGACAGGGTTAGTGAAAGCTAATACATTATGGTGTACGATGTGATGTCATACAGAAATTGTATTATAATGGCAAATCTCCTGCCATTAGGTTGTGGGGCTGCAAGCACAAGAAAAAGCAGGGGTGCCTCTAAGAATATCAAAATAATATAAAAATAGTGGACTACGGTCTAAAACAGGGCTTGACAAATTTTCCTGAAATCTAGGAGCCAGCTAAAAAAGTTAGGAGCCAGTTTTTTGTTTTTTTTTTTCAAACTAACAACCAAGCTTTATTTAATAAAACGGATACTAAATTTACACATAAATACGACTAGAACCCACTCTCCTCTATAGCGCAATTGGATGAAAACAGACTGTCTGTCTCTTTCCATCCGATGCCATCTGATCCGATCCACGGGATGGATAGAAAATAGAACCACCATCCGTCTGCTTTTGGCGGACAGGATCAGATGGCGGCAGATTACTGCTCCATAGAGGAGAATGAAGGGTCCGATCAGGTCTGCCTGAAAAACTGACAGGCGGACCTGATCAGACAGCCCGTGTGAAAGGGGCCTTCGGCTGTGGCATGGCGATGAGGAAAAAAAAAAGATTTTATATATATATATATATATATATATATATATATATATATATATATTTTTTTTTTTTTTTTAAATAATAATTGGAAAAAAAGAAATATTTTTTATTTTTTTAATAATTAAAAAAAAAGAAAAAAATATTATTTATTTTTTTTTACATTTAAAAAATAAATTAAATTAATAATAATAACCACACTCCCTGTCAAAGGTAACTAACTGGACAGGGAGATGGTAATGCATTGAGAACAAACAGGCAGTGGAAACAGTCATTACAACAGTCATTACTCCCGGCCACCACAAGAGGGCGCCAGTTCCCCATTGGAAGCCTCTCATCTCAAGTAGGCCGAAAAGCCTGGGCCTCAATTTTCGGACGGCGCAGAAGTCCGTGCACTCCGTGTGCGGAAGTCCATGCAAAAATGACAGCACACCTTCTGCAGGGCACCCCAGGCGCCAGGTCGCTAATTCTAGTCGCAAATGCGACCTGGCGCCCGGGTTTTGTCGAGCCCTGGTCTAAAAAAAGAAAAAAAGAAAATATATTTTGGTCATGGGACTTAGAATTTTTTGTTTGGACAATAGGGGGGTGGTCTAGGAACAATACACACCTGTAACAAAAGGAAATGATGGGAGCTCAGATAGAGTTCACTATCAAGAGGGTTCCATAAAGAACAACTGCGGTATAAGTAAAAAGTAATTACTTTATTTATTACCAATAGTACAAAATCTATGTACATATAAATAAGAAGAACTTTCACCATACACCAATAAAAACACAAGTAGCATCATAAATTTTGTGCTATTGGTAATAAATAAAGTAACTTATTTTTACTTTTACCGCAGTTGTTCTTTATGGAACCTCTTTTGATGGTAAACTCTCTCTGGGCTCTGATCGTTTCCTTTTGTTACAGGTGCCTCTAAAAATAGCAGACAACACACAATTTTAACATTTAGGCCCCTTTCACACAGGTGGACCGTTCAGATCCGCCTGTCCGTTTTTTTGGTGGATCTGAATGATCCCCCCATGCATCTCTATGGGGGATCAGATGTCAGCGGAGACATGTCCGCTGACATCCGATCCGATCCGTCAAATCTGGACGGATGGAAACCCTATTTTCCATCCGACCAGCGGATCGGATGGGATCGGATGAGAACGGACCGACGGTCCGTTCCCATCCGATTTCCCCCATAGAGATGCATGGGGAACTGGCAGCTGTGTCTCTGCACACAGCGTGGAGACACAGCTGTCATCCTCCTGCTCAGCGGGGGATCGGCGGCTCGATCCCCCGCTGAGAAAAACGGAATCCGTCTGACGGATGGATAGTGTGAAAGGGGCATTAGTGAATAGTGCTCTCCTTTAGGTTTTGCCGGGAAAACACATATGTGTAATCACAGTAAACAGACTTGTGAGCTAGATCCACAGAGGCTAAGGGGTACGAAAAAAAATCCACCTATGTTTAAAGGTCTGTCACCCAAAAATCTTCTATGAATAGTTTTACTGTTTATTATTTTAAAGAGACTCCAAATGCAACTATTGGGATAGAAAGTAAACTCAATAATTGATACAATTACCAAACATCAGTCAAATGTCAGGCTGTGGGGTCTACACTACATGGCCAAGTGTCGGTAGTCTATATCTGTGTGACTGAAGGTGCGAGGGGTAAAAGGGTGTGGGGGTTAGAGGGGGAAACATGTTAGGCAAAGGAAGATAGGGGATATTCTGCAGAATGAGTCCTGCCTTACAAGGTCCTCCTCAGCTAAACTTTCAGCTGTCTCTGTGACCTAGATAGTAAATATTGAAAGATTAAAGCTATCGGCGAGATAGTGTTCAATACATTCAATCCATGGTGACCATATTTTCTTACATTTATTTACCATGCCATTTAGGATAGCTGTGGTATATATTTGCAAAAAAGTGCTTTGCTTGTGAAATTGTATGTAAAACTGACCACCAGCCTCAGCCCAAAGTTTGTTTTGCTGCTGTGAAGAAGGTTAAGTCTGAATTGCATGTTGGCTTCATGCTTAGAGCAGCTTTCAGATGGGTTTTTTTAGGATTCTTTTATCTAATACTGAAAAAGAAAGTTTGTACACCTTGGTAACGGTACATAGGTGAGGTGTGAAGTTGAGAAACCTCCTAATAGGGGTTACTATATAGTAATTATTTTGTCTTTTGCATGGGAAACAGCTGGGGCAATGGTCTCAAAAGGGACAAATATTTTGGGTGAATGTATGTTTTTCCTTGTGGACAGAAAATGCTTAATTTGAATGTTTCAGAGGGTTTCTAAGTAACCAATCTAGCTTCAGTTCATTGAGTTAGGTTTTGAAAATGAAAGCTAGAAGACAATTGGTTTCAGGTTTTGTCTGTTCCAGTCTTAATAAATTCCCCTCACAGTGCTTAGCAAACAAAGAGATATGACTCACCCAGTGGATCCTTTTGAGCTATTCTCCCAAATGACATTCTCTTGGCATGCCACAATCACATTTACTCTATTTATATTAGGGATTAATGTGCAGCAGGTGAACAGCTATTGTATCTTATAAATACAAAAAAAACTGTCAAACAGCTTTTAAGCCTGCAGGTGAATTTGCTGACAAGAGTTCTGCATTGTGCTAAAACTTTGGTTTTGCACAGTTTCAGCAATACAAGGTTTAAAGTGAACCCGTGCCCAAACTAATCACATTAAAGCATTTTCTTACTCTAAACAGGTAGTAAAAGCACTTTAAAACAAGTCATTATTCAGCTATGTAGCTATAGACATTGTGGAGAAATTCATTTTCACAACTGAGGCACTGAAATCTTAGCACTTTTTCCCTCTAGTTTCTATGGCGATTATAATCTTGGCATCTTGCTAACCTTCTAATGTAAAGAGGTAAATGTAACAGCAGGTGCTGTAAGCTGTTTTAAACTGACTAAAACCTGTTTTTAGCATCTCTTTTGTGATCTTAGAGTATATGCTACTTTACAGTGCCTGCAGTTAGAGAGACTAGTGATGGTTTGTTTCAAAACTTTTTTTATGGCTTGTTTAGACTATGTACATTCTTTAATTCATGTCTATAGTCAGGGGCAGGTGTAGTTTAACTGTTTTATTTATTTATGTATTTTTTAATGAAATGGACACAAAATAGAAAAATTAGCATAGGACCCCACCATTAGGCTGGGTTCTCACTTGGGCAGCTTCAAAGTCGCCGGACTCTAAAGCCGCCCCGTGCAGCACTACTTCAGTGGGTCTTGCAAACGACTTCTCTAATAGAAGTCAATGCAAGTCGCCCCCAAAGTAGTGCAGAAACCTTTTTCTAAGTTGGAGGAACTTGAGTTGCTCCGATTAGAACGGTTCCATTGGACTGAATGGAGCGCAACTTGTCAGACGACTAAGTTGCCTGATAAGTTGCCCCAGTGTGAACCGGGACTCAGGCATGTGGTGGAAGTATCCTTATAGCAAAGGAACGGATAACATGCAGTCCCCTTGTGTGTTAATACCAGATATAATGCCCTTCAGGATTGATGTGTATGCATTGGGGGAGGGGTGCACCATTGTCATTGAGAGTCAGAAAGTTGAGGAGCTTAAAGCGTATTTCTACTATTGCAGTCAAATTTGAGAAAACCCACTATAGGTTTGTTATGTGTTCCCATTCATACAGCATTTCTATTTTTTTAATACATTTTGCCTTTTAGATGTTTCTCAGGAGGCGGTGTCAAAACTGACTGCAAAGTTTTTTCAGCCATGTCATAGAGAATCAGTCCTCATCAACAAACAGTGCAAGCCCTACATGTTTACCCATTGTTAGGACAGTCAGTGTTCAATGGATAATGAAGATCTGCCTGCACAATACAGATGGGGTTATTTATGGCAAACACAGCTGCCCAGCCCCTTATAAGTTGCAATTTTTAAATATTTCTTTAAAGTTGCAGTCCGGTCAAAAACAAACTAAGCTTAACCGCTTCCTGCCCGTGCCTAAAGACAGATACAGCGCGGGCTCACATTGCCAGGAGGGCGTCTATGTACTTCCTCCCATGATCACGCTTCCCGCTTGCCCCCTGCAGCACACATCGGCATGGATCTGTGATCGCCGTGTCCTTCGAACACAGCTGATCACATATCGGGGTAAAGAGTCATTCACAGAGCTCTTTACTATGTGACCAGCTGTGTCCAATCACAGCTGATCACAGTGTAAACAGGATTTGGCGGTTATCAGAGATGTATAGTAACGAAGTAGAACTACTTAAGTACTGTACTTAAGTACCGAAATGCGGTATCTGTACTTTCCTAGAGTAGAATTTTTTTCTCCTACTTCTACTTTTACTTCACTACATTTTTTCGATGATTTCGATACTTCTACTCCGATATTTTTTTTTTGTGCTGCATCGTTACTCGTTACTTTTCTCTGCCTTTCCCTTTTTCTTTTTTGTTTGGTTTCCCTCCTTACTGCTCTCTCCTACTCTTTCAATTATCCTCCCTATTCTGCCTTCCCCTCTCCCCTCCCCTTTTCTATAGGAAGGCAAAAACAAAGGTAAAGATACCCCCTTTTTCATGGGTACCTGGTCTCTGGCCATTTGGGTAGCGTTGTTCCGCTCCAGGCTTCCGCTGGGCCGGCGTGGAGTGCTCCCACATGCGCCTCTCGGCGCTCTGACATGTGTGGCGGCCTTCGGTCACTCCGCTCCTCCCCTCCTTGTCTCCATTTGCTGACGTCTCAGCGCTGGGAGGCGGGGATTCCGGCGGCCGCGCAGTAGAGGCATGTGCGCATGCGCAGTGCGATCGAGGCACTGGCGGCCATCTTGGTTAAGGGAAACATGGGGGGGTCTCTGATGTAAGGGGGGGCTTTGTGTGGGCGGTCTCTGATGTAAGGGGGCTCTGTGTGGGGGGTCTCTGGTGTAAGGGGGCTCTGTGTGGGGGTCTCTGATGTAAGGGGGCTCTGTGTGGGGGGTCTCTGATGTGTGGAGGGCTCTGATGTAAGGGGAGCTCTGTGTGGAGGGGCTCTGATGTAAGGGGAGCTCTGTGGGGGGCTCTATGGGGGGGGCTCTGATGTAAGGGGGGCTCTGTGGGGATGGTCTCTGATGTAAGGGGGCTCTGTGTTGGGGTCTCTGATGTAAGGGGGGCTTTGTGTGAGGGGTCTCTAAAGTAAGGGGGCTTTGTGTGGGGATGGTCTCTGATGTAAGGGGGCTCTGTGTTGGGGTCT
This sequence comes from Pelophylax lessonae, assembly GCF_965119305.1. Lineage (NCBI taxonomy): Eukaryota > Metazoa > Chordata > Amphibia > Anura > Ranidae > Pelophylax > Pelophylax lessonae. Next base: position 130,071,951 of record NC_138771.1, read on the forward strand.
CTGATGTAAGGGGGGCTTTGTGTGGGGGGCTCTGATTTAAGGGGGCTCTGTGGGGGGGTCTCTGATGTAAGGGGAGATTTGTGTGTGGGGGGTCTCTGATGTAAAGGGGGCTCTGTATGGGGGTCTCTGATGTAAGGGGGCTCTGTGTGGGGGTCTTTGATGTAAGGGGGGCTCTGTGTGGGGGTCTCTGATGTAAAGGGGGCTCTTTGTGGGGGCTGGGGGGTCTCTGCTGTAAGGGTGCTCTGTGTGGGGGGTCTCTGATGTAAGTGGGGCCTCTGTGGGGGGTTTCTGTTGTAAGGGGGCTCCTTTGGGGGGTTTCTGTTGTAAAGGGGGCTCCGTTGGGGGGTGTCTGATGTAAGGGGGGTCTCTAATGTAAGGGGGGCTAAGTTTGTAGTGATCATAAAAAAGAAAAGTCAAATGAAGTGCAAAAAAAGTGCAAGAAAAAATGTGCAGGACGCTGGTGGGGGCGCCACAGGATCAGCTCGCACAGGGCGCTTGAACACCTAAGGCCGGCCCTGGTTGGGAGGTTCTCTTTCCCATTAACAGCAGATATGAAATTATATTCATCTTGTTTTGTCACATATATATATATTTGAAGATTCACAATATTTTGAACTTTTTATTGACTTAGATTTCATACACTCTTCCTTTATTTCATTATTGGAATATATTGTTGTATATCACATTGGTTTATATATGATTTTGCGCACCAATAAGCTGTGGAGAAAAAAAAAACAGGCAGGGAAGAGAAGGAGGGATGCTTTAAAAGGGGAAGGGAGGGACATACTTTATCTGTTTTTTGTTTACAAAAAGTTACAGCCTAAGGAATTGTGATTGTCCTTTAGGTTAATCATTTGAATAAATCATTTGAAATAATAAAAAACAATATGATGTTCAAACTTTTGACTTCTTTCTTTAATAAATACATAACACAGTACTTGTACTTCTACTTTCCGTACTTGAGTAGAATTTTTTTTAAAAAACTACTGGTACTTTTTACTTTTAGTACTTAAGTAGCAATTTTTTTGAAAAAACTACTTGCAATACTTAAGTAAAAAAAATGTTGAATACTTTAGTACTTCCACTTAAGTAACTTTTTCTGCGAGCACTTCCACTTCTACTTAAGTCACTTTTTGATCGAGCACTTGTACTTTTACTCAAGTAGAAATTTCGAGTACTTTATACAAGTCTGGCCTTTATCAGCAGCCCTCTCCTCATGCTAATATAGGGCACTAATCATCAGTGTCCTGATAATCAGTGCAGCCACAACAGTGCCCACAAGTGCTGCCAATCTGTGCCCACACATGCTGCCAATTAGCACCTATCAGTGCTGTCTGTCAGTGCCCATCAGTGATGCCTATCAGTGCCCATAATTCCTGCCTATCAGTGCCACGTATCAGTTCCCACAAATGCAGTCTACCAGTGCCCATCATTGCAGCCTATTAGTGCCCATCAGTGCAGCCTATCAGTGCAGCTTCATCAGCACACATCAGTGAAGGAGAAAAATTACTTATTTCAAAAATTTTATACCAGGAAATAAGATTGCATTTTTTTTTCTTTTTCGTTTGTTTAGCAAAAAATAAAAAACAGTGATTTAAATGCCAACAAAAGAAGCTCTATCTGTCTAAAAAAAAAAAAACGATAACAATTTACTTTGGATACAGTGATGCATGACCTCACAATTGTCTTTAAAATGTGTCAGAGCTGAAAGTTAAAAATTGGCCTTGGCAGGAAGGGGGTGAAAGTGCCCAGTAGGCAAGTGGTTAAATCTACCCCCCCCCCCTCCCATCCATTCAAAGCCTATTCTAACTACCCTGTAAATGAAAAATGTCTATACTTACCTATTCTAATGGCGCTACGGTCCAGTCACATGATTGGTTCCCAGCAGCAGTATCAGTGTAGAAGAGGGACAGCCGGCACTCTCCTCTTCACTGTAGTTGGCCGCTGAAGAGATCATGTGATCGAACCAAAGCACCTTCACAATAGGTAAGCATATATATCTTTCCTTTACAGGGTAGTTAGCATAGGGCTTAGTGGTGGAGGTGGGAGTAGATTTAAACTTCCACTTTAAGTTTTGCTATGTGAATGTAGACATGTAACAAACATAAAGTAGATGTTATCCCAATTTAGCTGCAAAAGTAGAAATACACTTTTTAAGTGCTACCTACCTGCCCCCTATAGCAGGCTTTGGTAAAGTGGGAGCTGGTGGGGCAAAACAAGACTTTTAAAGGAAAATTCAGGATTTGCATGCAATTGTAACTGCTCATATCTGTGCATGATATATTTTTTATCATATGTTTACCAAGCCTAAACCATATGTATTCTCTACTTCATCCCAAAGAGTCCACTAAGAAGTGGGTAGATTCTGGCTAAACATGGCTTTAAAGGGTACAGGGGACTGAGTAATTCCCTTGTGTCCCATGTGACATCACTCAGGCATAATACTATATTAGATAATGCTTAAATCATATACCAATTTAAATATGATATGAACTTATATCTCAGTGATACACGAAGAACAGCTCAAAAAATCCCACTCATATCATTCATTTTAAGTCACGATTCATGTAACATAAATGATAAGTTCATGTAAGGAATTATTTACTTAGGCATACATATGCAAAAAAAAAAAAAAAGTCAAATGGTAATGATGATTTATCCAGTAATTTTTATTAAATTGAGTTCTGTGTTTGTCTGTACAGGATTGTGAAATATGTTTGGACTGTACACTATAAAAGTGTGGCTTTTAAAAGAAATGGAAACAACTGGGTGTGGTTTTTTTACTTAAATTTGTGTATTTCCTCCAGATGTGAGCAGTAATTCAGTGTGAAACTTTACCTCTGTGCAGGAGCTTCCTGTATTAAAGACCGGTCACTTCTGCTCTCTCCTTGTGCAAGGTGACTGGTCATGTCTCTGCCCCCCTCTAGTTTTCTGCAGGCAGTCTGTAGTAGATGGGAATCCTGGTCTTATGTACATGCCCGTGATAATTTCACCATTTTTTATAAGGTGATAACTGGGTTTACAAAAGCATTCGGTGCACCAAAAGTGGGTTTCTAGCCCTTGTGGCTATTGAGGAATATAGTGAAATAAATGTTTTTGAGTATGGAGTTCAGCTTTAAACTTCAAACTATACCTTTGGTACAGTTATTGCTTAGTGAACATGGTAGTAGTAATCATGGATGAACTATATGGCAGCTGCCATAATTGGAATGTTATCAGTCCTCTTAGCCTTAAAAACTGAGATGTTTTGTTTAGTTTTGTGTAAAATTCTTTAATACATTTTTTTTGCAGTTAGGCTTACTGAAAATGTCAAAAATCAGTGGAAGATGAGTTCTGATTGGTTCATTTGGATACTTTGACTACTGACTGAGCCTTTAGTTGTGTCTGCAGCACCTACACATAATGTAGTTAGCAGCTAACTAACCAATAATAAATAAGACAGCATTAACCCTTCAGATTTTGTACTTCCAAAAAAGGCAATTTAACAGTTGGGTACTGGCCAACTGTTAAATTGTTGCTGAACTATACCTTATGATGAGGATCTGGTTCATGAAAATCAGCAACAGACAAAATGCTGACATCTAACCAAATGTATCATAATTTTGTAGGAAAACACAAAAAAATTAATAGAGTTAGCATAATGCAATAAATCAGTTGTTTACATTATATTCTTTTTTATGTCTCCTCAGGTGAGTCCACAATCCAGTATGATTCTCCCGCTGCCACCTTGCCTGTGTCCCATCCTGTTGCTTGTACTGGGATCCTTCCTGTCTGGCTCGGCCTCAGGTTGTCCCCAACGTTGCGAATGCTCTCCTCAGGATCGTTCTGTTTTGTGCCACCGCAAACGTCACCTCAACGTTCCCGAAGGCATCCCCACTGACACACGACTATTGGACCTCAGCAAAAATAGGATCAAGGCGCTTAACCAGGACGAGTTCTCTTCCTTTCCTTACTTAGAGGAGCTGGAGCTCAGTGAGAATATAGTGTCTTTGATTGAACCTGGCGCCTTCAATGGCCTTTTCAACCTACGATCTTTGGGGCTGCGAAGTAATCGTCTAAAGCTAATTCCTTTAGGTGTATTCACAGGACTCAGTAACCTTACACAACTTGACATCAGTGAAAACAAAATTGTCATATTGCTGGATGACATGTTTCAGGACCTTTATAACCTCAAATCTCTGGAAGTTGGAGATAATGATTTGGTGTACATTTCTCATCGTGCCTTCCGTGGACTCAACAGCCTGGAAGAGCTGACACTGGAAAAGTGTAACCTCACCGTGGTGCCCACAGAGGCTTTGTCACACCTGCATGGTCTCATCTCTCTACGGCTCCGGTACCTTAACATTATTATAATTCGCGACTACTCCTTTAAAAGGCTGTTCCGGCTGAAAAGTTTAGAAGTTGCCCATTGGCCATATTTGGACACAATGACATCCAATAGCCTCTATGGATTAAATTTAACATCTCTTTCTATTACACACAGCAATCTGAGCGCTATACCATATGTGGCAATCAGGCACCTTGTTTATCTTCGCTTTCTTAACCTTTCATACAATCCAATCACATCTGTGGAGGGATCTATGTTGCATGAGTTGCTGAGACTTCAGGAGTTCCACCTGGTAGGTGGTCAGCTTTCTGTTGTGGAACCCTACGCGTTCCGTGGTCTAAACCATTTACGTGTACTAAATGTTTCCTCCAATCTCCTAAGTACACTGGAAGAATCTTCTTTTCACTCTGTAGGCAATCTAGAAACATTAATTTTGGATCGTAACCCACTGGCATGTGACTGCCGTTTAATGTGGATCTTCCGGCGACGCTGGCGTCTCAACTTCAATCGACAGCAGCCATCCTGTTCCAGTCCAGAATATGTGCAGGGAAAGGAGTTCAAAGATTTCCCTGATGTGCTGCAGCCAACCTATTTTTCATGCCGAAAAGCACGCATCCAGGATCGAAGTCCCCAAGTGGTCCATGTAGACGAAGGGCATACAGTACACTTTTTTTGCCGTGCTGATGGAGATCCACCACCTACCATACTGTGGCAGTCCCCACGGAAGACTTTCATCACCAGCAAAAGTAACGGTAGGCTGACTGTATTTCCAGATGGAACTTTGGAAGTACGTTATGCCCAGATCCAAGATAATGGGACTTATCACTGTGTGGCAAGCAATGCAGCTGGTAATGATACTTCACTGGCCCATCTTCATGTGCGTAGTTACTCACCTGACTGGCCTCACCAACCCAACAAGACCTTTGCCTTCATCTCAAACCAGCCGAATGAAAGCGATGTCAACAGCACTCGTGCAAGTGTCCCTTTCCCGTTTGATATTAAAACTCTTATAATTGCCACCACTATGGGATTCATATCCTTTTTGGGGGTGGTCCTGTTTTGCTTGGTTTTACTATTTCTTTGGAGCAGAGGAAAAGGAAACACTAAACATAACATTGAGATAGAATATGTTCCGCGAAAGTCTGATGCTGGACTCTCCACTGCAGATGCTCCTCGCAAGTTTAACATGAAGATGATATGATATTGGTTGATCAGTGGGGGAAAAGAAAGAATGGGGTAATAGGAGCAGGTAGTGGATTGCAGGAAGCCTGTTCTTATTCCACCTTTTCTGTTAAGCCCTTACTGGATAAGCTGTATAACTCTGGAGGGAAAGCAATGGTGACAGGAATTCCATAGTCTGTACTTTTTGATCCATGGACTTTGTATGTTTGGGGAATGACCTTTGCACTTTTAACCTTGTGAGTTTAACCCTCAAAACTCCCCCAGATTGCAGAAAGCCCACCTGTTTCATACCAACTATTCAGTTGTCGATATGGGGGGAGGGGCAGAAGGATAGGATTGGGCAAATACAATAATAGAAAAGGAAAATACAAATCCCCAGTCAAAAACAGGAAAAGCTGAAGGAATGCGAGGCCAACTGACTCTGAAACTGAACTTTGACCTCTGTATCTTCTCCTGATTTCAATACCTGTGATTTTTATGAAAAAAATAAATATGAATATTATTGAAAAAAATTAAAGAAAAACTGTAAAACTCCAACAGCAGTGATTTTTTTTTTTTTTGCCTAACGATTTATTTCATGTCTTTTTTTTTTTTTTTTTATAAAGGAGGTTTGTGTGTAAATTGTAGGTGCTGAAAAGTCAGTATTAAATGGACACGTAAAAACAGTAAGTATAGCTCTAAATGTAATAAGTGAGATTGATTTGAATGGTCCCAGTTAATACAGTAGAGTAAAAAACTGCTATTGTAACAACCTTGAGCATAATGTAAAATTGTTTTTGATTTGGAACCTGACCTTTCAGAAATACCAATTACCAGACACTTAAAGCTGAATTCCAGTCAGACAGCAAAATACCCGGTGCTGCTGTATAGTAGAGTGCAAGAGTCTGGTGCCAAATCACTAGTTGCATTAACATACTTTAAATGATTTATTAGTGAATACTAGGCTCCATTGATTTTAGTCTTTTATATTTCCCTGGAGTTGAATTTTAACAAAAAATATCATGAGTCTGGGAATGTGGACAAAAAGTCAGCATTAAATTGGAGGAAAAAGTAAATGTAGAAAGATGCAGAGGCTTACAGTGTGGAAACAGAAGAAGAAGATATGTTAAAGGTAACGGTAGGCACATATATGTCCCTGTAGAGTCGGATTGTTAAAGAAAGAAACAGTGCTAAGAGCCATCAGTTCATGTGCATGCTGATAGATATGAGCTATCATGAGATATCACTGTGCTGGCTCTCTTTTCAATGTCCAGCCACAGGAAGGGGAGGGTCCAGAACAACCTGGGCTCAGAGAAAGTGGGTTGAATGATGCTGGCCATACATTTTAAATGTAGCAGCAGAAAAAAAGTACTGCAAGGGAAATATATGGATTGGAGGTGAATATTGCAGCAAGAGCTGGATTTTTTATTTTATCTTTCAGTGATGGGCTTTTCGTTTTATCAATTTTTTTTTCTTGCTGCACTACTGCTTTAAATATTGAGCAGAAAGACACCGTGACAATTTAGAGGTCATTTTAGCGCTGCTCATGTATGTTACATAGTATATTAGGCAACTAGGATTTTTAATAACATTTCCTCTACTTAGTTTTATATCAGCAGTTAGCAATAACTTTAGACTTAAAAAAAAATGTATATATATATATATATATATATATGTATGTATATATATATATATATATATATATATAGACAGACAGACAGACAGACAGACAGACAGACAGACAGACAGACAGACAGATAGACAGATAGACAGATAGATAGATAGATAGATAGATAGATAGATAGATAGATAGATAGATAGATAGATAGATAGATAGATAGATAGATAGATAGACAGATGTATCTACCGTATATATTTTTTTCTGTGTTTTCTGACAAAAAAATATTAGGTTTTTTGTTTGATTAACCAGTTTTTATTTCCATGCTTTACAATACCTTTCCAGTATTGTTCATATTTATATTGTTCAGTTCAAATAGGGCTACTTTACTTTAAAGTCATCTTTAATAAGGTTTCACAAACCTAAATAATCAGTTATATTACATTATTTACAATAAAAAGAAGCTTGTTAAAAAAGTGAGCCCACTATTTAGATACACTTAACATTATGAATTACAAGGAACAATGAACACTAATGGGGACCTGCTTATCCTAAGGTCTGGAGATCTGCCGAGTCAGAATATAAATGAATCCACAAAAGAAATGAGCAGGTCTTGTGCTCGGCCAACACAAACATTGTGAACTGCTGCAACTCAAACGTCAGAATACTAGACTCAAAAGATATGTGTGCAAAAAATGGTGTGCTGTTCCTTTAAAAAACAAAATCCGCAACAAATGATCAAATAAATGAAAAGATTTAAATAAATCAAATGTCACTATAAGTGATAATTTGAATGGGATATATATATGCCCTAGTTGCTCATGAAATAACATTATATATAGTTAACATCAAAAAGGAAATAGAATATGAAAGTATATAAAGTACATGTGCAAACACAATATGCAATATGAAGTCCACTAATCCAAACTTAAAAGTCCATCATACTACGTATGTATATGAAAAGTCTATATAAATGTGTAAAGTGCTCGGTGCTGTTAAAACAAATAATTTTCCACTTCAAAGAGCTCCAGTGCTGGAATGTGCTCCTTTATGCAAATGGTTAGCTTCTTACAAGACAATATGGATCTTGAATTAAAGAGATCAAGCAAGCAGGTGTTCCATCTCCAACAGCTATTCCAATGATATAGTATTCCTGGAGTGACACTGTTGCTGGTAAATAAAGCTCCATCTTCCTTTGGAAACACAGACATATGTAGAATACAAACAGGGAGAGGCCTCCTAGTGTAATACTGTTATAACTAGACTTTATTAATATGCAAGATTGCACTTACAAAAGGCGATAAATCACAAGCAGTGAATGAAAAAGAAGCCGGCCGCAATGTCACCGTCTCTACGGCTGTAATGACCTCATACTCCGCCCAACGTGTTTTCCCACAAATGGCGTCCTCTGAGATTGGATAAACATTGTATGATGGACTTTTAGGTTTGGATCACATATCAGTGCACTTTATTCATATTGCATATAGTGTTTGCACATGCACTTTATATATGTTCATATTCTATTTACTTTTTTTTGTTACCTATATATCATTTTATTTCATGAGCAACTAGGGCACATATATCCCTATTCATATTATCACTTATAGTGAAAATTGGATTCTTTTAATCTTTTTATTTGATCACTTTTTGTTATTTAGGGAAAAGCGCACCATTTTTTGCACACAGAACATAAATGAGGCCTGCATTGTGTATGTAGCATGGTGAGCCATTCTCCTGAGATTGATTTATCAACAAGTGAAAAGCAAACACACATAAACTAAAAACAACAAAACTGCATTATAAGCACATTGGTAGGAGAAAGTCCTTACTATACAAGCAAGTCAACAGCCACTATCACGAACTATGCTGCTTTCCGCAAAAAAAGTAAATTTATGGAAATCATTTTAAATATAAATAAAATATACAGACTAATTCGATTGTCTCAGATTTTTAGTTTTGAATAGAGCGGGGAAGGGATATAATCGGTGTCAGGTGTTTATTTCAGTCTATGCATTCGCTATAGAAATTGACCCTCTTTTTTGTTTGTCCTGGTGTCCATTGTCATTGAACAGAAACTAATAGGACAACCACAAATTTCTGTCCCATGAAAGATCTTCCAGTTTCGACTACAACTGTAGTATATTTCCTGAGAAAAATAGGAAGGTTAGGAAGTGAAATCTTCCCAAGTGGGACAAAGCGCACAAAAATAGGGGTTTTGACAATTCTCTTCCCTATTTAAAACTAAAAAAAAGTTTTGGATTTAGATATGCAGTACTTAAAGTTGATTAGCCACAACAACTTATAATAGTAATTTAGCACTAAAGTCTAATTACTTACAGGCAAGATAGGTTCTGTAGGTTTCTTAAGTTGAATTTGTATGCAAGCTGGAACAGGTACAAAAATGTTTTTAAGGTTTTGGAAAGGCAAGGTTAACATCCCTGTAATATTTGTTTTTTCTGTCTGTGCCCTGTTCAGAAGATTTCCTCTAACTTTCAGTCCATGTGACAATCGGATTTTGAAAATTTTGGGTTGTTATGAAAACAAGGATTAGTGATAAAGCATCAGTGGAGACACCTTTTTCCCATGAGAACTCTTACAGGAGTATAATTTCCCTTTCTAGGTGTAGATTTCCACTCACTTGTTGTCTCCCTCCATTTGTCCCTACAGAAAAACTTTCCCCTTAGGGTTTGAGACTTTGAAGGCACTAATGAAGTATGCTATAGTTTATAAAATGCAAATTTATTTAAAATTCCAATAAAAACAAATATAAACACATATGTACAAGGAAACCAGATACATATCAAAGCAGATCACATTGCATCAATATAAACAGGTTACATATATGGGTTAGCATAGCGGTGACCCAATACGTTTCAAAGCTACTCAAGCTTCTTCTTCAGGGGCATAAATGATGCGCTAATCCTCTAGAATATAACGATGAGAGACAATACATATATAATGTTATTATTCAAAACCAATTAGATTTGTACTGTTAGAGGAGAATACTTCCATGATTTGCATTGATGAAAGGTCCCACATTAAATGCAAATCATGTAAGTTTTCTCCTGTAACAGTACAAATCCAATTGATTTTGAATAATAATGTTATATATGTATTGACTCTCAACGTTATATTCTAGAGTATTAGCGTATCATTTATGCCCCTGAAGAAGAAGCTTGTGTAGCTTTGAAATGCGTTGGGTCACCCTTACGCTAACCCATATATGTAACCTGTTTGTATTAATGCAATGTGATCTGCTTTGATATGTATATGGTTTCCTTGTACATATGTGTTTATATTTGTTTTTATTGAAATGTTTAAATAAATGTGCATCTTATAAACTATAGCATACTTCATTAGTGCCTTCAAAGTCCCAAACCCTAAGGGGAAAGTTTTTCTGTAGTTACATTAACTAGGGATGTGGCACAATTTTGTGAGAGAGAACATTCACTGGGAACATTCATCTTTTCTTCCTTTTTTTCCCTCCATTTGTACATACGAGTCGAATATATGTAACTCGGAGACTGCCTGTATAAGTATTTAAAGCTCACATGGGATGGTACATTGATGGGTAAAGGCCTATATCAAATGAGGCTGGTTCACTGTTCAATAAAACACGTAAGTACGCTGTAACGAGACCCCGGGTATGAAAGGGGTTACAGTCGCTTAGAACATTTCATTCCAGAACACAAAGGCAGCTACCGGACACTCCACTCAGCCGAACAAGAAACCTATACGAATAACCCCCCCCCCAAGTACGAGACGAGGCTCTGTATTGAGGGTCAAGCAGGAATCAGACTGTTTATTGAAAAGGAATACACGCTTTTTTTACACGTTAGAAGTAATGCAGTCACTACATAAACAATGACCCAAATCCAGCCCCCAACATCACACAACGGTTACATATCAAGCCCACAATACACATTACTCTGAGTGTTAATACATCTCTTAGCAGACAACAGGGGAGTTCATTAGCACACTTAACAATAGGTGAATGGAAAGCCACCTCAGACAAGAATATCACAATTTACTTATTTAGACAAAAGCAACATCGTTAAGCAATAGACAGTCGGTCTCCACATTAAACTTCCTGGCATGCCCATATTAGGAGTTGTTCTTCCTGGTCATAGACCTAACAATGTACAGGGAATAAAATCTTCATATTTCAAGAGAGACATCATTCCTGAATATCACTGTCCCATTTGGAGCAATCCAAACTATATCCCCAGTGCCCTCCAGTTTCCTGGTCACCCCGTGCCCAAAGTGACTCCCGTCACATATGCTATCATGTGAAGCAGTGTTTCTCAACCTTTTTTCTTTTAAGGCACCATTTAAAGTTAAGGACAATCTCAAGGCACCCATTAAAATTATGGACAGTCTTGAGGCACCCCATTCTAAAATATAAAAAACGACTCTAATCATTTTACATAACGCAGCATTATCCACAAATGTAGGACACCCAGTTTTAGAGGTGATTTATTCTTCCAAAGCAAATACAGTTTTGCACACTAGTACTGACTAGTATTCCAGTGTTTTCCTTCTCCCTCAGTTTCTCTCCATCACTCAGCTAATGTGACCCCAGTGCTGACGGAGAGGGGCAGGGGAGGGTCACACAATGATGCTGTGCAGGTGACCAACATCCTCCTCACCAACTGATGACTTCCTTGATTGTTAGGATGCTGGAGGCTAGAAGGTCCTAGTGATTCATAATGAAAACCTGTGGCTTTGTGTAACCTAAAGGGAGACTTGAGCCACACACTGGCTTATATACAATTTTGGGGCAATGTTTAAGCATTTGCCAAGGCACCCCCTAAGAAACCTCAAGGCACCCTGGTTGAAAAAGGCTGATGTAAAGAATGGCATGAACATGCTTACCCATGTAAGGTGTGAAGGAAGACATACCTATGTAAATTGTACGTTCCCAGAGCACAGTTCTTGTAAGAACAGCGCTAAATGTATTGTCAAAGAGCATACTGCTCACTATGAAAGAACTCTCCCATGGCCAGAGAAAATTTAAAAGGACTCATGTTCGTAAAATACTTAAAAGAACTTTCTTGCAGCTGGTAAGATGTGGATAAGTTCCCCAGTGGCCGAAAGAAATGAGAAGATTTGTAACCAATCGCGTAAAAAAAATTTCCAGACTTAGCTAACTTATTCAACAGCTAAGATGTACAGCTGACTCTTTACTGGATAAGAGGTAAGAGAACACAGCTATGTGGATGTGACAGATCTTTCATTGCTGTATAAAATCTAAAAGAACTCTACTGCTGCTGGAAAGAATAGAGAATACCTACATATGGAAGGGAATGACAAGTTGTGATGTTTTGTGTATTTTTGAAAAGTGATGTTTAAAACCTGCCAGAGGTCTCTTTCAGCTATGCTCACTGCTACATTTGCCTGTTACCTTGTCTGCAGTAAAAGGTTAGAATATGGAAAAGTGAGATAGGGTATACGTTTGTAAAAATGGAAAGAAAGTGATGTGAGATATTTTAGCTGTTGCCTCTTCTTCCTGGTTTCTCTCTGTTGTTTATTCTATTTTCCCAGCTCCTAAGAATGCAGAGCTAATGAGGACTAAAGCTGGCCATACACTAATACAAAACTTTTGTTCAACCCGTGGGATGAGAAATTTCCAACAGGCTCCTTTGACAAAAGTCCGTTAAAAAATTTACTTTTGTAGAATGGATCATTCCCGGTTTGATATTTGGCTGAGCCAGCAGGAATCCACTGAAAATCTAAGTATTGCCAGGGTATAATATATTGACTATTGTTTTATACTACAAGTAGGAATGGGCTCCAGTGTTTTCAGGATCCCACGTGCCGATCACACCAGGAAGCCAACACTGCACAGTTCGGGATATGTCTCACTGCCTGTGATTAGCCGTGGGCAGTGTCGGCCTGCTGGTTGGATCAGGCAGGTGGGATCCTGAACACGCTTGAGCCATCACTAATTACAAGCTTAAGGCTCCGTTTAGATATATGTGAATTAGATGCAATTTTTACCGCATCCGATTCGCATGACATGGGAACCAAACTACTTTCTATGGAGCCAGTTCACATATGTGCAGCGCAACGGCAGTGCAAATTAACTGCAAATTTAAAAAGAGTCCTGTGCATTTTTTGAGTTTCAGATGCAAATTCCGTCATGCAAATTCATATCGCACATCTGATCAGTTTTGAACAAGGATTCAATTAAAAAAAAAATTAGCATTGGGGTCCCCCCCTCCTGCAATTAATACCAGGCTCTTTCGGGTCTTTTTTTATACCGATTTTAAGGGGAACCCTACACCAAGATTTAAAAAAGATGGCATGGGGTGCCCCCCAAAATGCATACCAGACCCTTATCCGAGCATGCAGCCTGTCAGGCTAGGAAGGAGGGGGGGCGAGTGAGCGCCCCCCTCCTCTGGAACCATACATGGAGCTTTTTCCTACAGCCCTGGCCGGTGGTTGTAAGGGTCTGTGGGCAGGGGGCTTATTGGAATCTGGGCCCCAGATTCCGCCCCCCTTCCCCATGTTAACGGTTATTGGGTACATTGTACCCCTACTCATTCACTAAAAAAGTGTCAAAAAGATATAAAAACACAGAGACAGTTTTTGACAATTCCTTTATTTAAAAAAACAATAACAATGTCCACCAGTCTGCCACTGCCACCACGGAAAAAAAAATATAGCTCCACAACTGCCGCTGGCTCCCGCCGTCTGCCCACTCCGCCTTCTGACAGTTCTCAAATAGCTAAGGGGTGGCATTCTGATAAGCCCCCTACCCGCAGACCCCCACAACCACTGGCCAGGGTTGTGGGGAAGAGGCCCTTGTCCCTATCAACATGGGGACAAGAAGCTTTTGGGTGGGAGGGCAGAGCCCCTCTGCTCCAAAGCACCCCCCCCCCATGTTGAGGGCATGTGGCTTGGTATGGTTCGGGGGGCGCTCACTCGTTCCCCCTTTTCTGGCAGGCCAGACTGAATGCTCGGATAAGAGTATCACGTATGACTGGAATGTTGTAGAGGCCTCTCTTGCACCTCCTGCCCAATACTCCTTAAGGTGGAGAAACAGAGTGTGAGGGCACGGAGTGGCACAAGTGCCGGGGTGATTGGCTGGTGAAGTCTGTACTTAGGTGGGGGTCTCAGTCCCAGGAACAGAATACCAAAGCAGCTTGGAACCAGAGCAGGAGATGGTAGCAGAGCCGCCATGCAGGCAGTAACCAGCAGTAGCCAGGTAACATGGACCGAGTCAGCAAAGCAAATCCAGGAAGCAGGCCAAGGTGGGTAACAGCCAGTGGTGTATTTAGGTTTTGTGCTGCCCTAGGCCTTACTAAAGGGGGGCACACCTAATTTAAATATGACCTACCCCTTCCTGTAAAGGCCACACCCTTTCTTGTTTATGATCCACCCTGTCATCTGTAAACCACAACCACAGTCTGTCAGTACCCATCAGTGAAGCCTCATCAGTTCCCATACGTTCAGCTACATCAGTGCCCATCAGTGCTCATCAGTGCAGCCTCATTACTGCCCATCAGTGCAGCCTCATCAGTGCAGCATATCAGTGCAGCCCCATCAGTGGCCACCAGTATAGCCTCATCAGTGGCCACCAGTACAGCCCCATCAGTGGCAATCAGTGCAGCCTCTCAGTGCCCATTAGTGCAGCCTATCTGTGCATCATATCAGTGCCCATCAGTGCTGCCTTATCAGTGCAGCCCTATCAGTGCAGCTTATCAGTCCTGCCTCATCAGTGGCCATCAGTGCAGTCTATTAGTGCCCATCAGGTCAGCATATCAGTGCAGCCCCATCAGCTTTTTTGCTGCCCCCCAGCAAAGTGCTGCCCTAGGCCTGGGCCTTGTTGGCCTAGGCCAAGATACAGCATTGGTAACAGCCAGGCAGCGCAGAACAGAATCAGCAGGCAAAGACAAATCCAGTAAACAGGCAGAGGTCAAAGAGATCAGGTGAACAAGGTTAATGCAGGAGCAAAGGCAGAGTCCAGGAGGAAGCCAGGTCATACACAGGTGAACAGGATCAATGAATAAGGTCACAGGAATACAGGTACAAGCTGAAAACCATTCAGCAACTGCTCATGGTGACATGCCAGTTTAAATAGGCAGCTGGGCGCCAAGTATGCACGCTAATTGCACACACGAATTGCACACACGAATATGAGCATGTTGACTAGGAAGAGTACATCTTTGCCTAGAAGTATTAGCATGTGAACAATGTGCACACGCACGAATACTAGCATAAGCTCGCACTGGTTTTCTATTGCTGGGAATCTGGTTTAACTTACAAAGGGTCTGGTATGGATTTTGGGGGGAAATCCCTCACCATTTTTTTCTAATGTGGATTGGGGGGAGGGACTCTTCCCAGCCTACTCCTTAACAACCTGTTATTGTTAAAGGCTGGCACAGGCTCTCAGCAGGTTCCTTCAGGTTCCCTTTGTTGGAACAATCCTGTCTGTCCTCCTTTCTCTTCAGTTGTCCCTCTTTTCGTCTCATGTATAGATCTATAATTAAAGTGTATCTAAAGGCAAAACTTTTTTTTTTGGCTTGGATAGAGTGGAGAAGGATTAGAACACCTGTCAGTTTTTTTATTGTCTGTGGCCCATTAGGGAAATTCACCCTCTCTATTTGTCCAGTTTACTGTTATTATCAAAAGTGAAAGTAAAAGAAAATCCCACATTTTGGATTGGCACCAGAATAATAATAGAGGGGACACTAGTTCTGGTGATCCTGGTGACACACCAGGATTCCCTCACTTTTGAGAGAGTTCCACTCCCTTCATGTTTTGGCTATGGGACACAGATAGCAAATAAAAAAATTGACGGGGTTATAATCCTCCCTTAGGGCTCTTTCACGCGAGCGGTCCGATCAGATCCGCCTGTCAGTTTTTTAGGCGGATCTGATCGGATCCTCCATGCAGCTCTATGGGGCAGCGGGTGTCAGCGGAGACACCTCTGCTGACACCCGCTGCCATCCGCATCCGATCCTGTGCCGAAATCTGGACGGATGGAAACCCTATTTTTCCATCCGTTCAGTAATCGGAGCGGAGCGGATCTGATGAGAGCGGACAAGCGGTCCGCTCTCATCCGATCCCCCATAGAGGGCAGCGGGTGCTGAGACACCTCCCTCTCCGCTCTGCAAGCGGAGAGGGAGCTGTCATCCGCCCGGCTCAGCGGGGATCGCGGATCGATCCCCGCTGAGCAACACGGATCCGCCTACGGAGGCGGACCGTGTGAAAGAGCCCTAAATCTAGCGAAAATGAAAAAGAAAACATTTTGACTTTAGTTACACTTAAAAAAAAGGGATTATTTAGACACCAAACAGTCCGAAAATTATTGCATTTGTTTTTTTTTGTTTGTTTTTTTTTTGCAAAACCCAGTAAGAACTGGTTCACACTGGGGCGACTTGTCAGGCGACTTGGTCGCCTGACAAGTCGCCTGCCATAGATTAGCACAGGACCCGTTCTAATAGGAGCGACACAAGTCGCTCCGACTTAGAAAAAGGGTCCTGTACTACTTTGGGGCGACCTGGAGCGACCTGCATTGAATTCAATGATATGAAGTCCGTGCATGTCGCTCCGAGGTCGCGGTGCGCGCTGTGCATATTTTGAATAAACATATTATTAATACAAACAAGATCAATGTGTATAAATAACAAACAGATGTTTGGTTACTCAGCTGCCGCATTTGAATAAAAAAAAAAATCTAAAAATTTGCGATTCGACCAATTAGAAATGTATCAATTTGAACGTTTTAAATTGAGAAAAAAATTGGTAAATTAGAAGAAAATTTGAAAAATACATAGAAAGAATTCCGAATACAAATTCTAGAAATGAATCCCGAATTCGAATTGAACGAATCAACCGAATTTCACAAACAAAATAACTAGATTAACGAATCTAAATGAAACCAAACAAAACAAATTTTTTCATCGTGCACATGTCTAGCAAAGGGTGGGCCAACTCAATACTGAACCCTACGGACTAAGACTGGGATGCCATTAACGTTTATGTGCGTGTAAAGGCAGGCGTTCCAATACAGCGGTGAAAAGGTCCTGGGCAAGCTACAGTACACTGTGGCAAAAAGTTTGTGAACCATCTCCTATACTGGTTTGAGTTAAAGTGGTTGTAACCCTAAAAAAAAAAAAATAAGATCCTGTTTCCCTACAGCATGTTAAACAGCACAGTGCTTGTGCTGTCTAACCTTTCCTTCTCTAAGGTGTAAAAAAAAAATGAAATGATCCTGCCTGTTTCTGTGTCCCCCCTGTTGTGCTGACCACGGTAATCATAGTTGCTGATCCCTGATTACCATAGTCAGTTTACATGCCTCTGACATCCTGCTGCTCTACTCTTTGCCCCTCCCTCCCTGCCTGTCAGCTCCTCTGTGTGTGTGAGCTGACACTAATAATAGTAATGTAGAGTTCATTATATATTCCTGCCAGCCCCTTTGTTTTATAAAGTCATCCTAGACTGTGTAATGATTAGTGTAAAACGATGCCTTTAACCAGTTGACGATCGCCCACCACAGATGTACTGCGGCAGGCAGCTGCTCCCAGGCGAATCGCCGTACATGTACGGCGCTCGCTCTCGGGAGTTTAGGGGGCGAGCGCGCGCTGCCGGCGGTGCGCTCCCGCCCCCGCTTGTCAGCGGGGAAGCCGACGTGTGTGTCAGGCGGCTCCAATTGCCGCCTGACTACCGCAATCGTTCCCCGCTGAGAGAGAAGGACGGTCGGCTGTTGTATCCCTGGGATGATCACAGAGCTCATGTGATCCTGCTATATAGGATCACATGTCTCTATGGTCATCTCAGAAGCCACGCCCCCCACAGTTAGAATTACTCCCCTAGGCTTACATTTAACCCCTTGATCACCCACAGGGTTAACCCCCTTCCCTGCCAGTGTCATTATTACAGTAACAGTGCATATTTTTAGCACTGATTACTGTAGTAATGTCACTGGTACCCCCAAAAGTGTCAAAAATGTCAGTTAGGGGTCCGATCTGTCCACCGCAATGTTGCAGTCCCGCAAAAAATCACAGATCACCGCCATTACTAGTAAAAAAAAAAAACAATAAAAATGACATAAATCTTTCCCGTAGTTAGTAGACGGAATAACTTTTGCCCAAACCAATCAAAATATGCTTATTGCGATTTTTTTTTACCAAAAATATGTAGCAGAAAACAAATTGGCCTAAAATGTTAAAAAAATTTGATTTTTTAATTTTTTTTGGGAATGTCATATAGCAGAATGTAAAAAATATTGTTTTTTTTTTTTTCAAAATTTTCGCTCTTTTTTTGTTTATAGCGCAAATAATAAAAATCACACAGGTGATCAAATACCACCAAAAGAAAGCTCTATTTGTGGGGGAAAAAAAGGACATAAATTTAGATTGGGTACAGCGTTGCAATTGTCCGTTAAAGTAACCTAGTGCCGAATCGCAAAATAGGGCCTGGTTAGGGAGGGGGTAAATCCTTCCGGTCTTAAAGTGGTTAAATACCTTATCTCCGATCTGTTGTAGCCAGTCATATATTACCTCTGGCCGCTCTCCTTTTCTGATCTAAAGGCTACAGTGGGAGAGGCTGAGCAGGCAGCACAGCAAGCATGTGACCTCCCCAGCTGACGTCAGAGGGGATCTTGGCCCTCCCCCTACTGTAGCCCTTAGATCGGAGAAGAGTAGCTGGATTTCATGTGACCGGCAATAAAAGATTGGAGATAAGGTATTTAGAGGCATCGTTTTACACTTACACTTACACAGTGTAGGATGGATTCATAAAACAGAGGGGCTGACAGGAATTTTTTTTTCTTTTTGCCCTTTTCTGTTCCAGCATGACTGTGTTCCTCATAGATGCCAACTGTCCCAGATTTTCCTAGGTGCTCTGCCTAATGATGCTGTGTCCCAAGGTCATATTTGAGTTACTGAGCATGTGCAGTAAAAAAAAAAAGTTTATTAACCTATTTAACTAAATATTATTATTCAGAGAACCAGTGGACACCAGGAGAGTTTATTTCCATTTGTTTCCAGGCAAGCCTGGCATAGGTACAACTCGGATACAGAGCAAACATCATTCTACACAAATCCTTAAAATGTCTTTCTCAACTGGGTGAGATCACAGTAAACTGGACTAAGAAGGATAACTATTACATACCTAAACGGGCCTATGCATACAAGTATTCCGTTTCCAACCCAACCCTGTTCTTTTTTTTTTTTTTTTTTGCTTTCAGACAGCGAAGAGATTGCAGCATGGAAGCAAACCACCAGGAACATATAATGGCTCAGTGAATAAGGCAGTGCAACATAGGGATGAGCGAATCTGATTCAATTCACAGGGTTTGTTGAATGCTGCTTGAAATTTGTGAAATCTGAAATTATCAGTGAGCCCTATTAAAGTCTGTAAAATGTGTGCCACAGCAGTGTCTACCCACAGGGCATAGCGAATATATGTCACAACATTTAAGGAAGTAAATGTGTGGGGATCTTTACAAAATAAGTTTAAAAACTTCTAGATCATTCAAATTTATAGGAGTAGACTAGAAATAATTGAAAATTATGTGATTTTCAATTTACCCTTAGATACACTTTAAAAGTTTAGTAAAATATTAAACAGAGTGCGCAAAACACTTTAAAAGCACAACCCCACATTTCACAAACCCACTCTCATTCTCCTTTGCCCAAATATTCCCAAAATATTTAAAGAATGCACTTCAGATATGTCTTTGGTACAAATTGGCTAGCACTGAGACAGCACATGAGCACCCGTATAAGCAGCAAATAGAGGCAAACCAGTTTTTAACTTGAAACAAAAATCAGACATAATATCCACAAATATTGTTCAGTGACTGGACAATATTTAGGTAGCTTGATTAGGCCACAATAAGAGGCAGAGACAAAACAGGTTGTATCTAAAAAAAAAATAAATATCAGAGTATTATTTGAGAGGCAAACATCACAAATATTGCACAGTGCAGCTCTAAGTCTGGGCCCTTCTTTCTCCCAGCTCTTTGTGCTGCAACCCACCCCATGTCTATAATCTAGTGGGGAGGTTTCCTGGCCTATGTTGCCCTAGAATGGCAGAATCCCAACCACAATTTCTTTTTTTTTTTTAGTTTTACTTATGTTTTTTTTTTTTTTTAATCAAGAAAAAGTTTATTGAGATGCCAACAAACAATCCAGAAGTGCAATAGTACAGGTGCATACATAGCAATACAAACACAGCTAAGGGTTGCAAGGTTAACTATCGTGCAAACATTTACCACCTAGTATACCTCCACTTCTTCACAATGGTAAACAAGTGCAATTCTACCGTAACAGTCTTTCCAATACCAGATCCATAGGAGCTAAACCCAGGGTAGCTAGCAAGCTACCCCATCATTTTTCAAATTTAAGAGGAGAACCCCTTTGCTGATAGATAAGCTTTTCAAGTCTCAGTGTCTTGCCCATCTGTTCAATCCACATTCTGTGTGTGGGTGGTTCAGGTGCGATCCAGTGAACTAACAAATGTCTGCATGCCTGAAATAGGGCCCTCACCACCGCCTCCCTCAGACATCTGTCCTAAATGACCGTGTCAGGTATACCCAGTATACATTGTTCGGGGTCCAAGGGAACCAATATACCTAGAGCTGTATTTACCATTGCCACTACCCTAGACCAATATCGGTGCAACTTAGGGCATCTCCGCAGCAATTGAATTAGGTTGCCAATCTCCCCCCACATTTAAAACATGGCGCGTCTGGACGTAAAACCATAGAGTGTAGTTTAAGCAGAGTGTAGTGAACTCTGAGAAGAATATAGAGTTGGGAAACTTTCTGGGAAAAATTTAACAAGCATAGCCTAACCGCCTCCAATGCCTCCTCCCACTGTTCACCTGGAATCTCACCCACATCCTTTTCCCATTCATCACACGAAGTGCTGGGAAATCTTTCCACGTACGCCCCCAAAAGGGTAGCAACCTGATATAAACCCCTTAGTCGTGGCCGTCTGTTGCATGAGGGCGAATACTGGTCTAGGGGAAAGCTCAATGCCCTCCAGCGCCGTCTGGGCTTTCACAGCGTGTTGCAATTGTAGATAATAGTATTCCATATTTAGGGGACATTAAATCTGGACTGCAGTTGGGAAAAAGACAAAAGTTCACCCCCATGAAAGATGTGATGGAGATGCGTCACGTTTTTTTATTTTCATATGCACATATTTTATTTATATATTTTTTTTGTATTATTTTTTAAAATGTTATCATTAGGCATGTCTGAAATTCCTCCGCTTTGCTAGAATAAACTTTCTCCTCGCAGGCAGTCAGAAAAATTCACTGACAATGGACAAACTTCAGTAAAAAATAGCAGAGTCATCTTTGATCTCTTTCTCAATATGCTTAGAGTAAAGTGAAGCATGTCTGCTATGGGTATTGAACATAGTCATTGTACTTTGTACTGCTTATTGGCCTTAAATAAAAGAAATAAAATGTAAGGGTTAGTAATGGCTGACAAGGAACAGGTAAGATAATTATATCAAGTCTACATTTTTACCATCAAGCCAGAGACCCCCCTCTGTAATTCATGATTCCCTTGCTAAAAGGTTGAATTGGCCACCCTAGGTCGCTCCAAACCTGAATATAAAGAAGTCTCTTCTCAAAAGAAGTGAAACCTTCATGGAGCTAAGCAAGATAATAGAGAACTGTCCCTGAACAAGGTGAAATAAAGAATGTACATTTACGTAGAAATAGATGTAGATGTCCATTGTAAAAAATGCTGTCATATTGTAATGGTCCTATTATGATTTTATTGGGTGACTTTATATGAGCTGTATGAACATTAAACCATAGAATGAAATTGCTCTTTATAATTGCAACTTATAGAATGAATTACAATATGGTGCATGATCACTTCAGAGAATTCCCAAAGGAGGCAAGGAACCGGCTTCTTCCTGACAGATAAGCGTCTCACTTCATTACTCTCATACACTAAACAGGTCAGTCTGCTAATTGTGGGTGTGACTAATAAAGATTTGCTATTGAAGATCCGAACCTGCTGTGTGTGTGGTGGGAGCAAACCGATTGAACTAATCAATAGGAAATAAGTGCTGCTAATTAATCAGATAGAGTGTTAATGAGTTATTAATTAAAAGATGATTTATATTTCATGAGAAATCCTTCCTACTATAAATCTGTTGAGTGCTAAGGGTTTATGTAAAGTACATAGTAAGAGGATTTTCCCTAGAAGTATTAAGGCCAAAATAGTGCTGCTTTTAACAAGAAGAGGAGGAAGAGGTCAGGTTTTGTTCTGGGTATTTGAGACTTTTTGCACCTTAAGGGTCAGTTTACACCATAGAAATGCAGTCCCGATGCGTTCCAGATGCTTTTCTGTATGCACGTTTTTGACGCGTTCCAGGGCGTTTTTGGTGCATTTTTGATGCAGCCCAGTGCATTTCCCCCTCTTTTTTCTTAACTCTAAATAAGGACATTGTGTTCCTGTGCATTTTTGGTGCATTTAGGTGCGTTCCAGTGTGTTTTTGATGCGTTTTACCAGTACAGTTCAGTGCAGGAAAAATGCAGCATGTTCTACTTTTTTTAATAGAACTGGAGTGCACTGGAACTGAACACACTGGTGTGAACTATGCCATTAAACACCATATAACCTACTATCCACGCATTTTTGATGCATAAAAAAATGCACTGGACTGCATGTGTTGTGAACTGACCCTTAACCACTTGATGTAGTACTACGTCGCTAGCCTGTGAGGGTCTAGGGAGCGAGCGCGCGCCCCCGGAGGCGCGCTCCCGCTCCCGCACGGTCACGGACCCCCCGCGCGCGTGACCGGCGGACCCGATGTCCGCCGGTCACTCGGCGATCGTCGGTGCAGAGGGAGAAAGGCAGGCGGCTGATGTAAACAAGCCGCCTGTCATTCTCCCCTGTGTAGGAATAGTGATTATACGGTTCTACTATGTAGGACCGTTGATCACTGTTCCTACACCTCAAGCCACAGCCAATCACAGTTAGAATCACGCTCCTAGGGACACACATAACCCCTCCCTCTAAAAAAAAAGTTAACCCCTTCACTGCCAGTGTAATTTTACAGTAGCAGTGCATATGTATAGCACTGATTACTGTAGTAATGTCACTGGTAACCCCAAAAGTGTCAAAAATGTCAGTCAAGGGTCCGATCTGTCCGCCGCAATGTCGCAGTACCGCAAAAAAATCGCAGATCGCCGCCATTACGCGTTAAAAAAAAACAACAAAAATGACAAAAATCTTTTCCTTTGTTAGTAAATGTGATAACTTTTGTGCAAACCAATCAAAATACGCTTTTTGCAATTTTTTTTACCAAACATATGTAGCATAAAACAAATTGGCCGAAAATGTTAAAAAATGTTGATTTTTACATTTTTTTGGGGGGAATTTCATATAAATAAATGTGAAAAATATTGTCTTTTTTTGTTTATAGCGCATGATCAAAAAATCGCACAGGTGGTCAAATACCACCAAAAGAAAGCTCTGTTTGTGGGAAAAAAGGACGTCAAATTCGTTTAAGTACAGCGTCGCATGACCGTGCAATTTTCCGTTAAAGTCACGCAGTGCCGAATCGCAAAATAGGCCCTGGTCAGGAAGGAGGTAAAATCTTCCGGGGCTTAAGTGGTTAAAGCAGTTGTATACCCCACATTCTTATTTTTGCCTACAGGTAAGCCTATGATAATGCTTACTTGTAGGTAAAATTAATATCTACTAAACTTGCACAGTATAGGAGATACTCACCCTGCATGCAGCCACTGTCGTCAGCCGGAACTTCAGAGTGTCTTGCCGAAACTCAGGGCTCCCACGCTCATGCGTGGGAGTGACGTTATCGCGGTTCCAGCCACTCACAGTGCCAGAGCCTGCAAACCCAGAAGAAAGGACGGCGGAAGATATCAGCCCTCTCAGCAGAAAGCCATGCACCACTGGGAGGGCTTTGTTCTAAGGTGAGTATTTCATAGTGTGCTAGTATGCAATGTATACTAGCACATTATGCCTTTAACTTTCAGGTTTTCTTTTTTTGTTTGTTTTTTTGTTTCATTGGGTTTACAACCGCTTTATTGAAGTTAAATCAAGATATGATTTTCATGTAACTAATGTAGACACCCTAGCTTATTATTCTTAGGGCGTTGGATATTGTTAGCCATCCCCTTCCTCCCTCCCTCCACTCCATATTTTTTTCTAGATCTGTTAAAAAAAAAAAAAAATGATTGTGTGTGTATTTCTGATTTCTCTCCAATGTCTTTGACAGCTATGTGGCAACATTAAGCGTAGTATGTGTGTTACCAGTCATTCATCAAGGAAGGTTGGAATCTCTGTCTTAAAGGTGTTTAGCATAAGCAGCTAAGATCTTATAATGTAATTGAATTCTTATCTAATCTTCTAGTAGACAGCTCTGATCCTTGTAATAGACAGCTCACCAATGACAAGACTCCCTCTTCTAGCTTGGCAACAGCTACTTTTAAATAGCGGAGCTGGCTTAAAAGTGTATTCCCACTTTTGCAGTCAAATTGTGATGACACCTACTTTATATTTGTTACAAAGCTCCCATTCACATGGCATAATTTTAAAAAATGCTGCTTAACTTTTTAACCCTATTAAAATAATTAATCCTGTCTGTATTGTGCTGACAGATCTCATTAGCAATTGTATATTTGATGTGCACACTGTCTGTTTTAATGAAGGTTTGAAAATTTCAAGGCTTGGGTGGTATATACAGTGGGGAAAATAATTTTTTGATCCCCTGAAGATTTTGTAAGTTTGCCCAAATACAAAGAAATTAAGGGTCTATAATTTTTATCATAGGTATATTTTAAATGATAGAGACAGAATTTTAACCAAAAATCCAGAAAAAACACATGATACAAATGTTATAAATTGAGTTGTAGTTCAGTGAGTAAAATAAGTATTTGATCACCAAGCAAAACATGACTTCGTACTTGATGGAGAAACTCTTGATGGCAAGCACAGTGATAAGACACTTCTTGTACTAAAACCCCGTACACACGTACTGATTGTCGGCCGAACGATCAGCTGTCTTTTGTCTAGTGCTGTCCTGTTGGTTGAAAACTGCAAAAGACTGCACATGAATTTTGTCGGCCAACAACAGCCGACTGCAGTAGTGATGTCATGTGATGGTTAACTTTCCGTGTGTTTTTCTTTTCTGAGCATGCCCAGTCTTGCTAATCGGCTGTTTGTCGGCCGAATTCTGTACTGACTGGCGAACAATCGGCCGTTCTGGTGTTGGCCAACAAAAATTTTAATGCCTGCACACCCGATTCTGTTCGGCCGAAAAGTCGCTGTCGGTTGTCGGAAGCATCATACTAACAAGCTGACAATCGGCCGATCGTTCGGCGGCCGAATATTTACGGCCGACAATCGCTACGTGTGTAGGGGGCTTTAGTGACCAGGTTTGCACACATCTCAGAAGGGATTTTGGTCCACTTTTCTTTACAGGTCTTCTCTAAATCTTTAAGGTTTCTTGGCTGTGGCTTGGCAACTTAAAGTTTCAGGTCCCTCCATAATTGTTCGATAGGATTAAGGTCTGGAGACTGGCTAGGCCACTCCATGACGTTAATATGCTTCTTCCTGAGCCACTCCTTTGTTGCCTTGGCGGTATGTTTTGGGTAATTGTCATGCTGAAGACCAATCCACAGCCCATCTTTAGAGTTCTGGCTGAGGGAAGAAGGTTCTCATCCAGGATTTTACAATACATGGCCCCATCCATTGGCCCCTCAATGCGGCAAAGTCAGGCTGTACCTTTATCAGAGAAACAGCCCCAAAGCATAATGTTTCCACCTTTGTGATTGACTGTAGGGATGGTGTTCTTAGGGTCATAGTCAGCATTTTTTTTCCTCCAAACATGGCAAGTCCCCCTCCGCAAGAAGGCAAATGTACAGTCATGTCAATGAACATCTAAATGATTTAGAGAAGGACTGGGAGAAAGTGTTGTGGTCAAAATAAACCAAAATTGAGCTCTTTGATATTAACTTGACTCGCCCTGTTTGGAGGAAGAAAAATGACTATGACCCTAAGAACACCATCCCTACGGTCAAGCACGGAGGCGGAAACATAATACTTTGAGGTTGTTTCTCAGCTAAAGGTAGAGGCTGACTTTGCTGCATTGAGGGGCCAATGGACGGGGTCATGTATTGTAAAATGTTGGATGAAAACCTTCTTCCCTCAGCCATAACACTGAAGACCCATCCATGACCATGTGTCATGGTCATGGATGGGTCTTGCAGCATGACAACCACCCAAAACATACTGCCAAGGCAACAAAGCAGTGGCTCAAGAAGAAGCACATTAAGGTCATGGAGTGGCCTAGTCAGTCTCCAGACCATAATCCTAAAGAACATTTATTGAGGGAGCTGAAACTTCAAGTTGCCAAGAGACAGCCAAGAAACGTCAAGGATTTAGAGAAGATCTGTAAAGAAGAGTGGACCAAAATCCCTCCTGGGATGTGTGCAAACCTGGTCACCAACTACAAGAAACATTTTCCCTCTGTGCTTGCCAAAAAGAGTTTCTCCACCAAGTACTAAGTCGTGTTTTGCTTGGGGATCAAATACTTATTTTACTCACTAAACTGCAACTTAATTTATAGCATTTGTTTTATATGTTTTTTTTTTTTCTGGATTTTTGGTTGATATTCTGTCTCTATCATTTAAATTACACCTATGATAAAAATTATAGACTCTTTGTAAGTGGGCAAACTTACAAAATCTGCAGGGGTTTAAATAATTATTTTCCCCACTGCAGTATGTTAATGCACTTGAGAAAAAAACTGTCCTTAAAGTGGAGTTCCACCCTAATTTTATACTTACCTCCATCTTCTTGCGCCGGGTCACCTGAAAAACAAATGGATAATCGCATTTTTTTTTTTTTTACTTACCTCGTAGAGAAGAAAATATACTTACCTTACTTCCTTCTTCCTCCTTCCTCAGCCGCGGCCCGTCGTCACTTCCTGGCTTTGCAATGATTCCTGGGAGCTGAACGTCATCGCTCCCAGGAATCATTGCGCCTGCACCGGCCCCGACGTCAGTTCCGGGGTGCGTGCGTCATTCCCTTCTAAACAGCTTCTGGGCATGCCCAGAAGCTGTGGAGGGATGACGCGCGCGCCCGGAAGTGACGGCGGGGCCGTCGCAGGGCATCGTGGGACTGAACAAGAAGGAAGAGGACGCCGAAGAGGATCGCGCTGGCTTCAAGCTGCCCACACCTGAGATGGCAGCGCTGGACAAGACTTTTTCAAGGTAAGTATTTGTCCTAACAGGTAAGTGCAACCCGGGACAGATCAGAGGCTAGCCATTGTGGAATGCACTAGCCCTGACTGTACCAGGGGTATTTTAAAAAAAAAAAAAAAATTCCAGGGTGGAACTCCGCTTTAAATCTGCCCCATAACTAGAAAGGGAAGAAATATGATTTTTTTTATTATTATTATTTTTAACTTTGGTATGTGACTGGGAACACATAACAAACAAATTTTAAGTAGAGTTCCAGCTAAAGCCTAATTAGTCTTGAAAATGCCCCCTCCCCTCTCCTGAGTCCTAACACCTATGTAGCACCCTCCTAGGTAGGTGCTAGGAAAACACATCTATTTGCTCCTTCTGCTTATAAGGGGAGCCTGATCTGTTAGGTTGCCTGTTGCATGTCTCCAGGTGTGATTCACTGATTCTGAGGGAGTGTCCCCACTGTATCCAATGAGGGAGCTTGTTGGACAGTGGAGGAAACCCAGCCAGTGACACATCAGGGTTTATGGCAGTCCCAGTGGGAGGGCATTCCTGCAATGCATCCTGGGATTGACCATAAATACTGAGGGGACATGTGACAGGGTGTCTTTGGTGGGAAGCAGAGTCCCAGGAGGAGGTGGACGCTGTCTCTCCTCCTGCAGTGTGTGAGGAAGGTGGTCTTAGGCGGTCGGCCTAGTGAACCAGGTGTGGAGCTGAGCTGCAGAAGATCCAGTGGAGCTGACAGTGGAGTTGCTGGCAGGGAAAAACAGTGTCCGTGAGTAACAGTACCCTGCCTAAGGGTCTGCCCAGGAAGGGGGACCACTCCAGTGAAGGCAGGGGATCAAGGAGCTAGCTCACACAGAGAGTGATATAGTAAAGGTGGTGCCATGTAGAAAGCCCTAAAGAATAGGAACAAAGGGGATGCCAGGAAGGGCCCTGAAGCGTGTACTGCAGTACAGCACAGCTTATCTAAAGTGGTTCATTAATTACTTCTTCATCACTAGTGACAAGGTGAAGCAGGGGCCTTGCTGCAATCAGCAATATCTAGTCGTCCCAGCAAATTGTGCATAGTTTATACAAGTTGGAGTATCCCACTCATTCCCTTCTCCTATCCAAATTCGCAATAAAAGAACAATATCCAAAACTCCTAGACTGTTTCCTGACTGAGCCAAAGCACTTTAAAATGCTGAACTGTCATGTCATTGCTAAGGGTAACCCAGGGGAACCTGTAACCAGCAGCCCCCAAGGGAGTAGTGTTACACCTATACTAAATAACCTGGGTAAAAATGACGATCCAGCTCCCCTGTGTCAGCCAGAGGCAGCTGCAGGGGAGAGGTGAGACCACAGACAATAGCTGCACCATGGAAGAAAACAGGTGGTGTCATCCCTATACGTCTTTCACAGCCGTTAGTGGGTGCGCTCTACCTTTCCCTGCAGCTGCTGCTGGCTGACACGGGATCATGTGACTGGGGCGGGCTGAACATAGTTAAGCATATACATCTTTTTTTATACAGGTTAGGTAGTATAGGTGTTAGAAGTTGGGAGGGAGCATTTTTAAGACTAATAAGGCTTTTGGAATTTTACTTTAACTGCAAACATGGTTATAAATAAATCCTTTTTTTATGCAATTTTATAAAATAGGATATTTAAAGAACAACCAGGGTCAGTTACAAAGCTAAAGACAATTGGTGGACCATGTTTATATTAAAGTTATCTCTAGAGCCATTTTTATGGTGTTTCCAAATGATGCTACAGGAATAATCGACTGAATTAGATTGCAGCAGCTGTTCAGCACGGTGCCCAGTTTTTAGCTTACAGTCTGCTGAAATAATAACTGTTGTGGCTGGTGCCCAGTTGTATGTGCACTTTACTCAAGGTGCCTCGATTTCTGATACAGTGCCTTGCCAAAGTATTTTGAACTTGAACTTTGCGACCTTTTGCCACATTTCTGGCTTCAAACATAAAGATATAAAACTGTAATTTTTTGTGAAGAATCAACAACAAGTGGGACACAATCATGAAGTGGAACGAAATTTATTGGATATTTCAAACTTTATTAACAAATAGAAAACTGAAAAATTGGCCGTGCAAAATTATTCAGCCCCTTTACTTTCAGTGCAGCAAACTCTCTCCAGAAGTTCAGTGAGGATCTCTGAATGATCCAATGTTGACCTAAATGACTTAATGATGATAAATAGAATCCACCTGTGTGTAATCAAGTCTCCGTATAAATGCACCTGCACTGTGATAGTCTCAGAGGTCTGTTTAAAGCGCAGAGAGCATCATGAAGAACAAGGAACACACCAGGCAGGTCCGAAATACTGTTGTAGTATTTAAAGTTTAAAGCCGGATTTGGATACAAAAAGATTTCCCAAGCTTTAAACATCCCAAGGAGCACTGTGCAAGCGATAATATTGAAATGGAAGGAGTATCAGACCACTGCAAATCTATGAAGACCTGGCCATCCCTCTAAACTTTCAGCTCATACAAGGAGAAGACTGATCAGATCTACAGCTGAGGTGGGAGACTCTGTCCATAGGACAACAATCAGTCGTATACTGCACAAATCTGGCCTTTGTGGAAGAGTGGCAAGAAGAAAGCCATTTCTTAAAGATATACATAAAAAATGTCGTTTAAAGTTTGCCACAAGCCACTTGGGAGACACACCAAACATGTGGAAGAAGGTGCTCTGGTCAGATGAAAGCAAAATCGAACTTTTTGGCAACAATGCAAAACGTTATGTTTGGCGTAAAAGCAACACAGCTCATCACCCTGAACACACCACCCCCACTGTCAAACATGGTGGTGGCAGCATCATGGTTTGGGCCTGCTTTTCTTCAACAGGGACAGGGAAGATGGTTAAAATTGATGGGAAGATGGATGGAGGATCATTCTGGAAGAAAACCTGATGGAGTCTGCAAGAGACCTGAGACTGGGACGGAGATTTGTCTTCCAACAAGACAATGATCCAAAACATAAAGCAAAATCTACAATGGAATGGTTCACAAATAAACATATCCAGGTGTTAGAATGGCCAAGTCAAAGTCCAGACCTGAATCCAATCGAGAATCTGTGGAAAGAACTGAAAACTGCTGTTCACAAACGCTCTCCATTCAACCTCACTCAGCTCAAGCTGTTTTGCAAGGAGAAATGGGCAAAAATTTCAGTCTCTCGATGTGCAAAACTGATAGAGACATACCCCAAGCGACTTACAGCTGTAATCGCAGCAAAAGGTGGCGCTACAAAGTATTAACTTAAGGGGGCTGAATAATTTTGCACGCCCAATTTTTCAGTTTTTTATTTGTTAAAAAAGTTTGAAATATCCAATAAATTTCGTTCCACTTCATGATTGTGTCCCACTTGTTGTTGATTCTTCACAAAAAAATTACAGTTTTATATCTTTATGTTTGAAGCCTGAAATGTGGCAAAAGGTCGCAAAGTTCAAGGGGGCCGAATACTTTGGCAAGGCACTATATTTCTTCTGAATTTAAATTTTTACAAAATTACAAAATTCTCTTTTTTGCTACATAATATTTTCTCATTTTCCACATAATATTCAAATAATATTTATTTCATTGAATCTTTCCTCTAGTTATGTTTCTGAAACTAAACATTATACTTGAAGAATTTTTTTCTTCGTTGACTGGAAGATGTTGAGACTTGAAGATCAGACATCTCAGGTTTGTGTGCAGGTAAGCAGAAAAAACAGAGATGTAAAAAGATTCAGAACGCCAAACAAACATGTTTTCTAGATGGAGCCCCAAGCAGCCATTCTTCACACCAACAGTCCAGCTTCTGCTGAGACAGCATCCGTAGGCCGTATAGTCCAGTCAGTAATAAAAAGAGATTAATCTCCGCGTACTAATCTCTACATACTATTTAGCTTTATTAGAAACTAAGTGCCAAAAATTAACAGCACTCGGATGCTGTTGAACAGAGACATTAATTCATTAACACAAACTGAGTGGAAAAATGTACTAAAGGCCTTTTTCAAAACTGTAATCTCATCAAGAGATAAACTTGTATAGCAAACATTATACTCCACTGAGATTATTCAAAATGAAATAAAAATCTTCTACAGATGTTTGTTTTCAACAGCGATATTCCATGAACGTTTTCATCCAAGCTGTCCGAATGACCTAAATCAGATGCCGGGGCTGAAATAGACCGATGTATTTCTACGGGCCATTTTCCTTTTATTAGAAAAACCGTACATTTTATTTTAGGACATCAAATGAGTGGATACCTAAAAAACATTTGAGGCATTCCATCAGATGCCTATTAGCAAATTTCCAATAAACAGGGCTTTTGCTTGCTTTAAGTGGGTTTTGCAATCTCCATACAAGTTAAAGCGGAGTTCCACCCAGTTTTTTGTTTATTAACCTCCCTGGTGGTAATCCCAAGTGTGGCTCGGGGTTAATTTTCAGTACCAAAAGCGGTAACCCTAAACCACACTTGGGATTACCCTGTAGTGAAACTTACCTCGTCCCTAGAATCCCCCGATGTGCTCCGGCTGATGCTGGTGTTCTATCAGAATACCGCTACCTATCAGATTCTGCAACCGGAAGATACGGCCGAGAAAACTTACTGCGCATGCGCCATGCATTCCAACATGGGCACTATGCGCTCCAATAGCTTTCCTAATGTAACAGAACACGAAGCAGCAGCAGATATGTTCTTACAACCAAGCAATTCTTGAATTTCAGACTTATTTTTGC
The DNA here is from genome assembly GCF_965119305.1 of Pelophylax lessonae. NCBI lineage: Eukaryota > Metazoa > Chordata > Amphibia > Anura > Ranidae > Pelophylax > Pelophylax lessonae. The sequence continues at coordinate 130,103,974 of NC_138771.1, forward strand.
AGTAAACTCACTTTTTTATATTGAAATAGACTATTTCACCGCAACCAAGTGAAATAGTCTATTTCACTATATAATCAGTTTGTCGCTGAGCAGTGCGGGGTTTACCAAGATGGACATCACCACCTTCTACCCGCAGGTTACTTGCTATATTTATTATATTACAATAATAGAAATGTAATACTGTTATTCAGTCTATAAGGTGAGTTTACTGGTAAAATAAATCTAAAATTCAAGCCTTGCGTGGGTGTAAGAAGATGTCCGTAGCTGCTTCATTTTCTGTCACATAAGGAAAGCTATTGGAAGGCATAGCGGCCATGTTGGAACGCATGGCGCATGCGCAGTAAGTTTTTACTTCCGGTTGCAGAATCTGATAGGTAGCGGTATTCTGATAGATCCGTCTTCCGGGTTCCCTTCCCTGCGAATGACGGGTGGAAAATGAAAGAAAAGTACATAAAACATGACATGATACATTGTAATCTGTTAGGATTATATTACTGTATCAAACCATTTCACCTCAGTTTTATCCCTAGTGATTTGTCCAGTGCCCTGCCTGCACGTTTACTGTTTTATTCCTTTTATTTTTATTAATAATTTTTTAATAATAATTTATTCATTTAATTTATTAATTTGTTAGTTTTGTTTTTCACTTTTACTGTTTTATTCCTAAGAATTACAGGCCTACAATATAAAACAACATATTTCCATGCAAAACAATGTACCGCTTTGACATTCAAAAATACTGACATAATCAGACCGCCAGGGAGGTTAAAAGTCAGCCGCTACAAAAAGTGTAGCAGCTGGATTTTAATAAACACACACTCACCTGTCCCACGATCCAGCAATGCGGGCGGCGGGAGCCTCGCTTCTCTCCCTCTTCTCTCTGTGGCGCCAGCATCTCTAGTGTGGGCACGCAGCTGTGACAGCTTGCGGCTTCACAGCAGGGTGTGCACTGCGCAAGGCGCGAGTGGCGCTGCGCATCCTGAATGGACGGGCAATCTTCTGGGACCTGTGACGTGTCCCAGAAGATTGCAGGGAGGGAGCAGGAGAGTAGAACTTCCGTCATATCTAGGTACCCACCCCCCCCCCCCTCAAAAAAAACGGCATGCCAAATGTGGCATATCAGGGGGTCAGAAGACCTTAAAGCGGAAGTTGCTTTTTTGGCTTTATTAGGAATGCAAAACCCATTTAAAGCAGGTCAAATCCAGTTCATAGAAAGGGTCAACTACACCTGTTAATGAAGTCCAATTGATGTCAAAAGCATCTCAAACTGATGCCATTTACACAATCTCAAAGCCCACATCAGAAGTCCAAACTGTAGTTTTAATGATCTTGCTACAATATACCCCCCACATTAACCACTTCGGCTCCGGAAGGTGTACCCCCCCTTCAGGCCATTTTTTGCGATATGGCACTGTGTTACTTTAACTCAAAAATCATATAGGATATCCGCTCTAAAACATATAAATTACAAATGAGCAGTCACTTAAGCAATCTGTGACACTTGATGCAAGAATTGTGATATATACTGTATAGGAAGCAGCGCTAAAACATTGAACTCAATATTGTGAAAACACAAAAACAAACCAATATAATGACATCAAACTTGATGGTGAAAAAGGTGTGAAAAGAAATTACACCAAATATATAGATAGTGTCTATAAGGTCCATACACAAGGGCTAAAAAGGAAAAATATATGTGAAATAAGAAAGTCCAAAGGAAACAAATTATCCATGATTCACTTGCTCCACCAGTGTCCCCACAATCACAATTCATAGTACTTCCACCACCAGGTGACACCAAGTATTAAAGCCTCTTACCGCATCCTGTGGACTATCATATAGTATGGTCAAATGCGCGTGTTACATTTCCTTATGAAGGGAAACTCCAAAGCGCCAAACATGATCCAGTCAGGGTTGGTTCATCAGCAGAATGAAAAGTAAAAAGCATATACCCCCAGAGTGTAACCCAGAAAAAAACATTTATTCAAAAAATAACAAGTGAAACTTGCAAAGGGAATCACGCTAAGCAAATCCTTGGGCAAAAGATTTTAAAAACCTGCATTTAGCAATAAAAACTGATACAATTGCTCTCCCAAAAAGCAGCAGGATGTGTGACTGCACCAGACTCACCCGCCGGTCAGCAAGTGTGCGTGATGATAAAGCGTCGCAGCCATGCCCAACTAGTTTCGTCAAAGAGATGACATCGTCAGGAGACTGTCGTTACTTTAACTGGCAATTGCGCGGTCATGTGATACTGTACCCAAATAAAATGTAAGTCCTTTTTTCCCACAAATAGAGCTTTCTTTTGGTGTTATTTGGTCACCTCTGTGGTTTTTATTTTTTGCACTATAAACAAAAAAAGACCGACAATTTAAAAAAAAAAAACAATATTTTTTACTTTCTGCTATAAAACACATCCAATAAAAACAATGGATGTATTTTAAACTCCATTATATAGCAAGCGAACCTGTATATTCCCTCGCTTCAACTACCATAATCCTTAATTTAATGCAAATGGTGCAAAACAACAAAGTGCTTAATATAGAAAAATAGATAAAATTAAAGTCTCATAGAAAAATACAAATGTCCATTAATCAGTGAAAGTTCAATCGATAAAATATCACAGTGCTATGTGAAGAAGATTTTCCGTGCATTTGGAAAATTCATCAACCAATACAGTACTGTGATAGATGATCATGAATCTTCAATATGAATGTAGAAGAAGTTCTTAATAAAGTGCCACCGTGCGGTGCAGATTATAATCCAAACATGCAATCAATCCTCCTATGGTGTGTTTCAATACTCCGCCACCTTAATCTCACAGGAAAACTCCCCAGATTCCCCTGACTACCCGCTACAGGTGAGGCATGTAAGGCATGAAAAATAAAGCAGAGCTCCCAATCACTTTGACCATCCTCCTTAGTGTTGGTTAGCCAGCAAAGTTATCTCCATCAGGCCAATTGGCTAAAGTAGCTTACAGTCCTTTGATGTGGTGGTTGCATTAGTTTGACATTTTCAAGCCTTTATTGATTTCCACCAGGTGATTCTGCCAGTACCACAACTCCTAGTCCAAGGACAACAACACTCATTTTTCTTTCTGTATCAGGACAACGAAAACAAGATAGAACTACATATCAAAAGAAACAGTAGGTGTGGCCATCTAAGTGTAGGTTTATTTGAAACAATAAAAAGAAGGTAAAATTAAAATCACGTATAAAATCATGAAAGCATTACTAGCCCTCTGTTATCTGCACAGCTTGGCAGGCCAGAAGCCGGGTGGAGCAGAGTGAGGCCAGGAAGTAGCTGGGCTGTATATACAGAACACGTGGCAGGAGATTGCAGAGCCAGAGCAGAACGTGGTGATAACTGGGACCTTTGGGGGGAACCAGCATGGAGCGCACCATCATCCTCGAACTAAGAGCGGGGCCAGAGATACGCGAGTATAACAGGATTGAGAGTGGACGTGGTTGTGCGTTGTCCAGTGGCATACCAACAGGGGAGTGGGGGGGGGGTCCGCCCTGGGTGCAACACATTGTGGGGGGTGTCAGCGGGGGTGGCTGGGGGATCGACAGCCCTCCCACACCAGGCGAATCTGTCATCTCAGCAGGGGGGGGCCCAGAGGTAGAGCAGACTAGGACTCCCAAATCCTGTCGACCAATAAACTAATCTCCCACTGTGCAGCTGTTTAGAAAAAAAAACTTCTCTGGGTCCCCTGTGTTCAGTGGGTGCCAGGGGACAGAAAGCAGACTATTTTATCACTTTCGCCACTGATCACGCTGCATTGATGGGCGCTTATGAGGCTGTGCTGATGGGCACTGGTGAGGCTGCATTGATAAGGCTGCATTGATGGGCACTGGTGAGGCTGTATTGATAGGCACTGGTGAGGCTGCATTGATGGGCACTGGTGAGGTTGCATTGATGGGCACTGGTGAGGCTTTATTGATGGGAACTGATCAGGCTGCATTGCTGAGCACTGGTGAGGCTGCATTGATGGGCACTGCTTAGGCTGCACTGACAAGGCTGCATTGATAGGCACTGATGAGGCTGCATTGATGGGCACTAATCAGGCTGCACTGATGAGGCTACATTGATGGGCACCGATGAGGCTGCATTGATGGGCACTGGTGAGGCTATGCTGATGGGCACTGGTGAGGCTGTGCAGATGGGTACTGGTAAGGCTGCGCTGATGAGCACTGGTGAGGCTGCATTGATGGGCACTGGTGAGGTTGCATTGATGGGCACTGGTGAGGCTTCATTGATGGGCACTGATCAGGCTGCATTGATGAGCACTTGTGAGGCTGCATTGATGGACACAGCTTAGGCTGCACTGACAAGGCTACATTGATAGGCACTGATGAGGCTGCATTGATGGGCACTAATCAGGCTGCACTGATGAGGCTGCATTGATGGGCACTGATGAGGCTGCATTGATGGGCACTGGTAAGGCTGCACTGATGGGACCTGGTGAGGTTGTGCTGATGAGTACTGGTAAGGCTGTGCTGATGGGCACTGGTGAGGCTGCATTGATGGGCACTGACGAGGCTGTGCTGATGGGCACTGGTGAGGCTATGCTGATGGGCACTGGTGAGACTGCATTGATGGGCACTGATGAGGTTGTGCTAATGGGCACTGGTGAGGCTACGCTGATGGGCACTGGTGAGGCTGCATTGATGGGCACTGGTGAGGCTGTGCTGATGGGCACTGGGGAGGCTACGCTAATGGGCACTGGTGAGGCTGCATTGATGGGCACTAGTGAGTCTGCACGATGAGACTGCATTGATGGACACTGGTAAGGCTGCAGTCGTTGCCACAGAAACGCATAAATGGGAGGAGTTAGTAAGATGCCCACACTTATGTGGGGGCGCCAGAAATATTTCTGCACCCAGGCGCCTGTGATCCTAGGATCGGCCCTGTGAGGGACATTGCTGTAGATTAGGATACACTGGTGTTACTCTCTAAAGAGTGAACCACAGTGGATCACTTTTCAGAGGGTGTTTGACAGGCGGAAAGGAAGCATTATATCGCCTCTTCACCATCTGATTTAATCCCTAAAAACCTGCACCACCTCGCTGCAACTGCATTCGTTTTCAGGTGGGGGGGGGCGGATATAGGATCCTCCCCGGGTGCCAAATGCTCTAGGTATGCCCCTGGACATGTCTCCAAAATATGTAACCACACTCCCTTGGTTGGAGGCTGACAGTGCACTCCACAGTGGCAGTAATTACTGTTATCACCGTTTCCTGCTCTGGCTCTACAATCTCAAGTCAGGTGTTCTGCATATACAGCCCAGCTACATCCAGATGCCACTATGCTCTACCCGCCCGCTGCCCTTCTAAGCTCTGCAGATACCAGAGGACTAGTAATACTTTTATGATTTTTTACAATGTGAGTGCTATTTTGACTTCTTTTTATTGTTTAAAATAAATGTACACTTAGATGGCGGCACCTGCTGTTTCTTTTGTTTTGACATATTGGTTGAGAGCACAGAAGATTATCTGCCCACTATATTTCCAGCTGATGAATAGATATTTTATATTTTTTTTTGAACCTCAAACAAATCTCCCAAAAATGGGGGGTCGTCTTATACGCCAAGTATAATATTTTCAAGGTAACCTAAGTATAAGTATTGCCGGTAGATGTAATCTCTCAAGACGCTGGCTGTGTGGGAATCCTGTACCGGTATACCCTATGTACCGTAGCTTTGGCTACATACAGTGACCGTGCTGAGCCAATCAGGGAGAGCGATGTATTCTATTATTGAATGCAAAGCCTGCTCGGATTGGCGGAGTAACATCAGCCCGCCTCTCTGACTCTGCCAATCCGAGCAGGCTTTGCATGCAATAATAGAATACATCGCTCACTGTGATTGGCTCAGTGCGGTACACTGTATGTAGCCGAAGCTACGGTACATACGGTATACCGGTACAGGATTCCCGCACAGCCAGCGTCTTGAGATTACATCTACTGGAAATACTTATACTTAGGGTACCTTGGAGATATTATGAGAGATTACATGTATTACAGTACTTGGGGTACCTTGGAGATCTATGAGAAATCTGATGTTTTTCAATGGTATTGCCTTGCTTCGGAAGGGGGGTAGTCTTATACGGCGAGTATAGCCAGTGGTGGGATTCAGCCGGTTCGCACCGGTTCCATAGAACCAGTTACTAACTTTCTGCAAGTTCGCAGAACCGGCTGAATCCCTCTGCGCGTCCGAGCAGCCGCAGACGTGGCGGCCAGGGAGGGAGCAGCGCGCCCCGACCCGCCCATTCTGTGACAATAGCGAATGAGAATTCGCTATTGTCACACGGATCCTCCTCCTGGCCAATCAGGTTGCGGGTCCTCCCGCTTCCTGATTGGCTGAAAGGCAAACACCGTGCCATTGGACGAGGAGGAGGCGCCGCGGGAGGACTGAAGACTCGGAGACGCGGGGAGCCGGGGACTGAAGAGAAGCTGCGTGAGGTAAGTGCGGGGGATCGCTGGCACTCTGCAATCATTGGGGGCAATGTGTGGCTGGCACTCTGCAATCATTGGGGGCAATGTGTGGCTGGCACTCTGCGATCATTGGGGGCAATGTGTGGCTGGCACTCTGCAATCATTGGGGGCAATGCTGTGGCTGGCACTCTGCAATCATTGGGGGCAATGTGTGGCTGGCACTCTGCAATCATTGGGGGCAATGTGTGGCTGGCACTCTGCAATCATTGGGGGCAATGTTGTGGCACTCTGCAATGATTAGGGGCAATGTGTGGCTGGCACTCTGCAATCATTGGGGGCAATGTGTGGCTGGCACTCTGCGATCATTGGGGGCAATGCTGTGGCTGGCACTCTGCAATCATTGAGGGCAATGTGTGGCTGGCACTCTGCAATCATTGAGGGCAATGTGTGGCTGGCACTCTGCAATCATTGAGGGCAGTGTGTGACTGGCACTCTGCAATCATTGGGGGCAATGCTGTGGCTGGCACTCTGCAATCATTGGGGGCAATGCTGTGGCTGGCACTCTGCAATCATTGGGGGCAATGCTGTGGCTGGCACTCTGCAATCATTGGGGGCAATACTGTGGCTGGCACTCTGCAATCATTGGGGGGCAATGCTGTGGCTGGCACTCTGCAATCATTGGGGGCAATGCTGTGGCTGGCACTCTGCAATCATTGGGGGCAATGCTGTGGCTGGCACTCTGCAATCATTGGGGACAATGCTGTGTTCTGGCACTCTGCAATCATTGGGGGCAATGTGTGGCTGGCACTCTGCAATCATTGAGGGCAATGCTGTGGCTGGCACTCTGCAATCATTGAGGGCAATGCTGTGGCTGGCACTCTGCAATCATTGGGGGGCACTGCTGTGGCTGGCACTCTGCAATCATTGGGGGCAATGCTGTGGCTGGCACTCTGCAATCATTGGGGGCAATGCTGTGGCCGGCGCTCTGCAATCATTGGGGGCAATGCTGTGGCTGGCTCTCTGCAATCATTGGGGGCAATGCTGTGGCTGGCACTCTGCAATCATTGGGGGCAATGCTGTGGCTGGCACTCTGCAATCATTGGGGACAATGCTGTGGCTGGCACTCTGCAATCATTGGGGGCAATGCTGTGGCTGGCACTCTGCAATCATTAGGGGCAATGCTGTGGCTGGCACTCTGCAATCATTGGGGGCAATGCTGTGGCTGGCACTCTGCAATCATTGGGGGCAATGCTGTGGCTGGCACTCTGCAATCATTGGGGCAATGCTGTGGCCGGCACTCTGCAATGATTGGGGGCAATGCTGTGGGCGGCACTCTGCAATGATTGGGGGCAATGCTGTGGCTGGCACTCTGCAATCATTGGGGGCAATGCTGTGGCTGGCACTCTGCAATCATTGAGGGCAATGTGTGGCTGGCACTCTGCAATCATTGAGGGCAATGTGTGGCTGGCACTCTGCAATCATTGAGGGCAGTGTGTGACTGGCACTCTGCAATCATTGGGGGCAATGCTGTGGCTGGCACTCTGCAATCATTGGGGGCAATGCTGTGGCTGGCACTCTGCAATCATTGGGGGCAATGCTGTGGCTGGCACTCTGCAATCATTGGGGACAATGCTGTGGCTGGCACTCTGCAATCATTGTGGGCAATACTGTGGCTGGCACTCTGCAATCATTGGGGGGCAATGCTGTGGCTGGCACTCTGCAATCATTGGGGGCAATGCTGTGGCTGGCACTCTGCAATCATTGGGGGCAATGCTGTGGCTGGCACTCTGCAATCATTGGGGGCAATGCTGTGTTCTGGCACTCTGCAATCATTGGGGGCAATGTGTGGCTGGCACTCTGCAATCATTGAGGGCAATGCTGTGGCTGGCACTCTGCAATCATTGAGGGCAATGCTGTGGCTGGCACTCTGCAATCATTGGGGGGCAATGCTGTGGCTGGCACTCTGCAATCATTGGGGGGCAATGCTGTGGCTGGCACTCTGCAATCATTGGGGGGCAATGCTGTGGCTGGCACTCTGCAATCATTGGGGGCAATGCTGTGGCCGGCACTCTGCAATCATTGGGGGCAATGCTGTGGCCGGCACTCTGCAATCATTGGGGGCAATGCTGTGGCTGGCTCTCTGCAATCATTGGGGGCAATGCTGTGGCTGGCACTCTGCAATCATTGGGGGCAATGCTGTGGCTGGCACTCTGCAATCATTGGGGGCAATGCTGTGGCTGGCACTCTGCAATCATTAGGGGCAATGCTGTGGCTGGCACTCTGCAATCATTGGGGGCAATGCTGTGGCTGGCACTCTGCAATCATTGGGGGCAATGCTGTGGCTGGCACTCTGCAATCATTGGGGCAATGCTGTGGCCGGCACTCTGCAATGATTGGGGGCAATGCTGTGGGCGGCACTCTGCAATGATTGGGGGCAATGCTGTGGAACTCTGCAATGATTGGGGGCAATGCTGTGGCTGGCACTCTGCAATGATTGGGGGCAATGCTGTGGAACTCTGCAATGATTGGGGGCAATGCTGTGGCACTCTGCAATGTTTGGGGGCAATGCTGTGGCTGGCACTCTGCAATGATTGGGGGCAATGCTGTGGCACTCTGCAATGATTGGGGGCAATGCTGTGGTCACTGTGCATTGAAAGGGGGCACGCTGGTCACTGTGCATTGAAAGGGGGCACGCTGGTCACTGTGGTTTGAAAGGGGGCACGCTAGGCATTCTGCTGGGAAAGTCGGAACTGGTTACTAAAATTTTTGAATCCCACCACTGAGTATAGCCCAAAACCTATGTTTTAACTTGAAAATTAGGGGGGTCGTCTTATACGACGGAAAATATGGTACATCAATGTAATAGAAGGCATAGAGTATCTATGTGTAAGGGATACCAAATGCAGGTATCCAGCAAGGATGACCAGATCAGTGGGCTGTACCTTAGGAAATAAGGGACCAGGCTAACCAAGGCTAAATTAAGTTTAATAACATAAATAGCACTCTTCCAACACCAGTAAATCATAAACAATGTAAAGTGACAAAGTAAACGTGAAAGTGCAGCATCCAAAACAACAACCTAACTAAGGCCTGGCCACACATAGTTGGAATCTTGGCTGGTTCAGCCGAGATTCAAACCAATAATGGGCAAGCTGAATGTACCAAGTTGATTGATCGATCAACTTGGGTACAACTAGCCTGCCGGATACTCGTGCAAATATTGCTAGTGGCTACCATAGCCCCTTGCAATAATCACTGTCTTCTCCCGGCAGCGACAGCTTACCCCACCCGCCCTTGTCCTCCCCGCTGGGAGAAGACAATGGCCCAGCAGGAGGGATTCCTGTACCAACTCTGTGTTGATGGGGGAATCAAACAAATTTCTTTCCTGCAACTCGTGGTTGCAGGAAAGAAATTTGCTCCATGTATGGCCAACCTAAGAATGTACAAATGGAGGGAGCAAACATGAGCAGGAGAAGGTCAAGCGTGAGACAGGAAACAAGGGGAGCAGAGCATGGTATGGAGTGCTGGATACAGGGAGCAGGGTACTAGCAGCAGGACACATGAAGAAGGCGCAGGATCAGGAACAGGAACATGGCACAGGATAAGCAGGGACATGGCTCACAGAAAGAACATTGAAGCAATGAACTTTAGTTAAGGGTAGAATTATATACCTCCTAGCAGCCTGCGTCAGGTGCAATCTGATTACTTAGACAAGCTGACTGCTGGGAGACACCTGTTGGTGGCCCCCGAAACGACACCCTTCGACTCCGGGCACAACAGTGCCACCAGCAGGTGACGCAGGTACTGACACAAGTCCTGACAATGTGCTATGAGAAAAGATTAGCTGAACTGAATTCAATTTACCTTGAGATGCGAATGCACCCTTCCTGTGATTAGATGTGAGAGCTCCAGCGGGGTTCCCACAATTAGCTGTGAGTAGGCAGCCCCATTGAAAGCAAAGGGAGGCTGCCGACTCTCTCAGCTAACTACACACACTCACATATAATCGCTTACGCATCGATCACATGCCAATCATTCACAAATGATTGCTGCTTGAGAGATTACATGTGAGTGGGCACAATTAGCTCTAAGAGCTGGCAGCTTACCATTGCTTTCTATGGGGCTGCCTATTCTCTGCTAATCACGGGAACCCCCTTTGGGGCTCTCGTATCTAATCACAGGCAGGGTGCATTCGCAGGTGTGAATGCGCCCCCTAGAGTAAGAGCTGTGAAAATAAGGAATAGACTTTCCTAGTTGAATTTTTGTACCCAAATATCCAGCAATTTTAGGGTCATTTTAATTTGAGATGACCAGAGTGGTCAAAAGTGTTGTTCATCATATGCACATGTTAGCAAACCAATCAAATCAAGATAGGATTAAAGGATTAAAGCTTCAGGTTATAACTTTAAATCTTTAATTAAAATTTGTACATTTTCCAAATACCCTTTGTTGGATCAAAAAGATCCATAATTCATGCTTTTTTGCCTTTTTCCAGTTGAGCTATGTGTCACTAGATAGAGTTAATGCTTATAATCTTGCTTGGTGGAATAATTTCCTGTTATTTGTTTGTTAGCATTCTGCATAACATGAGTGGATGGTGCCCCTGGTGCTTGGCATTAATTAGCATCCTCATACATATTAAATGAGTTGGTCACCATTGCCAGAGCTAACTACAGCACACAAAAAAGGAAACAGCATCACAATTTTCAAAGGATTCCAAGAGAGTACTATTTATTTCCTAATTATGACACCTTTCTAATGTGTTCACAATTAAAGACCTCTCCAGTTACCTTTACATGCTTTATATAGGTCATTACTCTGGAACGATGTTACACACAGTTTCTTTCTTAGGGATTTCCACATAAAAGCATGTCTAAGGCTACAGCTACATTTGATATTTTGAGCAAAATTATGGAGAGATTTCAATTAGACATGTGCAGTTCTTTTCATTAGGAATTTAAATTCAGATAACACTTTTGTTATTTGGAGATTTGGATGCAGAGTTCGAGACCTGCAGAAACGCATGGGAACAGCTTTCCTGTACTTTTTCAACAACAGCATCCTGCCTCTGAGCTTCCAGCCGGCTCTCTCACATGGACGAGGGAGAACATTTTATAAAGCAGCCTGCAGCCAATAGCAGGGTCTACCACCACAGAGCCACCCTAGCCTTCCCCCAAAGCTGGCAGGCGGCGGCACCACATTGCATGGCAGGAGTTGTAGTCCTCTAAAGCACACAAAGACTTGCTGCATGTGTTCTGCAGAGACTACACCTCCCAGAACGCACTGCAGTGCGCTCGGCTCAAAGAGGTTTCTCCTGCAGCTTGTAGCAGGGGACGGAGGAGTGGGATCATTCTGCACCCTGTCTATGGTCTGACTCTGCACCCTGTCTATCATCTGCACCTTGTCTGTGGTGTGGCTCTGCACCCTGTCTATGTTCTGACTCTGCACCCTGTCTATGTTCTGACTCTGCACCCTGTCTATGTTCTGACTCTGCACCCTGTCTGTGGTCTGACTCTGCACCTTGTCTGTGGTCTGATTCAGCACCCTGTCTGTGGTCTGACTCAGCACCCTGTCTGTGGTCTGCACATTGTCTGCACACAGTCTCTGACCATCTCCTGTATCAATGTATGCATACAGTCTCTGACCATCTCCTGTATCCTGACCACGCAGTCTCTGACCATCTCCTTTATCAATGTCCACACATGGTCTTTGACCATCTCCTGTATCATGGCGGCGCTGCCTCTGACCATCTCCTGTATCATGGTCACGCAGTCTCTGACCATCTTCTTTATCATGGCCGCGCAGTCTCTGACCATCTCCTGTATCATGGCCACACAGTCTCTGACCATCTCCTGTATCATGGTTGCGCAGTATCTGACCATCTCCTGTATCATGGCCTCACAGTCTCTCACTATCTCCTGTATTATGGCCACACAGTCTCTGACCATCTCCTGTATCATTGTCGGCACACTCTCTGACCATCTGTATTATTGTCCACACATAGTCTCTGACCATCTAATGTATCATTGACTGCACACAGTCTCTGACCATCTGTATTATTGTCTGCACACATTCTCTGACCATCTCTTGTATCATTTTCTGCACACAGTCTCTGACTATCCCCTGTATCATTGTCCACACACAGTCTCTGACCATTTGTATTATAGTCCGCACACAGTCTCTGACCATCTCCTGTATCATTGTGGCAGGATCGTCTGTCTGCACCCTGTCTGTGGCGGGATGGTCTGTCTGCACCCTGCTATTTGTGGCGGGATAATTTGCCTGCACCCTGTCTGTGGCGGGATTGTCTCTCTGCACTCTGCTGTTTGTGGTGGGATCCTCTATCTGCACCCTGTCTGTGGTTCCATTGTTTGTTACCGTGTTAGCCAGGCAAAGGTTTGCTTATCATTACCATATTAAGACCATCTCCTGCAACAATGTCCACACACAGTCCCTGACCATCTCCTGTGTCATTGTCTGCACAAAGTCTCTGACTATCTCCTGTATCATGGCCGCGCAGTCTCTGACCATCTCCTGTATCATGGCCATGCAGTCTCTGACCATCTTCTGTAATATGGCCACGCAGTCTCTGACCATCTCCTGTATCATTATTATTATATTATACACTGCTCAATAAAATTTTGAAAACACATCGGATCTCAATGGGGAAAAAAGATCATGCTGGATATCTATACTGATATGGACTAGGTATTGTGTTAGGAAGGAAAGGATGCCAGATTGTTTAATGGAAATGAAAATGATCAACCTACAGAGGGCTGCATTTAAAGACACCGAACATCTACGTGAAAAAATGATGCAGCAAGCTAGTCCATTTTGCTGAAATTTAATTGCAGCAACTCAAAATGGTACTCAGTAATTTATATGGCCCCACATGCTTGTATGCATGCCTGACAACATTGGGGCATTCTCCTTTTCAGATGACAGAAGGTGTCCTGGGGTATTTCCTCCCAGATCTGGACCAGGGCATTACTGAGCTCCTGAACAGAGTGAGTTGCAACTTGGAGGCTTCAGATGGACCAAAACATAATGTCCCAGAGGTGTTCTATTGCATTTAGATCAGGCCAGTGTGGGGGCCATTCAATGGTAACAACTCCTTCATCCTCCAAGGACTGGATGCATACTCTTGCCACATGAGGCACCAGGAGGAACCCAGGACCCACTGCACCAGCGTAGGGTCTGACAATAGGTCCAAAGATTTCATCCCATTACCTAATGGCAGTCAGGGTGCCATTTTGTAGCCTGTAGAGGTCTGTGCGTCCCTCCATGGATATGCCTCGCCAGACCATCACTGACCCACCACCAAACCGGTCATGCTGAATAATGTTACAGGCAGCATAACATTCTCCGCGGCTTCTCCAAACCCTTTCACGTCTGTTACATGTGCTCAGGGTGAACCTGCTCTCATCTTTGATAAGCACAGGGCCTCAGTGGCATACCTGCCTATTCTGGTGTTCAATGGCAAATGTCAATCAAGCTCTATGGTGCCGGGCAATGAACACATGACCCACTAGAGGACGTTGAGCCCTCAGGCCACCCTCATGAAGTCTGTTTCTGATTGTTTGGACAAAGACATTCACACCAGTGGCCTGCTGAAGGTCATTTTGTAGGGCTTTGGCAGTGCTTATCCTGTTCCTTCTTGCACAAAGCGGTAGATACCGGTCCTCCTGATGGGTTAAGGGCCTTCTTTGGCTCTGTCCAGCTCTCCTAGAGTAACTGCCTATCTCCTGGTATCTTCTCCATGCTTTTGAGACTGTGCTGTTAGACACAGCATCCCTTCTGGCAATGGCACGTATTGATGTGCCATCCTGAAGGAGTTGGACTGCCTGTGCAACCTCTATAGGGTCCAGGTATTGCCTCATGCTACCAATAGTGACACTGACCCTAGCCAAATGCAAAACTTGTGAAAGCACTCAATAGATGAGTAGCGAAAGAAATTTCAGTGGCCTCCACCTGTAAAACTATTCTGTTTTGGAGGTCGTCTCATTGTTGCCCATATAGTGCCCCTGTTGTTAATTTCATTTACTTGGGTGAGTTCCCACGCTTTTTTTCCAGGACTTGACCCCTGTTTGGATGTATCCAAATCTCTGAATAACAATAGTAATGTATTTCGATTCCTGCATAGTAACGTATTTCAAATCCTGTGCAATAATATCTGAATCTCAATCTGAAGTAAATTATTATTATTAACATACAACATTTATATAGCGCCAACAATTTGCGCAGCACTTTACAAAATGAGGGCAGACAGTACAGTTACAATACAATTTTAAACAGGAGGAATCAGAGGGCCCTGCTCATTAGAGCTTACAATCAAGTATGTAGGGTCAAGTAATACAAAAGGTAATGGCTATGGGAGATGAACTGATGGAGATTGTTAGGTTGGAGTAGAATAGTCTTTTCTAAAGAGAAGGGTTTTCAGAGATTTCCTAAAAGCAAACAGAGTAGGGGATAGTCGGACAGATTGGGGTAGGAAGTTCCATAGGTTGGAAGAGGTTTGGGAAATGTTCTGGAGGCGAGCATGGGAGGAGGTGACGAGGGAGCTAGAGCGCAGGAGGTATTGGGAGGAACAAAGAGAACTTTTAGGTTGGTATTTCGAGACAAGGTTAGTGACGTAGCTGGGGCCAGGTTGTGGATGGCTTTGTAAGTTGTTAGTATTTTGAATTTATTTCATTGGGTGAGTGGAAGTAGACATGTGCAGAATGGAAAAATGTGTTTTGTTTCGTATAAATTTGTTATTTTACTAATTTTGTTCCGTTGATTTGTTTCAGAATTTGTTTAGTTTTGTTTTAAAATTTTCTTACAAATTTCAAATTTTCAGAATGGTTTAAATTCGGATGAGTCGAAAAACGATTGACGGATTCGAATTCTGTGTGAAGAATAGCTGGTTGTGAGGGTAGCGGGCCAGGAAGACAGCGGGCGCATCCTTAACAACTAATGGCTTCCCTGCTGAGAGCTCAAATTTAAACAAAAGAATGCCGGAAATAGAACATTTAGGAAAAAAAACAGCATGGCCCCCCCCAAATCAATACAAGGCCCTTATCCGAGCATGCAGCCCGGCAGGCCAGGAAAGGGGGGGCAAGTAGGCGCCCCCCTCCTGAACCATACCAAGCTGCATTCCCTCAACGTAGAGGGGGGTGCTTTGGGCAGGGGGGGGCTCTGCACCTGGGCAGGCATGACTCTGTCCCGGCCAGCACTCACAGCAGCAGGCACAGGACTACGCTTCTTAGCAGTCTGAACGGATCACATACATACCAGCCGAGCTGCGTGCTCTGATAGTGGTCTGGTATGGATTTTGGGTGGGAGGTGCCCTCAAAACCCATACCAGACACAAATGGCCTAACATGAATTGGAAGGGGGGACCCCCCAAGATGTCTTTTTTTTTTTTTCTAATGCAAGCTCTTCTTGTGTTTACATTCTGCTGTCATCAGGAAACCCGCTGTGCCCATCTCTAAATCTTCTGAGTTCAATCAATTTGCATCACACTGATTTCAATAGCCCTGGCGCACAGGTGATCAATCTACACACAGGAATCAATCTAGTGTGAGCAATCTCTACAGTTGAGCAGTACTGCAGTATAGTGTTATAGAGGAATAGTGATTATTATCTTTCATGCATCTAAAGGGGTTATATTAATCTCTCATTAATTACTCATTCATGAGCTTGTTGGACATTTATTTTTCTTTTTAAAGATGCTAATCAATTAGCATCTGCTCAACAGATATTTTTGATATGTGTCCATCATAGAGGTAAATCAATTTGCATATTTAATTGCATCTCAGTTTGCATGGACCACCTCAGTTTGTGCTTGTAGATATGAATGATGTGTAATGAAGGATGAAAATTCTGATTCGGGTTAGATGTTCATAATAAAAAAGAGGTTTGGGGTGCACCCGCGCTATGGATAGCAACACAAGCACTGAACCAACAGTTTTAAATGCAGAATGTGGGGATCAGATGGTTATGCTGCCTCCAACTTACCACAAGGGTAAAGAAATATGGAGGTTTTGGGAGGTGTTGGTATGGGGCGCTACCACCTTGCACAGCGAATTACTTCGTTGTATGTGATCCAAAAATGAAAGTGCACAGTGCTTGTTGGTGAACAGGTGTTGTGCAAATATTAAATGTGCAATACAGTGCAGGTATAAAATTATAAAAACGGTAGTAATCGTGTATCAATTGGATTGTACCGTGTATGTATCACTCATCGGATGTAAACAATCATATAGTGACCAGTGCAAAAAAGTGCTAAGTGCAATTTAGGTGATTTGAACAATAAATACTTTATTGTGGCCTCCTTTGAAAGAGGAAACTGACATCCGTGGTGAATATTACAAAACACTATGCAGTGTAAAGTGAGAGAGTAAAAACGCCTGTTGTGCGTGTTAGGAGTGAGAAGTGCTAATACCGTGGGTAAAGCACTTACCAAAAGTCCTCTCCCTTCTCACTCTAATGTACTGTGTCTCCCTTCTCCTGATGCCTGTGAGAGCTGGTTGTTCCGTACATACAGTTGCGCTTGCATCTAGGGAGTCAGTATACAAAAGACCAAGAGAGCTTCCATTGCGTAGTATAGTACAATACATAGTTACATAGTTACATAGTTACATAGTTAGTGAGGCTGAAAAAAGACACAAGTCCATCCAGTTCAACCTATGATGTGTGTGTGTGTTTGCTTTTAACCGTACATTGTGTACCCCTGTATGTTGTGGTCTTTAAGGTGTCCATCCAATAGTTTTTTGAAACTATCAATGCTCCCCGCTGATACGACTGCTTGCGGAAGAGAATTCCACATCCTTACCACTCTTACAGTGAAGAACCCCTTACGCACTTTAAGGTTAAACCGCCTTTCCTCAAGTTTTAGTGAGTGGCCACGTGTCTTATTGTATTCCCTTACTCTGAATAGTTTGTTCCTTATGCTAGGGTCGCCAGTACAGTATTTGTACATTGATATCATATCCCCCCTCAATCGTCTCTTCTCCAGAGAGAATAAGTTCAGTGCTTGTAGTCTTTCCTCATAGCTGATGTCCTCCATACCCCTAATTATTTTTGTTGCCCTTCTCTGGACTTTCTCCAGTTCCAGCACATCCTTCCTGAGGACCGGTGCCCAGAACTGGACAGCATACTCCAGATGTGGCCGGACCAGAGTTTTGTAGAGTGGAAGAATAATCTCTTTATTTCTGGAGTGAATCCCCTTTTTTATACATCCCAGTATTCTGTTGGCTTTGCTTGCAGCGGCTTGGCATTGCATGCCACTTCCAAGCCTGTTGTCTACCAGTATCCCCAGGTCCCTTTCCATCCTAGACTCACCCAGAGGTTCCCCCCCTAGTGAGTAGCTTGCTTTCTGGTTACTGGCCCCCAAGTGCATTACTTTACATTTTTCTACATTAAATCTCATCTGCCATGTAGTTCCCCGGGAACGCGGAAGTACCGCGCGGCCGAACACTGGAGACACACCAAACAAGCTGACGGTGAACTTCCTAACAGTGAGTCGATGCTAATTTCTTCCCTCAATATTGTACTATACTACGCAATGGAAGCTCTCTTGGTCTTTTGTATACTGACTCCCTAGATGCAAGCGCAACTGTATGTACGGAACAACCAGCTCTCACAGGCATCAGGAGAAGGGAGACACCGTACATTAGAGTGAGAAGGGAGAGGACTTTTGGTAAGTGCTTTACCCACGGTATTAGCACTTCTCACTCCTAACACGCGCAACAGGCGTTTTTACTCTCTCACTTTACACTGCATAGTGTTTTGTAATATTCACCACGGATGTCAGTTTCCTCTTTCAAAGGAGGCCACAATAAAGTATTTATTGTTCAAATCACCTAAATTGCACTTAGCACTTTTTTGCACTGGTCACTATATGATTGTTTACATCCGATGAGTAATACATACACGGTACAATCCAATTGATACACGATTACTACCGTTTTTATAATTTTATACCTGCACTGTATTGCACATTTAATATTTGCACAACACCTGTTCACCAACAAGCACTGTGCACTTTCATTTTTGGATCACATACAACGAAGTAATTCGCTGTGCAAGGTGGTAGCGCCCCATACCAACACCTCCCAAAACCCCCATAGATGTTCATAATGTACACTACTATGCAAAAGTTTTAAGCAGGTGTGAAAAAAGATGTAATTTAAGAATGCGTTCAGAAATGAAAGTGTTATTAGTTTGTTTTTTTATTTATTAACAAAATGGAAAGTAAAAGAACAGAATAGAAATCCAAATCAAATTACCATTTGGTTATTTGGATATTCAGTTATGCCATGTAAGGTCACTCATGATGGTAAGGTCACTCATGATGCACCAATCGAGTGGGGCTTGGGCAATTAATAAAAATCTTCAGGGTCCATCCATAGTATTGTGGTGCATTAGGGCAAATGCGTTAACATGGGTTGCGTTAAGGCAATCTATTTATTTGAATGGGCTGCTTAACACATCAAACATATGCATGTAGCATTTCTGGCAGCGCACTGCAACTCACGTCAGTGCATTGCTGTTTGTTGCACTGCAACACAAGTCTGTCGGCTAGGTGCATTAGGGTTACCATTGAAACTAAATAGAACTGCATTGCACCTAAGCATGTAACGTAAGTTGGGATGATTACAATAACACACTGGACCCTGAGATGGTGGTCCTTTCTGTATATTCAGCATCAACATCTTTGAATTTTTTTTTCTTCCTAAAATCATTCAAGTAATCCCAGCTTTGCTATCACTTTAAATAATGTGTTTGGTTCAAACTTGTAGGCAGGTGGCCTACTGTGTTTTTAGTTAGCAGCTGGTTGCCCTGGTCAGGGGGAAAGAGTTAATGTTTTGCCACCTTTTCCTGGTATGTTCCCAGGCTTTCGCTGAGGTCCAGCCTCCCTCCCGTGCTCTATACAAAGAGAAGAGGTCTGGATCCTTAGAGGGCTCCAGCGAACAGTTGGAGAAACACATGGCAACTAGAGACTTGCTGGTAACTGTGGTCAGCTCTCGAATCGCTGAAAGCCCCCTAAAAGCATGGACATCTCTGTTCGAGCATTGCAAAGCATGGACCTTTCTTAAAGACCTCCATCTGTGCAGGTAACCTGAGGCAGTCACAGTTAGGTTTAGTTAAAGGATGTTAAAACCTGATTCAGCTGCCTGGTCTGAAGTTGGTATATTATTAAAGAACTTGGGTCCAAACTACAATATGGGGTATGTGTAACATCACTACAACAGAGGTTCGTTCAACAAGACAAAAAGGAAGAGGTAGTTGTCATGAGTAATTGCAAAGAGAAACAGCAACGCGTCCTTGGCATGGTACCTGTTAGGAGACAGGTTCTCAGGTAGCAAAGGGGTTGGTGCTTTGACTCCGTCCCTAGCTGTCCATCTCTGGCGGTCACCAGGAGTAGACTAGCGTTATGGAGATCTATGACCTGGTCATTAGCAGAGATGTATAATAACTAAGTAGAACTACTTCACTACTGTACTTAAGTACCGAAATGCTGTATCTGTACTCTCCTGGAGTATAATTTTTTTCTCCTACTTCCACTTTTACTTCACTACATTTTTCCGATGGTTTCAATACTTCTACTCCGATATTTTTTTTGTTCTGCATAGTTACTCATTACTATTATAAAAATGACCACTGCCAGAACAGTAGATGGCAGGTTTCATGAAGCTCAAAACATGTGTATTATCAGCGCATACGAAAATAAATGCTACTGTATGTATAAATAAAAGCTGCATTTGAAATAATAAAAAACAATATGATGTTCAAACTTTTGACTTCTTTCTTTAATAACTACATAACACAGTACTTGTACTTTTACTTTCAGTACTTGAGTAGCAATTTTTTTCAAAACTACTGGTACTTTTACTTTCAGTACTTGAGTAGCAAAATTTTTTAAAAAAACTACTTGCAATACTTAAGTACAAAGAATGTTGAATACTTTAGTACTTCTACTCAAGTCACTTTTTGATTGAGCACTTCCACTTCTACTCAAGTCACTTTTTGATCGAGCACTTGTACTTTTACTCAAGTATGGGTTTCGAGTACTTTATACAACTCTGTTACGGGAAGAGAAGTGTTAAGTGAGAGCATGCATGGGGTTTGTGCTATGTTCTCGGCGGGACCCCATTCTGCTACTGGGAGTGAGGTAACAGAGGTATGCTGACTGGTGGAGTGGGCAGAGGCTCATTCTTTCCCTTCGAATGCAACACATACAGTATATATCAGTAGTGTGTAGGACATAGGACAAAGGAGGAACACCATACTTTAGGTACTGCACACATGTTGCTCAACTCCATATTGGGAGGCTGTCTTAATGTTTGACTCTTCACATGATCGCGGCGCCCACCTGGTCCCGGGCATTAGTGAGCACGGTTTTGGGTGAAGTGTTACCCCAGGTGCAAGGGTTAGTGACCCCATTCAACACCTGAGGTAGCACAAAGAACCCACCCAAGGATAGGCCTCCAATTTGACCCTCTCTTGGCGTCCAATGAGAGAGGGGAAACATGGAGGATGTGAAGACCAACCGATCACCCTACCCTTACAAGCTAATCCAAACAAAATACTTATTTTACTAATTGCTGCGGCCACTGTCAACACTGGTAAAAACGGTGTGTACATCAGCTACATACAGTATGCAGAGATGTGTGTCGGCAGCGGAACAGGGACTTCTCTGTACAAAATCGAGTTGGGCTGAGCACTGCTCAGTCATTCACAGGAAGCTTTTTAATCAAAAAGGCTCCCGCTAGTGGCTGACGTGGAGATTGCGATCTCATGTGCACACCCCAGCCATTCAGAGGGCTTCCTCTGAATGGCTGAGAAGCACACAGCCTGACTTGATTTTATTATGGCAGCAGGCAGGAAGTCCCTGTACTGATGCTGGCACACAGTGCTGTATACTGTATGTAGCTAGTGCTACATACAGTTTTTACAGCACTGACAGTTGGGGTCATCTTTTAGCAAAGGAAATTGTTTGGGTCAGCTTGATAGCAAAGCTGGAGTTATGCTTGAACGTTGAGATAGAAACTTCATATGGAGCCAGCAAATCAACTGCATTGCCTAAATTCCGATAGACCCTTTTTTCAATTCAGTAAATTATAGGTCATCTTTAAAAAGCACACTAAAAACAAGTACAAATTTTTGAGCCTCAGCACTCTACTAGATGAACCTTTGACTCGACCTTCAAGGAGGTCATTCTCACACCAGGAGTATAACTAGATATAAATGCTAATGAGGTTAGAAGAGCGCTGGCATTCCTAAAACATGAAGGCAAACTATCAGCAGAAATAAAGGAGAGATATAGGAATACGTATTATAGAAGAGAACATTGATATTAAGAGTTCTGATTGAATGGGGTCAAGAAGACTGCGTGCTGACTGTGAGCTGGATAATATGAAGACCACATCTCATTCTGGATAAAAGTCAGATGAGTGGTAAAATTTAGGATGGGGATAAACACATGGCAGAGGTAATTTGTTTTTGTTTTTTTTAGATTTAGTTCTTTTGTACATTCCTTTTGTTTCATGTCTTTTGTATGTATTCTAAAGTTATTGTTAGAGACTTGTATGTGTTCTTACCATATATAGAAGATGTTGCAACTATAAAATAATTTCATTTAAGATATTTTTAAAGGGTAAAAGGAATATATAGTTGACTTTCTCTCCATATTCAAATAAATATAAAATATTTAATATTAAAATGATGCATTCTTCAATCCAGCCAGCAGACGGGGTGCTAGTCTTGTTCACATATTTGACTACTCAAGTCATCCTAAAGGTCCTGGTTGTTTACAGAACCCAAATGAGTAATACCACAAATGACTTATCAGACATTCAGTATAGAAAATCATTTCCTTATTTTAACTTGATTGCTAGACTCATTGAAAGACACAGCAGATGATGTCACTGCAGTTCCACTCCAGAGGCGCGCTCCCGCTGTTTTCAGTCACAGCGGGAGTCGGGCCAGGGGAGGAGCGGCGGCGATTGCCGCTGCTCTTCCCCGATCATCGGGGAATCGAGTGAGGAGATACGCACGCTTGTGTAAACAGAGCGGGCGGATCTCCTAAGTGACAGGCAGGGACAGATCGGAGTGTTCAGCATAGCTGAACATCCGATCTGTCCTTGTGTCACACAGTCACCTCCCCTCCCACACGTTAGTAAGCACCAGGCATACATTAACCCCTCCCTCTCCAATAAAATTAACCCCTTCCCTGCCATTGTGTCATTTTTACAGTAACAGTGCATATATATAGCACTGATTACTGCAGTAATGTCACTGGTACCCCCAAAAGTGTCAAAAATGTCAGTCAAGGGTCTGATCTGTCCGCCGCAATGTCTCAGTCCTGCAAAAAAAAATCGCAGATCGCCGCCATTACGCGTTAAAAAAAAAACACCAAAAATGACAGAAATCTTTCCCTTAGTTAGTAAACGCAATAACTTTTGCGCAAACCAATCAAAATACGCTTATCGTGATTTTTTTTACAAAACATATGTAGCAGAAAACAAATTGGCCAAAAATTTAAAAAAAATTTGATTTTTACATTTTTTTGGGGGGGAATTTCATATAAAAATTTTTTAAAAATATTGTTATTTTTTCAAAATAAACACTCTTTTTTTGTTTATAGCGCATGATCAAAAAATCGCACTGGTGATCAAATACCACTAAAAGAAAGCTCTGTTTGTGGGAAAAAAAGGACGTAAATTTTGTTTGGGTACGGCGTTGCACGACCGCGCAATTGTCAGTTAAATTCGCACAGCGCCGAATCGCAAAAAGTGGCCCAGACGTAAGACAGCAAAATCCTCCGGTGGTAAAGTGGTTAAACAAAATGGCAAAGCACTGTTTTTGCAGTGCACTACTATAGAGTGAGCTTATCAGTGCTGGACCATGGCTGTCACTGGCAGTGAGCGGTTCTAGCATTAAATCCTGCTGGTAGCCAAAAGCAACCATTGAGATTAGGCTCTAGTTTTAAAATGACATTCAGAGAAACAAGTGCTAAACCTGCTCAGTTTTAAGATAGAACTTGGGAACAAGGGATTCAAATTTAGAAACTTTATTTAGAAACTTTTCTATCTAAGTCCCCTACAGACTTATTTTTTTTTTTTAGAGGGCGCTGTGCCTGAAAAATTGTTTGGGATGGAATATGTTTTTTTTAATGGTGAAGGAATACTGTTTTGCATCTTGGTGTATGGTAGAGCCCTGCGCTGGACTGTTTTATTAAACCCACCCGCACCCGCTGAAAGTATGATCAGGACCACAGGCACCCGCAATGTTTGTGTTCCACTCCTGCCTGCACCCACAATGTTTGTGTTCCACTCCTGCCCGCACCCGCAATGTTTGTGTCCACTCCTGCCTGCACCCACAATGTTTGTGTTCCACTCCTGCCCGCACCCGCAATGTTTGTGTTCCACTCCTGCCTGCACCCACAATGTTTGTGTTCCACTCCTGCCCGCACCCGCAATGTTTGTGTCCACTCCCGCCCGCACCCACAATGTTTGTGTTCCACTCCCGCCCGCACCCGCATTGTTTGTGTCCACTCCAGCCCGCACCCGCAATGTTTGTGTTCCACTCCTGCCCGGGAACCCGCAATGTTTGTGTCCACTCCCGCCCGCACCCACAATGTTTGTGTTCCACTCCCGCCCGCACCCGCAATGTTTGTGTCCACTCCTGCCCGCACCCGCAATGTTTGTGTTCCACTCCCGCCCGCACCCGCAATGTTTGTGTCCACTCCTGCCCGCACCCGCAATGTTTGTGTCCACTCCCGCCCGCACCTGCAATGTTTGTGTTCCACTCCCGCCCGCACCCGCAATGTTTGTGTCCACTCCCGCCCGCACCCGCAATGTTTGTGTCCACTCCCGCCCGCACCTGCAATGTTTGTGTCCACTCCCGTCCGCGCCCGCAATGTTTGTGTCCACTCCCGCCCGCACCCGCAATGTTTGTGTCCACTCCCGCCCGCACCCGCAATGTTTGTGTCCACTCCTGCCCGCACCTGCAATGTTTGTGTCCACTCCCGCCCGCACCTGCAATGTTTGTGTCCACTCCCGTCCGCACCCACAATGTTTGTGTCCACTCCTGCCCGCACCTGCAATGTATGTGTCCACTCCCGCCCGCACCCGCAATGTTTGTGTCCACTCCAGCCCGCACCCGCAATGTTTGTGTCCACTCCCGCCCGCACCCGCAATGTTTGTTGTCCACTCCCGTCCGCACCCGCAATGTTTGTGTCCACTCCTGCCCGCACCCGCAATGTTTGTGTCCACTCCTGCCCGCACCCGCAATGTTTGTGTCCACTCCCGCCCGCACCCGCAATGTTTGTTGTCCACTCCCGTCCGCACCCGCAATGTTTGTGTCCACTCCTGCCCGCACCCGCAATGTATGTGTCCACTCCTGCCCGCACCCGCAATGTTTGTGTCCACTCCTGCGGTTTTGCCCTATACTCGCCGTATAAGACTACCCCCTCTTCTGAAGCAACACCATTTCATAACATCAGTGGAGCCATCAAGTCCCTATTAAATATTTTAGCCCGCTGAATGTGCCCTAATATGTACTGTAGCTTCTGCTACATACAGAACTTCTCTATTATTAATAGTTTAGTCCGCTGGATGTGTATACAGTAAGCTTTAGCTACTTACAGAACGTCCCTGTGCTGTAATACTCTATGTACCAATCTGAGCCAATCACAGCAAGCTGTGTATTCTATTATAGCATACAAAGCCTGCTCCGATTGGCAAAGGTTGTATAAGCCCGCCTCTCTGACTCAGCCAATCCGAGCAGGCTTTGTATGCATTAATAGAATACAGCGCTTGCTGTGATTGGCTCAGCACGGTACATAGAGTATTACAGGACAGGGACATTCTGTAAGGTACTGTATACACATCCAGCGAGCTAAAATAGGGATGTTCTGTAACTAGCTGAAGCTACAGTACCTGGCGTATAAGACGACCCCCGATATTTGGGGTATTTTTTTTAATATAAAAAAAGTCGTCTTATACGCCGGAAAATACGTTACACCAAATTGCACTGCTCCCCGTGGGTACCCGCAAAATTTTTGACCGCCTACTCCCGCCCGCAGCAGAGGTAAAACTGCCCGCTCCCGCAAGATTTGCATTGGATCCTGCGGGAGCCCAATCCCGATGCAGCCCTCTAGTGTATGGCACTCTTGTTGATGGTACAATTGATTGCTTAGGCAAACCAGTACCAGCCAGCTTCTTTTGGATGTGCATGCTGGAAAACCAGCAGCCGACTCCCGATCTGCACTTTCAGCTAATGACTGTTCTAGCGGAACACAACAGCTCAGCGGGGGGAGATTACTGTACTAACATCAGATCGTTAGTACAGCCTGTGTACTAGGCTTTACTTAAAGATGCTTCTGGTGAAGAAATACTTTGTGATGATCCAGAAACAGGAGAAAGAGTGTTTCCGGAATGAGAACTCTGGAGAGAAAAGCTTCTCGCACTTTCATTATGGTCTTCATCATTTAATTCCATAAAATATTTTTTAATGTCTTTAGGGCACCGCTGGGATTCAAGGATCTATTTTGTTATCCTTGTAGCATTTGGAAAATAATATTTCTTCTTACAATATGCAAATTGCAGCTTTGCTCTCAGCAGAAATTGCACTCTGGAAATGTTTCCAAACTCTAGATGTTGGTCTCACCATTTTACTGAGAGGAGGAAAATAAAAAACAATTTACTGAACAGACTATAGGTACAGTAAGCATTATGCGGTTATGGTGGAGAACATTAATAGGAATAATTTAAAGGTTTTAAAGGTAAACTAATTTGTCATACAAATGTACCCTCTTACCTGTCAATTAAG